>NC_143061.1:52413333-53049166 GCF_052426305.1 Pelodiscus sinensis
TGAAAGAAGAGGGTGCAGTTCGGGGAGAATATGAGGAGGAAGAGGAAATGGACAGTACTGAGTCAGCCGAGGAACCCAGTGAATATTATACAGATAATTCTGGGCTGTCTTCATCTATTAACCCAGATGAAATAATGCTGGATGAAGAGGATGAGGAGGAAGCTCAGAGTACACATTCTGTGGATCCTTCTCCTGATCACCCTCCTGACTTTTCAGCAAGTTTTTCTGACACCAGGATCATGCCAGATTCCATGTTGGTATCCTCTGATGATGCTATGGACTCCACTAATGAAGACCTGGAGAAATCTGTTATGAGTGAGCAGACTGAAGAGAGGAGCTTAAATGAAAAAGCTTTAAAGCGGATTGGAAAAAATGAGAATGGAAACAGTGCCGTGAAGAAAATTAAAAGACGGAATCAGGCTATCTATGCTGCAGAGGATGAAGATAAAGTAGAATGAAACTGCATTAATGTCAGAGGTTTTTTTTTTTTAAACTGCTCTGACTAGTTACATTTTTGGTGTGTTGGAGGCACTGGTGAGGGCTTTTAAAATCAATTCAGCAACTGATATGGGCCACCGTATATTTCACACTATAGTATGCTGCAAAATTTCTGATGGAGCACCTGTTCAGTATTCTTGCTCAGTCCTTTTCAACTAAGTGTGCATACTCAGTTGGATCTGCTTCAGCTTTTGATAAACTCATTTTATTTACGTTCTGATTTGACTCCATACAATCTCTAATACTTGGCTAACCAAGGAGAATTTCTTTAAATTATAGCTAGGTTTGGAGGGAGAGGATCTTTGCATTGCCTTTAATGCTTTCTTTCAGCAAAAGGTAACACTTTTATTGCAGAACAGTTAATGCAGTAATTTTCTGCAGTGTGGTTAAAAGCAGAACACCCAAGATAAAAAGAGCAATTAAAGAAGATAATTATTTTAAGGTCTTTGGAGTTACTGTTCCCATGGCAGAAAATCTTGACAATTTGTCTTTAAAAAATTAGTATGTATTATATGCATTGTCTAATACTGGTTTTTATTTTTACTTCTGATATATGCAAAAAAAATCTCACATTGTAAATACTAATGTTGAAGGCAAGTGCATTTGTTTTCAATATCAGTTTTCATATTTCACTCCCAAAAGATCAGAATAATATTTCAAAATTAAAATACCAATGAAAACTATAATTAAATAGCAATAATCTTATAGACATTTTGTATCAGAACTACTTTCTCAATAACTCTGAATCGTCTGATTTTCTGGGTAAGTTGCATGTTTGGTACTTTCAGAGGAGAGGACTAAAAGTTCATACACTAACAAAAGATAGTGAAGCCAAGTGTTACCTAACATGTTAAGAGTGTTTATAACTTCATCAAATTCTATTTGGGCTAAAATTTTCCATGAGAGCGCTTTTACTTGGAAAAGTACAGTAAAAAAACCTGTTTCCTAATCTCAGATAAAGGAGATCGAACTGATAGATGAAGCGTGTTTCTTCTAGAGATGAGAAGGCTGAGGGACACAATCTTCAAACATGTAAGAAGTTGTTGAAGATAATCATTCTCCTGTGTCCAGCAAGGATGGGACAGCGAATAATCAGCTTAGTTTGCAACAAGGGGGATTCAGTTAAGTACAGGAACAGGTTACCTACAGACGTTGTTCAGTCAGTATTGCTGGAGGCTTTTAAGAATGGTTCAGACAACAGCTGTCAGGGATGGTCTAGTTTTATTTTGTCCTGCCTAGGGATTTTAATGAGTAATTGGTTAACTGGTTACAATAACTGGTTAACCAGGGCCTGACTGGGCTGGAGTGGCTCGGCCCACCGTCTGCTCTGGCGTGGCCAGGCCTGCCATGCTGCAGGATCCTGGTTAACTGTAATGTTTAGCATTTTGTTTTACCAGTTACCTTTTTAATCAGGATTTTACATCCCTAGTCCTGCCTGAGTGGAATGGGCTAGGTGATGTCTCCAGATCCCTTCTAGGCCCATATTTATGCTTTTATTTATTTATTTTTGATATTTAAACAGTTTTTTTTATTGAAGCTCTACTGTCTCCATCATTTGGTGCTAAAATTTGAGGGAGTTGCCTTATGCATAGCATTATGCCTTTTGCTGGCCCTATGAAAATGTGTTGCCTGCACTTACTGAAACTTCTTTGTCAGCTTCCAGTCTGCACTGAGCTTGCTCCCTCCCAGAGTAGCAGGTGCTGAGCAGGATGCTCTCACCACAGGGATGGCTATGCTGTTAGAGCATGTCTATACAGCAGGGCTAAAGCCGAAATAAGCTATGCAACTTGAGCTATGTCAATTGTGTAGCTTAAGTCAAAATAGCTTATTTCCGCACAGCAGGAAGTCTGAGAGAGAGCACTCTTCTTCCAACTTCCCTTACTCCTCATAAAATGAGGGTTACAGAAGCCGGAGTAAGAATTCCTCCAGCTCAATCATTTTGACATTATTGAAATAACTGCTTATAGTGTAGACGTGTACTGTTATTTTGGAATAACGTCAGGTATTCCGAAATGAAGCTACTGTGTAGACATAGCTTTAGATATTAGAACTGAGAGAAGGGGGAACATCTCTCCTGAGGCAGGAGACTAGCAGTAGGAAACACAGATTCATGGGCATCTTGTAACAGACCCTTAATTTCTATATATACTTGCGTCAAAACCTGAAATGGACTGGAAGATGCCTGCTTCTGCATAATGGATTTGGTTTGCTTTTTAAAAGAAAAAACCTACACACACAAACTACACTGAATGAATGTTAAGGTTGAATGTCAAGGATTCAAAAGTTGGATCTGAAAGCTAAACTGGGTCCTTGCCTCTTTCAGGGCATAGAATGGATGATGCTTTCTGTTATACTAATTTCACCCTTATTCAGTGAATAGCCGTATGCCTTATTTACTGCATACCATTCAACCTTTCTCTCAGTACCGTATTTCTTATGGACAGGGCTTGACAAATCACTAAATCTACTTGCCCGTGGTGAGTAGATTTCAACCAGTCGCCCTGTTCACCGGCAGTGTGCGCATGCACAATGTGAGTCTTGTGCATGTGGAGTGCGGGGCTGGCGAGCAGATTTCACTGCTGTTTATCAAGCCCTGCTTATGGACATTCATCCCTGACTCATTGATGGTGTTGTAGTCTCTGCAAAGCAGTAAAGTGACAAGGAGGGAGTCAGTTTCAGGTACTATAGTGATCATATAGCAGAGGCAGGCAAAATACAACTCATGGGGTAGATTCAACTCAACAAGCTGCCAGATCCAGCCCATTGCCCAATGGGAGGCTTGTGCAATCTTCCTGCCTACCCTGCCTCTGCATGTTGCGTAAATTGTCTGACTGCAAGGACCATGAGCTGCTTTGAGCAGTTGGGGACAGGCGTTGTGCACTGCCTTTCCCCCCAGCACAATCTCGCAGTTCCCATTGGCTGGAAACTAATGGGAAGCTGTTTGGGCTGTGTTTGAAGTGCAGACAGTGTGCAAAACACCTGCTGGGACTTGTGGTACTCAGGGACCATGTATTTCTCTGTAGCCAGCAGCTCCAAAAAGCATGCGGGGGCATGAAAGGCAGGGACTTCCCAAGGGACCTGCTGAGCGGGAACCGTCTAGGTAAGTGCCTCCTGGCCAGAGCCTGCATCTGGGACCCCAGCTCTTCCCTCCCACCAACTCTTTGCCCCAAGTCACAACCCTCTGCACATGTGTCCTCTCCCAGGCCCAGCACCCCAAACATCTGCCCCAGCTTACAACCCCCTCCTCTACCCAAAATCCTGCCTGCACCCCAACTGTCTCAAGCTTCCTTCTGCATCCAACCTCCATCCCATACCTCACATCTCCATTAATATCATGGAAGAGTGTGGCCTTTGTCCACTTACCAAATTCTTGAAGTGGCCCACCATCAAAAATTGTCCAACCTTCTCTTACAGGATCCAGTTCAATAGCAATTTTGTGTTTGACTCCAGTGTGACCTTACTGGTGCACACTTGTGCCTGTAGTTAGTGTGCACCTTCACCCTGAAACAGTCAGGCTAAGCAAAATCTCCAGATCCCATGAAGAGGTACAAGCCTTGAGCACTAGGGACATCCACTGTACTGTTGAGTCCTACTGACCTTGAACACATTAAGCATCTGAAAAAGAAAATGAAGTCCTGGAATTGTCTATGGAAAATGGTCAACACAAAAGGGGGAGCTGACAGAGTATAATGTGTTCCCTTATTGTTGTATGGACTGTAGTGTTTGCTGGGGTCCTTAGCTTATCTCCAGTGTAGGGAGTGCGTAAACCAACAAACAGCTTCCTTTTTAAGGCCTTGGTCATATACTAATACTGCCCCAGTACCTAAGTAGTAGGGCTACATCTAGCCTGTAGAGTTTTTGCACAAAAACTCACAGAACGTCCACGCTTCTAGTGCATTTTTGTGCAAGAAAATTTACAGTAAATCAGAAGAGGGGTTTTTGTGCAAGTTATTTCTCTTTGTATGAGGAATAAGCCTTTTTGTGTAATAGCTCTTGCGTAAAAAGGTGGGTGTGGATGGGAAATGGGGTTTTTGGTGCAAAAACAGCCTATCAAAAGAAGCACAGGTGCCCTGGTGGCCATTCTGTTAATGGCAATCACAGCTTTCTTGTGAGAGCATCCATGCAGCCTGGACGCCCTCTTGTGCAAAAGCGCATTGCTTTTCCGATGCACTTTTGCAGTGTGGACATGCTCTTGTGCAAGAAGTTTTTTTTTTGCAGAAGACCTCTTCTGCAAAAAGCTTCTTGGGCAAGAAGCCTGCAATCTAGACATAGCCTAGCATTGTGGCATCCAACCAGTTCTAAAGCAGTAGCCACTGTAGTAGCTACTGCTCTAGTGAACTAGCCTTGGCTCTACCAGCCAACTAGCCATATCTGGCTAGTGTATTCGACATCCCTGCACTAATGTGTCTGGTGTTTTGAATTGCAGGTAAGCGGGAGAGTAGACGAGTCACAAGTATCATTAACTCTGAAAGCAAAATCATGGGATTGGTTTTACTTTTCCCCCCGGCTATGCAATGGCTTTGCTCTATTTGCAAACCCATCAATGAACTTCCTGTAACAGGAGCAGAGCTCTTCCAAACTGCACAGCTGCAAGCGTCTGGGGAGTCAGAGTAATATTCTTACCTGTAGTGGAAACATCTGTTTTCCTCAAGACAGGCTTCCACTTTTTGTATCTGCGTGTATTTCTTTGGTTTCAATTTCAGAGTGGCACATAAACTTAAACTCTGCTAGGAAGGCTGTAGGGGTTTCATGCCAGTCCCAAGGCTGGATAAAGGAGGAGGGTTGGTCAGATGAGTGTCGATATGCTGATTGTAAATCAACAATATGAATAAAATCAGGATATTGGCATTTGAGAGGAGTTGTTATAGAAAGATCCTGAGAATAGGATGGCTGCAGAAGGTCAATGATGAATTTATATAGGAAGATACAGCTGAAAGAGTACCTACTGCAGGTTATACAATGGAAATTACAGCTATTCGGGCATATCTGCAGAATGAACAATAAGAGAAAAGTGAAGACCCTGGTATTTGGCATAATGGATGGTCTGAATAGGAGAGGCAGACCCTATAGAGAATAGGTAGATTATATACAGCTGCTCTCTGAGTTGCGAAAGGTCGAGTTACAACCGTTCGTACTTACGACCAAAGCTCCCACGGAGCGGTCTTAAGGCGGTCCCTGAGTTACAAACGCGACCTGCGCTTACGCAGAGCGCGGTCGCATGTAACTCAATGGGGTCCGAGTTACAAACAGCTCGAGTTATGGCCAAGTGTTTGGTCCATAACTTGTTTGTAACTCGGAGAGAAGCTGTAGTAGATTGGTGTGGAGCTAGTCTACAGAAACTAAGCCACTGTACACTGGACAGGGAAAGATGGAAGGAAATAGAGAGGCATCGGACACCAATGGTCACTGAGCCCATGGTGGTTGATGATATGTCAAACTTATCACAGACCATTTGTAAGTGCATCAGTTCCTGCTCAACACTAAGATATCTTGTGTGGATTACAGAGCACTTGAAAGAACCATTCCGTTGAATGCTCTTTACATGAGACCCTCAAAAGTAATAAAGGGAAGTACATAAGGCAAAAGCCATTAATTTGCCAGAGCCATTGTCCTGTAGTAAAACTGTCCTTTCCCCCTGGTGTTTGAATCCCTTTTTACCAAGAGCCCCTGTAGCAAGCCAGAATGAACGTTTTCCATCATCGATATTTTCTAGGGTTAATAGATCAAACTCTATTTTGCTAACTGTGCAGCTCCCCTTTCCCCTCCATTCCCACGTCATCTTTCTGTGCTGCCTCCCCCCCCCCCGTGCTCATTCAGCTCCCTCCCCTCCTAGCTCCACTCCCCTCCCTGCGCCCCCATAACCAGCCCAGTGCTCCCGCCCCCGCTGCTCATTCCCCGCCCCATGGCCCTGCACGCATTGAGCCACAGCTGCCCGCCGCGCTCCAGCGTTGGCACATGCGCACTGCAATTCCCACTCCGAGTCAGAAGGAACAATTCCGCCCCCCCCCTCCCGTGCTCCTGAGGGCGCCAAAGGCCTCCATGGGCGCATGCGCAACGGTTGGAGCGAGTTTGGAGTTGGTACTCGCCGATTCGTTAGAGCAGCTCCGGCGGCCCGGCCGGGCGCTGGCGCCGCCCCCTCCCCCCACCCACAGAGATGGGCCAGGCTCGGTGGCGGCGGTAGCGCTGGCTGCCTCGCGCGGGGTTGAAGGTGCCGCCGCTGCCGCGCGCGCGCGCCCCCAAGATGGCGTGTGTGTTGGAGACGCCGCTCCGCATGAGCGTCCTCTCGGTGAGTGCCCGCCCCGGCCCGGCCCCCGCGGGGCCCGCTCGGCGGCCGGTCCCGCGCCGCGGCGCCCGGGCGGAGTCAGGCGGCGGGGCGAACCCGACGGAGCCCCTGTGGCGAGGCGGGCGGCCGGGGGCCCTGGCTCCCCGTAGCGAGGCTCTGTCCTCGCCGGCGGCGTCAGGCGAGGGCGCTGCCCTGCTGGGCCCGCGCCCGCCGCCGTGGCCTGCGACTGTCAGCGCGGAGACAAGCGGCGCGACCCCCACCCCCCGGGCGTCCTGAGGGGGGCTCGGAGAAACCACAGGCCCACGCTGGGCGGAGAGAGCCGCCACCTCTTCGCCTTCTCGGCCCTCCCAGCTGCGGCGGCGGGCTCCGGGCGAGAGTAGGCACCCCCTTGGGGAGCTGGGCGGGTCCGCCAGGGATGCACTCCGGGGGGAAATGGGAAGGATGATCGTGTGGGTGGGGAAGCACAGACGATACGAGAAATGCAGAAGAGGTGAGAGAGGAAAGGGGGAATAGATGCAAGGAGATGCATTGGAAAATGGCATGAAAGGGGGGAGAATGTGTCTGGGGGGGGGGGAGAAATAAAGAAATGAGAACTTCCTGGATAAAGACAGAAAACTTACAGTTTTAATGATCTTCTGCGTGTGTATCTCTATTTTATTATGTCGCTAATAGATGTCCCATAGCTAGATGTGGGGAAAGATGTAAGAGCCAGAAGAGCATTTCAGTATACTAACACTTTGTGTTGGATATCCTCGTTTAGAAAAACTCAGGTCTTTTCGAATTATTCTGAATTCTCTGGTTATTTTTTATATAATATATTCAGTTCTGAAGGTTTTTTTTTTTTCTGATGCAGACATGGCAGCGATACTTATTTGCAGACATGGTAGGGATACTTATTTTCAGGAAGTACTCATTTTACCTTCCTCTACCTGTATTGGGTTGAGTCTACACAGTTTTATTGTAAACCTTATACCGATCTCTAGGGATGCAGGGCTCCTTGTTTATGAAGACTGCTGTCTGTCCAGGGCTTTTGAAGCTCCCTTGCCCTCTCATCACTGGCAAGAGGGAATTTTGTGTTGGTTGCTGAAGACTGTTCTTTGTATCTCTTCTGAGTGCTCTTCTGATGACCATGCTGCTGCTATCTTGCACTCTAGTGAAAAGTCAAGTAGTCCTGTAGCACTTTATTTATTTATTTATTTATTTATATATAGAGAGAGTTAGTCTTTATATATGTAAAAACTTCAACAACAATAGACTAGTAGCACCTTAAAGACTAACAAAAAATGTAGATGGTATCATGGGTTTTCATGAGCACACCTCACTTTTTCAGATGACTCCTGTCACCTGGTATCCAGTTGTTGTTTTTCCTGTTACAGACTAATAACTTGGCCACCCCTCTGAAGTTTTTCTATATATGTGGTATCATGAGCTTTTGTGGGCAAAACCCACTTCCTCAGATGAGTGGAGAGAAAAGGGGGGGAAACCTCACAATTTATAACCGAAAAAGAAAGAGGGGAAGAAAAAAATACCTGTCAATTGTAGTGCTGGTGCGAATGAGGCTAATTGAGTGGTCTGGAAGTATCCCCTACTTAGCTTTTGATGTCAGTGGGATGTGAAGAGGATCATCCACTGCGACTATGTTGACATGTTGTGTTAGAATAGACAACATTTTGTCCTCTTTCAACAGCACTGGAGTTTTAGAATGAAGGAGGGGGAGGGAAGAGTCCTAGGATGAAAGCATTTCTTCTTCCTGTTGCTCTGAAGGGAGGAGATAAGACAAAATACCCATGGTAGTTGCACTCTACTGCCACCCACCAATGTGCTGGGAAAAGTGGGAGATTGTGACTAGGAAAAAAAGGTGTTGCATTTCTTACATCTTTTATAATTGGCAGTGTTATTGGTTAAATGGCAAAATAAAAGAATACGTTACCCAGCACTTCTGGGTAACAGTGTATATTACTGAATGCAAATCTCCCATATTTTAAAATGAAATGTGAACTAAAATCGTGCTTGCCAGTCTGAAATGGGTACCTTAAACCTGAAGTATCTATTTCTGTCTTAATTTTGATTATTTAGTTTTTTTAAGCAGCGTGAAGTAAGGATGTTAAGGACTAGTCAACTAGCTCGTTCCCCCTCCCCTTGCTGCCTCTATCAGAGGCAGGAAAGACGGGGTACTTCAAAGCGGCAGTGCAGCATGGAACTGCCTTTTGAAACGCTGCCTCAGCATTTCAAAGCAGCACCACATGGAGCTGACCCCAGGCTCCATGCAGTGCTACCCCTTTGAAACTCCACCACAATGTTTGCGTGGAGCCTAGGGTCAGCTGGGGACTGCCTAGCTGATCCTGGGTTCCAGCGCAGTGTGCAGAGCCCAGGGTCAGCTGGGGAGCCCCCAGCTGATCCCGGGTTCCGGAGAAATGCTGTGCAGAGTCCAGGGTCAGCTGGAGGGTCCCCAGCTGACCTGGGCTCCATGAAGCATTTCAAAGCTGGTGCCTGCATACAGCCCAGAGTCAGCGGTACCTCCTGCTGGCCCCGGGCTGCATACAGAGTTCCTCATTCCTCCTTTGAAATGTACAAGAGCCCCACCAACATCTCTTGTACATTTCAGAGAAGGAATGTGGAAGTGCCTATCGACTAGTCGATGGAAATTCCATCGTCTGCTTGACAAGTAAATAACTCGATATTTAACATCCTTAGCATGAAGGCATGTGCTTGTTTCAGTAAAATAGTGCAAAGGTTATATGCCAGCTACTACTTGTTTTTGTATTACAATTTCTGTTTACTCTTCCTTAAGATTGAAAGATCTATATTTGAAACTTATATGAGCAAATAAGTCTTGGTAACCATACTTATGAAAAATCTGGGAAGGTTTGACAGACTCATTCTTCTGGATATTGGTGGTGTTGGTCTTCCCAGCAGTGAGTAAACAAGTTAACTTTTGTGTGTGGAAGGGTTAGTTCTAGTCAATAGACTAAAGGACAGTCTAGAATAGATTAGAATCAGCCCTTATTGGGAGGTCTGCATTTTGTATCTATATACAGTTTGGTTTTATTTCTGATGGCACTGAGCCTGTTCTATTCTCAAAAACTTAATCTTTGGGAGAAATAGCTAAACACTTCTGTAGAATGTACATGACATCATGAAGCAAGGGGCCTTTCGGTTCTTTTCACTTCATGAGACAGTAGGGAGGAAGTTAGTGAACATCCTTGAAATCTACTAGATAGAAAGGAGTAAACTAAAGTCAAGGGCAAATATTTGCCCACTCAGAAAGTGTGACAGAACTTGGTTCCCTTTCATTCTTCAAGGAAGTCAGTGGGAGGAATGTGAGAGAAGCCTAATAAAGAGAATAGACTCAGCTGGCAAACAATACCATTTTTCCAGGTTGGCATCCAATCTTCCAAACTGGAAACTTGTGGTTAGTTATCTATGTTTACTTTAGGAAAACCTAAATAAGTCATCAAACTTTCAGGAGTGTGGAGTACCAGCAAGTTCCATTAAATGTAGTATAACCTGTGGGTGCTTATATTGTAGCCTGATTAATTCATTTTCTGGTGGAGAATGTTCTTGTGAGCTTGGAGTGGAATCTTTCCTTCCTTTCTTTCACTGTTGATTTGGAATCCTAGTTACTCACATGCACGTCCAACCTTGGACATCCTAAGGGACAATAAATATTTGAAGGTGCATAAATATAAATCAAATATGTTGTTGGGTATGCCTCTTGAGCAACCTTAACTGTGTTTTATGAACTTTTTTTCTGTGTGGGGTTGTAGTACATTACCACTTGGTTAACTTTCTTTTGTGGAAATGTTCTGCAAGTGTTGCCTTTCCATTCAACCACTAAGAAGTGGTTAAATTGCAAAGCAAGGCAACCAGGACATTCAGACGAAAGGAGTCTCGCATGTGCCTCATACACAAACATTATAATGCTGAAATGCCCACGCAGGCTCATCATTAAGGCTATGTTTTAGTCACAGGTATTTTTAGTAAAAGTCATAGGAAGTAAACAAAAATTCATGGCTTGTGATCTGTCTGTCTTGTACTATATACCCTTAACTAAAATTTGAGCTGTGGGGCTGCTCAGACACTCTTTGGTGCTGGAGGAGGCAGGTGATGGCACACGGCCAAAGATCACCTCTGGTGCTGGGAAGGGGCAAGTGATGAAGTGTGGCCTTGGGACCCTTCCTGGTGCTTGTGGGAGAGGGCTGTCGAGGCTCTTAGGTTCCCTATCTGGCTCTGCACAGCTCCCTGGAAGTGGCTGGCATGTCCCTGCAGTTCCTAAGGGGCTTTGCAGGCTGGGTCCATTACAAGTGCTGGCTCTGCAGTTCCCATTGGCCAGGAACCACAGCCAATAGGAGCTGCAGGGACAGTGTCTGCATGTTGGGGCAGCATGCAGAGGCCTTTGGCCCCTCAATCTAGGACTTGCAGAGACATACCGGCCTCCCCTGGAGAGCCCTCTTGAGATAAGTGTTGCTCTGAACCTCTACCTCCTACCCTGCCCTGAGCCCCCTCTCATACCCAAACAGCTTCTGTTGGGATGTGGGGATGCAGTGGTTGAGACTGCTTCAGCAGTGACTTATGCGGCTGGCCCAGGGGGCTGCCTGAGTTGCTTGGACATCACCAGAGCCAGTTGTAACAGCTGCTGCAGAAGTTACAGAACATCACGGAATCCATGGCTTCTGTGGCACATGCATCCTTACTCATCTACACCAGTGTTTCTCAACCAGTGGTACGAGTACCCTTAGGGGTACTCAAGAGAAGTCTGGGGGGTACATCAACACAGCTGAAATTGGGAGAAAACTGATTTTTTTTTTCAGTTTTACAGCGTTTTATTATTTTTGTACTTTTTACACCCCAAAATTTCATCGCCCGCCTGGGTACAATTAAGTTGTTTAAACAAATGTGTTGCAATGGTAGAAAAAATTTTGTCTGAAAACTGTAGGTACTGGGGGTACTTATAATTTTTTAACGGGGGTACTTTATAAAAAAAAAGTTGAGAAACACTGATCTATACAACCCCCTTTCATTTCCATTGTATGAATACCAAAAGTATGCACTTGTTTTATCATACACAGTGCTAACTCTTAACTTTGGTTGTAAGTATTATGCATTTGAATGTGATTATGCAGTTCTATCACAGTTTTGTCTGATAGGCTTTGCAGAGATGTGTGTCCCTGTAGGCATAGGTGTTAGTTTGGAATTTACCACTGCATTAATTGACAAACTATAATTTGTCTCTTTCTCCATAGGAAGTAACTGCTAGCAGTCGCCATTATGTTGACAGATTATATGACCCTGATCCCCAGAAAGTCCTGCAAGGTGTCATGTAAGTAATATGAACTTGGATTTGAAGGTCTATCATGACTAGTCTCGGTTTGCTTGAAACTCAGCAGCTTTGCACTTGAAGGGAAAGAAAGGTACTCTGCAAATTTCTACATGAATTTATTTTGGAAAGGTTTACAGGGATTGAATACAAACACACAATCATGTTTAGTATATAATCATTTTGTAATGTGTACTGTTGGTAGCTTAGTCTCACTATCATGAGAAGGTGTTTTCCTTTCAGGTCTGATTAGTATTCTGTCCTTTTTCCAT
This sequence comes from Pelodiscus sinensis, assembly GCF_052426305.1. NCBI lineage: Eukaryota > Metazoa > Chordata > Testudines > Trionychidae > Pelodiscus > Pelodiscus sinensis. The sequence continues at coordinate 52,425,704 of NC_143061.1, forward strand.
CACTACAGCAGATGTGATCCACCCTCTCCAACTCTCTTTTCTTGCCAGAATGTATGGAACATTGTATTGACCTTCTGATTCAGTCTGAGCACGGAATCCTCCCCACCTCAACTTGCTCATTCAGAGTCATTTTTTTTCTCTTTCTCTAGCCTAGCATCGGTAATAGTAGGGGGGAAAGTTGGTAGAAAGATTTTGAAGGAAAATGTCCAGGGTTTATTGACTGGTGCTATAATGTTATTTCCTGTCTTCACTTGGATCCACACATTCTTCATCCCTTTACTCAGCAACACTGCAAAAATGGCCTTGAGTTGCCCAGGACTGACTCCTATGACAGACTGTATCTTTGCCTTTCAACTGTCTCTTCCTGGCTGATGCTAACTAGATTTCCTAGAAGATGTGAAAGCACCAGGTATTCAGTGGGCTAAGAGACAGTTGGGGGGGGGGGGGGGGCGGGGTGAGACATCTAATATTGTCTGTGGACGGCTTGTTTTTCCATGTGTCTTGTCTCTAATGCCTGGCCCCTCTATGGATTATTACTTTGAAAGTCAACAATCACCCACAAATCAGATTCCATCTGCCCTCTCCTTTCTCCCATACTTGCCTTTTGAGAAGGCCAAGGTCCATAGTCTCACTGATGGCTCCTTCCCAAACCCATCTCATTCTCTACCCAAATTTTGCTTAAGCCTCTAAGAAAAATTTGTCTAAAAAGAAGCAAAATTGCTGTCACCCTCTTCAGATAACTCTGCTAATTATAAAAAAAATTCCCTACATCAGAGACATCAGACTCAGTCTGTGGGGAGGATTTGATTACGTTTTCACTCAGGCTGTGGGCTGGGAGTTGAATTCACTGGCAAGATTGAATCTTGCAATCTAGTCTGACTGTAGAATGCACCTCTTCAGTTAGTGAAGTTAGATATTGCATTAAAGACAATTTAAATAAATGCATTTTATTTCCTCCCTTTTTGTCAAATTAGTCTTTGTTCCCACTGTAACCAGTCCTTTCTGCCTCACTCCCCTCCCCCCCCTTTTATGAACTATACTGTCTATCCTGTCTTCTGGATACTGCATCCTGCCTCTTTCTCACTACATTCCTCCCCATGGTATTTATATACACTCCTTTCTCACCCACCAATCCCCTTTGGGGACCTGGGTCTCTTCTCTTGTCTTTCCCACCTTTTGGACACTAGTGGTGTGGGGTGCTGTGGGGGGCAAATCTCCCTTGAACTGGTTGCTCCAAACACATTGTTCGTCTGAGCCTGTTGCTGCAGAACTTGACAGCACCATGTAGGAGAGAAGCTTCAAGAAATAGACCACCTTGAAATTAGATCAGTAGCCTTCAGGTGGCTTATATAGACAGTACTTTTAACATTTTAAAATCAGTAGGTCTGCATAACTTGTACCCAGGAGATTTAAAAAAAGAGATGGCTGAAAATCTTGATTGAGCATTGATGTTCATTTTCAAAAGCTTTTGGAACACTGGAAGAGTTCCAACTAATATGCCAGTATTTAAAAAGGAACAGGCTGACCTGTGTATTATAGGCTTGTCAATCTGACATTGACCTCAAACAGAATAATGGAGCAGTTGATATGGGACTCGATGGACATTAACTATATAACCCTTCTTTAAGTCTTTATCAGTCAGTATGGGTTTATGGATAACAGATCTATTAAACTAACTTGATTTTTCTCTTTGATGAGATTACAAGTTGATTGGAAAGGGTAATATGTTGCTGTAATATATTTAGGCTTGGTCTACGCTAGGGATCTGAAAGTATTCAGTTCATCAGTTAAGGTGCATAGTTACACACAGCCCCCCTCTATAGAGGGGGCAGGCGGGAACCGGTGCCCATGGGGAGCCAGCTTTTTGCCTGCTTCCTCCTCCCCCTTTCCCTGCTGGTGCCAGCACAGGGGTGGTGGGAGCTAGTGTATATGGAGCACGCCAGATGACTACCAGAGCAGCCCCCTTGCCTGTCGCATAGTGGTACCCAGAGAAGTCCTGCTGCTGTCAGAGGGCTGGGCTGGGCGAAACCCTTGCCCGCTGCAAGCTATCTGCATCCCAGTTAACCAGTTATGGTTAAAAATATATTGTTTAACCAGTTAACATTTTTAAGGAGTATTTTACATACCAGTCCACACTACAATAGTGATAATGCTGATGTAGTGGGTGACGTACATTGTCCTAGTAAGAGGCATAGTGCTTAGTTGGATGTAGTTAGTGTGTCCTTACATTGCCTGTTGGTCAACTGTGTGGGGCTGACAGCCCTGAATCTCCAGCCTGCTTTTCCTTTGCCTCCTAGTCCCTTGCCAGGCAGCTGTTAAGGCTCTTCTCTGCCTCCAGTCCCTAACTGGGAGGTTGTCAGACTCTTTCCCCTTGCCATCCCCATCGGGAGGCAACGGTAGGGCTCCAAACTAGAAGCCCCAGAAGCAAAGCTGGTGCTTTGGGCTTTGACAGTGCTTCACTCTAGTCCTTGGAAGAGCTCCTGGTGAGGACATGCACCGCCAACAGAAGATGCTACTGTGGACATGAAAAGCTGTTGTAATTACTCATGAGGGTATGTGCGCAAAGGGTGAGAATTCAAATATTTGTGGATGTTTTCTACATTTTCAAATCTATTTATTTCAATTAAAACAATACAAAGTATACAGTCCTTACTTTGTTTTTACTACAAATACATTCACTATAAAAAACAAAAGAGCATTTTTCAATTCATCTTATACAAGTACTGTAGTACAATCTCTTCACAGGGCTACTCAACACATGGTCCATTTGTTTGTGGCCCGCGGTGCTTTTTGGATTTACACTAGGCTCAACACGTGGCCCACAGACGGGAGCCAAAACAAAAAAGTAGTCAGTATAATGGTCTTCTGTTGATATGTGTGTTAGTAGCTAAATTCCTGGACTGTCATTACTCATTAAAAATGCTGTCATATGGGTGGAAATTGAGTAAATATTGCATTTTATTAATATCAGCAGAACTGACTTATATGGGGCCTGTGTTGTGTAGTTTTGCCTTAATCTTTGTATTGATGCCCATCAGTGTGAAAAAGCTATTTGCATATATTTGCATATATATGCAACCACACTTAAGTTGGGGCCCTACGCATGTGCTGTGTGTAGCATTGTGGCCCCAGGGGCTTCCAAAGTTGAGTAGCCCTGATCTGTCATGAGAGTTGAATTTAAAAAACTAAATTTATTTACAAAAAAAGGCATTCAAGAATAGAACAATGGAAAACTTTAGCACCTCTGAGTCCAATCTTACTACTTGTTCAGCAAATTGTTCAGACAAATGATTTGTTTATATTTGCAGGAGATAATGCTGTCTGCTTCTTGTTTACAGTGTCAGCTGAAAGTGAGAACAGTCATTCACATGGCAATGTTTTAGCCAGTGTTGCAAGATACTTATCTGCGAGATGGACTATAGATTCATATGTCCCTTCATGCTTCAACCACCATTCCAGAAAACATGCTGATGACAGGTTCTGCTTGATAACGATGCAGAGCAGACTGATACACATTCATTTTTATCATCCAAGTCATATTCAACCAGCAGAAGTGAGATTTTCTTTTTTGTTGGTTCGTATTCTGTAATTTCCACATTGGACTTCATCCTCTGAGTTTGGAAGCTCTTCGGAGTCTTAAACCTTGGGTCTAGAGCTGTAGCTATCTTTTGAAATCTCACACTGGTGCCTTTGTGTTTTGTCACATCTACAGAGAAGGTTTGTTAAAGCAAGCCACGTGCTGGGTCATCATCTGAGACTGCTATAACATGAAATATACGGCATTATGTGGATAAAACAGAGCAGGAGACATACAGATCTCCTCCAAGGAGTTCAGTCTCAAATTTAATTGACAGGTTATTTTTTTTTAACAAATCTTATCAGCTTGGAAACATGCCCTGGATTGGTGGCTGAAGCACAAAGGGACATATACTAAACATGTGTATCTCGCATGTAAATACCTTGCAATGCCGACTACCAAAGTGCCCTGCAAATGCCTGTTCTCACTTTCAGCTGACATTGTAAATAAGAAACTGGCAGCATTAGCACCTGTAAATGTTTTGCAATGTTTTGTTTGAGTGCAATTAAGCAACAACAACAAAATCTATTTGTAAAGGGCAATCTCATTATAGAAATTGCACTACAATATAGGGACATAAACGACTGGTCGACTGTCTGATAAGCAAAAGCTTATTAGATAGTGGACTTGTTCCTCGGCTAGTCTAGCCGATTTCCCCCCAGCACCATCTCTGTAGAGGAGTAGCAGGGACCATGCATGAGCCAGGAATCCGATGATTCCCAACTTGCGCCCAGTCCGAAACGCTGCAACTCTGCTTTTTAAATGTATTAAGAGCCTGTCGGCTCTTGATACATTTCAAAGGCAAAGCCGCAGTGGGGTTAGCTGCTGGGACCGGGAGCTAACCCTGTTGTGGCTCCCCTGCTTATTGACTAGTCGATGGAAAATCCATCAAGTCAATTATTTGATTAAACTATATTTAACATCCCTACTTTGTATGAAGTGAACTGAAAGTTACTATTTCTTTTGCAAACATTTGTAGTAAAAAATGTGGAAGCACTATACTTTGTATTTTGTTGAAATCAATATATTTGAAAATTTAGAAAAAAATCAAATATTTAATAGTTTTATTGTATTCTATTAATAGTGCGATTAAAAGTGCAGTTAAGCACAATTTTTTGAGTTAGTTGCATGAGTTAAATTAGTTTAATCGGCAACTCTGTATTTATTGTGGTTAAATATAAACATGTATCTAGGAGTAAAGAATGTAGGCTACACTTACAGAATAGGGGACTCTATCCTAGGAAACAGTGATCTGAAAAGGATTTGGGGATATTAATAGATAAGCAGAACTCTTAGTAGGACACTGTGGCCAAATGAGTCAATGCCATTCTTGGATGCTTAAACAGGCAAGTTTTAAGTCAAAGTAGAGAGGTTATATTACCTCTGTATTAGGCACTGGTGTGATTGCTGCTGAAATCCTGTGTCCATTTCTGATGTCAACAGTTTTGGAGTAATGTTCATAAATTGGAAAGGTTCAGAGAACAGCCTCAAGAATGAGGAAAGGATTAGAAAACATGCCTCATAGTGACAGACTAAAGGAACTCAATATGTTTAGCTGAGCAAAGAGCATAACATGTGACCTGATTATAGTGTGTAATTATCTAGATGGGGAACAAATCTAGCTATATATTTTAGAAATACGGATCTGTCTGAGTACATTTCTTCAAGAATTAAAGAGTAAGAGCTAGGACCACAAAATTTGATATGTAGCTTCCTCTTATAACTTTAAATAAGGTCAGGGTTTGGTTGTGCCAGGAAAATGGGATTTACCTAGAATGGGATTGTATTTCTTAAAATGGAAAGGGAGGGGGCACCTAAGAGGCATAGAGTGTAAGACAGTGGTTGGCTGGGGGAGGGTCTGTGAATATTACTGGCCACCATCCAAGGGGAAGGATCCCATGCTGGTGCTGGGCAGGGTTCCTGCCTCCCTTCCCACATGCTGGCCCTCATGCCCCACAGTACAGGGACCTTTTTATAAACTGAGGAGCTTGGGGGCTTCCCTCCTCCCTCCCCCCCTCCCATAGTTTATCTGGACTCTAGGGCTTCCTTGGGGCTGGAGCTGAGTTGCAGATGCTGGGGGTTCCTCTCTGTAGCCAGTCTGGCAAGAGAGTCCTTTGCTAGCTGACAGCAGCATGTGTGAGAATGGGTAGGAAGAAGCCCTGCAACAGCCCCAGTCATACAAGTCCACAGGGCTGCGTAGGAGCACCCAAACATGTAGCACAGTCCCTGCCAGGCCCAGAGAGCTGCCCCCGGCAGAGGACCATAGTCCCAGGAGCCCCAGGGAGCTGCTGCTGCTCTGGCAGCACCACTTTCACTGCCACAGGCAGCCCCAAGGATCCGCCACCCCAGGGAGAAGCCAGAAGGTGGCCTGCATGGCCCCAGCCCTGGGCAACTCCAGGTTAGTCTTCTAGTATTTGATAATTGGCTCTTAAGTTTAGCGTATAAAGGTTCAACATGACCCAATAGCTGAAAATTAAGCTAGACCAATTCAGGCTTAAATAAGATGTAAATTAACCATGAGTAGTTAATCAGAGCAATTTAGTAAGCATTATTGGAGTCCTACCAAATTCATGGCCATGAAAAAAATGTCACGGACTGAAATGGGGGATGGCCCCATGAAATCTAGTCTCTTGTGTACTTTTATCCTATACTAAATAGATTTCTTAGGGGAGATCAGTCTCTGTCAAAAGGGAGCTCCTGACCCAAAAAGGAGCTGTAAGAAGGAGACAAGGTTATTTTAGGCTGATTGCAATATTGCAGCCCTTACTTCTGTGCTTTCTTTAGAGCTCGGCAGCTAGAGAGCAGCAGCTGTTGGTTATGTGCCTAGTTTTGAAGGGTGGCTGTACCATACCATATTGTCCTTCTGTGGTGCTGCTGGTGGCAACTCTGCCTTCAGAGTTGGGCTCCTGGCCAGCAGCCCCAACCCTCCAGCTGCCCAGCTTTGAAGGCAGTGCCACCACCACCAGTAGTGCAGAAGTAAGAGTAGCAATACTGCAACTCCTCCTAATAGCCTTGTGACCCCCCCTCCACTCTGATTTTCCCCTACAACAAAAATGCTGAAATTTCAGATTTAAATAGCTGAAATAATGACATTTATAATTTAAATTTCTTGTCATTATGGAATTGACCAAAATGGTAGGGCCCTAAGCATTATGGTGAATTCTCCATAACTGGTCATTCTTAAATCAGGATTGGATATTTTCTTAAAATATATGCTCTGGGAATAATTTTTGGGAAGTTCTGTGTCCTGTTACACAATCACAGTAGTCCCTTTTGGCTTTGGAATTTAAGAATAAGAGGTGCTGAGCATCTGGAGCAGCCACAGCCTTCAGTCAGATGTGTGCTCACTAGTGACATAGGAGTTTTGTGGGAGTGGAGCATGCTCATTGCAGGCAGATTCGTTGAAGACCACAGTTGCCAGCGTCTAACAAAGCTCTGAGCATTTGCATGTAACATGGCCAAATTTAGGTGGATTTTTCACAGAGAAGGCAAAAGCCAAGCACATTTTACACTAACACAAACCCCACCAAATTTTAGGTCCATGTCCCAAAGCCTATAGGTGCTAGTGTTTCTGAATTAAACTTGGACATCTTTTTTGAGCACAGGTAGAATATATATTTCTCTTCGTTCCTAGATATGACTGAACAGGTTTTGCTGATACTTTCCAAAATGTCAGCCTGAGTCAGGGACGTATAAGTGGAAGGTTTCTACCTGAACAACTTGGCAAAGTTATAAATAATTGAAAACCAGGTTTTTGTAATGGGAAACTGTAGTTACCACTTCTGCCTAGACTTTCCTTTCCCCCTCTGGCATTTAGAGGGGAAAAATAATAAAAAGATGAAAACACTAACCTTTCTGTTGACTTTACTTAAATAGTGGAATAGCCAAAAGCAAAAACTGACGAGCAAATCCAATTAAAATTGTGTCCCTAAATATATAATCTTATGGATTAACACAGTAACTCTAAACTTGGTGAAAATGATGTTACGTGCTTGATGTGAATAGTGTTTTCTTAATGCAACTTTTTCTCAGTTGGCATGGTGACTAGCTTTCAGTTAGGACCACATGCACACGAACTTAGTCTTCTAAAAGTTTAAAACACACATACTAAAATAAAGACAATTTCAGTTGCTTCACCTGTTTTTAAATCCCATAGACGGTACAAACATGGAAATGCTTTGGCTGTAAATGGAGAATTATCGAAAGAGTGAAAATAGAGGGCCTTAATCATAGAACTGGAAGAGACCTCTTGAGGTCATTGAGTCTAGTCCCCTGCCCTCATTGTAGGACTCAGTACCATCTCCATCGCTGATAGATGTCTGTCTAACCTGCTCTTAAATATCTCCAGAAATGGAGATTCCACAACTTCCTTAGGCAACTTATTCCAGTGTTTAACCACTCTGACAGTTAGGAAGTTTTCCCTAATGTCCAACCTTAAACCTCCCTTACTGCAGTTTAAGCCCATTGCTTCTATCCTCAGATGCTCCTTGTGACATCCTTTTAGATACCTGAAAACCACTATCATTTCCCCTCTGTCTTCTCCTTTCCAAACTAAACAAGCCCATTTCTTTCAGTCTTGCTTCATATAGGTCATGTTCTCTAGCCCTTTAATCATTCTTGTTGCTCTTCTCCAGTTTCTCCATCTTCCTTGAAATGTGGTGCCCAGAACTGGACACAATACTCCAAGGCTATGTCTACACTTGTGGGTTCTTGCTCCAGAAATATGCAAATAAGGCTAAGCGTGGAATATCACTGAGCCTCCTTTGCATATCGAATGAGCCACCATTTTTGTGGAAGAGGTTTTTGCGCCAGAAGTAGCGTCTACACTGCTCCTTGTGCAAGAAAAACCCTCTTATGCAATGCCGTTATTCCTGAAAATAATCAGCATAGCGGCATTGCGCAAGAGGGTTTTTCTTGCGCAAGAAGGGGCAGCGTAGACAGCTCCTTCTGGCGCAAGAGCCTCTTATGCAAAAATGGTGGCTCATTAGATATGCAAATGAGGTTCAGCGATATTCCACACTTAGCCTCATTTGCATATTTCTGGCGCAAGAACCCACCAGTGTGTAGACATAGTCCAACTGAGGCCTAATCAGCACAGAGCAGAGTGGAAGAATGACTTCTCATGTCTTGCTCACAGCATTCCTGTTAATGCATCCCAGAATCATGTTTGCTTTTTTTGCAGCAGTGTCACATTGTTGGCTCATATTTAGCTTGTGGGCCACTATGACCCTTAGATCCCTTTCTGCTGTACTCCTTCCTAGACAGTTGCTTCCCATTCTGTGTGTGTGGAAGGGATTGTTCCTTTCAAAGTGGAGTACTTTGCATTTGTCCTTATTAAACTTCATCTTATTTACTTAGGGTGATTTTCTCCAGTTTGTCCAGATGATTTTGAATTATGACCCTATCCTCCAAAGCACTTGCAACCCCTCCCAACTTCATATCATCTGCAAACTTAATAAGTATACTCTATACCAAACGGTTGATGAAGATATTGAACAGAACCCATCCCAAAACAGACCCCTGCAGAACCCTACTTGTTATGCCCTTACAGCAGGTTTGTGAACCATTAATAACTACTCTCTGAGAACAGTTATCCAGCAAGTTATGAACCCACCTTATAGTAGCCTCATCTAAATTGTATTTGCCTAGTTTATTGATAAGAATATCATGCGAGACCGTATCAAATGCCTTACTAAAGTCTAGGTATACCACGTCCACTGCTTCTCCCTTGTCCATAAGACTCGTTATCCAATCAAAGGAAGCTATCCGATTGGTTTGACATGATTTATTCTTTACAATTCCATTCTGGCTGTTCCTTATCACCTTACTACCTTCCAGGGGCTGGCACCGCTCATACGCCGCGTGCCTGGTGCTGGCACAGCCCTTGCGCTGTGCACCCGGGGCTGGGGCTGCCCATATGCCGTGTGCCTGGTGCCGGCACCACCCATGCGCCACACTCCTGGGGCCAGCACCGCTCCTGTGCCACGTGCCATGGTGCGGAGACACTCATACGCCACGCGCCCGGGGCCGGCACAGCCCATGTACTGTGCTCCCGGGGGTGGGGCTGCCCATATGCCGTGCACCCGGGGCCGGCACAGCCCTTGCGCCGTGCACCTGGGGGTGTGGCCACTCATACGTTACACGCCCAGGAGCCAGCACCGCCCATGCACCACGTGCCCGGGTGCGGGGCTGGCCCAATCACTTGGCGGGTGCACAGAAATGGCCCGGCGGGCGCCATGGCCCCCATGGGCACCGCGTTGGGGACCTGTGCCTTAGCATCATGAACTCTGTGATTTCATGATCACTTTCACCCAAGCTACCTTCCACTTTCAAATTCATCACCAGATCCCGCGCTTTGGATGATTTTTGTTAGTTGTTTAAAAAAAGTCTCATCCATCTCTTCCACCTGGGTAGGTGGCCTATAGTAGACCCCTGGCATGACATCACCCTTGTTTTTTACCCCTTTTAGCCTAACACAGAGATTCTCAACACGTTTCCTATGTCCATCTCCACCTCAGTCCAAGTGTATACATTTTTAATGTATAAGGCAACACCTCCTCCCTTTTTTCCACCTCTCCTTCCTGAGTAAGGTGTACCCTTCTATACCAATATTCCAATGTGTGTATTATCCCACCAAGTCTGATATACCAACAATGTCCTAGTTGTGTGTGTTTGTTAGCACTTCAAGTTCTTCCTGCTTATTACCCATACTTCTTGCATTTGTATATAGGCATCTTAGTTACTGATTTGATCTTGCCTCCCAGTTCTGCCTTGTCCCTCCTTTTTCTCTGCTATTATAGCCCATACTCTCTCCCATTTCTGACCCATCTCCCAGGTCTCCATGTTCTTCACTTACTTGTGGGCTTTGGTCACCTGCCCCTGTCTAAACATTGCTTTTGGTAGAGCTCTCACTAATACGGAAGATGAGACACCATTTGAAAAAAAAAATTAGGGTACAATATTACTTAATCCAGATACTAAAATGTTAGTTGAAATGCAGATTCTGAATTTAGAGGTCTTGTGTGTCTTGCCTTTCTGCTAGTTAGAAGGGTTTTGACTAGGGATGTAAAGTCCTGTTTTATTGGTTAACCAATTAGTGTTTAACCAGTTAACTGATTAACTGCAGGCAGGGGCTGCTGAAGCCTGGCCAAAGGGGGCCAGCCCTCTGGGCCCTGCCCATAGCTAAGAGCTGGCTCCCAGGTACCAGTTAACTGTTACCTGTAGTAAGAATCACTGGTTACTCGCTCACATTCCTAATTTTGCATAGTCAAAGATTTTTATACTTTCTATGTTTGCAAAGTCTAAGATTAAAATCTTTATACAGTTTGATGGGAGTCAAGAAATGTGTTCTGTTGAGCTATCTGGAAGCTGGGACAGACTGCTGGTTTTCCCTCAAGCTCATTGACAATCATGTGTATATTAAAAGCAACTAATATAAGAAAATCCAAGTGGGTGTTTTGTGGTTTTAAGTATACAGCAGTGACCTTCTGCACCACACTAGACTGCAAACTAGCCATTTCAACAGGTGCTTGACTGGAATGTAGAACTTTTATTAGACACCTGCCTCTTGTTTGGTGTAGTCTGCCTTCCTATGCTAGGTACTGCCTAATTCCTTCTATCATATGATCTTAGCACCTGATAATCCAGGGGTGGGCAAGAGGCTGTCAGCTGTCCAAATCCAGCCTGCCTAGCTCTTTTATTCAGTTCCTCCTCCCCTCCCTTCCCCCCAACATATTGCCTGGGAGCCAGAAACACAGGAGCCCTTTCAACTGCTTCTGCTTGTGCCTTCCCCGTGGCTGCTTAGGTGCCAGCCTTTTAAATAATAGGAGTTGAAAGAGCTTGCAGCTCCTGCCCTGCCCCTCCCCGCTAATGTGTTGCCTGGGAGCCTGAAGCCTTTTTAACTTCTGCTATTTAAAATGCCCTGCTCCTTCTGAGATGACCCATGACCACTTAAATTTTTTTTGAAGTGGCCCCCCCTTCAAAAATTCTTGCCCACCCCTGTTGTATCTTTTAGTGTATGTATGCTCACTGCATCCCTGTGAGGAAGGAAAGTGCTGTTGTCTCCACTCTACAGCTGCAGAACCTAAGGCAGTGAGGCTGTTCACAGTGGTATTGTAGGTATTGATCTCAGAGTATGAGGGACAGAACGTGGGGGGTGAGTGTTTTTTTCTGGATCACTTTCTGTTGGTGGGAGACCTGAGGTCTTCAAGCCTGCCTGTTCCATCAACAGAAGTTGGTCCAACAAAAGAGATTCTCATCCACCTTGTCTCTTGCATGTAGATTGTGACTTACTTTACTAGGTTAAATCCCATGGTGGAGCAGTAAATTGAACCCTTTTCTTCAGAGTCCCAGGCTTACACCTTATCACTCTCCTACCTCCTCTGTCCTTTAGTAAGAAGTAGGTTTTTTTTCCTGCTCCCCTCAGAACAGTGCTTATGAGTTCACATTACCAAGGTTTGTTTTCCCCACACCTGACTTATTTACAATGCTGGATGAAGTGGGTGGATATGATCAGGTGGTCCACCTGACTTGATCAGTAACAGCTCACTTCCACATGCAAATCTAATGTGAAGTGGTGTGGGGTTTTGCTCATTTTGAATGAGTTTGGGGCATAGTAGAAGCCTGGAGATCTGGTTTTGTGGCCAAAGGTATTGTAAAGTACTGTGTCCTGAAGCAACGTTCAGCCCTGTAGGTGCAGCGTGGAGATCTGAAAGACTACTTGATAGAATGTTTGGAAACTAGGGATGTAAAATCCTGTTTAATTAGTTAACTGGTTAAACAGTAAATTTAACTGGCTAACTGATTAAATGGGGAGAGGTAGGAGGGGGCTGTTCCAGCCTACTTGCTTAGAGTGGCCCGCTGCCACGGCTGGACTGCCACGGTTGGGCTGCTTGCTCCCAGACAGGCTGGAAGCGGCAGCAGGGGTCGGGCTGCTGGCTACCAGCCCATGTGGACTTCTGCGTACCCTCCCCCCCTGTCCCTACAAGGCTGCTGGAGCAGCCCGATGCTGGGTGACGGTTAACTGTTACCCATTCACATCTCTATTGGAAATAGGGCTCAGTTATATACAATTTTCTTTATACTTCAGCATAATTTACCAGGGTTTGTTTCTCTTTCTGGATTTACAGAGATATGAAAAATGCTGTAATTGGAAACAACAAACAAAAAGCGAACTTGATTGTTTTGGGAGCGGTTCCAAGGTATGTTTTCTGCTACTCTCCTTTTCACTGATGCAGGCTCTGCTTTTGACCTGATCCTGAAAGCTGTAGTTGATGGATTACTTTCTCTAGTTCAGGAATGGGCAAGACTTGGCCCACAGGCCGCCGTGCGAGGACCCTCAGTCACATAGCATTCAGCTGCTTCAGAGCAGCCCCATGCCACTTTAAGTGGGTAGCTGTTCCCTGTAGGTCTCTGCTCTGCGCACTTGGGGAGGGAAGGCTTCATGTGCTGCCCCCGCCTCTTCGCAAAATCTCTTGGCTCCCATTGGTTGTTTTTTGGCATTCCATTGTTTCCTTTCTTCTAGTGGTACTGGAAACTGCAGCTGCCAAGATCCCTCTAGTTTCCCCTTCTTCCCCAGCATTGTGTAGAGGTGACCAGACACTGCAGCCTATATGTATGGGGCAAAAGGAAATTCTGCGGGCCCAACATTAATTTCTGCAAAATTCTGATAGAACTCTTTACCCTGGTTGGACCGCTCAGTGATGACGTCCCCTAAATAATCTTCTATCCTTTTGGAGGCTGATATAAGAGAGAAATAAATGAGATCACAAAATATTATTTGGAAGACTCCTTTTGCTTCCTATAATGTGGTTGTGAAAGTTAAGTTTAAAAAAAATGAATCAGTCTCCAATGAACCCTTACAGTCCAGTTATTACTGGAAATCCAGCCAGCAGGCCAGTGCATCCCAGAATAGGGATTAAAATAAACATCATCTTGAGGTCAGTTCACTCTGTTCAGTTGGGTAAATTAAGGAGTCTTTCACCTTTCCCACACCACTCAAAATTAGTCTGTAGTTACTCAGAGCAAATTGATTCTCTCCAGAGTGACATTGGTGGTATATTACAGAATTCTTCTATCCTTCTCCTGTGGGTGGGGTGGAGGGTGTGTGTGTAATTTGCTCGCTTGCTCGCTCGCGCGCTCACAGACGCACACAGACACACACACTGCATTTTTCAATAGGATGACATACCTTCCAGTAAGTTTACCTTTCAACTTTGTAACCATCACCAGAACTTTCATAAAAATGATTGAGGTTGCACTGTTCTTTAGAGAAGGGATATTTTTATAAGCCAATATTTCAAGTATCTAATTATAGATCCTTTCTACAAAGCACTATGGGTGATGACCAGATACAAAGAACTTTCAGTCTCGTTTGATCAATGCAACAAAGACCTCCTTGGATCCGTAAATTGTCTTTCTTTGAAGCACTTACAGAAATTCTAAAAACTGTTGTTCCCATTGCTTGACAAGGTGGAGTAGCTGGATTAGTTTATTAATTGTGTGCATATTCAAGAAATGGTCAAGGTGAAGTCTTTCACTTGTACTGGGACTTGTATCTTGTCAGGATTGTCTCGCTCTTCTCCTCCTCCAGTCCAGTTACCTCATTCTTACAACAGATTTTTGAGATGCTTGTGCATCCATAGTCTCTGGGAAGAGACTCTCCAAATAGTGGGGTGATCAGATATGAATTGGATGCCCCTCCAAAGTCTTGTTGGGATATATCTGAACATAGATTAGTTTTATGTGATGCAGGGAAAGCATTTAGTTTGAAAATGACATAAGATATTTGGTATCAAATATAAAGAAATTTATATATTACCATTGTGGAACAGATCCATGTTGGGTTTTAAAAACACATCTTAGTTATCTTCTGAAGACAGACTGCACCGAAGTAGCAACATGCATGCACTGCCTTGCTTAAACAAAACTGAAAAACGATTGCTCTGACAGTGGAGAAATATGTGGCAATAGCCCTGTGGAAGCTTGCAACGCCAGACAGCTACCAGTCGGTTGAGAATCCATTCAAAGTGGGGAAATCTACAGTAAGTGCTGTTTTATCCAACTAGCCAAGGTCAAGAGAGGTGCATGACGTGTGCATCTTTAGGCACTCCTGCCTGTTTGGCAAGATACAATTTAGAACTTTTTTTCCCGACCAGAAGTTTACAGTCAGAGATGTTGAAATGCCAATAGTGATCCTTGGAGACCCAACCTACCCTTTGCTCCTGTGGCTCATGAAGCTGTACATGGGTAGTCTGGACCACAGCAAGGAGCAGACTAACTTACAGGCTGAGCAACTGCAAAATGGTGGTAGAATGTGCTTTAGGGCATTTAAAGGGAAGGTTCCACAGTCCGCTTGCTACGTTAGACCTCAGGGAACACAATGTTCCCATTGTAGTGGTAGTCTGCTGTGTGCGCCATAATGTTTGAGAGATCAATGGGGAAATGTATCTCTTTGGATGGAATGCTGAGGCACGACGTCCCGCAAGGGATTTTGAGCAGCCTGACACCAGGGCAGTAACTAAAACACAGCAAGGGGAAGTGCTAATTAGAGATGCTCTGAAAGCGTTTTAAGAATGCCCAATTTTGAGTCATGCATGTTGCTCTCAACGGGGTGCCCCTGCATTCAGTGCATAACCCTCCACTTCTTCAATACAAGCAATAAAGAGATTGTTCACAAATGGTGTGTTTTTATTAAGGGAACACAAAAAAGGAGTACATGGTGGGAGCTTCAGGGGTGTATGTGCTCAAAATTATGAGGATAACCTTGGCTGAAAATGTACTTCAAAATCTCAAGACATAAACAGACTTTCCAGAATTCATGGATGATACTCTATTGCTCACGTGAAATGCATAGCAGTGGAAAGTGTCTTTCTCCACAGAGAATTCCTATTGCTTTACAAAATGCAATTTGAAGACCTACAAATCTTTGCTACATTGTCTAACAAGGAATGCTGATATTAAAGGTGACTTGTTTTGAATTACTTCTTGGGTTGCAGTACCAGTGACCAGAATCTTGATCAAAACTATAGTAACATTCCTGGAATGATAGATATATTTTAGAGAGGCAATTGGAACATCTTTTTGGGAAATATATGAGAAATACATACAGAAAGCTAGTTTTATTACTCACTTGCTGGCGGAGCTATAGTTGATCAAGAGCATGGGATCTCTTGTATTCTTTTGATAGACTTGGAATCGGGGCCAGCTGATGACATCACACAGGAAATAAAGACTTTTCGGAGTTTTGCGAAGCAGGCTGGCTCAGATAAGTGAGGATCCTCAGTTTAGATAGTTCAGCAGTGAAAATAGGCTGTTCAAATGGCATGCAGGCTATTCTGGATCTCAAATATCCCTCTCTTTACAGATTAGAATATTTGTAGACATTTTCAAATTTTATTGTTTAAATCCCAGAAGTTGATAGCACCAGTAAGCTCTTGATGACTTAAAAATAGTTCTAAATTGTCTTTAAGAGTTGTATCTATCTTGTATGCTGGGTTGCTAATGAGTCCAAAGGACTCAAGACAATGCCATTTCTCTGTCATTCATTTAAAGTGTATTGAAGAAACTGAATAAGTGACGGATGTAATAGACATTAAGGGTATCTTTCTTATGGAGAGTAAGATAGGCAAACTAGCTCTGTCCTTGCAGCAATCACATATCTGGCCCTGTTTTCATTGTTCAGGAAGATCACTTTGAAGAAGTAAATGTCTCTGTATTTTAAGAGACAAGCTGCCGAAAAAGCAGAATTAATATTTAAAGCTGACATCGAATCACTAGAATAAGGTTCACTAACCACAATGCATTGAATTTCATTTTTTTGATTCCCCAACACTTTTGTTTGATGCACATTTTGGAAATGTACAAGTTGTCAGTTGTCTAGGCCTCTTTGCATAGGCTTTGAATGGGGAGGAAAAACTGCATGTCCTACGCTATTCATTGCCACTGAAATTATGCTTATTGCAAAATTTACAACAGATGCAAAGGCACAGGAATGTTCATCATAGCTTTTGACCAACAAGCCACCTGCTTTTCATGATGCATAACTTATGGTAGAAAGCGATTCTCATCCTTTTATAGGACTGTAGTGGTAGAATGTTCATTTCACAATAAAGTTAATCAAAACAAACCTTTTTGTAGCAAATTATATTTCAGTTTGATGCGGAAGCAAGTATTTGAATCAAGCGTAGCTTCTTTCCAACTCCATTGGGCTGGTTTCTATTGGCTTGCAACAATACCAGGAGCAAAAATTTTTGGAGAATGCAATCACGGTGAACGCTCAACAATGGAAAGTGCTTAGTGGATGGCTAGATTAGTAATAAAAATATCAAATGGAAAAGTTGATAGAGTTAAATTCAGAAAAATAAAGGAAGCTGAAAGTAACAATGAAAAATCCATGGGCAGGAGAGTTAAGGAAATAAAAAGGAATTTAAAATGTATCAGAAATCCATATAGTGACATCAGTGATGTAGCCAAGGCAGAAATGTTGAGCTGTGGAAAGAAGTTGGTTGATATTTTTGAATATGTTGAAGTACTTTAAATTCAAACAGTGACTGAGGAGGATGTAAAACTGCATCTGCTAAAGTTTAAACATTTTAAAATAAGCAAGTATGGATGACTTGCTCTCCCCCCCCCCCCCCCAAAGAGTTTTTCAAAGAATAGGACCAATAGCTGTGTGACCTGCTGGTAACTTTTAATAACTCTTGAAACCTTAGGGAAGTTGTGCTAATATTTTAAAAGCAAAAGCTAATGGGATGACCTGAGTAATTAGATCTGCTTGCAAGAATATTAAGACATTAATGCAAGTTAGTTTGATTTTGTGGAAAATAGGATTTGTCAAATGAACTAGGGATGTTAATTGAATAGTTCATTAACCTCAGGAATTCTTACTCGACTATTCTGTAGTCCATGGGGGTGGGGCTGACAGCCATTGCACTCTGGCCCTAGTCCTGAGGAGCCCCCACCCCCTGTCTGGGGTAATGGTCTAAGCTCCTGGATCCGTCATGAGCCGGAACTTTGCCAGGCTGCCTGCCTACCTGGATCCTAATATACGTTAAGTGCAGAATCACAATGGGGGTAGGTCCCAGACCTGATACAGGCCAGCATTGAGCTGGACTGTTCGGCAGCCTGCTAAAAAATTTCCTGGATGGGGCAAGGGGACCAGGGAGCTTGAGAACAGGAGCAGCAAACGGAGTTTTGAGAGGGAGTTCTCTAGGTAAAGGAGGAGTAAGTACGGGACCTTTGAGGTAAGTGGCTGTCTGTAGTGTGTGGGGGCGTTACTTGCTATATGCTGAGTTTGTTTGTGTCTGGTTGGTTGGTTGGAAGGAGCGTGTGTTGTGGCCAGCAGCTGCAAGCTGTGAGCTTCTAAAGGTTTGAAATCTAGAAGCCTCTGTTAATTGGCTGAGCCTCAGTCGGGGAAGGGGCTACCAGGACTTTATAAAGCTGTGAGTCAGCGACCAGGAGCTTGTGAACAGGGAGTTTTGAGAGGGAGTTCTCCAGGTAAAGGAGGAGTAAATATGGGACCCTTGAGGTAAGTAGCTATCTGTAGTAGGGTTTACTTGCTGTATGCTGAGCTTGTGTGTGTCCGTTTGAAGGAGCGTGTGCTGTGGCTTCTAAAGGTTTGAAATCTAGAAGCCTCTATTAATTGGCTGAGTCTTAGTCCGGAGGGGGTGGGGGGCTACCAGGGCTTTATAAAGCTGTGAGTCAGCAACCAGGAGCAGCAGAGAGGGAGTTTAGAGCGGGAGGTTAGAGGGCTCTAGTTTCTTCTGACCTTCTTTAAACATAACTTTTATAATCATCTATATTCCAGACATTTAATAAGAAGCCCAGTTTATAATTAAACTTATTCCTAAGAAAAGTGGAGACAGAAGCCCAGCAGCAGAGTGGGGGCTATCCTGTTTATTGCGTTGAGTGTAACATGTATGATTACCTGCCATGTGGGCGGGTGGCATATGTGTGCACCCGTTGCAAGGAGCTCCTGACCCTCAGAGACCGAGTTCGGGCTTTGGAGGCCAGGGTGGCTGAACTGGAGGAGCTAAGGGAGGCAGAGAGCTATGTTGATGAGACTTTCCGGGACACTGTAGTACTGTCCCACCTCCAGTCTGAGAGCCCCAGAGCTCTTAAGGAGGATGAAAGTCTCAAAGGAACAGAGCATTCAATGGAAGCAGAGGGAAATCATCCTGTAGTTGGGATCCTCCTTCCAAAGGATGTTGTGGTATCCTCTTGCACTGAGGATACCTCTGAGGGGGAGGGAACGCCAGTTGTTAGGAAGAGGCAGGTTTTAGTAGTGGGTGATTCGA
Organism: Pelodiscus sinensis; assembly: GCF_052426305.1. NCBI lineage: Eukaryota > Metazoa > Chordata > Testudines > Trionychidae > Pelodiscus > Pelodiscus sinensis. Next base: position 52,444,577 of record NC_143061.1, read on the forward strand.
TCATTAGAAACATAAATAGCTGGGTTTGTGATGACTGGGAGAACCGTATGGTCACTTGCCTGTCTGGTGCGAAGATTGCGGATCTCTCGAGGCATCTAGATAGACTTATGTGTAGTGCTGGGGAGGAGCCGGTGGTCGTGGTACATGTAGGTACCAGTGACATAGGGAAGGGTAGGAGAGATGTCCTGGAGGCCAAATTTAGGTTGCTAGGAAAGAGACTGAAAATTGTCAGGCATGTAGAAGAACATAATTTGTTGGACAAAAGTCAACATGGTTTCTGTAAAGGGAAATCATGTCTTACTAATCTATTAGAGTTCTTTGAAGGGGTTAACAAACATGCAGATAAGGGGATCCAGTAGATATAGTATACTTAGATTTTCAGAAAGTCTTTGACAAGGTCCCTCACCAAAGGCTCTTGTGTAAATTACATTGTCATGGGATAAGAGGGAAGGTCCTCTCATGGATTGAGAACTGGTTAAAAGACAGGAAACAAAGGGTAGGAATAAATGGTAAATTTTCAAAATGGAGAGGGGTAACTATTGGTGGCCCCCAAGGGTCAGTCCTGGGACCAATCCTTTTCAACTTATTCATAAATGATCTGGAGAAAGGGGTAAGCAGCGAGGTGGTAAAGTTTGCGGATGATACTAAACTGTTTAAGATAGTCAAGACAGAAGCAGACTGTGAAGAACTTCAAAAAGATCTCACCAAACTGAGTGATTGGGCAACAAAATGACAAATGAAATTTAATGTGGATAAGTGTAAAGTAATGCATGTTGGAAAAAATAGCCCCAACTATACATACAGTATGATGGGGGCTAATTTGGCTACGATAGATCAGGAAAGAGATCTTGGAGTTATTGTGGATAGTTCTCTGAAAACTTCCATACAGTGTGCAGCGGCAGTCAAAAAAGCAAATAGGATGTTAGGAATTAAGAAAGGGATAGAAAATAAGACACAGAATATCTTACTGCCCCTGTATAAAATTATGGTACGCCCACATCTTGAATACTGTGTACAGATGTGGTCTCCTCACCTCAAAAAAGCCATTTTGTCCTTAGAAAGGGTTCAGAAAAGGGCAACTAAAATGATTAGGGGTTTGGAACGGGTCCCATATGAAGAGAGGTTAAAGCGACTGAGACTTTTCAGTTTAGAAAAGAGGAGACTGAGGGGGGATATGATAGAGGTCTATAAAATCATGAGTGGTGTGCAGAGGGTGAATAAAGAAAAGTTATTTATTAGTTCTCATAATAGAAGAACTAGAGGACACCAAATGAAATTAATGGGTAGCAGGTTTAAAACTAATAAAAGAAAGTTCTTCTTCACACAGCACGTAATCAACCTGTGGAACTCCTTGCCAGAGGAGGCTGTGAAGGCTAGGACTATAACACAGTTTAAAGAGAAGCTAGATAATTTCACGGAGGTTAGGTCCATAAAAGGCTATAAGCCAGGGGATAGAAATGGTGTCCCTGGCTTCTGTCTGTCAGAGGCTGGAGAGGGATGGCAGGAGACAAATCGCTTGATCGTTGTCTTCGGTCCACCCTCTCTGGGGCACCTGGTGGTGGCCACTGTCGATAGACAGGCTACTGGGCTAGATGGACCTTTGGTCTGACCCAGTACGGCCATTCTATTGTTCTTATCAATGCGTGTAGTCTATAGCATTAACCTATAAGCTTTTGCTTATTGGTTAATTGACTATACTATTACATCGCTAGGTAGAACCATTTATATTTAAATGTTGCAAATGTGTCCTAAACTGAGAGAAGACCTTGGGAAAAACCAAGTCCTCTTGGACTCTGCAGTAACTTGGCCCTAAATGCTGTTACATGGTTTTTGGATTTGGTGTTGTCATTTTAAATAAAATTATTAAAAAAAAAAAAGGTTTTCAGTTAAATGTGAAAATAATACAATAGTATAATCTTCCTTTGTTATATTTATTTGAGTTTACTTTACACTCTCTTCATTTGTTTAACTTGGTTTGTCAAAGATGTTTCTGCTTGCAAAGTGGAGATGTTAGCAGCTGAACAGAGGAGCAATTAGGGCTTTTGGTCCCTAGGAAGAAATGGGAGATTGTTTGGTTGCTATATTAAGCATAGACATATCATATAAAAATTAAAACCTGTAGGTGAGTACCGAGAATATCTGTTTTTCACTAGTCCTTGCTCTAAACTTTCAACTCGGGGGCGGGGGGGGGGGGGGCGTTTTGGTGTAAGGGAGGGTCACAGAGTCTGTACTATTCCACACTATAGGGGGAAGGGATGAGAATGTAGAGATGACTGGACAGCTGTATTCAATAGACTTCCTCCTGCAACTGTGCTGTTATTGAACAGTTCTTTTGATGATTGGTGGTGCCAGAAGCCACAGTTAGAACCTCCTGTCTCCATACTGTCGGACCTCTGCGTCCTGCCCAGACAGCTCTTAAGAGTTAGCAGATTTGGAGAAACATGGGCCAGAGCAGCAAACCCTATTTCCCCTTCTTCCACCTAGAGGCTAGGTACCAGGGGGTGGATATGAGAGAGCGAGAGCGTGTGTGTGAAAGAAATGCTGCTCTGCTGGAAACCAAACAAAATGTATATTTTAAACGGACACCATGAACTTGAAAACAGTTTCAAAATATGTTTAAAAGTAGCTTCAGTTACTGTGCCTGTTCCTGAGCTCTCTGCCAATTGCTGTGGCTTTACTGTTTTCATTAAAAATAAAACAATCATACATTTGTTGCTATATGAGAGACCTACACAAACTGAGGAAACTGACCATACAATGGTAACATTGAAATTCCCTATATATGGAATCATAGACTAGTAGAACTGAAAGGGACCTCGAGAGGTCATCAAATCTAGCCCTCTGCCCTCATGGCAGCACCAAGCACCATCTAAGTCCGCGGTGTCCAACATGCTGGCCAGTTGAGTGTGGCTAGTTGGCTTGAATAATGTGGCTAGTTCACTATAGCAGTAGCCACTGCAATGGCTACTACTTCAGAACTGGTTGGACATCATGAATCTAAATCATTCCTGATACATGGTTTACTCAAAGAGTTGAATGACTGTTTTCCCTTCTGGATCCATTATTATTTCTGGTGCATTTTATCTTATTCAGACCAAGATTCTTAACAGGAAGAAGATAGAGGAAGAATGCAGAGATGTGCCAGTCTGTCTGTGCCACCCTGTTTTCTGCCTCCTTCAAGCATGTTCCTAAACTGCAGTTACTGGGGAGACTGGAAATCCTGGGTCCTTTGGCCTTATTGGAGGTCACCCTAGAAATTTTTCAGGTACTCTGTGCATGGTTGCAAAGGTAATGTTTCTTGTATAAAGGATCTGAGAATCCAGAGATTCTCCTGTGGCTTTTTTAGTGTTACAGATATACTTGAAACATTATCTGAGGAAGATGAAGCTCCTGTTCAAAGAGAGGAGCAGTTTTTTAAATCAAATATCAATCTGGTTTATTAGTGTTGAAAAAGTGGGGCTGGCTCCATTCTTCTCTCCTTCTGTCGATGCTACAAAGTTCCACTGTTTGGTGGATCATATTGTTGATAAATTCATTGGCCTGACCACACTGTGGTTTGTTATGAAATGTATTCAAGAGATCAAAACAGTCAGTCAGGTTTATTGTGATGCTAGTACTGGAGAAAGGTTCCAGGTGATACAAGTCTCTGGGAGCAGTCTCGTGCAGCATTGTTGTGTTCACCTTACTCAGAAGGTGTGCTGTCAGTTATACCCCCTAAAATAATCTTTTTATCTCCCTCCCACCTGTTTACCACTAACAAATAATTAGTACATTATATGAAACTAGATTTAGATTTCTGCTTTGTTTTTGTGGTACAATGATGTATCTCTCTGTTTGGAACACAGTCATTCCAGATACCAAAGGCACGAAAGAACCTCTGAGGTCTGTACTAGGGAAGAACAGTCATGTTATATCCTCTTCATTTGGGACACTAGTAAAAGCCTGAAAGAGTAACTCCCTTCCTGTTATGGTAAAGCGCTCATCTGTCTTGCTCGTCTTGGCAGCTTCCTTGTTTACTTAAGCCAAAACTTTCTTCATGAATGCGAGGGGATACTTATCTTAAATTGGCCTATGCTTTTTATGCTATATTACTGCTGTTATGTTACTGTTATGTGCTTAATCCATACTGATGTGTGGTGTCAAACACAATATATCTAAATATCTAGATATGGTAGCCTAGCATAGCTTAGTCAGCTGTATGCCGTCTACTTTTAGTCTTGCAGTTCCAATGAAAGAGACTTCTCATAAGGTATTTGATATCTGTGATGCTATTTGGAGTAGAATATCATTACTGGTTTTGGTTTATTGGCTACAGGTAGCAGAATTTTTGTGAGTGGTGCCTGTTTCTTATCTGCCTCTTTCTAAGAAGGATGAGAGGTTGCATCAGATGTCCTCTGAGGGGTTTTCCTACTTTTAAACCTACCGTGTCCCAAATCCAGTTGTGGAGGCTAATGCCAATAACAGGGAAAGAACTGAACAAACATAATCCATTCTAGCTGATAAAGATGGAAAGAGGATTAATTTGTCAGAGGAAATGTTCTCCATCTTCCCTCAGTGTGGTGTGGCAAATCATCAGGCAGTCATGGGCTGTTACCAATTCCATTTGTATAAAAGTTTACATTATTTTTACAAGATTTACCTGACCAAAGAAGATTGGTGAATCCCATGTTAATGGAAGGCCAAAACATAGCCAAATGTTGCCTTACGACTAGCGGTGTTAACAAATGTTTATTTTTGTAAACATGTAACTGCTGAATTCTTCAGCAGTTACGTATTTACATACGGGGGGCAGGTGGGAGCCGGAGCTTAAAAACTGGTTCCCTACAAGCACTGGCTCCAGCCTGCTCCATCCTCCTGCTCCTCCGCAGGTAGGTGTTGATAGGCACTCCTGCATTCTTTTGTTCTGCAGGAGGCAGCAGGAGCCAGAATGCACAGGGAGTCAGCTTGAACACTGGCTTCCCGTGTGTACCGACTCCTGCCTGTCCCCTCCCCACTTTCCCCACTTCTGTGGCTCTGCTTGAGCTGATGCTTGTGGGGAGCTAGCTTAAAAGCTGGCTTCCCATTCATACTGGCTCCTGCTTGCCCCCACCCCATGCTGCTGCCTCTGATACAATGGCAAAAGCATGTGGGGGGGCAATCAGCTCAGTGGGAGCCAGCTTAAAAGCCAACTCCTCACAGGCACTGGCTCCTGCCTCTCTCTTCACCTTGCTGCCTCTGAAGGGGAGGTGTGTAATGGTTAAGATTAACGGAAGAGCCCAGGCTTATTGGTTAAGCATGTAAATGGGTACATCTTTCCTTAGGACCTCTTTTGAGAATTGGACTCTGTTGTCAGAATGTTGGTATCTGTTATGAGCATCATAAAGCATTCCTGGTTTGTTCTTCCTCCCTGACTCTAGACATGAAAATTAAGTTGGAGGACCTTCCCTTTGAAGGGGAGGGTCTTTTCAGTGTGAAAATAGACAAATTGCTGAAAATGTTCAAAGGAATTAAATGGATAGCCGCTGTTCGTTTGATTTCCTCTGCTAGGAGACCTTCTCCTTTCTGGTATCGGAGATAGTCCTATCTCCCCAGTCATGGTCTTACTTTAAGTTATATCAGACACTTCAGCAACACCAGCAGCCTGCATCCCTCCAGAGTCAACATGGTAAGAAGCCTTTCAGACTGGAGTCTAAGTCTAAAGAACCCACATCCTCACCACCATCTTAGTCATGGAACAACAAGCCTCAGTTTTGAAAAGACAGTTGTGAACTGGGAATGAGTAATTGAGCACCAACCTAACCCCTTCTTTGCAGAGCACTAGCTCACTTTATCAATGTTTGGAGACTAATTATGTCAGAGCAGTGGGTTCTAGAGATTGTAGAAAGGGGCTATGCCATACAGTTTCAAAGACTGTCTACCCTTCCCTCTACCCTTCTCTCCAACAACCCCTCTCATGATTTTATTCTCATAGAAGTAAAAAAAATTGCTTCTAATAGGAGTAGTTGAATGGTGCCTCAAATACCCAAGATTGAGAGTTTTAATCTAATTTCTGGTGAAACAGGAGGACAGTGGACTTCGTCTGGCTCTAAAGTTATGGGCATTGAACAAGTCTATTTGGAAGTTCAGTTTCCACATACCGACTTTGACCTGCATAATCCCTTTGGTATTGGTCACAAAATAGTTCGTAACTCTTTTTAAAATAAAGGATGCATTTTTCATATGTTGATCTGTCACACCCATCACAAGCATTTCTGTTTTATAGTGGTCCTAATGGCTTTTCCAGTACAGGATTTGGTGCCCAGAATTTTTACAAAATGTCTTATGTAGAAGCCTCTCATTTAAGAAATCAGGGTATTTTTTGTTTACCCGTATTTGTTTGCTTAAGGGTGCTGTATTTGAAGTAAGGATGTTAAATATCGAGTTAATTACTAGTCGAGTAGTTGATGCAGAGTTTTTCTTTAAGAATACTTGATCTCATAGAAATTGCTTTTTGTTGGCCGGCTTTTCTTTTATGTGTGAAAGAATCAGTTGGTGCCACTCAGTTCATTTTCTTCAATTCAGTGAATACTCTGATGCATTGTTCTTTTGGGTAATTGCCTGCAACAACCCTAGAAAACATTTAATTGAATTTGTTAGTATAACTCTTATACAGGAATATTACTCCATGACCTTTTGCCGTTGCGAATGGGAGAGAAAAAGAGAATATTTTTCTCACCCTGGAAACATCTGTGGCTGCTAAAAGTGTTATAGCACCCTACGTTCCTTATTTTGCTGGTTTAAAAAGTAGTGCTTTTTAGCGATGCCTAAATATAGTAGAAGAAGAGTTAAGTGCACAGGTTTATATGGCATTAGGAAACTCATGTAATACTTGCAGAAATAACTTCTGGCCCTTTCCCACTCTTAACATTGCATCCCAATGAGGCTCTCTAAACATGGGGGTGGGTTTACATGCTGATGTGTGAGCAGTGAAGAGGATGTTTTAAATCAGATGATAATGATTTTGGCTGTTGTCTCATCCATGAAGATCATGTCATTGAACTTGTTGCTTTCAAGCCATTCTAGGGCTTTGTGTGTTGCAACTGCTAGTACTTAACTGACCTAAGTCAATGGGTATTACAAGAATATTCATTCTGTTAACAGTTCTTACAGTATTGTATTGTACATCATACTTTTTATACATTTAATTTCAGTACTTGTGCTTTATTTTATTACATTCTAAATCACCATGTCTTTTTGTAGCATCAGCCATTCTTTTGATCAATTCAGTTCAGATTTCTGTGGGATTATGTCCACCTCAAACTTTCTGTGTTCATTGGTCTTAGGTGAAGATCACAATCTTCTTTGAAATCGCTTATCTCCTTTTTGAATATCGCTTCAAGAAAAGAATAAAACTAGAGGCAAATTGCCTTTATAATAGTATATTTTCTCTGTATTCACCATATGCACTTCCTTGGAGATGTCTTCTTGTCTGTTACACGAAGTCCAACAAGTAACTCAGAAGGATTGGAGCAAGAAATTTGGATGCCCATCCCAGCAAGTAGCTTATTCCTCTCTGTAGCATCTTCTAGAGGAGAATGCTAAACTTTCAACTAATCTTGACCAAGTTACAGCTGATAAAATTCCTCATCTTTTCATGAAAGTTGGTATTCAGCTCTATTTAAGTGATCTTTTGTGAGCCAAGAGCCGCCAATTGTAATCAAGCCTTGCTACTCCCAATTGTTCCAACAGTGTTAAAAGGCTGCTTGACTCACAAGTGGGGGACAAAGTCAGTTTCTTGGCAGTACCAGCTGGCATTCCATCATGAATTAATTGCAGCATGTTAAGGTCAAGATGGAGCAGTGACAGATCATCCAATGAGACATGAAGGCTCTTCAGTTCCTTAGTGAAGACAGCGTAATCATGGAATTTATGGAAACCAGACTTCAGAAGAGTGATGTTGAGGAAGGTGCCAAAGTTATACTTCACCAGAAATACCCCAGAGATGACAGGCTGTCATTTGAAGTAAAAGTTCTCAAGATAGGAGGTACTGTAATTTAAACCTCTATTCTCTGTGTTGCCTTCCACATGCTTGTTTCTAGAGCATGATGGAATGCTAGCAATGGTCCACCGTTTATTAACAATTAAGTTTCACCGTTTCTTTTCCTAGGTATTTCAAGACTATTGGGGATGTTGTGATGACTTTGAGATGGGACAAGACAACCAAAGTAAACAAAGTAAATTGAAAATGTAGCTGAGCAACTAGAACAAAATCAGGGCCATTGCTGGAAATCCAGTCCAGGAAATCTTGGAGTGTTGATAGAGAAGATGTATCATGAACACAGGGAGTGGATGTCTGAGGGTAAGACCTAGATATTGGCATTAATATAGTTACAATGTATGTTTCCTCGTGTGGTCTTATTGCTTTAACTAAATTCTTGGTGTTGATCTATTTTGAGATCAAAGCATTGTTTCTTTTTCAGTTGTACAATGGTTAAACCTGCCTGGTTCAAGTCTGTGCTAGTTGGGTAGGCTTAGTCAGGTCCAGGGATCCTCCTCCTAAGTTGTGAAAGGGAAGGAAAATGTGAGCTATTTGTCTTCCTTGCTGAATTGCTCTGTCCATCAACTAACCCATACCATGCACAGCAATTGTACTATCTTATATTTTTTGTGTCCTCATTCTGTAAGATATTGCAAAATTCTCCTTGCTAAATCTGTCAACTGTGTGGAAACTAGTGTGTGTCAATAATTGTTCTTATTCTTATGTTTTTCAGGCATGGAAGTTCCTGGAGAATATCAGAAGCTATTCTTGACCTGGAGAGGTGTACACTATCATCATTTGTAGATGTGTCTAATTTCCTTAACCTAATCACTGCCAGATGAGGATTAGGTGCTTGCTCATCAGTAGACTGACAGTAGAGGTGTAGAGATGTATCTGAGAAAATCAGATTCTACATGCCCATTTGGGAAAAGAGCTCAAGAAATTAACTAGAAAATTGAAACAGTTGAGTTCCAAAGTAGGCATGGACTCAGGAATGCTAGCCGGGGAGATTACATTGCAAGAATTTGCTGTTGGGATTCCTGTCTGCCTTATCCTGTGGTGATGGATATTGACACAGATATTGCAAACTGAAGTTTGAGTGAACAAGGACATCAGCATTTCCAGTGGATTCTCCTAGATGTCTGCTCTGTCAGTGCCTGCACACAGCATTCTCCATCTGAAACTTTGCTACTCTGCATGTATTCTCATCCCCAGTTTTTGATGACTGGGAGTTTTAGTGTAGAGGTGACTTGTTTTGGAAGTCACCAAACAACACACAAGGTCTTCTGAGATCTTCAGAACCAGCACTGATTAAGCCTGCTGCAAATAATGACTGAGGAAGCTGGTGTGCAGTTGGTGAAGAGAAAATCTGTATTGTTTGAGAGCTTGGTGGGAACTGCAGTTGAAGGGGAGCAGAATAAAAACTATCTTCAGACTTAAACAATTATTTGTATTTTTGATCACAGAATCAGTGAGGGTGAAACATTTTCAGCATTCCTTCATTACATCTTAAAAACCAACCCAAACAAACCCTAACACCCTCTTCCCACCCCCAAACCCGCTGCAACATGACAATTGCTTTTCTGTGAAATCTAATAGTTATTTTTGTTGCTTATACTTTCATGGATCTATAATCTTTAAAGAGACTTTGCAAAGACAGGCTTGATGTAAAACGTGTGTGTTAATTCCATGATGATTCTGCATCCAGTGATAATTTTTCTGTGAGATGGTAGAATGTTCATTTAGTATTCTGTTGGTTCTTAAGGCATAGCTGGATGTTCTTGGAATAGGGGAGAGGAGGAAAGGTGCTATATGATCTGAAAAGCACAAGATTCTGAAGCTGTTCACTGGGAGGCAGTGCTCAGCAAGAGGAGATATGGAAAAGCTTGCCATCCTTTTGCTGCCATCCACATTTCTAGGGATCATAGTACTGCTTAGACCAACTACTCTGCATAAACCCTTGTGACATCAGTCAGATCTTGGCACAGATAAGACTGTATACTTGCAATCCTTTTGAAAGTGAAGAAATACACTGTTACTTAGTGAATGAATAAAATGCTTTTACTTAATGTAACCGTTTCAGACAATATTGTAATAGATAAACTCTGGTAGCTATAATCAGTTTCCAAGGACAGTGGAGTTTTGGATTGTTTGAATTGGATCTCTTTATTGGCTTCATTCATTGCTATAAACCGATGCCCCCAACCATGTTTGCTGTGCTTTAACATTCTTGGATAGCCCCATGATTTTGCCTCTTGACCCGTCAAAGTTCACTTCGCTAAACCAAGATTTGTACTGTTGGTCTCCACAAAAACAAATTCTGCTAGTTTTGTGGAGAAACTGAGGAGCAAGTCAGACAATTTCGTTCTCTTTCTTGGTCTGATAGAAAAGAACATTAAGACTATCCGGAGCCCATCAGCAGTAGGGTCCAATTCCAACAACATGAAACTCCACTGTCCTTGGAAGACATTTCCTACTCCTTCCCTCTCCGCACCTTCAGAGTGTTGAATTGCCTCATTTGTGCTCCGTCCCAGCTCCTCTCCCTCTCTCCCAGAGCTGGAATCCTGCAAATCAGCCGTTTGCTCTTTCTTCAAGCTCTGAGGGGGAAGAGAAGTGGGGACTAAGAGCAAATGAGGTGATTTGCACACTCCAAAAGTTCTGGGATGGAGGGGAACGAGTAGGAAGTTCAGGGCTCCAGTATGTGAGAGGTGCGTGGGGGAGGGGAGCAGACGGGGTCCACAAGGTTGCTGGTGGAATCTCAGAGGGCCATGGGCTCCTGCGGCCCACTCTTGTTTGCATGATTTCAGCTCATCTGAAGAAGTGGCTTTGGCTCAGAAACTGATTTAAAATAAATGAGATTATCAAAATTCACTCTCTCTCTTCAAAAATGGATTGTAGTGGTATCTGGTAGGAAGCTTTCTAGAATGTCAACCATCGTTCTGCTTTTATCTTTCTAGAAGATTCAGAATATAGTATCTTTTGGTATAAATCGGAAATCTACTCTAACATATACTTATTGTAAAAATACTCTCATGACTGTTGTAGGATGTTTGTTTTACACTTTTGTTGCATCTCTGGCCTTCCCTCCAAGAGAAACAATCATTTTTTTACCTGGAGGGCTGCACTTGAACTAGATATTGTGATGTTATGGTTTTCTTCATTAAACCTGACTACTGATATCTCTGTAAATACAGTACATTCTCATTTATTCGGATGGCTTGGGGACTTAAGGTTCACATACCTAGGTATATGGATAAACAGAAGTGCTCAAAACACTGATTTTTGCTTAATATTTTGCACTTTATGTTTATTAAAACACCCAAATTGTATTACAACTACTGTGTACATAACTTAATTCTGAATTATTCTGATCTACTATACAAATACTAAGCCATTGTTACTAGAAGGCTGACTGAGAATTGATTAGCAAGTGATTAACATAGGGCTACGTGTGGGGCACATGGTAGGATTTTGATAATTAAGATTTTTGGGTAAGGGGTATTTGGATAACTGCAATTCTGTATTTCTATTTACAGGTTGCTGTATTTGCTTCAGCAAGAAACCTCCAGTACGGAGCTGAGAACTGAGTGTGCAGTAGTGCTAGGAAGCCTTGCGATGGGTACAGAAAACAATGTCAAGTCTCTATTAGACTGCCATATTATCCCAGCCTTATTGCAAGGTATCTTGGCTTTCATTTAATGCATTGTACTTTGCTAACTATTTCTACAACACTTGCATTTGAAAGAAGCAAAAAGAATGAGACAATGTATGTATATTCACAGGATTGCTGTCACCAGAACTGAAGTTTATTGAAGCTTGCCTCCGATGTCTTCGTACCATTTTCACCAGCCCAGTAACTCCAGAGGAACTATTGTATGCAGTAAGTTTTAGGCAATGTATCTTTACTCTTGTAACTTCTGTTTGTGCATTGCAGTGAAATGTGGTTATGATGCTACTAACATTTAATATTTCACTCATGCATGAAGAGGCTAGAGGTCCTCACTGTGCAAACGTTAATTTTTTTGGCCAGAGGAGGACCTGACTACGGATGCTATTTTTACAACAATTAACTACTGTAAATATTCTAGCTTTGTGACCTATTTTATATAGAAGATACAGGAATACAATGGCTTGGTTTAATTCAAGTATCATTAAAGAAGAAAACAAAGTATTAAAGAATCATAATAATTAGAATTGGAAAAGATCCAAAAAGGTCAAATAAATCACGTGGGCAATGCAGCATTTTCTTCTGATCTAGGGGTGGGCAATAATTTTTGCAGGGGGGATTACTTCACAAATCGTGGTAACTGGTTATGGGTTGGCTACAGGCCCCCAGAAGGGGTGGAGTCTTGGGCTGAAGGGATGGGGCTGGGGGCTACAGAGAGAGGCGAAGAAAGTGTGTGTGTGTGTGTGTGTGTGTGTGTGTGTGTGTGTGTGTGTGTGTGTGTGTGTGTGTGTGTGTGTGTGTGTGTGTGTGTGTGTGTGTGTGAGAGAGAGAGAGACAGACCATGACGCTGAGTGTGCAGCAGTGTGTATGTGACCGTGACTGCATGTGTGTCACAGGCACGGACTGAAGGTGTGACAGTGACACTGTGTGTGCGCTGGTTGCTGCTGGGTAAGTTTCTGAGAAGCCACGCTCTGTCTCTTTAAGGGAAATCTGTGCTGCTCCCTTGTCTCTGCCCTCCTCTGAGTCACTTACCATCCACACTTCAGATGAGAGCAGCTCTTCTGTGTGTCTCCCTGTCCCAGACCCCTGCTCTGCAGAGATGAGGTACAGGGGCAGGGGGGCACCCTTCTTCATCCCCGCCTTCCCGCTCCTTCCCCCTCTCTGCACTGCTAGCAGGAGACTCCTGGGATACCTTGACTGCAGGAAGGAGACGAGCAAGGTGGGGGGAAAGGCAGCTGAATACAAGCTGCTAGCTCTGCTAGTTAGTTGGGCAGGCAGAGAGAGATGCTTGGCAGGCCTGATTTTGCCCACCCCTGCTCTAACCTAAAGTGCTTTATTTAGTTTTAAATATTTTGGGTTGCTTTCATCACTCAGCTTGGAAGATCCCCACTTTCAAAGTCTAAAAGACTATAATTAACCCACATTGTCACTTCATTAGTATGTAAGAAAGGGCAGAATTTATCTGGCAGAATCTTTTTCTCGTTCGTGTGTACTCTTCAGCAATAATCTATCTTGAGTCTCATATGCCAGGCTAAATTAGCAGGGGTTTCAGCTAAAGGATGAAAACAACATCCTGGTTTTTTAAAGTGAATTCAATATGAACTTGGAGAGAGAATGAACATGGACAACCTATAATGCCATTTTTAGTCACTTTTCAGGGCTGACCCACACCATAAGCTTGCAGTATACCCGCAAGACTGCATCTAAATGCTCATGAGCCAAATGTGGGCTAAACAGCGTTCAGGCCAAAATGTTTGAATCCTTGCACTGCTAACATTGCAGAATGGGTGGCTAAAATGTGTTGTTTGGACACGTGGAGCATGCATTTCATTGTCACTGTGTGCTGGTCTTCCACAAGGGTGCTTGGAGTCTTCACTAGATGGGAATGAAGAGATGTTGAAATAGTTGGATCTCCTGTTCTCTTGCTGAGTAATTTGAGACTGTTGCATATCAAGAACAAATATCACTTCAGCATGTGAAACTTCACATTGTATTTGTGGGAAGGGAGGGATAGCTCAGTGGTTTGAGCATTGGCCTGCTAAACCCAGAGTTGTGAGTTCAATCCTTGTGGTTGCCATTTAGAAATTTGGGGCAAAAATTTGTCAGGGATGGTACTTGGTCCTGCTATGAAAGCAGGGGACTGGACTCAATGACCTTTCAAGGTCCCTTCCAGTTCTAGGAGATAGGCAATCTCCATTAATTTAAGTTATTGTAAAGAGGCACTTATATAGTTGGAGGCCAAATTTAGTGAAGACATTTCCACAGCTAGGTTGATGTAAGATTGCAGTGTAGACCAGGCCTAAGTTTTTCTACAGACATGAAGAAAGCTCTTTGTAAGCCTGAAAATTTGTGTGTCACCAACAGAAAAGCATCCAATAAAAGATATTACTTCACCCACTTTGTTTCTATAATATCCAAGTACCATCACAGCTACACTTCTGCATACCTGTTCCCAGATCTCATTTCAGCACTTCTGGGTTTATAATTTGAGGATTTGCTTTTCCCTTTGAGAACCCTGCCAAGGTAGCTGTCTGCATTTATTTACCTATTTTCCTGCTGTTGGTCTGTCAAGACCAGGGGTGGGCAATAATTTTTGCTAGAGGGCTACTCCAAGAATTTGGTGAGTAGTCAAGGGCCACACTCTTCCATTGTATTAATGGAGGAGGTGTGGGATCTGGGATGGAGGTTGGGATGCAGAAGGAGGCTTTGGATAAGAGATTAAGGTGTGGGAACTGGGAGGGAGTTTGAGTGAAGGAGGAGGTTATGACCTGGTGCCGGAGAGGGTGCAGGGTCTGAGATGGGGTATGGATGCAGGAAATTATTCTGACCTAGAGAAAGAATGTAGAAGGTGGTGCAGGGTCTGAGACAGGATTGTGACTTGGGGCAGGAGTGCAGGAGGGGGTGCAGTGAGTTTGGTTGACCAGGGCATTGGGGTGCAAGGTCTTGGAGTGGGTTGTGACCTGGAGGAGTGGTATCGGAGGGGGTGCAGGGTTTGGGAGAGGGAGTGGGGGTGCAGAGGGTTTGGGTTATGTGGGGTAGTGGTACATGAGGGGAGCAGAGGGTTGGGGGAAAGAGATGTGTCAGAGGCAGGCCACATCGCAGCAATTCCATAAAAAAGATATCTGATATTTAGCCTCCTTTGCTTAAGCCTTTTGTCGTAGAGATGATTTAGTTGAGATTGGCTTCTGGAGTTCTGCTTCTAGTGGAATCTCCACTTGTAGCTGGCTTCTGCTAAAATATATGTTAGACTTCTTAAAGTTTTCATTGATTTATAATAATACTTAGGTATTTCTAATTAGTGTAGTTATTTTAAGAAACAAGATTGGATTCTTAACAGAACAAAACTGAAGACTAGGTAGTGAGGTGATCTCCCTTTGCTGATTTCTCTTCTGATTACTATTTGGTTTTTTCCCACTATGAGAGTTTACATGTGCTTTGTCAGTGCTAAAGGATATCCTTTGAATTGGACTGTTCAGCTGAAAGGCCAATGTCACTCAATTATTTGGATGTCCCCCCCATCTGCTGGGGGGGGGGGCGGGGATTTAAAAAATCCAGTGTCTATACTGGCACCTCACTTCCTAAATTCCCTCCACTCCACCCTCTCAGATTCAAGAGGTAATGAATTACAAGGTAAGTAAATTACCATTCTGGGAGGAGGAGGAGGAGGAGGCCACTGGTGGATTTTTGTCTCAGAAATGCACAGAACTTTTAATCCAATGTTTGTTGGCCATGACAGGTTGTGCTGTGAGTCGAATGAGACTCTACCTTTGCCCTATGACTTCTTATTAAATAGGTTACTCAATGAAGAGATTTTCAGTGACACATAGCTTGGCATTAAGAACATAGCATTTGGTGGGAATAGGCCCCCAAGTGGTCTTTTTCTTTGAAAATCACCACCATACTACTTTTATGCCATTGTCTTTTTTCCTTATTTGTCTCAGCAGGTCCCCTGTTTTAGGCTCAGGTACTGACTATTGGAAATTTTAGGTGCATCTTGTTAGTTACTGCTAACTAATGGTACTGAAATTTTTAGTTTTAATACTGTTTTCTTTTCTGGCTTGTTTCTAGGATGCTACAGTTATCCCCCACCTCATGGCACTGCTTAGTAGGTCTCGATATACACAAGAATACATATGTCAGATCTTCTCACATTGCTGCAAAGTAAGGAAAGAATAAATATCCTCAACATGGGCTCCTGTGTTTCTGCCATTTAGAAGCTGTATAAGATAATATTGACTTCTGTGGCTGGAATAATAGGACAATAAAGACTGAATCTCGCTCCCCCTCTGCCTTTGCTCATAGTGTTGTTTCTAGGATTATAAGAAGATACAATTCTTAGAGCAAAGTATACAACTAATAAGTACTTTGGGATCATTTAGAAATAGAGTGTATTAATCAAAAATAAAAAAACTTCAGTCAGACATAAAACTTCATTGTCAGCATGACTATATTTGAGGATTTCATTTTTTCTTGTTGCTCTGGTTTGGGATTTAATTGAATTAACCTTAACTCAGACAGCCTCTGTCTTCTCAAGGCAGCCATTTTGTACCCATGATACTTTGTATTTTGGGAGATTATAGGCCAATGAAAAGTGTTCTTGTATTAAAATTGTACTTTTCCTCATTAGTTCACATACAGTGAGTGTGCTTCTGTACTCATGGAACTGCATTTTTTTATTTAAACTGAAAACTAAAGTAATATTAAGGATCAATTCAAATTTTAGCTCTTTAAAGAGGCTTTCATTTAGTGGAAATATCAGATATGTAGAGGAAAATTGTAGAGGATGAATTCTGCCATGTCTTCCCTGACAAAATGAACAACTTGCTCTGTTTTGTAACAGTTGCCTGCTTTTCTGTATCAAAAATATTGAATTAACTAAACCAAACCTCATTTACTAATAAAGAAAAAAGCAAAAAATGTCTTCTGTAACAGTATACTATTTACACTAAATTGAAAAAATTGGGACCTTTAGTTTACCATGAATATTTTGAAAACTTCGTATTTTTACAGCAAAAATGTAAAAATCTTGAAACATTTCATGTGAAATTATAGAAATCATGAGCGTGTAGAGCACTCAATACATTAGTGTTAATGACTGAAAGTACAGATGAAAAATGCTAAATGAAATAGTTGACCTCAAATAAATCCCAGCATCATAACAAGAAAACAATACTGTTTTAGAATTGTTAAAAGGATCAAATCACAAAGAGAAAGAGATCCAAATTTGTTTGTTTGTTTTTTAGGTCTTTTGAAGCTGTTTCTTAAATTATTTAAGAACTCGATTTGTTTTTTCCAGATAAACAGAATCTTTCATGGGAAACTTAAAAATACCTTTTTTTTTTTTAAGCTACTTTATTCCATAGATACAAAATCTAGCAACCAAGACACATTGTCTACTGTTGTGCTTTCAGAGCATAATACCAGGGAGCTGATATGTTAAAGTATAACATATTGCCAGGGTTATAGGAAAGATATCAAATACCCATGAAAGTTTCAGTATGCCTGTAACAATGGATAGTTCTGAGCTTACTTAATGAAGGCTACTATCTTCCCTTGAACAGATTGTGTGCTGGAGAGAATCTTTCTCATTGATTTCTCTGGGGAAAACACGTCACTATGAATACTGGTTTTAGGTAAGCTTCAACATGTATTTTAAAGGGTTATTTGTGCTTCAATGTATTCTTTTCTTTTGTTTACTTTCTAGGCAGGTGGTCTAGAATTTTTGAAGATAACTGATGCCCCACTCCCCTTATGAACCAGTGTCCCTGTGAATGGTTCCCCACTGCCTCCCTCTTCCTGGGTAGAAGGTCAGCTCAGGTTGCAGGAGGCTTCTGAGCCTATTAACTTTTTTCTTTCCCACCTTAAATTTCATTGACAACGGTTGACATTTTCCTTAGATAGAAAAATCTTTACTCAGTGTTGTTAGTAGGGCTTCATACTTCCTGTTGTTTGCAGCACATCCTTTACTATTTTCACGGTGGTAATGACTGACAGAATGACAACTCTGAAAAATTTTTTGAATGGATGTGAAGGGGAATGCTGGTTCTCAGGGGCAGGTGGGAGGCCTGTTCTTTACATACAAATTGTAGATACCATCTGCCTATAAAATAAACAAAATCAAGTTAATTGAAAACTAAACTACAATAATGCACAAAGCATTGTAAAATGCATGTTGAAACTTACCTTGAAAGGGAATACGGGACTAAGATTCTCTCTCACAGTTTATTTGTTTTCAGGGAAGATGGCATAAGTGAAGAAGATTTATTACTAATTTAGTTGTCAGAGTGAGCTTTTTATTTAAAAAAAAAAAAAAGCCAATTATTTTTGGTGCCTTATTGTATGATGATAAACTTTAGAAAATTACAATGGAAATGTCATTTGACTATAGTTACTATTACTGTTTAACACCTTGATGAGCTATGCAGAATAAATGAAATTCACCCTCTGCAGTGGTACAGCACAAGGCTTCTGACTTAGGTAAATCCCTCTTAAGCCTTGTTCTAAGGATGTAAGTGAGCCTTAGCTAGTTTGTAGGCCTTGTGCTGAACCTCTGCGGTGTAGTCTGTTGCATCCAAAGTTATTTTTGATATTTGTCATCATAAATTATTTGTTACATGGTTCTTTTGAGTATCATGTGTAATAAGCCATGCTTTGAACTATAAGTAATGAATGAAAGTTAATCAAGCTGTGATTTCTGTTCCCTAAATGTTATGTCCAAGGAAGATTTAAAATTGAAATACCATGACTCTTTGGAGGAGAGGCACAATATAATTATTTAGGTCCTAGAACTTGATCATTATATTCAAAGACTAACAAAAAGAATTACCCCTCATTACTGACTAAGTGTATGAGATATCTGAAATTAAAAATGAGTTAATACTGTATAATCAAGTCTTCATGTGTCTAGGTTCAAAACAACTTATTGTTGAATAAGCCTGTTTGAGTTCTAAAATGTGGTCTATTAATGCATAGTTTGATTTTTCAAAGATTTGTATGCATATATTAAGCGTACCTCTTTGGTGCAAGGAAACACTGCATCTCCCCAAAATATTTTTTTCATGCATGTCTAGTTGTGCAGCTAACTAGCCACGAATACACACATTTGCGTATTCAAGATAGTATTTATCTACAATAAATTAGATGCTTCTCTTTGAAAATCTGGCACCTGGGAACTAGATAAGTGATACATTGATCAGGTTACAAAAACAAGTTAAGTCAAAGCAATTCTTTACTTCAGTTTCACTCATTTCTCCCTCCGATTTTTTAATATCTCTTCTTCAGCTTCGACACTGGCATAGCTGCGGCTTTAAATCATCGCCTCAGCCACTTCTCTGTGCCAATGTAAGTGTTTTTCTACCAAAGGTATTTTCATTGCATTTTTTAATAGAAGTTGTCAGGGTAGCAGCTGAAGTGTCTTAAAAGAATCAGAAATGTTATCTCTAAATGTAATTTTCCTGTTTTTTCTGGAAAGGGATGATTATAAATGAGGTACTAAAAATATTTTTTATAATTCCTTTAAGTCCGTTTTTAATGACTCCTCACAAACTTGAAAATGAAATATCTCTACCACAGGCATAGTCACAGATGTTTGTGAATTGCTCATGTGTGCCGAGTTGATTTAAGAGAATACTGAAATTTTCATTCTGGCTGGAGGACCATTAGCATTTAGGTTGCAAATCGTCAAGAAAATCCAGCAATGTTTTGCAGGTCAAGTTTGTGTTTCCCATCTTTGTCTCTTTTAAACCAATGAGATGGTTACAGAAGCTGTGCATGGGAGTAGATATTGCACCAATGTGGGAGCCCCAAAGTGGATACTGAGGATACTTTTATTCTGAGGCTGTGGTGTCCAACCAATTCTGAAGCAGTAGCCGCTATAGTGGCTACTGCTATAATGAACTAGCCATACACAACCGGCCAAAGATCCACATTGTTCAAGCCAACTAGTCACACTCAACCAGCCAAATAGCCACATGTGGCCAGTGTGTCAGATGCCACGGTTCTAGGGTATAGGGTACTGACGTTTATTGATAGGGATTATGTAGTTTGTGGCGATGTGCTGTTGCCAATGGTGACACTCTTTAGAAATTTAACGAACAGTCTGACTGTTACACATTTGCAAATGGAATACCAGTCCCTTGATTCCTTACTCATTCTACCAGTATAGAAAATGATCAGTTTGGTGTGCAATGGGCCATAGAGTTGTTCCACAGGAATGGGTCTGTGGAGCTATTGAAAGGGCAGCGAGCCTGTGTGATGACTGGGGGTCCTGCCCTTCTATCCCCATGCTCATACTAAGCAGAGACCACTATAGCCTTGAGGGCACAGCAGTACCTGTCAATCAGCTATGGAGGATTAGATAAACCAGGGATGGGGAACAAAGGTATCCACTCAAGAGTGAGAGCAGGAAGTAGTCTGTCAGGATTGTGCCTTTGTTCCTCCAGACGTCCTCAGTCTTGATGAGGCCCATCATCTCTATCTGACGTCTCTATTTTGAAGTTGCCAGACAGTTCTGCAGGTTGGGGGCACTCCTGCAGAGGGAACTCTGACGCGCCACTACACTCATCACCTAGGATTCGTTGAAACTTCTGATCTTAGGAGGTCCCCTTAGGGTTCCATTTCTCCTCTGCCTCTGTAGGGTCTGGTCAGACCACAGAGATTGTAAGACTTGTGTCTTGTAGATAAGATAAGGGTCAGTTTTTGGACTTCTTTCAAACTGAGTTTTTCAAAGCTGAACAATGTTTTAACACTCCAATCACTTATTTTACTAGCTCTTTAAATATTTAAATATAAGTTTGGTTAGCTGTCTTTACTGTTGATATACTTGAAATGTTTAAAAATAGATTTCATGTGTAGGAGTGAGACCTAGTCTCACAACACTGTCAGCAGCTGAGGCACATTCCAATATATAGAAATAGTTTTAGAATTGGTTGCTTGCTATATTTTCTGGAGTCATTATTGCTGAAAATGCAAGGGATTAGCCATGTAAGAGGTCTTGTATATTATTGAGATTCTTATGTAATATTGCAAAGATTGGTAACATATTGTTTCAGTAGCACTAGATGAGAAATGAAAGATAAGATCCCTGTTATCAATTATTGTAAAACTCTTCCTTCATCAATAAAAATGAAATAACTTCACTCGTTCTACTCCTTATCTCTCTAGTTTTGGTATTTTCTTCCAAGAATGAAATTTAATATCAATAAATAGGTCAAGCTCAATGAATATAACAGAAGATTAGCTTCAGCCAGTAAAGAAACTAGCACATCTCAAATTTACAAAGCAAAGAATGGCAGGAAAACCTACATTTTAGTACCTACTGAAGTTGCAGTTAACAGAAAGCCTCTTCCATATTCTTTTTTTAAAAGAATACTCTCTTTTTTCCCTTAATAGGGTCCAGATCATCAGACAATATTGTTTAACCATGGAGCAGTTCAGAATATTGCTCACCTATTAAGTTCCACGTCCTACAAAGTAAGGCATTAAAAATGAGATTTTGATTTCACATCCGCTGTAAAAACAATCTGTATTTATATATGTGCGCACACACACATGCATAATACACATTTCTCAGATCTCCACCATTGTTGATTTTGTATGTTATATAGAGATGTAGAGAGAAACCTGCCACAACATATCTGTGTGCTGTATAAAGTTAAAATACTAGTAATTGAAGAGCTTGGTTGAAAGGCAAGCAGCAGTTCAGCCAAACAAAAGAAAATGAGCAAATGAAGATATCTTAAAAGAAAGAACTGGTGAAAAGGGAAGCTGAGATGAGCTGACCTGGATAGAAATAAGTCAAGTATGTTTTGAAAACTTGATAATGTGTTTGAAGAGGCTCTTGTGTGATTTTTATTCCTCCAAATCCTTTGGAATCTGGACTCCACCATATTTTTTTTGTTTCTGAAATCCATTATGGATGGGTCCAAGTACCAATGAAGAAAGCTGACTTGATTGCACAGTGTTTTCTTGAAGAGGTATTTGTGGGAAGACGTGTCGTATGACTTGGAATTTGATTGCGGTGGTGGGAATTCTACCTCTGATGACTATTTGCTGGCAAACTGAAACTAAATTTTCAAAGCCTGATTCAGTGAGAGAGGTTGAGCAAAATTCCACTTTTACTCAAAACTGCAAGTATGAGTGCACAAGCTGATGCATATGTGTCCTTTGTAAGACTGAGAATTTGGTGCCTTAGTTTAAAGTATGTCTGTAAATGCCTATGGAAAACAGGATTGTGGATTCAAATCAGTGCTGTGATTTTTGCAGTGGCTAAGCAAATAGGAAAGGTTTTTAGGCATGTAGCATCTCACACAAATTATTAAGCTTGAACAGTGTCACTCTATATAAACTTTCAGAATGAAATCTTTGAAAGTAAATAGTTACCTCATTACTTTTTTCAGTTACAACATTTAAATATACCTTATGCTATATTTGTTATCTCTTGGGGGTGGTACTGTATCTGTATGTTTATAGATCCATAAGTATAAAGGCTGTAAGAGATGTTCATAATCATCCAATTTGATCTCCTGTATAAGTGGGTCATACGGTTTCTCCCAGTGACTTCCTGCATATATCACAAAAAGGCTGTCCTAGCCTTTTAGAGAGACCCAGTTTTGATTTAAAGATTCCAAGTTAATGGAGACTTTATCACATCTCTTGGTAGTCTGTTCCAGTCATTATTTACCTAAGTGTTAATTTTTAAACATCTTATTTCCAGTCTTAACAATGATGACTTAAGTTTCCAGCCACTGGATCTTTTTATATCTTTACTTTCAGCAGCCAGAGCCCTGTCTGGTATCATCTTCTTGTATAGGCAGCTATGGACCATAGTCAAGTAGCCTCTTAATCTTCCGTAAGCTAAGTAGTTGAGCTACTTCTGTTTTTAATCGTGAGAGGCTTTTCACGCCATGAATCCTTCTTTAGTTTTATTCTGAGTCCTTTCCAGTTTCTCAACATCTTTTTTGAAGTGTGGACACCAGAACTGGAAAAAGGATTCCAGTGATGGTCTCAGCAGTACTATATACTTCAGGTAATATCACCTCCCTCCTTATAGTCAATATTCTTCCCTAATTATTCGTACTAGAATCGCATCAGCCCTTTTGCCCATAGCAGTGATAAGCGCACATTCAGTAGGTAGTCAGCAATATTCCCTGAGTACTTTTCATTGTCACTGGGGCATCCATTTCTTTGTAATAGTAATGGGGGATTTAATGATTAGGTAATAGTCATTAGAGAGATAGATAATGGGGCTTGTGATGACAGAAAGAACCACATGGTGAATTCCCTGCTGGGGGTGAAAGTTGCAGATCTCTCAACATTTAGACAGGCTTACATATAGTGCTGGTAAGGAACCAGTGGTCATAGTATATATAAATACCATACATAGTATATATAGATATACAGTGATATAGGGAAAGTAGAGAGGGCCTGGAATGCCCAGTTTAGGCTGCTAGGTAAGAGTTTAAAATCCATGATATTCTCTGAAATGCTTTCTGTTCCCCACACAGGGCCAGATAGACAGTCAGAACTGCAGGATTTAAATGCCTGCATGAGGTGATGGTGTAGGGAGAAAAGATTTAGATTTGTTAAGAACTGAGGAACCTTTTGGAAATGGAGGAGCCTATACAGCTAAGATGGGCTCCACATAAATAGAAGCAGATTGTATCACATTTTTATTTTACATGCCAGCAGTTTCTAAACTAAGGGGTTGGGGAAAAGCTGACAGTTTTGAAAAGAGCACGTTGTTCAGACAGACACATTCTTTAGGGGAAAAACAGTCAAATGAAATCAGGTACCAGGAGGGTAGCCGTGTTAGTCTGTATTCACAAAAACAATGAGGAGTCCTGTGGCACTTTAAAAACTAACAAGATTTATATGGGCATAAGCTTTCATGGACAAAAACCCACTTCGTCAGATGCACGGAGTGCAAATTATAGACAAGCATAAATATACTAGCACATGGAAAGAAGGTGAAGGACCTTATCAAGTGGAGGACCAGTGCTTACAAGGCTAGTTCATTCAGGCTGGAGGTGACTCAAAGGGGGAAAATTGCTTTTATAGTGAGCCTGCCATTCCCAGTCCCTGTTCAAATCCAGATTAATAGTGTAAAGTTTGCAAATGAATTTCAGCGCTGCAGTATCTCTTCGAAGTCTGCTTTTGAAGGTTTTGTTGTTGCTGGATGACCACTTCTAAATCTTACTGATTGTCCAAGGAGATTAAGGTGTTCTACTGGTTTTTGTATATTACCGTTCTTGATGTCTTATTTGTGTCCATTTATTCTTTGCATTGAGACTGTCTGGTTTGGCCAATGTACATGGCAGAGGGGCATTGCTGGGACATGAAGGTGTTTATCCCATTAGTAGATGTGCAGGTGAAAGAGCTCCAGTGGTGTGGCTGATATAGTTAGGTCCTGTGATGGTGTCACTTGAGTAGATGTGTGGGCAGAGTTGACAGCTGTGTTTGTTGCAGGGATTGGTTCCTGGGTTAGGATTTCTGTTATGTGATGTGTAGCTGCTGGTGAGTATTTGCTTCAGTTTGGGATGGGGGGGCTGTCTGTAAGCGAGGACTGATCTACATGCCTCCCAAGGTCTGTGGGAGTTACTCAAATGAAAGAGTCCCATTCATTTACGCCACATAATGGCAGATAGCTGAAAAAGTGATACATTTTAAAAATTCTTGTATCTAAATGTTAGAAGTCTACATATTGAGATGGGTGAATTTGATCATTAAATGACGATATTGATATAATAGGCACCACAGAAATTAGATGGAATCAATGGGACATGGCAATACCAGGTGCAGTATATATATAGGAATGATAGAATAGGTCTTGGAGATGGGCAAGTGGCATTATATGTGAAAGAGAGCAGGGAATCAAATGTAGTAAAAATCTGAAATCAACCAATCAGTACGATAGAATCTCTCTGAATAGATATTCCATGCTTGAATAATAAGATTATAACACTAGGGATATACTATTGATCACCTGATCGGGATGGTGTTGGTGACTATGAAATGCTCAGGGCAATTACAGAGGCTATTAAAAAAAGCGGGGGAGAGGGATTTCAACTATCCCCTGTGACAAAATCCCTTGGTAGCTCCTTGGGGGTTCTGCGCTTCTTGGCAGTTACTTGAGTGCCTCAGAGACTCATGGAGCCCCCTTTGTTGCCCTGGGATTTCCCTAGAGGCAAGGGTTCCTGCTTACTGAGTCAGTCTCATCACAGGCCAGTCCTTGGGGTTCAGCATTTCCTTGCTCTGCTCTGCTCTCCAGCTCTCTTCTGTGCACCTTCCAAAAACTCCTTCCCTGCTGCCTGGGAGGAATCCTTTTATAGAAACCCCGTAGGCCTCAGTTTGCAGCAGGTGCTTAACTCACCCCAGCTGCAAGCTGCCTCCTAATTAGGCCTCTATTTTCTACTTTGGCTGTTGACCTGTGTTCAGGTGAGACTAATTTGGAAACAAGAAAGCATTAACCCACCTCCCAATATGGCTGCCTTCTATAAGAGCTTTGTGGTTTGCAGGCTATGGTCTGTGTCACCCCATATAACTGGGTACATGTCACCTCTGGATAGGATGTGCGGAGAAAGCTTCTTGACAACTTAAATGACTGCATCTTGGAGCAACTAGTTCTGGAATCCACAAAGGGAGAGGCAATTCTTGATTTAGTCCTAAAGGGAGTACAGAGTCTGGTCCAAGAGGTGACTATAACTGAATTACTTGGTAATAGTGTGACCATACTGTAATTAAATTTACCGGCCATATAGGTTATAAAATAAAGACGTGAAAGATCAACGGGTTAACCAGTAAGCATCACCTTTAATCACGGTTATACACAGGCTCCCTAGGAGCTGCCTACATCAGTATTGTCAGCTATCCTGCGCTCCCTACGGCATGGCTAGACTGAAAGTCAGTAAAGCCTTGGGCCTAGAAAGGCCATCCGTACCAGAAAGGCTCTTCTTCCTTCCTTTCCTTCCTTGGTCCTGAAGAAGCCCATCAGTACCAGAAAGACACTTTCTCCTTCTTTGACACAGAAGAAGCATCCACGACCTTCAGTATTGTTACCACCCTTGGCTACGATCCCCTCGGTGCAGACTATAGGTTTGGTATTGATAAAACTCTTGGTACTACGTGAGTTTTGTTTCCCCTGGAATCTGGCCATGGTCCTGGGACAAGAAGTCTGGGTGAAGCAGCGATGGGTGAGGGGCCCCACTGCAGGAGGCTCAGGAGAGTGCCGAACCACTGCTGGTGGAGCTATGCTGGTGTGATTAGTATCACCTCTGTGGAGTCCTGCCAGATCTTCTG
Source organism: Pelodiscus sinensis (assembly GCF_052426305.1). NCBI lineage: Eukaryota > Metazoa > Chordata > Testudines > Trionychidae > Pelodiscus > Pelodiscus sinensis. Next base: position 52,470,535 of record NC_143061.1, read on the forward strand.
GAGGACCTTGTGGATCAACGGGAACGGGAGGAACACATACATGAGACCGCCCGTCCAGAGAAGCAGGAAGCCATCTCAGAGGGAGCCTTTCCGCAGACCTATTCTGGAGTAGAAGGGGGGGCACTTCACGTTGTGTTTTGTTGCAAACAAGTCCACTCTGGGAGAGCTTCAGCCTTGGAAGAGCGTGAGGGTGACTTCAAGTTACTGAGACCACTTGCAGTGAGATGAGAGCTCTCCGCTCAGGCAGCCTGTGATCACATTGGGAACTCCAGGAAGGTGCCGTGCCTCCAGTGAAATTTTGTGGAGGATACAGCAGTTGCAGAATCGAACTACCGGATTGTTGTTCTGTTGGCATGATGGGTGGAGAAATAGAAATGGATTGGGAAGTGTAAAACGGAAGTAGACTGTAGACATGGATGATTCAAGAAATGACACACAACATTAAGCAGTCTGAGAACCAGTTGGACCAGCATTACAATGTCTTTTGAAAATCCATCTGTCCAACTCTCTGAATGAAATCAGAAGCCTACATTTTATGGGAATTAGGCTCTTTAATCTGAAACAAGGCTGCTTTTACCTCTGTGGTGGCATACTCTGTTCCAGGAGTGATAATTTTCCCATTTTTTTGCGACTTGAACGTGTAATATTTTGAGCTAATACATGTTCCGTTCCCAGCAGGCAAGAGGACAATTGTTTTCATTTCATGATTAATGTATTTAATTCGTGCAATTTTGTGCAGAAAGATTACCCTAGTACACAGGCTAACACACACTAGTGTCATTTTTCTCTTCCATCGTGTTGCTTCTGCTTGTACATACTTGAATCATAAGTAATCTCTCTCATTGCTGTTTACATTCAACCACCTGAAGGTGGTTATGCCTCTTCTTGGTTAGAAGATGTGTAGACAAACTATACAAACATAGGTCTTTATCCAAAGAGGTGCAAAACACCTGGGTGCATGGCATCTTTCAGGACCAGGCCTTTAAGATCATGTAATAGTTCCTCTCTCTCATCAATCTCTTTAGCATTTTAATCTTCTCACATTTCTTTGAAATGCCTCATATGTGTCTATGTAGCACTTTTGAAAGATGTTCAGAGCTGAACACAGTATTCCAGATGTAGCCTCAGCACAAAGATATGGGAGAGAGTCTATCCTTTGTTTTATGGTGCGAACTCTTCATAAGCAAATAACTCAGTCATATTACTGTACATTGTAAACTCGTGTCTAATTTTCTTTCCATCATCACCTCTAATCTCATGGCTTCACTACTTTGTTATAATTATCCTTTCCATTGTAGCTTTTCAGCCTGAAATCATTCCATTTAGCATTCTTGTAGCCAAGACAGTTTCAAGAAATTTGTACAGTAGCATTTAAGGACTCATTTTGTATAGGCATATGAAGTGTTATAAAATATAAGATCTGTGCCAAAGATGTCCCTGTCTGAAGATCTTAGGCCAGGTCTACACTAAAGGAGAAGGTCGAATCAAGATACACAACTCCAACTACATTAAATATGTAGCTGGAGTCAATGTACCTTGATTCGAGCTTCCCTGTTGTCCTCACAGTGGGAGGCTAACAGCAGCAAACACATCCCTTACTCCTCACAGGAGCAGAAGCACTAACTGCTGAGGGAGGTGTCCTCTGATCTCGATTTAGCAGGTCTTAGTAGACCCACTAAATTGAACTTCAGAAGATCAATTGTGGCACTGTTGATCTTCTGCTGAGCGAAGATCATGTCTAAGCAGAATTGCTCCAGTGCTGCACAGTACAAACACAGAAACAAGAGGTTGGTGTGCAGTGGAGTACTTCACAAAATAAATGCACTTGTAAAGTACATCACACCATCTATTCTCTAAATGTTTGAAAATAGTTTGCTTTCAAAGCTTGTTTCCATTATTTTACTAGGCAAAGCAGTTAGAATGAAATTATTCAAAATGTATCCTTTTTTGCAACAGAGAGACCTGGTCATTTTACCTCTTTGTAAAACTCCTAACTTGATTGTGCATGATTATCTGCCTTTTGAGATCATGTAGAATATTTTTGCTTCATTAAAGCTGGAGGCATTTTTGTATTTTCTCGTTTTAATTTCTGTAGACAGCATTTGAAATACAATTTTATTAGTTTCTAATTTATTTTTCCAAGGATTGATACAAAAGTTTGTATAAAAGATACCTTATATAAAGTGAAGCATTGATAATTTGATAGGGTATCTTTACATTGCGTTTGGGAGGTGAAATTGCAGCTCACATAGGTGTTGAGCTAACTCCCTGACAATAGTGTAGCTGTGACTATATGGGTGGTGGCATGGGCTAACTGCCCAAGTACAGGCCCTTCTGTGACCTTGAAAACCATACTTTGATGACTAGCCCGTACCACTGCCACTTTGTTATTAGTGAATTAGCTCAGTCCAAGCTAGCTCAGGTATGTCTATCCATGCTGAAGTCTCACTTCTGGTTGCAATATACAGGACTCTGTATATTATGGGAGCATTAGACCCTTAAGACCTTGTTGAAAAGCCTGATAAAATAGCATGACTAAGCAATACTCTTCATGGATTATTGAGGAAACAAAACAAAACAAAAATCAAGAGGGAAAGGAACCAAATTTCAGTTTAAACTCTAGCCTCACCACCAATCTCCAGTTTCCTGGAATATTAAATCAGTGAAAACAGGACTCCGTGTTGTGTTACCAATTGAGGTTTAATTGCTTTCTTCCAAATTTTAGAAAGTGTTGTAGACTCTTGTTTAAACAAAAGTGAATCGCTTTTCAGCAACAATATTCAGCGACTGTTTTGCTCTCCCCAGTAAACCAGATGTTCAGATCAGCAGTTTGTTTTTATTTTTATTTTGTTAATCATGTTTATTATAATAGTGTCTAAGGGCCAGTGAAAAGTGGAAAACCTCTCTACCGGTACTGTGTAATTGAACCCTTTCACCAAGAGCTGAGCATCTAAATAGACCTGACAGACACAGGATGAGGGACAGAGTAGCATAGTGAGCAAAAGTGATGGCAGCCAATGTTATGTTATTTCCTTGATTTTTTTTGGTGGGTTTGCTTAGCTGGGGAATCAGCTCAATGGAGAGGTGTGAAGGGAATAACACAAGGGAGAAGAGTATAGGAGAGGCAGGTGTGGAGTGCAGTTGAGGGGAAGAAAGTGCTCCAGCCTTCTTTCTCTGCCCTGGCATAACTGGCTATTTGCGGAGGGAGGAAGAAAGTCCAGTCAAAACTGTAGAAAGTTCTCTGAATAGCCAAAGGTCTGTGCTTTATCACTTAACTCACAGTAGGGCTAACTTTTTATTTTTTTTAAATATATATTTAGCTATATATAGAAAGAAATATAAATTATATATTTTATAATTTGTACAAGAACATTTTTATCAGTGTTTTATCGTGTCTGGACAAAGCTTATCTCCAAAACTCCCTGAAATAATATTAAGTTTACAGCATTTATCTGAGTTAATGGGTTTTTGCCTTCTGCTCTTTTATTTACATCATCACATACTAGGACTCCTTGCACACTGACTGCTGAGGTTTTTGGAAAACCTTACCTTCACCATGGGGCCATAGGGCTTGATTTTTTTCAAAAGAGCCAAGCACGCACGCACTCCATTTGAAGTTAATGAGTACTGTTGATGTTAGGTGTTTGTCTAGTTGGGCCTCCATATACTAAAACATCACGATTAGGTGATTATTCTGTAAATTTTAGGTCTAATTACTCTGATTCAATTCCAATTTGTACAATTGGCCTAATTCACAGGGTTATTATAAAGATAAATTAATGTTTTGAGTACAAATGCTACAATCATGAGTGTCATAGGAAAGCCCATGAAGTTTTATGATTCTATATTTAGTGCAGGATGGTCTGCAGTGAAGGGTGGAGGTCCTCTTTTGAATATTTAGAATAAAAAAACCCCTGAATTGTTGCTTACCATCTGTGCTATGCACTGAATGAGGCAAATCCTTTGAAAAAAATAACATGATCATACAAATAAAAGATGATGATCTGATCTGCACTACGGGGGAGGATCGATATAAGTTATGCAAATTCAGCTACGTGAATAGCGTAGCGGAAGACGAAATATTTAGATCTACTTGCTATGGTGTCTTCATTGCACTGTGTTAACAGGAGAGCGTCACCCTCATCTTCCTCACGCTTCTTTGAAAGGTGGGGGAGTACGCATCTATGGGAGAGTGCTCGCCCATTTCAGTAGTGTCGTCACCAGGCTCAGTAAATTGATACTCATTGCATCAATTGCAGCAGAGCCAATCTACTGGCAAGTGAAGACATACTCTATATGATGATATATACCCACAGAAAGCAAAATTCAGTTTTGTTGGGCAGCCTCGATTTTAGTGTTCCCTGAATTAAGAATAGAACAAAACACTCAACATACGTTAGTATTTTCTGTATAGATTGTATCTTTAACCAGGTACTTGCTTAGTTCACTTAATGCTTGGATCATTTTTATTTTCTTGCAACAAAGTTTTCATGGTGGGTCAGTAAATTATTATACACTTTGGCTGGGTTTAGTTTTGGGATGTCCACTTCACATTGACTCTCCAATTTATAAAATAAATATTTTATCTTGTTTTTTTTAAATAAAAATGTAGTTCTCAGGATTACTGAAAAATATTGATTAAATCACTTTGATTTCAGATAAGAGCATGTCTCTTTTATTGTTTATGCATGTACTCAACTCTCTACAATCCTGTAGTTATGATTATGTAGCAACAGATCGCTCCCATTAGGTTTCGAGACTTTCACACACAAGATATTCAGTGTCCAGAACACATTTACAGTAAATTGCCTCTATTTTTAAACAGACCTAGACAGATTTACATAGTACAGTTATACTACTTTTAGTACTAATAATATGAAGTAGTTCTTTAAAACCACTAAGCCTGTATAATCACCATTGATGTAGAACGTTTTTGTTGTTAAAATCATGCTTTATGGGTGTTTCGTATATTACAAATTCTACCTGCATGAGACAACTGAAAGAGTTGTTTAATCTGTACACACATAAGTAATTCTAGGGCCTTGGTCAGACACAGTTCCATCAAGCCAGTAGAGGAAAAACATCATAGTTGTAGAAAAACAAAATAGAGGACTATGTAGCACTTTAAAGACTAACAAGATGGTTTATTAGATGATGAGCTTTCGTGGGCCAGACCCACTTCCTCAGATCATAGTTGTAGGTTGTAGTGACTTCAGTGTTTCATCTTTTCTGGCATGCTTTGCCAGACAACATTCTCAGGAACCATGAACCTTTCCTCACAGATATTTTTAACCTGCCCTTTTCCCCTGTAGTAACAGACTCGTTCCTTTTTACTTGGCATTATTAGAGAATTTCGTCAAACAGATGGGTCACCCAGAAAGTATATCCTGCTCCAGGCTGCTTCCCCAAAATCTCTTACCCCCACCTTTTTCAGGAAGAAAATACAGAGAGTCTTCCTCCTTTATTTGGAAACACAGCTTCTTCGGTAGCTTCTGGATAAGGGGCTCTCTTCCCGTTATATTCTTATTGCCTGGAAAAAAGGAACGCTTTGCCCAGTCTTGGATATATGAAGGTAGAATAATTATATCCAAAAATTTGGTTCCCATATGGTGGGTGTAAGTCAGCAGGATTTGTTTGGGGCTCTCAGTCTTAAAGGCACTTAATTTTATGTTTCATTCAGGCTGTCTAACTATGTGTGCAGTATAGTTGTAGCTGTGTCGGTCCCAAGATATTAGGGACACAAGATGGGTGAAATAATATCTTTTAATGGAGCAAAGCATTTAGTCCAGTAAAAGCTATTTACCTTACTGATGTTGTGAAGACCTGGACTTTAACAGGGTTCAAAAAAGAAATAGATACATTCATGGAGGACAGGTCTATCAATGGCCATTAACCAGGATGGGTAGGAATGGTGTCCCTAACCTCTGTTTGTCAAAGGCTGGAAATGAGTGACAGGGTTGGATCACTCAGTGATTTACTGTTCACTCCCTCTGGGGCATCTGGTGTTGGCTACTGTTGGAAGACACGATACTGGGCTAGATGGGCCTTTGGTCTGACCCATTAGGCAATTATGTTCTTATTCACCATGTTGGTCTATGCTGCAGTCCTCATTACTTGTACTTGGTTCTATGCTTTGGTCTTTTAGCACACCCAAGATTCAGGATTCTTGTCCTTACATCAAGATTGTGATATTGTTATGAAAATTTCACAGCTCTGATACAAAAATCTATTTTGCTTATCTTTACCGAACCCTGGTAATGGAAAACCAAATGATTCCTCTTAGTTTTTAATTTTTTGTTTTAAACAATCCCTGTTCATTTGTGGTTTTGCAAGGTTACCTTATCTATGACATTAGCCAAAATAACTCTTTCCACAAGGGGTGCAGTATATTTCAGACCCTGTGTATAAATGTTTTCAGTTCCTTGGGCTCGGGATCAGCTATGAAAAAAACATTCTTATTTAGCCATTTGAGTTCAGAGGGAGCCATTGTGGGCTCTACTCTGCAATAGCTTATTTATTACAGCCTGAATCCTAGTGGTTTGGAAGCCTGTGGACCTGTGTGAGAAGGGTAAAAAAACTTGATGAGCAAGGGTGGAGTTTCCTTCCTTGTTTCAAGGACAAGACTGCTTTTTGGGAAATTGCACTACCAGCATCTATTTACTCCATGAGTAAGGAGGAACCTGATTCCAGCACCAAATTCAGGAAATGTCCCACTTCTGAAGTGGTAGATTTGTCATCAGATTAGACTCTATTTGGGGATTGATTCCCTGTGTCTGTCATCACTCTACTCCTGGACCACTGGTGGATTTCAGCATACCATGAGGCTATCTGTCTCTGACCTGTGACCCATGCTCCTCTTCTTGGCCATGATTTTGACATTCCCTGTCCAGTCCTGGCTCTCTGCCACCCTTCTACGTTGTATTTTCAGTGTTCTGTTTGATACACTACCCCCAAGTTCAACTCTCCCAAAGGCCTCTGTCTTCTTTCTCTTTTCGCTAGCATCCGGTAATCTGATAAGTGACTCGTAAATCTCTCCCAACTTCAGACCCAGTTTCCTCGGTCTACATCTACATTTTGGTCTCATGGTCTCCTGCTTAAATTCAACATTGCCAAAATGGAGTTCTTGATCTTCCCCTCTCCATCCAACCAGTATTTCCTCCCCCAGGTTAGGAGGCCAAGGTTGACTGAATAGCAATAATCAGTTTTATTTTGCTGTATTCAAAAGATGATCTTATAGCATGTGGTATCTTCATAGATAGCAAAGCAAAAGCAAACATTAAAAGTGACATGCAAATCCACCCAGAATACACGTGCACGATATTGTTTAATGTCTTTATATAATAGCAGTGGCAGTAGTGCAGATAACTGTAAAGATCTATAACCAAAGCAGATTAAATAGTTTCAACTGATTTTTGCTAGTGTAGTTACATTCAATTTAATTATGCAGTGCTCTCAGAAATTCAGAAGGGATTTGGGAGCACAAGTCCTATTACTTTTTAATCAGATTTATGCTCCTAACTCCTTTGGGTGCTTCTGAAGCTCTCCCTCAAAGTATGCAAGAGCATCTTTGACTCTTGTCTTCTGTGCTGTTGGGAACAAGTCTTGCCAAGGTTTGTGCAGGATTGGCAGCTTGCATCTGCTCCTTTTGTTCCCACCCATCAGTAATCACTTCCCCTGGGTCTCTCAAATGTGCAAAATACAACATGCAGAGATAATAGCATATATATTGCTGAAGAGTCAAGCGATGTCCCCAGACACTTCCACCTGCTTCTCAGCCTCATCTAGATTTTTTCCGTCAGCTGGTATTTCCAAAAGCCTAGATAGCTTAAAGTAGTGTAACACAATGAGAGTTATTTTGGGTTAATATCTGTGAAACATAAAGAAATGTAAATCCTATGTTTTTGTGCAGGTTCGAATGCAAGCATTGAAATGCTTCTCAGTTCTAGCCTTTGAGAACCCCCAGGTATCAATGACTCTTGTAAATGGTAAGCTGAAAGCTTCAGTGGCTAATATATTGTTCATTTTACAGATTAACTGAATTTGAATTATTTCCTGAATCCTCTTTTTCATTGTTTGCAGTTTTGGTTGATGGAGAATTATTACCACAGATTTTTGTGAAGATGTTACAAAGGGACAAGCCTATTGAAATGCAGCTCACATCAGCCAAATGGTAATCCTCAACAGGAGCTAGAGGGAGAGGGGCTGCATTGTAACTAATGCTTAAAATTGCAACTCATGAATCTTTTTGTTATAAAATCCTTGGGGAATTGTTAGTCTGTAGTCCATCTCCTTGCACTTATCAAGATAAACTCCTTTTCTCCTCAAATAAAGTGTTGCTATTAAATAATAATCAGAATATATATTATGCTTGTACCCAGAAGTCCCAATTCAGGATTGTGACGGACATTATACAGTTCTAGATAAGTGCTAATCCCTGCTCTGAAGCATTTGTAGTCTGAAGTAATATCTACATCTGAAAGATTCTGGTGTTGCTGTAGACATCTTGGAAATTATTCCATTGATATTTAATATTACTGGTTAATTTAAAGATTTTCCTCATTTTAGTTTCAGCCTCTTCCACTTCCACTTTTTGACAGAGCAGGCTTTTGCATGCATCAGGGTGGGGTCCTTGCAGCTATCTGTTGTTGTGTGCCAAAGTTGCGGAAGCTCACAAATGAAGGAAAATCTCTGGAGTTAAAGCCTTTTGGCTTTCTCCAGAAGTTTTTCCCATTTGATTGTGTTCACTGCTGGCCAAAGTGGGGTTTTTTTTTTTCAGGATCTACAAATGAGTGATGGGCAGAACAGCACATCCCTTAATTATTCATATGCCAAGTAAGCCTAGTTTCTGACATCAGTTTTGGTCCATTAACATCTAATTCCATTTGCTTGTTGTTTACTAGTCAGAATCCCAGCACAGTCCTTGGATTGTTTTGGTAGACCCTTTTGTATGGATAGTCAAGGCTTTTTGCCGCCTTTTTGTAGCTTTGCCCATCAACATATATTGTTACAGGTGTCTGTAACATTTTGCAAACTTTTACCCATTTTCCAGTAATTCAGCCAACAATTAGGATGGGCTTGTTAGGCCCTAATTATTACAGCACATCTTGTGTCCCAGCAATTCATCTCTTTCTTCTGCACTGATCTGCGGGTATCTCTGCTGGTCATTTTGCATGCTGAGTCCCAGCTGCCTAGTTCCATAGAACAGTGCAGGGAACATGGACTGGAATCAGTTAGCTTTCTGAGTGAGAAGTTGGAAATCAAAGGAAGCAGCAGGCTGGTCCTGGCATGGCAGGAGAAGTAAGCAAAATCCAGGCACCTGGGCACAGCAAATTCATAGCAAGGGTGCTGAATTCTGTGGTATCTTGGAAAAATGCCAGATTCTAGAGTTGTGGAATTGTGGCCTCAGTGGAGGTCTTTCTTGAGATGCCACCGGACTCTCAAAACTATAGTTTCAGGCTCAGCATGTGTGTGTTCAAGTTGATCTCCATAACCACAAGGAATGCGAAAAGCTGAGTTTTAGGAGTAGAATTCTGTGGCAAAACAGAATTATTTTGTTGGCGAATGGTATAGAATGGAGCTTGGCCCAAAGTTATATTAAGTAATTTTTTCTCCCTGTTATACTGTTGTATTTTTTTTCTAGTATGGTACTTACTCTGGAGGCACCCAGTCTACTTTCCAGTAGTGAAGGTGAACAGCTATCAGGAATTATAAATATTTGTAATAGTTTTGGGCCCTTATTTCAGTATTTTGCCTTCATTAAAGGCACTCGAGAGGAAAATGGATATACTTCAAATCAGTTAATCAAGGAGGCGCATCTGGAAGGTGGACAGGCTCTGGCAAGCATACCATACAATTGTCTTGGGGGGTGGGAATGAGCTGAGCACAGGGGGTGTTTATCTCTAGAGGCTTATCTAGACTACCTTTTTCTGATCTCACTTTCGAAAGCTCCGATTTCGAAAGTGAAAGTAGTTTAAATGCAGCTTTTTCGGTGAACCCTTCCCTCCCCACCCCTTGTCATAAAGCCGCTTTTCCTCAAAAAATGAGGTTTACACAGCTTTTTGACAAGGGGAGGCTTGCCAAAAAAGCAGCGTCTAAATTACTTTCACTTTCGAAAGCTCTGATTTTGAAAGTGAGATTGGAAGAATATATGCATATTCCCACGGAATTTGCATATCCTCTTTCGACACTTTAGTGTGGTCTATATAAGTCCTAGGTTTGTATGATCTGTAGGAAGTAATGCACTATCCTCCTGCTTGCAATCTCTGTCCTCCACTATGTTAATCAGCAAGGCTCTGCATCCCATAAGTGGCCCCCCCAGTGATCTCTCCTCTCCTACTGGTTTTATTTTTTCCCTTGTTTCTGACTCCATCCTCTTCTTACCTGAGGGCTTTGTGTGAGTCAGAACTCTCAACTTGTACTACACTCCTGGATAATTCACCCTGAGAGATAGAAAACTTGCGGCATGTGGTTTGGTTATTCAGAAAACGCCGTGGAATGTGGGCATATTCTGTGGAAAAAAAGTTTCTTGAAAATAATGTAATTAACCTCAAGACCTGTTCTACAAAAGTAGCTCTTGGTGAGAAATTGACATAATTTCAGGGGAACCTTCCTTAATGCCCTGGCAGCCTTTCATGGACATCCATGAAGTAAGCAAGAGTTTGAAAAATACCGTCATCTAATAAAGACAGATCAAACACTTTGAAGAGCAATGTCATAGATGGACTGATTGTTTTTTAAAAGCCTTTCAGCACTCTCCTGCAAACCCAATAGCAATAAATGTTAACTTCTGCTGTCCTCAGGTGATTCCTGTTTCCCCTACAGGGTTTCCTAAATGTAAACTTAACGGGCACCGTTTGAATTTTCCAAGGAACAAGAGTACATAAAAATACAATGTGCCTGTTGTATCAGGAAATGTAAACATATACAGACAGCTGTCTTGTATATTCTATTTTTATATGTAAAATATGCATTAAATTCTACTAAAATTCCTATATTTCAATATGTTTTTAGTATCATAAGAGCACGGGAGATGAATTTATCTAAACATGGATAAAACATTTTTCTTGAATAAATATAATAAATAGTACAAATATAAAACCAATTTTAGAAGATGCTACTTTGATTATACATATTGACACTACTCAGTGCTCATCAATATAAAATATATGGCCTTATAAACAGAAGGACTAGTTCTATGGAAACAACTATGCCAGTTTGGCAAATTTCTATGATATCTTTGACTTTCACCAGTCCTGGAAATAAAATGTTTTATAGGAACATAGGAACTTCCATATTGGATCAAACCTATGGTCCATCTGATCTAGTATTTGCTCTTTGACATTGGTCAATTCCTGAAGTTTAAAAAAGGAACAAAATACTGATACTGTGGGAAGATACTTCACTATCCTAACCAGGTAGTGGTTGGCTTGTGTCCTGAAACATTAATGTGTAGCCTCTAAATGTTGCTTTTTCATAGTAATTTTTTTCTTAAAATCTTAAAGATATCTTCATCCACTGGTGAAACAACTTCAGCCTCACGAGCAGCCTGGAAAATTCCAGTTCATCAGTTTTTAATTCAGAAATTTAAAAGGTCAGCCCACAACTAGTTTGATAGCATTACTTCCATAGTTCTGTGAGCAACTGTCACCATCATTGTTTTATTACAGTACCAACCAGATACAATCCACATGCAGTCTTTTTTCTCCTTGGCACCCTATTGTCATTGGTTGTTTCAAAACGTAGCTCTTGACTACATAGCATGAGCTACATAGCGTGAGCTATGTCAGTCTGGTGCCCATAATGCCATCTAACTCATGACCGAGCAGATGATTCATCCTTTGACCCAGCTATCACCTTGTGTTCAGTGATATTGGACTTCTCTTGCCTTGATTTTCTTATCACATGTGATTCTCAGATTTGATGAATCTCTCAATACTCTGCTGATACACCTACTGATTTAGTTTAGAGTAGGTGAAATAAACAAATTTGTTTCTTTAATTCATATCCCTAGCAAGGTCTTTCAGTTTGGCATTAAGACTAGGAGCTCACTTGAACACTTTTGATTTTGGGGTAGGTAGCTGGTGAAAGACATCAATCCAACAGACTGGGATGGTGTTGTGTTTTGATATAGCTAGCAACCTCAAGTATTGGTCTTTCTGATCTGGTCCACAACTTTCTAGTTAAGTATAAGAATTGCTGGTGCACAGAAAATAGAGTGCTGAGAATACTTAGTACTTTCTGTAACAGAGCAATGCATCATGGGGTGTTCTCCAGGTGAAGACCTGAGAATAATGGGACTGGTTTGAGTGGTAACACTAGCACATTTGAGAATTTCTATGTGTATAGCAAAGAAAGAGTGACAGTTTTGTGGCCGGCTGTCATTGTACAAGAACTGTTAAAACCATATTGAGCATATTAACCCCATGGAACCTGGCTTCATATTCAGTAAATAACCTGTAGTGTGGACAGGCCCATGAAGACACAAGCTTTTTCTCAGGAAACCAGTTCATCCTAAAATGTATACTTGTTCTGGATTCTAAAGCTCTTGGAGTAGGTATGGGGAACTCAAGCAGCCAAGAAAGCACTGATGAGGGATGCCATCAGGCATGCCACTTACTCAGTTTTATCCTGCCCGGGTTCAGGATCCGGTCCAGATAACCTACTTGTAGCCCACATGGTATATTCAAGTTCTAAGCACTTTTTTGAGGTTTGTAGTACTTATGCTTTCAGATTTGTAGACATCTTTCCAAGTGTTAACCAGACACTTGCTGATGCCAGTGTTGTTTAATCTAGCTGTTGAGTGTAAAACACCAATGGCATCTAGCAACTGGTTTGTTCGAAGGCTCCCAACATTGCTAATACTGGTGTGAACCAGTCATAATGAGAAACTTATGCAAAACTGTGCTACAAACACCTCCGGTATCCCTGCTGCTGTTCCTCCTGTAGATGTAAAAAGCAGCAACAGATAGGCATTTAAAATTATGGTGGTTACTACAATTGAACAGCTTTTCTTCCATTGATTGTTGGATGTTGCTGCAGTTTAGGAAAGGCAGCTGAGCAACAGCAGAGATATTGTGGGAAGTGGAGCTAACACCCTGCAGGTTTAGTACAGTGTTGTAATGCTACTGCCAACTGTCCTTGCAGGAGTCTAGGGAGTGTAGGACTATGGTAGAGTAGCTGGCACACCCCACTCAGCAGCGAGTGGAATCTAGGTGAGGGTAGACTAGCAAATATCCTCTGCTGTTATAGCAGCCAGAAGGCTCAGGAAGGGACAAAAGAGTCAACAAGTGACTTTTTCCATTTAATTGCTAATAGTTATGGAGCTTCACATTTCTCAAACACCCACCAGCTAATCCCTACAAACAGGACCTACGCACAGTGCATCATTAGAAATTCCTTCACCACTTGCCAGTAGAGGGGGCTGGGCTTATCACCAAGATGTTGACTCTAGACCTTGCTGGTGGAGACCCCATCACCTATAAGCTAGTGGGTTTAATCCTCAAGTTAGTAGTATTTGATGGCTTTTCAGTTCAAGATCGTCTGTCTGGGTCTGTGGATTGAGTGTCAAAGCAAGAGTGAACGGGCTCTTCGCCTTCCCTGGTGGAGTTCCATGTAGTCTTGCAAATGGAAGTTCTCAGTACAGTAGGTGAAAGTGTGTAATGGTCTGGAAGAGGGACCTATGGACTCTCAACTGATGGAAGTCAGTGCATTTGTGACTATTACTGATGATTATTAATATAGTCAGTCCTTATATATGCGATAGAAATGTAGCTGTGTTAGTCTAGGGTAGCTGAAACAAAATACAGGACTATGTAGCACTTTTATATATGCTGTAATTTTACAAGTTGTCATCTTAACAACTTTACCAATTATGTGGTCTATAGCCTTCCATTTTGGGGGAAAATCATTAAGAAAGTAATGCTGGTTCACCTCTCTCAGCATTTGGATGCCTCTACTTCCTGGCTCCCTGCCTGACCATTTTATGCCTGTTCATGGCAAAAAACCCTGTACAGATCTCCTTAGTTGACCTTCCTCAGGCAAGGGTTAGCTGGGATAGCATGGCATGAGAAGTGGCAAGTGACAGGACAGGGAAGATCCCCATAACATGTACCCATGTGGGTTTGTACTTGAGGCGGCTAGCCTGTGCTGTCACCTGTCATTGCTTGGGCCACTCTGCTTCCACTGCTATTTTTGGCACACCAGCTCAAAGAAAGCTAGCAAGAGTATGTTTGTGTGCGCTGGGAATTGCACTCCTAGTGCCAAGAGTAGTAGAAGGGTCTTACGTGGAGAATCACAAAGGAATCCTTTCTGTCTTCCCCTTCTGTTCATTGTTTATTTAAGAGGAGATTGTGAGCTGTTACGACTCACACTTTCCTCCATGTAAAAATGATAGATCTGAATCTCATTCATCAAATCTGGACTTGGCCATTTTCTTGCTTTCCAAATAGTTGGCCAAGACTAGGACCAGTACAAAAGTGGGCTGGTTGCCTTATGCTCAGAGTGGGCAGGAATGCTTAGTCCTCCTATGAGTGCAGGGCGCTGGACTAGATGAACCTCTTGAGGTTCTTCCAATCCTACGATTATATGATAAAGTAACTTCTGGAGGTTGGCCCTTGGAAAATCTTTTTGTATCTTTGGTAAACTCATACTGCCTCTCTTGCTGGGGCAATAGGCTGATGAGTACTTCACGGCTGGGTTCTGCATTGCCTGCCAGCTTTTTTCATCCAGGTGTAATTAAAGATAGTGATGATTTTCCATAAAGCTGTTATGTTTTGTCTGCATATGAGAGTTACACCAGTTTAACTTACTGTCTTTTAAAATTGATTTAGTTAAACCAATGCCAAAGGCACATAGACACTCTCTTTGGAATAAATCAAGTTTATTTTGATTTAATTAATGCTTGGTTGATTTCATTAATGCCTGGTTTGTACCGGAGCTTCCATCAGTTTAGAAAAACAGTGCAAACTCCTGACTAGCAAGGCTGGTGTAAACTGAAACAAATATGTCTGTACAGCAATTCGCACTAAGTTAGATGTTTTAAAAATCACATTGTAAGTTAAGCTGTTGCAACTCTCCCATGTAGGCAGGTCTCTAAATTGATTAGAAATTGCTTCCAACTAAACTGAAAATTAGCCTCTCTTAAACCAAAATAAGTATGTCCATACAAGAGTTTTTCATTAATTTAACTAAAACTTGTATAAAACTGATTTAAGTGAAAATGGTGCACCTTTCTTGTGTAGGCAAGTTCCAACTAGTCCAAAGACACAGCTGTTTGAGAGACAGGTTGTCTCCTAAGCAGTTGCAGAAATTACAAATACACGTAGTACTTTCTTGGTTTTGTGAGGATGGTAATGTCAGTCTCAGTGGAATGTCACTGAAGTGGGGCTCACTTCTGCTGACAGATCCCATCGGCTCACATTTAAATGTTCACGTGATCTCTTTTATTTATCTTTTTCTTTGTTGCTGGTTTTTGGTGTGGCATTTCATTTGATGATGGGTGGCTTAGGGCAGGATCAAATCTGTTACCTTTGTAGAAGTAATTTGTTTTTTAATTGTGTGTATGTATGTAGTGCCAGATACCATGATAGTAAGTGCTTAGACATCTGACTTCCGAACCACTATCTTTGCTTACAGTACTCCTGATGAGTAGTTAACACGGACTTTAATAGCCTTTTTAACTTCAACCCACTGAGTAATTTGTCTTTGTTCTAGTTTTGTCAAAGTTCTTAAACTTAGTTAAATAACTGTCTCGACAGAGCAGGAATTTGACATTTGAGAGCCCCTTCCAGTGTCATTGGAAATGTAGGTGAAGACATAGTAGCCCTCACTGCACTATTTTTTTTGGCACACCAGGTGATCCTCCAAAAAGCCTGAGAGCACCACCTCCCTCCTGCCTAGGAAAATACGTTGATGTGTCATTCAGGTCTGACTTTCCCTGCAGTGCTGTAAACCCTGTAAACTACCTCTGGCCTTTGAGTACCTCTGATTCATCTTTAACAAGACTATAACAATTTCCATCAACTCGCCAGTCTTTGTACCTTTTTTGTCACCCTCCATCAGGCCTGCCAACATGGAGGCAAAGGGGGAGCTGCCCCAGGGGCCGGTTTGCTCCCGGTTACTGCTATTGCAGTGGGGCCCAGAGCCCTTCTGGCTGCCCAGCCACGCCCATTCTGGCTGATGCCTGCCCTTTCTGGAGCTCAGAGCTGGCCCCCAAAATTTGTTCTGAAACCTGATGAGTGTCTCTGCTTCCTTGCCCTCCATCTAGCCATTGTTTACTTAACCCAGCAGCAAGTCTCTCCTGTACTCCTTCCCCCGTGCCACAGTTTCAGGGAGTACTTTTCATAGAACATTGAGTGTTCAGTAACCACCCAGTATCTGGAAGGGAGCATACTTTGTTCAGGAACCATGATGTTCAGCTGATTATGGAACACCAACAAGTTAGTTTGCTTGCAGCTTTTTTTATTCTAAAGGAGGTGAACTACAAAATGTTGCTTTGCTGCAGTGATAGGACTCACCATTTAAATGTACAAAAGTTAGGAAATTCAGCATGTACTCTGCCATCTTATGCACCTGTATCCCAAGTCAAGAAAACACATAGCAAATGTTTACCTGCTGTCATGAACAGGGATGGATTTAAGTCCTAATAGGAATATTTCCTGAATCAAGGCAATTACCTGGTTCTCTAGTGAATTGTATTTTATGTTATTTTCAACATGGGTCCCAATTCTGTTCACATGGACTTTTGTAAAATTACAAACTTAAGGTGGTGTAACCAAGAGCAAAACCAAACCGGTCTTACCATTGCTAGTATTTCAGGGTTTGACAACTAATTTTTAAAGCTGCACATAGAAAAAAAAGTACAATAATCAAGGATTATATGGAACAGTATCTGAGCCCATTAAAATTGCATTTGTTAGAATGGCTATTATAACAAAGTTAAGTTTCCACTGGCACAGCCATTCTTTTTCTAAAAACTTTGTAAAGTTTATAAAAGCTGGCAGTGAGTTTGTTTTCTGCTGTCTTGTTACAGCCTTACTTACATGTGCAGAGCAGGAGCAATCCGGACAGATGATAACTGCATTATTTTAAAGGTAAGCTGATTACATAATTGAAATTTAAGCAGCAGTTAAACCACAATTTTCTTAAACTCTGTTTGTCACTATTTTATCTGTGTATAGCTGTCAAAAAGTGTTACAAAAATCATTATTGATTCTAAGAGGAAGAGTTTCAAAGGCACAAAATGCAGTTAGTTATCTAACTCACTTGAAAATTAGGTACTTACCTCTCATTTATGCCTTTGAAAATTTCTTTATGTAGCAATATGTTCTTTATAAATATTTAATAGTTATCATATTTTAACTCTGCTTATTAAGCTAGCTATAGTAAGTCTGAAGCCACAGGAAAAAAGTTTGACAAACATCCATTTTATGTTTGTCAAGTTAAAAAAATGCAAAAATTAAAAATTGCACTGCCAGTATTGGACAATCATTTGGAAAGAACATGCAAAACCACTTCATCAGGCTGCCCTCTGTGTGTAAGTGAAACATTAATGATTTATTGTTTTCAGAGACCGTTCTCAACAGAAGGTACTCAATGCTTGCTTCAGTGTTTATTTTTTAGATCTGAAATAGCATATCTGCTTAGAATAGTTTCAGAACATATTTTTCTGAAGGATCTGTGTGAACATCTTGTGTTCATTTCTCATATGGTGCCTGGCAGGTGAAATTTTTGAGACTGTTACCATGGTGTATTAGGCATGATTGGTAAAACGAGTCTTCTGTCAGAAAATTGTCTTTGGAGAGTAGGAATTACACTACTTTCTAGTTAGTTACAGAATCATGGCTAGCACTGAAAACTAGAACAATCGTGTATCAGTTAGCATTCTGAACATTCTAGAGCTGAGAGGATACAAACTGTGCTCTCTTAGGCATTCCTCACTTCCTTATTTATGCCAGTGAAGAGAACCTGTGCATTTCCTTTTTAGCCTATCAATTTTTAGAATATCTGTAGAATTTGGTAGGTTTAAGAGCTGTCTGTCTAGTGAGATTTCTGTATTTACCATCCCAGATGATGGCAGACCATTCAGATTTAAGAAATATACAATCTAGAGATGCAATTGAGCTGTGCTTGCAGTACCTTTTTGGCACGTGGGACCTTCTTGCCCCTAGCCGGGAGTAGGGGAAAACTCAAGCTATGGATAAGGCCTTAGCAATCAGAGTCAAACCGACTTTCATTAGAGTTGTCAGTGAAACTTGATCTTGTTCCAAAAACTTCAGGTCGCAGCTTTGAAGTCTTTTCATAGAAGATGTCGTTGTCCTTGGTCAGAGGAGCTTGTGTGTGTGATGTTAGTCTGTTCCCTCACATGAGGGGATAGTTATTGTCTACAAGCCTCAAGAGTACCAGGAATCCACCGTACAGTACAGGCAGTCCCCAACTTGTGATGCGATCTGTTCCTGAGAAAGTGTTGCAAGTCGAGGACGTTGTAACTTGAACCCGCATTTACTGCTTCATGTGGCAGTACTGAATTGGAAAATGTTAGATTCAAAATAGGATATTTGATGTGATCATTTATATCTTGGTACTTAGAAGTCTTTTTCACAATGGTGATGGTAAGTTCTATCAAGTGGACATTTGAGTTTCCATATAGAACATTTTGATTGTGGGTCCCTTCTGGACATGAAGTTTGCCCAGAGGATTATGACCAAAAATGGTGACAGGAAAGAACCCTATACTGCAGTAATGAGTGCTAAGTGCCTGTAAATGAATAAGTTAAACTTAATTTCTATACGTATCCCCACAAGCTTTTAAATCTTTTTTTAAAAGAAACTTTGGTGAGGAGTATTGTTCTAAAAAGACGTACACAATTACCTTCTCTGAAACTAAAGATGAATTTTGTACCCTCCAGACACTGCCAACTTTGGTTCGGATGTGTAATAAGGAGAGATTGCTGGAGGAGCGAGTAGAAGGAGCCGAAACACTTGCCTATCTGATTGAAACAGATGTTGAGCTTCAGAGAATCGCCAGTATTACCGACCATCTTATTGCAATGCTTTCTGACTACTTCAAGTATCCCAGCTCAGTCAGTGCAATCACTGATATCAAAAGGGTATATGTTTTTCTCAGTCAGTTCAGAACTTCCCAGAGTATATGGAAAAGATTTTCAAACTGCCAACGAATGTCTTAAGTACTCACAATTTCATTAAAATTGTGTTCCCGTTCTTGCACTGCTGTATTAGTGTCTGATCCCATACTTCATGAAATCAGTGGGAGTTGGAGCAGTCCCATAATGTTTTTGGCTATTCGGGCACAAGACCTTTCTTTTATTGTATTACAATCCCTCCTTCCACGCTAATGAGGAACATTCCCGGCAGATACACTGTAGGAGCAGTGAGTAGGCAAAAGACCTGCCAGCCAAGCATCATGGGCATCAGGTACATAAGACGGGGGGAAGTCTCTGCCTTCCCAAACCACCAGTTATAGCCCTGCCCACACTCCTCCCTCAGACCGCCTTCTGTAGGAGTGTTGCTGCCCCAAGCACCCGACCTCCTGCTGCTGGAGAGGCTGGGAAGTGTGGCACGCCTTCCTCCTTCCCCCGTGCTCCAGGACCTGGGAGGCTGGGGCCATGCTGCATGGAGCAGCACACCCTGCCTCCTCCCTCCCCGGAGGCTGGGCTGGGCTCGGCCAGGCTGCACAGCATGGTGTGCCTTCCTCCACACTGCTGGGGAGGCTGTGGCGAGCGCATGCCCTCTCCCTTCCCCTTCCCATGGTTGAAGGGGGACCCGCCTTCTGGGGGAGGGGCAGGGCAGGGTCTAGCACAAGGGGTAGGACTGAGGGCCTGCCTCCTCCAGCCCTGCCTTCACCAGCCGCCCATGCTAAGCATTCTGCTCAAGCACCTACCCCACAACCTTTTAGACCGCTCTTTAGCCTCCTTTGCAATGGAAGCATGGAACTGCAGACTCGGTCTCCCTGTCTTGCCTACTTTCTCTAACTCTAATGCCCTTTCACTGGTGGAAAGGAGAACAAAAGGAAGGAATGGTCATCCCAGGCAGGAAAAGTTTTCTTGGCCTTGTTCCTCCCCTTCTTCCATGGATTTGGAATGTACTTGAGAGAGAGAAAGGCCTTCGAATCCCATTTGGCCCTGGAATAGCCCAGGGGAGCATCGTTAGCAGATTCCATCCTCAAACTCTTACTGTTTGGAGCTGCTCATGCTTACCCAGATTTACCAAATGCTCAGAGGGTCACAGTTGAAAAACAACCACATAAGTACAAAGAATGATTGTTCTTCTTTGAGTGATTGCTCACGTGCATTCTGTGTTTGCATGTGCACCGTGTGCATGATCGGCGGAAGACTATTCCCTAGTGGTACCTGTCAGGTCGGCGTTGGCGCCCCCAGTGGAGACGCCTCATGGTGTATTATATATACCCCTGCCAACCCAACTCCCACTTCAGTTCAGTTCTTTCTTTCTGCCACTGAGGATTATTGACGCTTCTTGCTTTGCAAGTAGTTAGTCCCTAGCATAGCAATTTTTTTGTTGCTTTTGTTGTGCAGATTAGTTGTTTCTTTGAGTTACTTAGAGTAGTTAGTTTAAGGTTCTCCCCCCCCCCCCCCCCCATTGTTTGTGCTCCTGGGGCATATAGTGGCCCCAGGATTTCAAGCAGTCTGTGAAAGTCGACTTGAAATGTCTTGAAGAGGGTCACCTGCCAGATAAGTACAGTATCTGCAGAAGGTTTAAGCCTTAAACCAAAAAGGAAAGGCACCAGCAGCTTAATCTGATCCTCATGGAGTCAGCATTTAGGCTTCAGCCAGCTAGTCTGATGTCATTGGTGTGCAGCATGCCAGTCTCGGTGCGCCCTAAAGAGTGGCATCCACACCATTTCTCTGTGCAGAAGATGTCATCCTTCCAGCACTGGTCTTGTTCCCTGGTGTCGCACAAGAAGAAGAGGACAGACAGCAGCCGATCCCCCTCCAAGAGATCAAGGAAGGCCCCAGAGTTGGCCCTCACTGCACCCAGTGTTTCAGTTCTGAGTGCTTCATCCCCAGCGCTGTTGACTCCAGGTCTCTGGGTGGGTCCGTCGAGTCTGGTGTTGATTGACTCCCTGTTGCTAGTGCTAATGGAGGAGCACTTCAGTCTTCCTTCCATACCAGACATGTTTGAGGCCACATGGAACCTCATTGAACTCATGATGATGGCACCATTTGAGGTGCAGCAGCTTCCCCTGGTGGCACTGGTGTCGAAGGCATTGATGGCACCTCTATCTGCACCCATGTTCATGGGCAGCATTGATACACGGGACCCATCGAGCATGGCACTCACGACTTCAGCATTGACTACCACCAGCACTGGTGACCTCTTCAACACCACAGCACCGTGGAAGCCAGTTGCCATGAGCATCCATGCCTGCTTGCCTCAGTACCATTCTTCAGCACTATCAAGAGTCAGCTCCTCCATGGTCAGCATTGGAGTATACTTAGGAATTGGAGTCCTTTGTGTCCAGGAGCTCGTGGTACTACTTCCGTTCTCAGCACTACTACTGGCACTAATACCCAGAGGACCCAACTGTGCCAAAGCAGGCCTGGCCTCCACAATGCAGATGCCAGTTCAATGGCCCTTTTGTACCCTATAGGTCTATTGCCAGGGCCAGGAAACGTCCTTTTGGGCTACCTCAGTGGCACCTTTCACTCGGGCACCAACTTCTGCCTTGTCAGTGGCCCCAGACTCACTTTCTGTGCAGGACCCTAATGGGCAGGAGGGACAGGCCGTGATGGTGGCCCCACCGACAATTCCACTTCTAGACTCCCAGTTGGCCAGGGACATGGACAGAGAACAGACAGACCAAGATGACCTGGTCCCCATGGTGGCATCTTTCTTGTCATCCCCTGATGAAATATTGGTGGGTATCACCCTGTCACTGCCCTCTATGGATTCTAGGACCTGCTGGGTCCTGCTCAGGGCCTCAATCTACTGGCAGAGGAGGTAGTTGAAGAGTCAATCCAGACAATCACCAAGGTTCTTGGCAGATCCCTGCCTCAATTGCACCATAATGAAGGGAGTGGAGAGGTGCTATTTTGTGTGTCAGAGGGAGCATGAGCACCTGTGTACTCACCCTCAGCCAAGCTCGCTGGTGGATGTGGTTAACCACTGAGAGTGATGCTAAAATGCTAGACCTATTCAAGTGCAACCTCTGTTCAACTGGGAGGCTTCCGCTGCAGGTCTCAAACCAGCAGGTGTTCGTCAGTCAGTATGTATTTAACTCCTGGAATGTCCTCTTCAAATTCCAAGAGCTTCTCCCCACCCCTCGGCAGGAGTTTTCAGTGCTGCTGCAAAAGGGCCACACAGTCACATAGACGACCTTGCAGGCGGCCCTGGATTCTGCAGACTCAGCAGCATGTACAATGGCCATTGTGATGCAGCATAACTCATGGCTGCAGGTGTCTGTTCTTCTGGTTGAGGTGCAGTGCACAAACTCCTTGGATATCCACATCCCTGTTTTCTCCCAGTCTGAACATGTAACTCTGTGTGGGGTGGGAATGTGAAAGGAGGCCATTTCAATCTGGTGATAAAGGAGGAGAGCGGGTCTTGTTGGGTCTGAAAAAATGTTAACTGGTCTCGTCTTGTATTTTGAGATGTTCATTATGTATGCTGCTTGGTTTACCTGCCTGTTTACCAGTATAGGCTACAATTCAGAAAAGCACTTAATAGTGTGCTTAACTTTAGATACTGATTTCAGTGGGACATAAGCACATATTTAGAGTTGATCTGTAGTTTGTGGTGATCCCTGCCTGTCTGGTGTGTAATGCAATCAAAACCCGAGTCAACAGGAACTAAACTGTAACAATTAAGAAAATCCCATTTGCAGGTCTGAATTCTAGCTCATATGATATCTGACTTGGATTATTTTTTTCAATAGCTTGACCATGACTTAAAGCATGCTCACGAACTGCGCCAGGCTGCATTCAAGCTGTATGCTTCACTTGGAGCAAACGATGAAGACATCCGGAAGAAGGTGAGTCTGCGTGAGGGTCATCCTTTGATGTTGGCAGCCATTAGGCAAGGAGTGACATCAACCTGAAAGTCATGGTAGAATTGCCTTATTACTGACTGAATGAGATAAAGTAGAGAGACTAACAGCATAAGTGAAGAATGTGTAGCATTCAAGTTTGGTTTTGACATGTTGGATTGACAATGTGTTAAATTAACATTACAGTGCATTTCTTTGGCGTGAGTTCCAGATAAGTTTGATTTTACACTGTGAAGCAACAAACACAATCAACAATACTATAAAAGCTTATTTGCAGAAATACCTCCTTTCTAATGTCATAAAGAAATTCACATCTCATATTGTGCGTGTGTCCTTCAGGATATGGCCTGATTATATTTTTAAATTTTGCTAATATGCAAATATTGTGTATATAGAGCTTCAAGTGATGGGTTTATGGTAAGTGATCAGCTGAAATTTAAAATCTCTAAAAATTGTTTTGATGTAAAGCATATCCCTACATTCTTCTTTAAGCAATGTCCCTATGGGTGTGCTACTCTAGGTGTTCGTACCCATGCACTTCTAATCGGAGAATTTTGATAGCAGGGTTCACATGCAATCTCCCTCCTTCATGGTCTGCCTCGAGGTTGTCTAGAGCTACATGAGCAAACCCTCTCCCAGTTTCTTCTCAGCCTCCTTTGACCTTGAATGGAGCAAGCAGTAGTCTTGTCATTCTTGACTTGGATAGTATTTAGTGTAAGTAGTAGCCATTCTTAGTTTCCGTGTCTTTTTTAGTAGTTTAGAGTTTCTGATTTTGGGTTAATAAAGAAGACTTTTTCTTTCACTGTATGCTGCATTTTGTTGGGGATATCTCCCCTACATTGGCATGGCCAGTTCCCCTGACTTCGAGATGCCTCTCCTGCAAGGAGGCAATCCCAATAATGGACAGACACTTATTCATTTCTATTAATAATGGACAGACACTTTGGTTGCATCCAGTGAGTTGGAGAGAGACACGTTGTGCAGAAGTGCAGCATCTGCCAACAGTTAAAGATGACATCTTGTAAGAAGTGGGAGCTTAAGTTGAAACTTCTCCTCACAGTGTTGTGCTTAAAAGAAGCACCCGGAATCTTTTTCAGGGGGATAAGGCAACACGCCACATTGATTGAACGTACATAGATCAATCAATACTTTATCATATGCATATGACACGTTACACTCATGCATTCACACACACATGCACAAGCACACTCCTTGTTGTTACCAATAGTTGCTCCCCCTAACTGCACTGGCCAGGTAAGTTAGATGTGGGAGGGGTGGAGCCGGGCTTCTGCTGATCCGGATTGATGTTGACAAGACGAAAACCCGGGGTCCCTCTGTAAGATGCCTCATATTTATCATTCTGATGCAGCCAATTAATCATCACCTTGCCTTTCCTAATGCTGCTTCAAAGAGAGTTCTTCCAAGGGCAGGCACTTGCTGCTCGACTCCCAAGGCACCTGTATGTCCAGTCTTCTTTTCAATGAGTTCACTTCACAGGTATTGTCTTGGATCTGGCTCCCAGCCCCTCTCCACCCTTGCAACTGCTGCTGGAGGTGCTCACCTTTCAGTCTGCATTCACACCTCATTCATTTCAACAGGGCAATCAAGGAAAGAGGAGAGATCTATTCTACTCCTAGCAAAAGACATTTTTCTTTACTTTAACTATGGCTGCGTCTAGACTGGCATGATTTTGCGTTAAAAGTAGTTGCGCAAGAGAGCGTCTATACTGGCATGTGCCTTTGCGCAAAAGATTTGCTTTTGCGCAAAAGCATCCGTGCCAGTGTAGATGCACGCTCTCTTGCGCAAGAAAGCTCTGATGGCCATTTTAGCCATCGGGCTTTCTTGCACAAGAAATTAACGTGGCTGTCTACACTGGCCCTCTTGTGCAAGAATACTTGCGCAAGAGGGCTTATCCCTGAGCGGAAGCATCGGAGTTTTTGCGCAAGAACCACTGATTTTGTACATTACAAAGTAAGTGTTCTTGTGCAAATACTCGCGGCCAGTGTAGACAAGTGGCAAGATTTTGTGCAAAAGCATGCCAGTATAGATGCAGCCAAAGCGCTTGATACAAAGTTTCTATGGAAAAGATTGGATACAAGGTTTCTCTTAATACAAGGATTCTATAAGAAAGCTTAACATAAAGATATATCTAAAAGAACAAGATCTGTATATATAAAATCTCTTAATACATGGTTATATGGAAATGTTAGAGATTTATCCACAGCAGCAGGTGCACTTCAGCTACCAACAATGCTGGGCCCACTTTCAAGAATGGAGAAGAGGAAGCTGGTAGTGAAGACCTTGCTCCAATCTGTAGTAGATCTGGCAGTTACCTCATTATTCTAAGTGGCCATTTGCATTGTCATGAGGAGGGAATCATGACTCCATTCCTCTGGTTTCCCAGAGAAGTACAAAACATCATTGAAGATTTCCCTTTCGATGAATTCAATCTTTCCAACAGAAAATTGATGATTTCCTCCACATCCTCAAAGATTCGAGAGCAACATGCTTTGTTCCTTGGGTATTTGCACACCGTACTGAAACACAAGCTGTACTGTACACAGCCAGCACAGCCTTATAGAACCTCCCCATTTTTCCATCAGTGGCTTTACAAAGCATCAGAGGATAATGAGTCAGGCAAAGAGAGTAGATTATGATGTTTAATTGATGAGTTCAGTGGTTCCTTAAGGCAAAATAGGAGTGGTGATTGTTTCTAGAGTAAATTATCTTTTCATATGCAATACTTAGAATGTCATAGATAAACTACAATAAACCATAGCAGTTACAATATAAAAGTTGTCCACCTCATGTTGTTTATGCATGGTTAACATTTTTTCTCCAGATCATTGAGACTGAAAACATGATGGACCGAATTGTGAATGGCTTGTCTGAGTCTAGTATCAAGGTGCGGCTATCTGCAGTCAGGTATGTGCTTTCCTTTTCTAAACTAAAATAATTTTCAGTATGTTTATCTCTGCTCTCTTTTTGGTCCTCGATTTGCTAGAAATTGTAGACTAAAACTTAAAGTGGTTTCTAGTTTCCGAAAATTCATCAGAGACAGTAATAAAATATTTCTTAGTGTTTGTATTAATTATCATCAAATTCCTGGCTGTATTTTTATGGCGAGAAACAAAGTAAATATTTCGCAACTCATTTTATTTTTCTTTGTAGATGTTTGCACAGTTTGTCCCGGTCAGTGCAGCAGCTACGGACAAGTTTCCAGGATCATGCAGTATGGAAACCCTTAATGAAGGTGAGACAGAAAATAGAATCACCTTGACATTTGTTATGGGTGATCTTCTCTAGAGGCTTGCAAATCAGCAAAAGTCCAGTAACACAAACAGCGTTGTGGCCTGCATTTTCTTTTTTGAAATGTAATACAATATATTACAAAATAAAACAGGGACTGAAAGCCAGATTGCCCCTCGCCCTTACTCAGCAACATAGAAAGGGTTCCCCTCTGCTCCCTTGCTCAGCCTGTCACAGCAACCTCAAGTCAGGCTGCAGCCAAAGGGAGGGGATATTAATCCTACACTCCACCGAGAGTGGGATGCTGGAAGAGGCAGGGACCATGATGGTGGGAAGAGCATTGCTCTTCAGTCTAATGTAAAATCCGTGTTCCTCTTGAGTGTCATACATTGCTGCCTGAGGGGTAACTCAGCCCCAGAATCACCATCCGCATGGAGGAGAGAGGAAGCATGGCTTATAATTTTAAAATCAGGCTGCTTAAATGGAAACTAGAAGGAAACAAGCATGGTTTGCATTGTCATCCGCACTGAGAGAGGACAGAAGAAGCTGTCTCTGGGGAAATGGCAGCCTCTGCAGGACAGAATGGGCAAACCAACCAGAAGGAATGTGCAAGGCTAAGAGGCTTTGTTCCTGCGATTTGCACAGAAGAAAAGTATCTGCTGTTCCCTGTTTGTTCTCCAGGATGCATGGTGGTTAAGCTTATTGCATAGGAGCCAGTGGTGTTCCACTGAATAGCTGGCACCTCCATGAAAACCTGTTCAGTTGCACAGCTTTCGTCAAAAAAGCAAATACACTTGAACCTCTCTATTCTGGCAACCCTGGGAAACTGGGTAAATGGTATTCCGGATTAAAGAATTTGCTGGGTCAGGGTGTGAGGGCGATGAGAGGGTACTTGCCTGGCTCCCCGCTTCCAGAGCTCACACGCTTCCTTTTTCCCTGCTGCTCCCAGGCATTGCCCCCTCCTGCTCTGGGAGAGGTGAGGTAAAGCCTCTAGAGAAACGGGTTGCTGTGCTGCTGTTTCCCCAGCTGGATTAGGGACACCCGGAGTATGGAGATTCAAGTGTAAAATATTACATTACCTGAAGAAAAAGAGAGTACAGTGCTATGCACAAATGGGTCCTTGCCCCCTGACTAGCACTTGTAGGCACCTGTGAAATGGTATTAATAAATAATAACAATGAAAATGTTATAATGTTGTGTAAATCTGGGTTATAATTGTACCTAGACTGTGTATTGAGTTCTGCCCTCAAATCTTATACAGCAGAAATAGGAAAGGTACAGAGAAGCTCAACAAAAATGAAAAGACATAGGACGATGAGGGCCATATAGCTTAGAAGATTAATGAATTAGTGATGACATGGTGGGGTATATAAAACAATGAATAATGTAAAAAAGGTCAGTAAAAATTTCTGTTTGTGCTTTTTCATATGACTAGAACAAGGGTGGGGGGCATTCAATGAGGTTAAAAGGCAGCAGATTTTAAAATGATAAAAGGAAAAATAATGTCCTGTTAATTCCTGTGCAATTCATTACAAATCCTGAGTTTAACAAGATTCACAACTAGGTTAAACGGAATGAAAATCTGTAAAGGGTATAAACTCTCCTGTCTCATGGTATAAGCCAGGCAAGTGTGTTGACAACCTGACGAGAAGTCCTGTGGCACCTTATAGACTAACAGATTTATTGGAGTATAAGCTTTAGTGGGCAAAGACCCATTTCATTAGATGCATCTGACGAAGTGGGTCTTTGCCCACTAAAGTTTATGCTCCAATAAATCTGTTAGTTTATAAGGTGCCATGGGACTCCTCATTGCTTTTGCAGATTCAGACTTAACACGGCTACCCCCCTGATACTTGACAACCTGAGCTTCAACGTGTCTTCAGGGGTCCTGGAAGTAGCACCAGAATTAAGAGGAGCCAGAAACTCTCACAAGATATATCATTGGCAATCTCTTGAGTCTGAAGATGAGCCCTTTCATAGGGGCTTATTTTTTATGGATCATCTGATGACTGAGGACTCCAATCTGTGAGCCAGGAGCTCTTTGACAGACATTGGAGGTGGCATGGGAAGTCATGGTTGGGCCACAACTGCTGCGTGATATTTGTCTGTCTCTTTTTTCTGTGACTGGGCAAGGTGATTTTTCCCTCAAAATTGGATGTTCCCCTCTGACAAGTCTTTGTCAGCTATCCCTGTTTTGGGCTACTGTCTTGCAATACGTGGTCAATGCCGCATCTCTTGATGTTGATCTTGATGTCTTTCAGATGTTTCTTTTGGCCTCTCATTTCCTTTCTCCTTTGAGCATACGGAAGTTGTTTTGGTAAGCGTACAGTAGATATGCACACACAGTGCCTTGCTTCTCCTCATCTCCCAGCTCATGCAGGATAATTGCTTCAACACACTAAAGATGTTGGCCTCTGAGAGGACACACGTTAGTGCAATGATCCTCCTTCTTTCTCTTGAGGCTCTTCCAAAGAAAGTGCTGGTGCTGATGTTCCAGTTTTTTCAGGTGTTTTCTGTAGATCATCCAAGTCTCACGTTCGTAGAGGAGAGTTTGAGCAGCAGCTCCAGAGATTAAAATATTGAAGAAAATAAGCCTCTTTCCCATTCCAAGGAATCTAAAGGGTAGATCATCCCATAAATCTGACTCCCAGGAGACCTTGTGTCTGGCAAAGGGTACAGCTGAGTCTCTTACTGAAATAGTAAGGCATTGGTACACTCTGAAAAGCCTTGATCAGAAAAGCTTTCCATTAGGCATTGCTTAGAAGCATCTACCTCAGTACCATAGGACACCTCTTGGCACTGAGATGCACCAACGGCTCCTACACATGTTCTGGTACTGTCGTCTTAATGACAGCAGCACTCTGAGCTGAGAGATCCTATCCAGTCAGCTCTCCAGTACAATGTACAGCATTTCCAACCTGGTACCCATCCCTGTTCCAGACCCTGGCACCAACCCAGGCTCCAATGTCAGGCTGCAAATGCCCTCAAGTACCCTTCAGGTTTCTCTCGCAGGACTTCCTCATATTGAAGGAACCAGAGTCTTTCCCCATCCTCAGGAGCTCAGAGTACATGTGAGGATATGAGGTAAATAGTTGCAGTTTGCACAAAGCCTCTTGTGGGAGTTGCCACTACCCCAGAGGAGAACAGACTTCTCTTAAGACTCATTCTCACCTGGACTGCTTAGCACATTGAAGAGATGTTCCATTCATAAGGGGAGAGTAGATTGCTCCTCTTTGGTGAGCCAGCACAGCAGTCCACTGAAAAGGAAAAATGTGACTATTTTAAAAAGCTGTTCCTCTGTGGAGCAAATCAATCACAGACTATGGAAGAAAAGGACACGAGTGTGTGGGTGGGGGAGACTAATAGCTCCTCTATCCTACCTTCGCATAGGCACTAGTGCCATGCAGATCACAATGCCCGAAGGTCTTTGTTCAAAAACTGCCCTACTTCAGCGTGACATGGAAGTGAATTCCCAAATCTCAGCATAACCCTTTGTTGCAGTATGAGGTCACTGCAACACGTCTGGCTCTTGCTAAGCAAAACTTGAACTTTGTTTAAATGTGATTTTAGTCTCCTTCATAACAGTTAATGGCGCTTCCCACTCTCCTCCTTGTGCCCTCAGGTTTTACAGAATGCTCCAGATGAAGTCCTGGTGGTAGCATCTTCCACACTATGCAACCTTCTCCTTGAATTCTCTCCAAGCAAAGAGGTTGGTAGTCCCCTATTTCCTCTTCATGC
Organism: Pelodiscus sinensis; assembly: GCF_052426305.1. Lineage (NCBI taxonomy): Eukaryota > Metazoa > Chordata > Testudines > Trionychidae > Pelodiscus > Pelodiscus sinensis. The sequence continues at coordinate 52,500,541 of NC_143061.1, forward strand.
TGTTTAGTAGTACTCTGTGTTACAGCAATGACTTTTGAGTAACTAAAGAAGTTTTTAAATCACTATCAGGTGATTATAGTTGTAATGTTAGGGTGGTGGAATTTTATCATCGATAGGCTGTCAATTAAAAATACCCTGTTAATTGTGCAGTGATATGACAGAATAAGTGGTTCTATGAAATGTAGTTAGATGTGCATAGTCTGTATGAGACTTAACTTTACAGATAGACTCTTCCTTTAATAAGATTTTATACATTTTTTTTTTTTCATTTGAAAATCTGCCTTGCTGCCTGGGCTGTATTTTCTCTAGAGATTAATCAGATAACTTCAGTCTCTGGGGCTGTCAAACAAAGAATTTTCATAAGCACTAGTCTCTTAAAAAAAACAAACCCTAGAAACATGATCTAGTTAATTGCTGGTAATTTTAGCAGCTACAACGCAGGTTGGTGTACCTGCAAGGAAGGAAATGCAGAGGGAAGAACATAAGAGAGACACAGAAAAAGGGAAAAAGAGAAGGTTGGGGAGGAAATGGAGACAAAAGGCAGGAATAGCGGAGGCCTAAAGAGAGGCAGATAGTTCTCAATGAGAACTATGTCTACACTACCACCCTAGTTCGAACTAGGGTGGTAATGTAGACATACCCTGAGTGATGCTGGGTATGACAATGAGGGACTGAATAAATAATAAGGTTATAACTAAAATCTTTTATTACATAAAGGCCAGAGGCTCTCCCTGATCTCTGCAAGTGAAATCTGCAGAGATCAAGGAGATGTTGGGAATCCCAGCTCTAGCTCCTGCCTGATTTCCATCAGCATTTTGCCCAGATCAACAGATTGGCAGCTCTGGTATTTGTTATCTTAATACAGATTTGTATTTTAGTTGCCAAGGAGTGTCAGCACACTTTTCTCACTCTGTTATAATACTTGTTCAACATTGAGACAAGTATTAATACCACTGGGAACAGTGATTATTAGAAAAAAGCTAATATACATTTAATCTCAATCAGGCGATAACATTTACAGTTAAGTGTTTGCAAAGATATATGGCATTTTATTGTTTATTCCACAATTTCAGAATAAACCATGTCACCCAAGGTGTTTCATTTTTAAATTTGTAATGGTTAATCCATATTTGTAAATTAACGTTTGCCAAATCATGCCACAGCAGTGTTCTGGCAACCTGTAATAAAAGACCCTGTTATAAAGCACACATGAGAGCAAACAGAATTAAGGGCCAAATTGTGTTTTCACGTATACACATTTCACATGTAAATTCAGTGAAGTTCACCCCTGTGCAGGGAGCCCTCACCTATTTTGAGGCCTCATGTGAGATGTAAGTGGTGCAGAGCACTTTTGCAGACCTTGTGCATAGGACAAATGTCCTCTCATCTGGAGTAATTCCGCTGACTTTGATGATGTTACTGCGGATTACATAGGTGTAACTGAGGGCAGAATGTGGCCTGTTGTCCCATTGGCAACGTTCACTCAGAGTTTCCTGACTCTTGTGGATTCACGGTCTCAAGCTTTTATCATCCTATGTCTGGTTCTGTTTCATTTAATGGTTTAGGGCTTTCAAAATTCATCTGTTTGTATTTGTCACCTAACCTCAGGGTCTGATAATTTCACAAGTGATTTGAGTTTTACTCAGGTTGTCACCAGAAGTCTTTAAGAGTTAGTCTTTTTTGCTTTATTGTTGTTCTATTTGTACGTGTGTTGAAGTCATTACATCTCAGTGTGTCTTCATTAGTGAATGTGAAGAGCAAATACAGCCTGTTTAAATGCAGTTAAAGACAGTAAAATCTGTTTTACACGTCTGCTCAAGGGAGCAAAATCCATTGTTCAATGAAGGTGGCCTTTTATGAAAGGGGCTACCCTGCTAGCAGTCTGAGACAATCCGGAAAGAGTGTGTGTCTACACATTTCATTATAGTTGTGTCTGCATTTCCTCAATGTAACCAAGGTCCACCTTGAGATAAACATAGTGTGCTACCATGTTTATAGATCATTGATGTATATGTAAGTCCAGTAAATTCTCACACAGTGTTCTAAAGCTATCTGTTTTTCTTTTCATTGCAGCCTATTTTAGAATCAGGAGCTATAGAACTTCTATGTAGTTTAACCCAGAGTGAAAATCTTGCTTTGCGAGTGAATGGCATTTGGGCTTTAATGGTAAGTACTCCCTCTAATGAAATAATTATACAAACACCACACACAACCAGTCAGCCACCCAAATACACTTCAAGGAAAGAGATTCTGAACTTTATTTTTGACCATGAAGATCATACCAGTTACTAAACACAGTTGCAGACGTTCAGCCTGCCTGTATATGTAACTATACAAGAAAATAGTGATCAGTCACTGAAAGTATCAAAAGAGAGGCCACACTTAGTCAGATCAATGGTCCATCTAGAGCAGTATCCTTTCTTTTGACAGTGGCTAGTGCCAGATGCTTCAGAGGGAAGGGAAAGAACAGGGCAATTTTGAATGATCTATCATCCCGTTCTAACATCTAGCTATTGGAGGTTTAGGAATACCTGAAGCATGTGGTTCATGTAAGCTTCACAGTGCCATAATTTCCAACAAATACAATGAAGCATAAATCCATGGAATTATGCAAGGAGTGTAAAATTAAAGAATCAAAGCAAGAATAAAAATTCATACCTCATCAATTTCACTTGTGCATGTCAGTCAAGAGCTAATTGAGCAGCATATCTGGTTCAAAAGTAAGGCTATTGCTGAGTACTGGTAAGCAGGAAGATTTAAAATGAGGGAAACTGAGTGAGTTTTGGGACTTTGTCAGGAATGTGGAGATCCAAAAATGTCCTTCATAAATTGAAGTTTTTCTTTAAGTGCTTGTTTCTCTGTGTGGTGTACTTCATGTATTGCACATGCTTTCTATGGGCTCAGAACTGGAGGATTTTTCCTGAGTGAGTGTCTGGTCCATACATGCACCCCCAGTTTTCTCATGCTCTGCGTCTTAGTTCCTTCTTGACTCTCCTGGACTGGCACAGCGCTTCACTGTATGTACTAACTTCTTCTTCTCTCCATACTTAAATTGTCATTAGGATAAATATTTGGGCATTAGTCCTTAAGATTTAGGACACCTTGCCATCTTCCTGGGGTGAGGAGTGGTTCCTGCACAGAAGCACTTCTTTCCCTTTCCCCCTGATCTTGCAATAAGAGGAGGAGGAATATGACAGAAATCTGTAGTTTCAAAAGAACTGTCAACTGCCATACCCCTTTCCTGGTCACTATCATCATACCCGTCTGTACAATCTGGGGGAAACGTGTTCAGGGTCTGCAGTTTGTTCCCCAGTAAGACACAGTCGTCAGGGGACTTCCAACTGCAAGCATTCCTCGTGGATCGATCTGTCAGTTTGGTGACAGCCTTCGACTAGGGAGAGACCCTCTTGTACCTCAGTCTGAAGAAAGTTGGAGCCACCTCTTGAGTTTTTCAGTCCAGTTCCTAAACCTCTGCTACCATTTCTCCCCCCCATCCCCACCTCCCTGGTCACCAGTCAGTTTAAAGACAGGGCAGATGGGAGAGACAAACATTCCCATAAAGACAAGAGGGGAAGTTCAACCTCCATATCCAAGCCCTCTGAGAGGAGACAGAAGTCCCTGTCCTGTACCAAGTCAGGAAACTTTGTGCTCTGGACACCAATGTCTGTTTCTGAGATTGACCTGCTCAGGACTTCATCAAAGGAAAAGACAGAGCCACCCTCCATTACCAAGAGTTGTACTTCAGTGCCAACCCCTGTGTGGCAATAGCATCGTCAGACCTGGGGCTTTTGGCACTGGTGGTCCAAGTTACAGAACCTTCTCAGCACCCCGTGGCCTAACCGTGCTCATGGAAGCAGAATCACTGATATTGTCTAGTCTCGCACCCGCTTTCATGACAACAGCTGGTACCGATATTTCTGTGGTCCCGCTTACCATTCTCATCTGATTCTGAACAAGATTTGGGGGTCATGGTGGTTAATCAGCTGAACATGAGCTCCCTGTGTAACTCTGGGCCCAAATGGGTTAATACAGTCCTTGGATATATAGAAAGGAGAATCTTGAGTAGGGGTAGAGAGGTTATTTTTCCATCTATATTTGGAAATGGTCCAGTTCTGATGTTCACAATTTTTAAATTGAGAGAAAAGCATGAGAATGAGTAAATATTTAGAAAACCTGCCTTGTTAGTACCTCAAGGAGCTCAGTCTGTTTGGCTTAACGAAGATAATTTTGAAGGATGACTTGATCAGTTTCTAAGTATCTTCATAGGGAACAGACATTTGAAAATGGGCTTCAAAATCTAGCAGAGAAAGGTACAACACAGTTTAGTGGGCAGAAATTGGACAAATTCAGACTGGAATTAAGGAGTAGTTTTTAATGGCAAAAGTAATTAACCAGTAGAACAATTTATCAAGTCTCATCACCGGCAAAGTTTTAGAAAACATCCAAAACTGCTTTAAAAGATGTGCTCTAGGAATTATTGTAGGGAACTTCTGTGGTGTGCATTCTACAGGAGATCAGACTAGATGATCACAGTGGACCCTTCTGGCTTTGGAATATGACTCTTCGAGCCTGGTTTGAACCACTGGCTTGACCCTGTGGTTTTAAATCTATTTTCGTTTGCAGACTCATAATGAATTTTAAATTCCGGTGAAGAACCTTTTCAAAATATTAGACAATAGTCTGCAGACGGCAGGTTGTTCTGTGGTAGCAATCTTTCACAAACCCTTTAGACATTGTCTTTGGAGCCTCAGGGGTCTATTGAAAGCCACTGGGCTAGACTATAACCTGTACCATTGATGAATAGAAAAATGTCATCACTGCATCCTCTGGTACGAAGAGGTCTCACGTTGGATTAGAGATTGGACTCGAAAGAAGAATAGGGGACACCCATCCTTACACTACTCGCTGAGGGTTTAGCTCAGACAGAACATCAGGAGTCTCCACGGTATCTCAGTACTTCCAGATGAGGCAGTGCCCTTCCTCTACATATTTGTACCCATCGGCCAGGAGTGTCAGTAACCGGGGCCCAGAAAACTCGCAAGATTATTGCCTAGTTTACCCGCTCCATGACACAGAACCCACTGAGGTTTAAAGCTCCCAGGGAAGAAAACCTTTCTCAGCCTCCCCAGTAAGTGCAACATAGAGGAGAGAAATAACAGGAATAAGGGAATACCATGCCTGTGACCCCGTCCTCCTCTTCTGCCAATGGCTGTGCTACCAGCTTCTGCACCATATCCTCATGATCTCAAGGACTTCCAGAACTTGCTGGAAAGGATGGCACAGAAGCTACAGGTTTCCCTTGAAGAGGTCCAGGAAGTCCTAGGTAGGCTGCTGAACCACTCTGTGCAGGAGTACAGCTCGGGACAAGTAGAATTGTACTTCAAATAAATGAAGCCATCCTCAAATGCCCCAAGACACATTGGCAGACCCCTGCCACCATTCCGCCACTATCTAAGCAGGTCAGAGTACCTCTTCTCTCACCCAGCTCGGGTAGTGTCAGCATCCACTGAGCAAGAGTCAGATCTCTGCCTCATTGAAGAGAGACTGAGAGGTTGGACCTCTGTGGGAGGAAGACATACTCATCAGCATCTCTCCAGTTTGGAGTTTCAAACTATAAAGATGGCCAAATATGATTTTAGTTTTTATAACAAGCTGACAGACTTAATAGACAAAATGCCTAAGGAACTTAAGCAATGTTCCCTCTAAGGTTTTCCATCCATGAACAGAATGGCTACGAGTAGCCAACGAGTTTTGTCATACACTTGTGAGGATGTGTGTCACTGTGGCGCCTGCCAGTTACTAAGACTTTAAAAATGTTATGGACTAAAAATACTAAAAGAAGGGATAATTAACAAGGTAATAACTTTATTTAATATGAAATCAAATAAAAAGATAATTAATACTGCAGATTTTTCAGTAGCCATTTGGTATCTTATATGTATCTGTTCCTTTGAGGCATAAAGCAAAATTGTCCATTTTCTTGACACGGCAAACCAAATACTTTATCTTTAGTATCGATACATGAAATGAAATAGTTGTACATTTTATGCTTGAAATTAAAGGTTGTTATTTAATGGCTCATTTCTGAGCACATATTGCTCCCTATTATCTAGGATACAGGGTTTTAAAAATATTTCAGTTGTTTACATTTCAAATCTTTCATTCATCAAAGCTGGTATGATTCCGCTCTGGGGAAGGAGTGAGGAGTGAAATCCTTCTGCATAGTTTATTAATTAACTTTTATTTCTGCACCTAAGCAGTGTCTGAATAATATGGGTGGACAGCAAGCTTCAGCCTTGTAGCACCAAGTTACCGCAGTCTCATTCTCAGATTTGAATTGCTCTGTCTTTTTATCCCTGCCCTATAGTCTGAACAGCAGCCCAGCAGCTGGAGTTGTCTGGGGGGGGGGGATAGAGTAGGCTTTATTTAAAGCAGCCTAACAAAACATTGAGCTGCCGCCAGAAAGAGGGAAGGGGCAAGGGACAAAGAGCATCCTGGCCATTCTGCCAAGGCGCTTTTTTTTTATAAAGCAGCTCCTATTCCCCACACCAAGCCCACCAGCTTACCTTTTTCTACTTCCAGCTACAGCGTCAGGAGCACTCTGGAAGAAGTATCTAATTAGTGCAGGGCTGCAGGCACACTGCTGCACGGCTCTTCTAACGAAGTGGGTGGGTCTTAAATTTTTCCTGTGCAGCTGCACACCCTACAGGGAACTATAATACCAGGAAACAATTTCAGGCTCTCGTTAATAAAGAAAAGCTGGTGGCCAGGTCTTCTCTTTAGATGGCCTTAGATGCAGCAGAGATAGTACGAGATGCTTGTCATAGCTCTCTTCTTCGGTACAAAGTACAAAAGACCGTCCATTCGAGTGCAATGCTGTTCAGTACAAAGATGGAGGAGTCCCTCTGCTCATTAAGTCTTGCCCCAATTGGTTGGCATATATATGTCTATGATTAAGCAGAAATTCAGCAAGCCACAGTTTCAACAGAGTCTCACCAGGTTTTTGCCATCTGCGGTATTTATGAGTTGCTTTGTAAGCATCACAAATGCACAGAAAAGGGTGCCCAAAGACATTGGTCCTTTGCCTCCCACGTGTTGGAGTGGAGAGCTATCAGGCTGCCCTACAGGCAATTCCTCCTTCACTTTTAAAATTGTGCAGTGCAAATGTTATCAGACAACATGGACACAGTTTATTGCATCAACACGCAAGGGCACTTTGTGGAGTGGAAACTGTAGATGATCCTCACTGTGGTTCATTTGCCATGAGTCCAGGTTGTACTTAGCAATACTAGGAAGGACTCTACTGGAAAATGCCATGCAGCAGAGCAGAAGAGATTTATATTCTGGTGTGATCAATAACAAATTTCTCCATTGGTCAGGAATCACAGAGTTATGAGAATCCATGGAACACTGTGGCCATCAGTGTATTTTACCCACCTGTACACACGTACTTCATGTTTTCTCATCTAGTTATATCTCTGTTCCTGAAAGGCAAGATTAGAGTCTTGCCTCCAGTAGCAAAGCAGATACCAGCCTGGGATGTGAATCTGATGTGTCAAGTCTGATAAAAGTGCCCTTTGAGCTTTTAGGATCTTGTTGTCTACTACATCTTTCCATGTATCATCTCAGTCATGTCAGCCAGAAGAAGTGCAGAGTTAAGGGCATTTGTGGCAGATCTCTCACCCCAGTACAGTTTTCCACAAGAATAAGGCACCAGCGAGACATTACCTGAAGTTCCTCCCTGTCATGGTGTCACTTTCACATCAAGTATCCCTCTGTGTTCTACCCTAAACCACATACCAGGTGGGAAGAGGTGATGTCCTTGGATATGCATAGGGACCTTGCCATCTACTACAGATGATGACATTTTGGGAATATCCTAGACTGTATCATTTATGGAATGTATGAAAGAGAGACCATTTCCACTCAGAAACTGTCAAAAGGTATCCCAGAGTGCATCATGTTCTTTGATGAGATGAACAGTCTCTCTCTTGTGGGCAGTGGGAGAGCACTTTCTGTCCAGGCATCTGCAGAACAGTGACTTGAGTCTCTGAACACATTTTTGTGAAGCATTATACACTGGTAGAGGGGGCTGCCTCAGATGTTTCCTTGGGCAGGGCACTTGCGAAGTTTTTTGTGGCGCTGGACTCTGGGTATCCACCTCCTTGATGAGCTGTTGCCTGTGAATCACTTGAAGTGCACTACACATAGGGACAACAAATCTCAAAACTCCAGATACTACAAAGTGAGTAATCTTTCCTTGCTTGTTCACAGGTTTATTTTATCTAGTACATATGCATTGCAGATGTAATCATTCTTTTGTGGACAAAATGGAAACCACATTTTGAGAGAAAATTAATAGGAGAAATGCTAATATGAAGCGTGTGACTCAGTTTTTATCTCTCTTTCTTTCAGAATATGGCATTTCAAGCAGAACAAAAGATCAAAGCAGACATCTTACGAGGTTTGAGTACGGAGCAGTTATTCCAGTTACTCTCTGATTCAGATGTAAACGTTCTAATGAAAACATTGGGACTACTCAGAAATCTTTTGTCTACTCGCCCGGTAAGTAAAACCACAAATAGATCCTTCAGAAAAAGTTGCCCTTCAAACACTAGATAATCATAGATAACATTAGGCCATCATAGATAATACATTATAAATCTGTAATGCAGAGTATCCTTTCCAGTGATCTAGTAGGACTGAGAACAAATCACCATTCCCTTTGTTTGTATTTGCATATTGTTGAAACTGTGAGGCTTCCATTGTGCATTATCTGACCTCAAAAACATGAATGGTCAGAACTAGCACATGGTAAAGTGAAAATCCTTAATAGACAGAATTTTGTATAGCCAGCTGGAGCTTATTCTCACTAGTGATGTCCACAGATACCACAGCAATGCTTTTTTGTTGGATGTGTGAGTGCGTGTATGTTTAGATAGGCTTTTGACTGACAAACAACACCTTTTTGTAGACTCTGTTAAGAGATTATTTAACAGGAGGAGTGGTTTGCATTTTGAAATGAGCTTGGAGTGCTTATGGCAGGGCTGGGGAACCAGTCGGGGGCCGCACACAAGTGAGAAACAAAAATAACAACAAAAAAACCCTTGCTGGTATGGCCCCAGACTGAGAAGCAGAAAGACGCTCCCCACATTCCCCTCTCACAGCAGAGCCTAGGTGAGCCCAGGCTAGTAGATTTTTGTGTGCTCTAGTCCCGCAGGGGATGGACTACCGGCACAGGCTCTCCAGTGCTTGGGCAGGGGGCCTCAGTCTTGGCGGCCGGATCCAGGCAAGCCAGGGCCACATCTGGTCCCTGGGCCTTAGATTTCTCACCTCTGGCTTATGGAGATCCAAATATTAAGGATATCCATATTTCAGCTTGTGTACACAGTGACAGTGTGCACTAAGTGTGAGATTTGGAGAGTACTCTAATATGCTATGCTCTAATTGCCCTATGTAGACCCTGAAACTGAAACACAAACTGAAACTTCCTCGGTACCGAGGAAAACTAGGTATCCTGCGCCAACAGATACGGCAGTTGGAGCACAGCAGCCAGTGCTGTATAGACAAACCCTGAGTGTCTGAGCTATTGTACTTGTCTCCTATCTGTCATTCTAAACAGCGACTTCGGTCTTTGATTCCGATCTATTGGATTGTGCATTCACACAGGTCATATGTTCATGTTACAGAATATAATAAGGGATCAAGTTTAAGCATGTGAACTGTTCTATGGCAAGGAATAAAGTGCTTGAGAGAGAGATGGACAGGCGCTTCTCACTTGGCCCCAGGTTGCTGTAGTAACATAGGGCTGGGGTTGTCGCGCCCCCCCCCCCCCCAGGGCAGCCTGCATAGTGAACCCCTCATCCCCAGCCCCACTCCAGAACAATGATTTAAATGAAGAAAAACAAAACTTATTTCAGTTAAGGACCCAAGCAACACCAGGTCCATCTTCTAGTTCTCAATAATATTTATATCAAATTAGCTCCATCTACAAGTAAAAAAAAAAAAATTCAAATTGTCCTGTAAACTGACCTTGAGGTCTAACAGTTAAACTGGTGTCTTAACTGTCCGTTACAGAGGTTCTGCAGCCAAATTATGACCCCAGCTATTCTTGTGTAACCTTATTTTCTTTTGGATATTTTTAAGGCCAGAAAGGAACATTGCAGTTCTTTACTCTGAGCTTCTGCCCTACCACATGGCACAGAATTTCCACAGTGCATTGAGCCCAATAACTTGTCATTGAGCTGTGGTATTTTTTGTTTTGGGGATAAAAAATCTAAACTTAACTTTGACTCTAAGTGAGAGAGAATTTACCACTTCCTTGGCAATCTCTTCCAGAGCACAATCCTCTTCACTTAAATGTTTGCATTTTATATCCAGTTTGAACTTTCCTGACTTCAGTTTCTAGCCACTGGATGTTATGCCTTTTTCTACTAGACGAATCCTCTTGTGTATCATTTCTCCTCCAAGCAAGGGTACTACCAACAATGATAGTAAACTTTAAAACCTTCGCTTCAGTGAGCAAAACAGATTGAATGACTGAACTCTTGCTGTGAGACAGATTTTCTGGCCACAAATAATTTTTATGACTTTCCTCTGAACCCTCTCAGAATTTTGGTGTCTTTTTAAAGTGTAGAAACTAGAACTGAATACAGTATTCTAGTACTGCTCTCTTTACTAGTACTGTATAGGAAAGTGATATCACGCCTTTCTGGTGTTGACCATTTTAGATCATGCTGTCCCACAACATCACACTGAATTCCTGTGTTCATCAAGTTGTCAGTTTGACTCCTAGATCCTTCAGTCTTCTGATAATGCTCTCAGTGACCTGTATAGCTATGGGTAGTTAGTATTTATATGTTCAACAGGCTGCAATGGAAGTATGGTCAGACATAGAGTCCCTTAGGCCAGGGGTTCCCAAACTTTTTGACACGGGGACCACTAAATCCATTCACGAGCTTTCGAAGGACTGGTAACATTCATTTGCATATTTGCATATTCATTAAGCAAATTATGAATATGCAAATATGGTGGTTTGGGTCCTCCCAAAGCCCCCAGAGCCATCTTTAGCAAAGCTTTTGATACGGCCACCCACAATATTCTTACCAGCAAGTTAAGGGAATATGGATTGGAAAAATGGACTGTAATCCAATAAAACCCTGCACCACCACATCATGTATTGAAAAGGGGCTCATTTATTTTCAGAAAGCTGACACCATCTTTGGAATTTTTTATCCATATTCTCATTCCGGATGGTGAATGCACCAGGTTCTCTCCATTCTGACAGATTGTAGTGCCTTTAAACCTCAGTCAGCAGTGGGGATATTTAAAAGGCCCTGCTTTTACCTTTTTATTTAGGATCTGCGTGTGCCCTGAACTGTCCTGCTCATCGCTGGCCAATTCTTCTGCCCCCTGCCCCGCCAGACCTGCTGTCCCCGCCAGCCGATTCTCTCCCGATCTCTCCTGGCAAGCCCTGCTGCCCCCGCAAGCTGGTTCTCCCCCCCCCCCCCCCCAGCCCCACTGCCTTCCCCTTCCCCCGCCAACCCTGCTTCTGCCAGCCAGCCCTGCGGTCTCCCCCAGCCAGCCTAACTGCCCCCACCAGCTGGTTCCCACCCCTGGATCTCCCCTGGCCAGCCCCACCGCTCCCGCCCCCCGGCCAGCCCTGCTTCTGCCAGCCAGTCTTCTCCCCCTCCCCCCTTCTGCCAGCAAGTCCTCCCCCCCCCCCCCCGCGATCTCCCCTGGCCAGCCCTACTGTGCGCCCCCCCTCCCCCTCTGCCCTGCAATCTCACCCAGCCTGCTTCACTGCCCCCGCCAACTGGTTCCCACCCCTGCAATCTCCCCTGACCAAACCTTGCTTCTGCCGGCCGGTTCCCCTCCCTATCTTCCCTGGGTACCTCCACTGCCCCAACCCTGCTTCCCTGTGGCCCATATCCAACCCCTCCTCCTCCCTCCACAGCCAGCAATAAGAGCTCACCTGGTAACCCTCACTATGCCTCTGCCGGGAGCCTGAAACATACGGCTGCATCCGCCCAGCCCGGCTGAGGGCTTGGGGAACCCAGCGCTGCACGGACAGTCCGGGAGCCCGGAACCCCCTGGCAGCCACGCTGAAGCCTGGTATTTTTTTCCTGCGGCCCAATACCGGGCCGTGGCCCATAGTTTGGGAAACGCCGCCTTAGGTCATGTCTACACTGGAAAGGTTTGGTGACAAAAGTGCTATTTACGTGCAAAAGTTGCCAAAAGTGAAAACTGGTCAAACCATTGTCAACATTTCATGAACACATTTCTAGTGCCCTGTCGACAAAGCAAAGCACTGCGGGTAAGCATCCCACAGTGCAGTGTTGTGGAAAGGTAGAGCTGATCCCTGCACTTCTTGGGATTCTGTAATAACTCTGTGAGCTCTGTCCTGAGGAATGTCAAAGCTGCACAGCCGTCTCTCCAGCCCTTTCCCTGCAGCAGCATCCTGCCTGCCGCTGTGTTCCTGGAGGAGCAGAATAGAAGCACTCCAATGATTTTCTCTATGTTCCCCAAATGGAACAGCTCACTCAGTTGTCATATATTTCCTGGAACTTTAAAAGGGGAGGGACTCATGCCTGCAGAGCAGCAGAGATCACAGAATACTGAGCACAGCCATCAGGGCACAGACATGGTGGGATACCGGCAGAAGCCAGCTCTCTCTACAAACCATACAGCAGAGTCCACGCTGGCTCTTTGTTGACAATAAATGGAGGGGAAATGACAAAAGTCTCTAGCAGGGCTGGAAGCTTTTTGCATTGTAGTGTAAATGCTGTCACTGTTTTGGTGACAAAACATTCCGGTGTAGACAAGTCCTTATTCTTCTCCCTGGGACAAGGGTTAGTTAAAGTAATGAAAAGGAAAATAATTTCTGCTGTGATAGGTTCTCACATTTGACCTTGCATAAAGATACTGACACCTAGAAATACTGATAATTCTATTCCCTTTCTCAGTAAGAATGTCCCTGTTTTGTCCCTTTCTCTGGAAAACGTATACTAATTGTCAGCATTCCAACCTGAGGCAAATACTAACTACCAACTTCACACGTCACAACACAAACACTAACCCAGGAACCTGTCCCTGAAACAAACCCTGTTGCCAACTCCGTCCACACATCTATCCTAGTGACACCATCACAGGACCTAACCATATCAGCTATCCTATCAAAGGCTCATTCACTTGCACATCTACTCATGATGTATGCCATCATTTGCCAACAATGCCCCTCCGCCATGGATGTCGGACAAACCTGACTGTCTCTACGCAAAAGAATAAATGGACACAAATCAGATATTAAGAATGGCAACATCTAAAGGTGGGCAGGGAGGAGGGGACTTTAACTTCCCTGGGCACATAGTTTTGGACTTGCTATTCTCAGAGAAAAAATCTTCAAAAACAGCCTGCAGAAAGAAACTGCTGAGCTGGAATTCAGATGCATAGTTGACACCCTGAACCAAGGTCTAAGTAAACACATGGAGTGGGTCTTGTATTACAAGAGGTAATTTCCCATTCAGGGACACTCACCTTCTCATCATTGATGAGCCACATCCACTCTGATTTAATTCGCATTTAATTGTCTCACTCCCATTGCTGCATCTTTTTTTGGGGGGGCGGCTGTCTCTTTCTCTTCAGCATCTGACAAAGTGAGTTGTAGCTCATGAAAGCTGATTCTCTAATACCTTTATAAAGTTGTTAGTTTTTAAAGTGCCACTGGACTCCTTATTGTTTATATTAATGTTGTGTCTCTAATTCCTTTGGCAGCATATAGACCAGATCATGAGCACCCATGGAAAGCAAATCATGCAAGCAGTGACTCTTATTCTGGAAGGGGAGCACAATATCGAGGTCAAGGAGCAGGTACCCTTTACTGTTCTGCGTGTTGTCTTAGCTGGATAAAAATGTTGAGGAAGGATGAAGGTATTGGCATTCATCGGGGTATATTACTGACAGGTCTTCCCTATTAGGGATTATAAATAATTTACCTTGAATATTTTACCATGATACCTGTCAAATTAAGTCTTGGGAAAGCTGTGCTACCGGCCAACAGGCAATCTATTTCTCTTCATTGCTGGCAGCTTAGGCATAGTGTTTGAAATGAGGTCAGAATGGTTTTATACTCTGCGATACTGATTATATACATTTGGCAGAAATCAATGCTATGTGCAGTAGAGCTGCAGGGATGTAAGAGAGGAGGTTCAGCGCTTCCCATTGTATGGAACTAGGAGAGAGGGAAGGAGGACTGGCCTTTCACTAAAATTAGGTGGTAACAACTGAGCCTTTGGGGAAAAGATGAGATTAGTTTAGATGGGATGAAACTGTTGACATCCAGTCTCATTTCCTAGTAGACAAGACACTGGCAAAAGCGGGAGAGAAAAGAACAGCAAGGCTAGTAAACACACAGCTTCTGGCTCTGGTGTTGACTCACTTGTAGCCTCGCTGCTTGCAAAACTAAGACACAGCACAGCCGTAGCAGCCACTCATGAGATCTGTTTCTGCCAGCCTCAGGCCATTCAGGGTGTTGCTTTGTTTGCCTCTTTCTGGCCACACCTTTACAGCATTGTACTGTCTTATTAGACAGAAGGAAAAGGGAAAGTTAGGAAAGAGAAGAAATGGGGTGTAGAAGGTAACGGACACTTGGATGGAGGAGAGGAAGAGACTCTTTCCCAGTGGTATTATGGATTTAACTGGAGCTGGTGGAGGTGGCAGTGAATCTGGTCTGGTCATGTACTCTGTCAGGATTAGGACAAGGAAGGTCCAGGACATAGGCAGTCCTCTCTTCTGGCCAGGGGTTCTTGATACCCCCTCTTCTTCTCCAGGCTTTGCTCCTGCTCCACCCCTTTCACTCCCTCATCTCTTCCCCCAGCATGTCCTATCCCCACTCCTCCTTCCTCCTGCAGCTTGCATCTGTGAATCAGCTGTTTGTGGTACTCTGGGAAGGGGAGAGTTGGTCAACGTGGTGCCACTGACACATGAGAGGTATGGGAGGAGGAAGCAGAGGGGAAACTTGGCACTGGTGATGGTTCTGCATCCACTACTTTTTCCCTGTGGGTGCTCCAGCCCCAGAGCACCCATGGCATTGGCACCTATGGTCCAGGGTTTCAGGAGATGGTGGGGATGGAAACCATGGAAACTTGCTCCCATACTTAATTTTTCTCCCAAAAGTTTAAGGACCCAGAAAGGGATTGATGGATGGAATAGCCCATCCCTTCATTATTTTGTCCAACATTTAGGTCTACCGTATATTCCGGCGTACAAGACGACCTCTGAAGTTAAAAAACATCCCCCAAAAATCGGGGGTCGTCTTGTACGCCGGATGCCCCGCCGCCGGAGCCCCTCCGCGGCTTTGAAACCCTCGGGGGAAGCCGGCGGGGCATCCCAGGCGCGCATGGGCTGCCCCCCCGCCGGAGCCCCTCCGCGGCTTTCAAAGCCTCGGGGGAAGCCGGCGGGGGGGCATCCCAGGCGCGCATGGGCTGCCCGCCCGCCGGAGCCCCTCCGCGGCTTTGAAAGCCTCGGGGGAAGCCGGCGGCGGGGCATCCCAGGGGCGCATGGGCTGCCCGCCCGCCGGAGCCCCTCCGCGGCTTTCAAAGCCTCGGGGGAAGCCGGCGGCGGGGCATCCCAGGCGCGCATGGGCTGCCCCCCCTCCGGAGCCCCTCCGCGCGGCGCGGAGGGGCTCCGGAGGGGGGGCAGCCCATGCGCGCCTGGGATGCCCCGCCGCCGGCTTCCCCCGAGGCTTTCAAAGCCGCGGAGGGGCTCCGGAGGGGGGGCAGCCCATGCTCGCCTGGGATGCCCCGCCGCCGGCTTCCCCCGAGGCTTTGAAAGCCGCGGAGGGGCTCCGGCGGGGGGGCAGCCCATGCGCGCCTGGGATGCCCCGCCGCCGGCTTCCCCCGAGGCTTTCAAAGCCGCGGAGGGGCTCCGGCGGGGGGGCAGCCCATGCGCGCCTGGGATGCCCCCCCGCCGGCTTCCCCCGAGGCTTTGAAAGCCGCGGAGGGGCTCCGGCGGGGGGGGGGGGAGCCCAGGCGCTCCTGGCGCTCCTGGCGGCTTTGCTCCCGGTGCCTCTGGTCTGCTGGGGACCAGCTCCAGCAGACCAGGGACACCGGGAGCAAAGGAGGCGGAGGGGCGCTGGGGTATAAGATGAAACCCTATCTTTTAATTAAAAAGATAGGGGGTCGTCTTATACGCCCAGTCGCCCTATACGCCGGAAAATACGGTAGTTTATGATGCCCCAATTTTGGCACATTGATTTTTCTCCCACATTTTTCTTGGTTACCAGGCTTTTTCCTAACTCAGTTCTTGAATTATATCAATAGGCCTTCTTGTTTGGGCTAATTCATAGTTTGTCTCCCTTTTGCAACTTTTCCCATCAATGTTTTATTATTACTGGCTATTGTGACACTTAGGAACTTTCACTCACTTTTTACATCTGAGTTCATGATTAGGGTAGATATGTAGACCCATTTATGACGGAGAATACAGGCTCTTAAAGAGGGTAAGGTTGAGGGGAAGCAGCACAAGAAGAATGAGAAGGGAGAAGAACGCAAAGAGGCAGAAAAGAGGAGAATGAGAAAATGCCTGTGTGGAAGTTGGAGAAGATAGCACTGGCTGAAGGAGAAGTGGAGTCACGCTGTGGTGTGGAGGGGAGGGATACTTGCTGGACATGAGGGATGCAGCAGCAGATAGAGGGGAAATGGAGCTTTTGCTTGGGGAGATGGGTGAGAGAGTGGCTGGCACCTTGCCAGGATAGTGAGAACAGAACTCACTCACAAAACACTCTGCTGATGGCCAGGCTGCAGAGATCATGCAGAGTCCGCGAGGAGGAGAGCTAGACGCCGAAGGAAGAAGAAAGGTAGCTTTGATTCCAAAATAGCAGATAGTCAACTGGTTTTTTAAATTTATATATAACTAGAAGTTTTGCCCGGTGTTGCCCCTTGAGTCTTTAACTGAATTAATTTTTGGTTTTTGGAAAATAAAATGAAAATGTCCATGCTTCATTTGAATCATTGCTCTGGAAGGGGACGAGGGGTTTGGTGTGCAGGCTGCCCAGGGGAGAGAGGACATCCCCAGCCCTCTCACTGCAGCAGCTTGAGGCCAGGTGAGAAGTGCCTCTCCGTGACTGCTGCAGCTCCAGCAGGCACAGCTGGGGGGGTGGGGCATGTCCCCCGGCTGGGGCAAGTCCAGGTTCTTCTGCCCCCTGCGCTCCCCAGCCACAGTGAGGAATGCAACACACTGTGCACTTCCCCTCACTCTCTAAGGGAAACAGCCAACAGTATCTCCATACGAATTGGGGGTGGGGAGAACTTCAGGACCCCCCCAACCCTCGCTGAAGGGCACCTGGTGGATGGAAGGTTCAGGGCTGGGGCAATCCCAGACAGGGAGGGGAGGCGCACGCCCCCAGGCAGCCCTTCACCTGCTTGGTGATCCTGTCTCTCCTCTGTGTGGGTTTATCAGAAGTAATCATATTCTAGGCACATCCCACTTTCCACACACAACCAAACCATGACTTGGCTTTAAGTTACGATAAGAGAAAGCTGTATGCAGAATTTGGTGGTCCTAGCTCTTACTGTTTGAGGGGTTCTTGTACAGACAGACAAACTCTCTTAAATGTATAGTAGATAACATGGAAATCTTGATCATTACGAAGTCAGAAATAACTTGATAAAGGCAGATAAGGAAACATTTGAGCATATGCAGATCAGTGGCTAGAATGGCCTGCATCTCAGGTAATTCAAGGAATTAGCTATTTAATTTATCAGATTGAATTGTTTTTGAAATGTCATGGAAAGGCCTATCCAGAAGGATTGGCAAGGAGCACATCTGCTATATATCTGTGAGAGCTTGTGCGTCTGTCTGTGTGTCCATCCGTGAGTCTGTCTGTTCAACTCCAAAACAGAAAGAGCTAGGGATGTTAAATTGCGAGTAACTGACTAATCGAATAGTCGATGCATTTTGCATCAACTGTTTGATTAGCCGATAGGGCGCCTCCACCTTTGAGGGTTGTCACTGCATTTCAAAGGGCCCATGGAGCCCAGACTCCATGCAGCGCTGACCCCGGGCTCCGTGCAGCACTGCTGCTTTAAAATGCTGTGGGGAGCACAGCGTCAGGCTCCTTGTAGGATCAGCAGGGGACTCCCCAGCTGATCCTGGGCTGCACATGGTGTTTCAAAGTGGCAGCGCGACGTGGAGCCCGGGCAGGGCTGGATTAAGGCCTTTAGAGGCCCTAAGAACTGAAAAGATTATGTTGCTTCCCATATGTAATTCAAAATAAAAACAATACTATACCATAAAATCCTCTTTTTTTTTTTTGTGCCCCTGCTTTGCTAGTGCCCTAAGCACGTGCTTAGTCTGCCTGTTGGGTAATCCAGCCTGGGGTCTGGACCCAGGCTCCATGCAGCGCTGCTGCTTTGAAGTACCCCCTTGTCGTCCCCCCCGCCCCTTCTGCCTCTTTCTGATAGGGACAGCAACGAGATGGAAACGACTAGTCGACTAGCCTGTCCAATAAGCATTTGCTTATATGAGAGTCTACTAGTGCTTCACATCCCTAGTAAGAGCTAGGACCACCAAACTTGCTATGCAGCTTCCTCTGAGTGGAACTTAAAGCAACATAAGGATTGGTTGTGCCAAGAAAATGGGATGTACCTGGAATGTAATTGTTTCTCATAAAATGCTAGCAGGGACAGTTATGCTGAAAAATTACAACAAGGGGGCAGGTGCACTGTAAGACAGAGTGGCTGGGAGAGGGGCTCTGGATGTTGCTGTCAATGGGTAAGGTTTCAGTGCTGGCCCCTATACCCCAGAACTGGTGCCCAAACCACTCCAGTCCCCTTGATTCCAACATTGGACCCCGGGGGAACCCCGGGTGTGAAGTGCAGCCCCTGCTGGGCCCAGGGAACTACTGCTGGCCACCCAGCACACCCCCAGGAAGCCCACCCACATCTCCCAGTCTCCTGCTGTGAGCCCCCACACTTCCCATTCTCTTAATCTGACTCCTATACCCTTCCATCCCCTGCCCTGAGCCCCCACAAAGACCCGAGCAACACCACGTAAATCCTCTACTATTCCATATTTATAAGGGCCTCATCCTAAGAAGTTGCACTGGACTTTTGGAGGGTAGTCACATGGGTCTTCATACACAGGGCTCGACAAGTCGTGGTGAGCTCTGCTCGCCAGCCGCGTGGTTCAGCACGCTGCGCATGCACTGATCGCGTTGCGGCGCCATGCCGGGCTATAATCTACCTAAATTGTCGCGCCTTTCAGAGTGAACACAAGCCTTGGAAGGATGGTCCTGTGAGCCTTATTTTAGTAGACTCTGAGTTCTGCCCTCCAAACTGCGATGCTGCTAACGGGTCCCCTCCCTGGAATGCATGTCTGCATCTATGCAAAGTTACCTCTGTAACTGTGGTTCTTTGAGATGTGATGTAGACACGTATTGCACGACTCACCCTCTGTTCCATCTGCATTGAAGTCTCCTCTCATGGGAACACAAGGGATCAAAGCAGCACTGCCTCATATAGCCAGTCTAGGAAGGCATGAGCACCACCCTCGACAGGTACTGCTACGCAAAAGGCTCTGGCTCCAGCACATTGGGTGTGCTTGCATTCTACATGGAATGCATGTCTGCCTCCCGTCTTTAAGAGTGATGCAGACATGCATTACAGTTAGTCAGGGACCATTTCTTTTATAAGCACTGTCCACTCCATTATCCACATCTTGAATGAAATTATTAAATACTACCAGACCCAAAACTGAGCCTTGTGGGACCCTACAAGATACTCTCACCCAAAGGACCATTGACAAATTCTTTGAGTGCAACCTTTCAATGACGTGCGCACCCCACCATATAGTAAATTCATCTTGACCCCATTCCTTAGTCCCACGTGCCATCCTCATATGCAAATTGTCAAAAGCTTTTCTAAAATCAAGATCTATCTACTTCTTCCCCCATCCACTAAGCCAGTACTCCTTTCAAAGACAGAAATTAGGTTGTAACTCGTGATGATAAATGTAAAGTAATGCACATTGGAAAAAATAATCCCAACTATACATACAATATGATGGGGACTAATTTGGCTACAACTACTGAAGAGAGATCTTGGAGTCATTGTAGATAGTTCTCTGAAACATCCACTCCGTGTGCAGCGGCAGTCAAAAAAGCAAATAGAATGTTAGGAATCATTAAAAAAGGGATAGAGAATAAGACAGAAAATATTGTGTTGCCTCTGTATAAAACCATGGTACACCCACATCTTGAATACTGCGTACAGATGTGGTCGTCTCATCTCAAAAAAGATATATTGGCATTGGAAAAGGTTCAGAAAAGGGCAACAAAAATGATTAGGGGTTTGGAACGGGTCCCATATGAAGAGAGATGAAAGACTTGGACTTTTTAAACTTAGAAAAGAGGAGACTAAGAGTGACATGATAGAGGTCTATAAAATCATGACTGGTGTGGAAAAAGTTAGAGGAGTGAAGTTCTGGAATGGCCTTCCAAGGGAAGTAGTGGGGGCAAAAGATCTATCTGGTTTCAAGATTAAACTAGATGGGTTTAAGAAGGGGATGGTTTGATGAGATAACATGATCTTGGTATCTAATTGACCATTCATTATCAGTGGGAAATAGGTCAATGGAGGGATGATAGGAGTTACTATAGAGAACTTTCTGGGTGTCTGGCTGATGAGTCTTGCCCACATGCTCAGGGTCTAGCTGATCGCCATATTTGGGGTCGGGAAGGAATTTTCCTCCAGGGTAGATTGGCAGAGGCCCTGGAGGTTTTTCGCCTTCCTCTGTATCATGGGGTACAGATCACAGCTAGAGGATTCTCTGCATCTTGGGGTCTTCAAAGTATTTGAAGGCTTCAATATCTGAGATATAGGTGAGAGGATTATTCTAGGAGGGGTGGGTGAGATTTTGTGGCCTGCACTGTGCAGGGGGTCAGACTAGATGATCATAATGGTCCCTTCTGACCTTAAAGTCTATGAGTCTGTAAGTGAAAAAGGAGAAGTTATTTACTTATTCCCCACAATATAAGAACTAGGGGTCACCAAATGAAATTAATAGGCCGCAGGTTTAAAACAAAAGGAAGTTTTTCTTCACTCAGTGCACAGTCAACCCTCTGGAACTCCTTGCCAGAGGATGTGGTGAAGGCTAGGACTTTAACAGGGTTTAAAGAAAAGAGCTAGGATTCTTAGGAGTTAGGTCCATCAGTGGCTATTAGCCAGGATGGGTAGGAATGGTGTCCCTGGCCTCTGTTTCTCTGGAGGTGGGTGACCAGGAAGGGATCATGTGAGGATTCCCTGTTGTGATCCCTCCCTCTGGGGCATCTGGTATTGGCCACTGTTAGCAGACAGGACACTGGGCAGGGTGGACTGTTTGTCTGACCCAATATGGCCGTTCCTATGTTTGTTAGTTATAATAGTCCATGCTGGCTATTCCATATAGTCCTGTTGTTATCTGGATACTCACAGATTGATCATTTAATAATTTGTTTCATTATCTTTCCATGTATCAAAGGCTGACTGGTTCTCTTTATTTCCCCTTTCAAATGATAGATACTATGTTTGCCCTTCTCCAGTCCTCTGGGTCCTCATCTGTCCTCCATGAGTTCTTGAAGACAATTGCTTATGGTTCTGAGATTGCTTTGGCTAATTCCTTAAGTACCCTAGGATGAATTTCATCAGGCTCTGCTTACTCAAATTCATGTAACTTATATAAAACTTATATAACGGATTCTTTCCCTATTTTGACTTGTGTTCCTTTCCCCTTGTAGTTAATATTAATTGTGTTGAGTATCTGGTCACTATTAACCTTGTTAGTGACAAACTGAAGCAACATAGGCATTATACACCTCAGCCTTTTGATGTCATCAGTTATTAGCTCCCCTTGACCACTGAGTTAAGGGTCTATGCTTCCCTTAATCTTTCTCTTGATCCTAATGTATTTAAAGTATCTCTTCTTGCCTTTTATGTCCCTTGGTAGATGTAACTCATTTTGTGTTGTAACTTGTGTTCTGACTTTTGATTCTATGTGTTTCTGCTGTTCTTTTGTAAACCTCATTAATTCATCGACTTTTCTACTTTCTGTAAGATACTTTTTTATTTTCAGGTCAATAAAAAGCTCCTAATGGAGCTATATTGGCTTCTTATTATTCTTCCTGTCTGTCCTTTGCATTGGGACAGTTGTAGTTGTGCCTGTACTATTGTCTCCTTAAGAAACTGCCAGCACAGAATTCTGTTTTTCCTTAACTTTCTTCCCATGGGACAGTAACTACTTGTTTTCTGAGTTTATTAGTCTGCTTTTTTGGAGACCACTTCCCTTATTCTGCTACTTACTCTCACCTTTCTTTCCTTTAGAATCATGAAATCTGTTACTTCATTATCACTTTCACACAAATTGCCTTCCACTCAGATTTCTTGCACATTCCTCCCTGGTGGTCAGAATCAAGTCTAAAATGACTGATTGCTCTGTTGATGTGGTTTAGACAAAAGCTATGGGCTAAATTCTCTGTTGGCATAACACCACTGAAATCAGTGGCACCGAGCCAACAGAGTACTTGGTAAACAGTCTAGAAACTCCAGAATCTAATAAAGAAAAGTTTACCATGAAAGGTTAGAAGTGTCAGGAAAACTATGATTCACACACAGATGGACTGCAAATGACAACTTTCTCTCTTTTTCAGACATTATGTATACTTGCCAACATAGCTGATGGAACGACAGCAAAAGAACTCATTATGACCAATGATGACATCTTGCAGAAAATTAAGTATTACATGGTATGGGGAATTGCTTTGAAGGGTGTACCCTCTCATCCACCCTTAGAGAGAGCATGTCTGTTCAGTTGAAAAATTATATGAATGCAGTGTTAAAGCTGGCAGTTCAGTCAAAAGGGAAACCTAGAAATGAAGACTCTCAGCCATATCGTGTATTAAAGTACACCTGTAGCATTAGACAGTAATGCAATAGAAGGTGTTTCATCCTAAATTAGATAGTTGCGTCTGGTAGGTTTTGATATATAATCGCTTGTTTGGTGTCGGGGGAGTTTGGGAGCACAGACTCCAATCCTCCGGACCTCAGCAGCAAGAAAAAGAAGCTGCAGTACCCTAGTGGCTTGCTAATCCATGCCTAGTGGTTCTTGGCCTCCCTCTTTCCATAGGCAGCAAGATCCTTCAGCTTCCAGGCCTTTCCAGCCTATTTAATGTCAGTGTTTAATTGTACAAAACAAGAGGCCCCATATCTGCATCCTGGGCACTTCTGACATTTATGTAAACAGCGTAAATAAGAAACAGCAAGCCCAAAACACACAATAATAAAAGAGCACAGATACGTAATCTGAACACCGCACATCACCGCTAACAAGAGTGCTTCTTCAGTAGCCCTCCTGAAAAGAAATGCCTTGCATAACGCCAGAAGAATAACAGGTTCTTTCAGCCTCTCAAGTGTGTGCTCCCTTGCATGCTACTTAGCTGAAGGCAAACATGGACTCCAGTATTTGTTTGTTAACCTACCTGTGTGCCATTGTTAACACTGATCTGTTCCCCATTGGCTAGCATCAAATTTAGACAAATTGAGAGGAGCTCATCTTTGCTGCTTCTTTTGGGCTAGGTCGATGGGTTTCAAACATTTTAAGCTACTTTCCCCTTTCCAAATAATACGCTCCCCATCTGAGGTGCAGAAGCAACAAATAAGGAAAGGGGGGCATGCAAGGGCATGTCTCAACCCCCTACCCCCAGATTTTTGCCTGCCATTTAGTAATGGCTTCATGAGGTTTTCAAACGGTGGTGCATGACCCCGGTAGGCTTGGAAGAGCATTCCAGAGTAGCAGTGCCAGGTGGCTTGGGCCAGTCCCGCACAGCAGGGCTTGGGGAAGGAGTGCCATCTCCATCAGTGGGCCACCAAATCGGTTTGAGTTGGGGGTGTGCAGCCAATGATTGTAACTCAAAGGGAGTGCCAGCTCCATATGTTTGGTATCTCCTCTCTCAAGCCTACTCACGTCCTCTCAACCTGCAGTCACATGACATCTATCATGCTCCATGAACTCGCCATTAAAGGCACAACTAATCCTTGGAACAGAGTGAAGGGATGTGTTCTGTGAACACCAGGATTGATGCTTTGTTACACAACCAGTTCAGCTCTGGCTCTGTTTTCCATAGAGCTCCCCATATAGGGGACTTTGGGCAGCCATAGCAAGAAGGGTCCCTTGTTGTGCAGCTCTATCACATCACAAGGCCTTTTGGCTAACAGATTTCTGGAACACGAGGTTGACAGGATAGTAACTTATCTGTTTACACTGAGTCTTGCTGGCTCTCTCTGAGCAGAAGTTCGGGCTGCAATTAGTGTTCTGCAGGCTTCTGGAATTTTCTGTGAGATTCTGAGACACAGCTTTGTTCAGAAAAATATACAAGAAAGAAGAAAAGTAAGCAGAGGAATGTTTCCCCCAACACTATTAAAAACCAAGCTAGTTGCTGTTGGAATGAGGGCAGAATCTGACATAGCTATCCTTCCATTTGGTGCCTCTTGAACAACAGGCCAAGGCAGAATCAAAACACATATTTTATAACTGTGGTGAAAAGAATGTGCTAGTATCTCAAGCATAACAAACACAGCAGTCTAGGGGAGCTGCCTGAGAGTGAGCGTCAGGAAATAGAAAGGAAGTCTGAGGAAAACAGAGTTATGCTCTGCAGCAGTGTGGTTGGTACAGTCTTCCTGATGGCTGGTGGGCTGGACTGGATTTGACATGATGCCAGATGAGTGGCAGCAGCAAGAGCCACTTTGCTGTATGGTTAGTGTAGCGAATGCAACATGGTGAAGGTAGAATCTGTTTTGAAATGAAGGACAAAGTACCTCTTAGTTCAGTGAGCACTGTACCTGGCTGCCCTAAATAGTAGAAGTGTCTTTAGTGCAAATTGTGGATGAGGAATTGCCCAACCTCAGTCTTTAAATGAATCTTAAAAAATGTAAAAAGTTCTGTGATATTTAGTTTCTGAATCTCCAAAAATTCTGTTTCTATATTCAGAGTCATTCGAATGCTAAACTTCAGCTTGCTGCCATGTTTTGCATATCTAATCTCATATGGAATGAAGAAGAAGGTAAGAGATTCTCATACTTTCAGATATAGTCTTGGGCAGAAAGTATTGTCAAAACAAAATCTTTTCATGGGGAGAATGGCAAATGTTAGGTAGTAGGGATGTAAGAGAGTAGTCAACTACTTGCAGAGGCAGCAAGAGGGGAACAGGAGCTGGTGCTGGAGGGAGCTGGCTTAAAAGCCAGTTCCCCTCCAGCACTGTCTCTGCGATTTGGGGAGCAGAGAGGGGTGAGGTGTAGTGTCCCTGAGCCAGGACACTCGATTAGCTGATGAGCTGCAATTAATATCCCTAGTAGTCAAAACTAAGTCCCATTGCACTTTGTATTCCTTGTATAAACAAAGTGAAATAAATTTGATGCCCCATTAGGTGTAATGCAAGATAGGGATGTTATATAGAGACAGTTAACTGATAAGCAAAAGCTTATCAGTTAATGCTATAGACTACATGCTTTCCCCCGCCCCCCAGTAAATTTTTTAGCAGGCTGGCCAGCAGCCTGGCTCAGTCCTGGCTTGCGCTGGGTCCGGGACCTACCCCAGCTACAGTTCTGCATTTAAAGTGTATTAGGAGCCAGACAGGCAGCAGCCTGGCTCGGGTCCAGTGAACACCAAGTCCGGGAGCTCAGACCCCCTTCTGGACAGGGGCTACTGCCACCCCGCACTGCTGCCTCTGATACAGAGGCAACAGTGCAGATGACAGACAGCCAGTCTGCGAGGGGAGATGCTTTTTAAACAGGCTTCCCTCGCAGACCAGGTTCTGTCTGGCATCCCAGGGCAGCAGCCTGGAGAGGCAGGGGGCTCCTCGGGAGTGGGGACTATAGAATAGTCGAGTAACCAATAAGAATTCATGAGGTTAATCAACTGTTCAGTTAACCGATATTTAACATCCCTAATGCAAGTTCCAGCACATGAGTGTGATAGACCAGGGGTTCTCAACCTTTCTCTTTCTGAGGCTCCCCCTACCTGCTGTAAAAACTGTGTGGCCCACCTGTGCCACAATAATTATTGTTCTGCATGTAAAAGCCAAGGCCAGTGTTAGGGGGTAGGAAGCAGGGCAGCTGCTTGGGGCTTTATGCCAGAGCAGGTCCCCAAGAAGCTACATTGCCCAGACTTCAGAGCTTTGCATGCAGCAGGGCTTTGACTTTCTTCCCTGGGCCCTAGTGAATCTAATGCTGGCCCTGCTTGGCCCCCCTAAAACCTGCTTGCAGTCCCCTATGGGTCTCGTATCCATTGTGGTAGACCATAGGGAGGCTAGGGGAAGGGAAGGCAATGAGACTAAGACTCCATCTGGTTGCTGTGACAGTTTAATGGTTCCGCAAGGACAACGTAAATCAGGGATGCTTTGTGAAACCACATGCTGGATTTGCATGGTCCAATGGAAGAGGGAGAATATCCATTTACATATGTGATTGTACAGGGTTTGCAACAAATGAAGGATTGCCATTTTCACTTGGTGAATATGTGGGGCTGGAATTGATTGCCGGGCTTGTGAATGACGTGCCTGCTTATGCAATGGAGGATGGGGGCTAAGAACTGTGGATTTATATAATATGGCTTGAGGAGAGGAATATATTAAGAAATAGGGTTTGGCTACCACTTACTGGTTGCCCCTTATGTGTTTACCTTTATTATTTTAAATGTATGTTGTAGGATATAATGCAGTAATGATAGTACAATTTTTTCATGAAATTAAAAGCTTTATTCTGAGCCTGTATGGGGAGAGCTATTAAACCATTGTAAGGCACACTAGCTACTATCAGAAAATCAAAACAGCAGCAGCAAAACAAAGTGCATAAACCATAATTATTTAACTGGTTAAACGTTAATTTTAACTGTTTAAATGGAGGCAGACGGGGGGCACGGCCAGGCTGGAGCGGCCCCCGTGCTGCGGGCAGAGGTTGTTCCAGCCTGGCTGCTTCCAGCCCTGCGCTGGGCTGCCAGCTCCCTGAACGCATGGTCTGGGAGTTGGCTGCTTTGCATGGGGCCGGAAGTGGCATATCCCCCCCTTTTGCCCCCCTGTCGCTTCCAGCCCTGTGGGGCTGCTCCCAGGTAATGGCTAATTGTTACCCAATGAACATCACCCATTAATCAGTTACCTATTCACATTCCTACATTGAACAGTGAAACCAATGCCAACATTAAGAACATCAGCATAGCTATTCTGGGTCAGACCAGTGGTTCATTTGGCCCAGTATCCTGTCTTCTGACCGTTGTAAGGCCCTGTGGTAACTGTCAGGATGGCCAGACTGCGCTCCTCTCCCAGCTGGGGCTTTCTGATCCAGCAACATCCGGGGTCTTGACGGACCAGAGGGTCCCAGACCAAAGAGGTTCATCCTGTAGCAGCACCTTAGCAAAGGCCTTCTTTGTTTTGGTGTCTGGAGAAGGTTCACTCTGCTACCAGCCTAGCAGTTGGAAGAAAATGGAAGGGTTAAAAATGGAGCAGCTGTGCTTGACCCAGTGGATAGCTTCCATTTGCTGAGGACTGGTTTGCCAGTCTTGGGATACAAAGCACATCCCGTGGGTGTGTGGAATGGCATTGGTGGACACTCTCAGGACTGAGTCCAGGAGGCCTGGGCCTGAGCTCTTTCCACACTGTAAAATGATGGACCCAAATCATGGCAAGGGCCTGGGCTCAAACCTTCCATCCTGTGGGGTCCTGGGCTTGGGTGCAGATTAGAGAGAATTATGTGTAGATGGATACAGGGGTGGGACTTGAGTCTCAGTCCAGTTTACATTGCAGTACAGATGCATCCTATGACACAGGATTTGGAAGGTCCTAGAGTTGTAGAGCAGGAAGTGGGAGCAGTGGTAGGGGGTGGTGTGAGTGGGGAGAGCAGAGATGTGGTTGGGGCAATATGACTTTTGGAGGTTTGTAACCACCAATCTAAATCTGCTGTGGTGTTCCCCAACAAGGACACTTGTTTTGTAGTTGGATCTCCTGCTCTCTTGCTGAGTAATTTGAGACTGTTGTACATCAAGAACAAATATCACTTCAGCATGTGAAACTTCATACTCTGTGGGAAGGGAGAGATAGCTCAGTGGTTTGAGCATTGGCCTGCTAAACCCAAGGTTGTGAGTTCAATCCTCCTGGAGGCCATTTAGGGATTTGGGGCAAAAATTTGTCAGAGATGGTACTTGGTCCTGCTGTGAAGGCAGAGGACTGGACTCAATGACCTTTCAAGGTCCCTTCCAGTTCTAGGAGATAGGCAATCTCCATTAATTTAATTTATTTGCACCATTTGGATTTCCTGTATTAGCTTGTGTTGAATGCTGAGTGCTACAATTTTGACTCTTGACAAGTTTTCAGCTAAACACTCAGGGTGCGTCTAGACTGGCAAGATTTTGCGCAAAAGCGGCCGCTTTTGTGCAAAAACTTGCCAGCTGTCTTCATTGGCCACTTGAATTTGCGCAAGAGCACTGACTTTGTTATGTACAAAATCAGTGCTTCTTGCGCAAATACTTTCACGCTCCCGCTCGGGAAAAAGCCCTCTCGCGCAAGAATACTTGCGCAAGAGGGCCAGTGTAGACAGGGAAGAACTGTTTTGTGCAAAAAAGCCCCGATGGCTAAAATGGCGATTGGGGCTTTCTTGCGTAAAATCACGTCTAGACTGGCCACGGATGCTTTTGCGCAAAAGCATCTATGCCAATCTAGACGCACTTTTGCAGAAATACTTCCGTTAAAAGTATTTCCGCAAAATCATGCCAGTCTAGACGCAGCCTCAGTGTATCAGAGACAGAGTTGGAAAGGAAGAAGCCAGAGTCGAACGCTTTACTTTATAATAAAATCTCTTAAGGGTCTTACCTGTTTAATTTTTTCTCAGTTATTCATGCACGAAAAATGTGAGTAGCTTCTTCCAAAAAGGAAAGACAGAGCAGCCATAGGATAAGTAGACTTAGCACAGCCTTTTACTTGCATCCACATATTATACCCCTTCATAGCTTATACCTGCCTCCAATTCTTCTAAATAAATCACTTGTTTGATGTTATCTTCAATAACATTTTTTTTAGGTTCACAAGAACGCCAAGATAAACTACGAGATATTGGAATAGTAGATATCTTACACAAACTGAGTCAATCATCAGATCCAAACCTTTGTGACAAGTAAGTATCAAAGAACCCCCAAAATAGAGATCAGAGGGAATTCTGCTGCTGCTGCTTAAAAATATCCATCTTATTTTGAAAGTATTTGGGTTACAGAAAAATCCATGAGACAGTACTAGCAGGAGACAGGCCTTTTTGTACATTTGTATCTGACTTTCCCTTTATATTGGTAGGTCCTGCCTCATGAATAAAATATGATATTCATCTACTTATTTGAAGAATGTTTGCTAAGTAAGATTTATGAGAAGTTCTAAGGCAGTTCAGCACTCAAGATGGTTATCTCCCCCCCTACACATTGGCACAACATTAGCACTTTTCTGGAACTCTTCTAGTGTTCCATGTCGTATTAAAAATCCGTGAGATTTCTGGATCCTCACCTATTTTTTTTAAAAAAATCTTGAATATCATTTATCCACTCTTGCAGATGCATGTGTTGTATACAGTGCTGTAAATAGCCTTTCAGTCCCAGGATATTAGGGAGAGAAGCTTTTAAGCTTACACAGACCAAGTAGAACGGATTGCTTAGCATAAGTAGGAATGAACACTGCAGCCCATACCTGCAGAATAGGGCATTGTATCCTGGGAAGCAATGACTCTGAAAAGGATCTAGGATGAAAGTGAACAGACAACTCAGTATAAGATACTAGTGCAGTCCTGGGATAAATGGCGCACATGCACTTCTTCCATATTGTTACATTCTAGGGTGCTTCCAGACCAGTGGACTAGATCCTGTTAAAGTAAGGTGGAAGGTGGGATTCTTAACTCACTACCAGCTCACACAGGCTGCATCTAGACTGGCAAGTTGTTCCACAAAAGCGACCGCTTTTGAGCAAAAACTTGCCAGCTGTCTACACTGGCCGCTTGATTTTGCGCAAAAGCACTGATGTTCTACTGTCCAAAATCAGTGCTTCTTGCGCAAACGCTTTGACGTTCCCGTTCGGGTAAAAGCCCTTTTCCGGAAATGTTTTTACACAAGAGGGCCAGTGTAGACAGCTAAAAACTGTTTTGCACAAAAAAGCCCCGATGGCGAAAATGGCGATCGGGGCTTTCTTGCGCAAAACCGCATCTAGATTGTCACGGACGCTTTTCCGCAAAAAGTGCTTTTGCGGAAAAGCATCCGTGCCAATCTATATGCTCTTTTCCACAAATGCTTTTAACGGAAAAACTTTTCCGTTAGAAGCATTTGCGGAAAATCATGCCAGTCTAGACACACCCAGAGTGTGTGTTTTAGCTATGCTCATTGCTCATATAGCATAAAACAGTTTTCCTTTTAGCTGAAGAAACCAGCACAAATATCACTAGACTCTACTTTTGCTGAGAAACTCCAGGCTTCACGTATTAATAGTTCAACCTTTTATTACCAGATGAACCATTTATCCCTCACTAACTGGCATTGTGCACAAAATCTCATGAGATAAATGTGGGTGGTTTGGGTTTTTAACGACAGATTTGATGATTAATGACATGTTTGTGATTTCAGGGCGAAGACAGCACTCCAGCAGTATCTTGCATGATAAAAGACTAAGTGACTCTTTGGACACCCCTCGTGTGTTTAAGGACTAACAGGAAATAGCCTCAACTGATTCCTTATATTTGCACAAGTCACCTTGGGCTGCATTTCTCTCAGGTGCAGGGAGCTGCTTTGCAGAAACAGTTTAGGTGATCAGGTCTCCAATGCACTTGAACTTTTTTGAGGTAGTTCTTTACTCAGAGGACTATTGTGGGGGGAGGAGGAGGTTGTTTTGTTTTGTTTTGTTTTTCCTGAGCTACCTGGACTCACTAATAGAACAATCAATCATCTTTTTCTTTTGGGCCTACAGTTTTCTGCTTTTGCTGCAGCCTGTGTGTGTGTTTGGGTGTATGTGTGTGGGTGTGATACCTCAGAATTTTGTTTTTCCTTTTTTGTGTGTGAAAAATTTTTTCTACACATTTTCAAGGGTTAACCATTGTTTGCTGTATGAATACTTTAATGAATTATATACAGTTTGAATGAAATGTTATTTAAAAACACACTGTATCCCATAAAGTTTATTTTGAATTTTGAACAGATGAATGTTTTTAAGTAAAACATATGCATTTCTGAATCTCAGCTTAACTTATACTTCCTTTTCGAAGAGAGAAATTGAGGAGTACAGTAGACACAAAAAAATCCACACATTCTGTGCTATGGAAAAATGGAAGAGCTTAGCAATTTACTGCCACACATAAGGTACTGATGTCATTTTCAGCTCAGTAGAATGGGTCAGAAATAATTTTGTGGTTTCTTTACACTTTTAAAAGACAAGGGTGGACTCTCACAAATTGTATAACTGTGTTGATCTTCTGCCAGAAAGAAATAGATGGCTGTAGTATCAGCACTGTGTTGGGGGAATGAGCCTGTTGCAGTGAAATCCAAGGTCTTGCTGAGATTATTGCTGAAGGTTTGGCTTCTCTCTGTGATAAGGAACACCAGCTGACTGTGACACCAAGATTCAACAAACAGGTAGCATGTTGCAAGACTTGGACTTTCAAGATGCCAAGAGGACCTGGCAAATTATGGTTTAAGGGACTTGTTTAGTCACATCTGTACCTCCACATTCAGTTAACTGCTTTATAAAATACTTCTCCATAATATTAGCTGAATAGGTTAGATTGCAGGAAAATTGACACATCATTAGAAAATGCTCTTCTAGTGACATTGCTATAGTAATAGCAATCTATATACAGAGACATTCAGGAATTTAGATAATGGATAATAGCCCAGATTTTACTGCACTTAAAAATCAGATTATCAAACCTGGCCTTTGTGTGTGTGCCTACAATTTGTGGGCACCTACAGTTGTGGTTGTAGTTATGTGTAAAAACAGCATTTACTTTCCTCATTGCAGTCAGACACTTGGACAACTATATGGCTGAAATTATGCCTATAATTAAATATTGATGAAAAATTGTGATTGCAAGAATTCACATTCACTCAGTCATGGGCATAAAGAGAAAATCATGTAAGATTCTGTTGAAAATCAGATACTGAATTCAGCTTCAGGAATTAAATATGCGTGCAAAGAACTGATTGCAGCAAGAAGCTTTCCTTGACTGCAATTAAAAGTTACTGCTTTCCTCCTGCACCTGTTTCCTAGGTTTCAATTTTGGAAATGACTTTTAATAGCATTAAAGTTTCCACACACCATGTCTACTTAGCACTAGAGCACCAACTGAAGAATTCAAGTCTCGGTTACAAATATTTTTTTGAAGTTTGAGCTTCAGGACAAGAGGACGAGATTTGTAACTCCACTAACCAATTTTCACAAATGTAACCTTAAACCTTTATCATTTATTTCTAAGCAGTGTCCAATTATAATTGCCTTTCATTGCTGAGTAGTCCTATTAATTTAATTAAATAACTCATGTGAGCAAAAGCAGATCACAGGTTGGCCTAGAGTTGAATGTTTGTGTATTGAAGTGTTAGCATTTGGTTGCAAAGAAAAATACAATTTTATATAAGTTTAATGTAATTTTTTTCTCCACTCTTGAAAGTCATATAAAACTGAGCACCTGACACTCCCTCCCTCGCCCCCCGCATTTGGTCATAGCAATAAGTGAGTGGCCATTTCTTATTATTGCTACAAGTCTCTTGGTAATGGGCCTGTATAGAGAGGCAAGTATAAATATGTGAGAACCTGATAAATATCTAGTAAATTAAAATTTACTATAATTTTGGAAGCACTGAGAAAACACTTCCTTGGCTAAACTTTATATACATGTGGGGGCTACATTTTCAAAATACCCTGCGCTTGAGTTCTAAATTTGCACACCTGATTTTTGTGCACACATTTTTGTGTGCTCAGGTTTTTGCATGCACCCCCCCCCTCGCATCACCGAAAGCAAATCTGAGTTTTAATGTTCAAAAAATTGGGTGACTAAAATAGTACACAAGTGTGCAAATTTAAGTGTGCATGTTTAAAAATGTTGTATTTTAAATGTGGCCCTAAATGTACCCGAAAACTTAAAAATGATGCTCAGACAATCTGGATACTGCAAAGGAAAAAAAATTAACATTTTCCATAATATCAAGCTGATAGGTCAAATGTCCAGTGAAATAACATTTTTACACCCCTTAAGTTTTGTGAATAATTTTTGATGTTGCTGTAGGTATGTACAAATAGAAAAAATAAATACTGTAAATAAATAAAAAGTACTTTACCAGAATACTACACTTTTATTGAATTTTATGAAGAAAATATATATTTAATTTTTTTTGATGTTTTTAGCTTTACAGACTTGCAAATTTTAGTTGGAGATTCAGACAACACTGGAAGGACAAGAGAAAACAATCCACTGTGTGAGTGAGCCAAACCCTACTAGCCTTACTCAGGTAAGGTCTCCCACTAAATCCAGGGATTCCTTGCAAGAGTAAAGCAAGCAGAATTTATTCCATCATGGTTTTTCTTCTGCCTTTGTTGCATCACACTCTTTCTCCTGGGTCCCCGCTTCACAGATGTCCCTGATTCGTGTATTTATATGGTAGAAATGAAGGAAGCCAGAAAATTGTTGTGTGTGTGTTTTTTGGCCCTTTTCTTGTTTTCCACAAATATTTTATGTCCTGATCACAGCCCACCATTCCACCTGTGTGAAGTGTCATTACAGTTGAAAGGGGTATGGCGAGTGGAACAGATGTCAAGGCACATGGGTGGAGGCACAGAAATAGAGTCCTTGGCAAACATGTTCATGAGCAGGATTATTTGTAAGTCGTCATGAATTTGAAACACATTAGAGACTATTTGCAAAAATCAAATTTTGAACTTTTAAGTTTGTATTTGTATCCAAATTAGATACAGTTGTGCTTAACCTGTCAAGGAACAGATTCAGTGCAGTCAAAGCTAACCAGCATACCTTACATTATAAAAACAGCATGCAGTGCTATAGTCAAGACAGTCCCATGGTATCAAAGACAAGGAGGGTGAGGTAATATTTACTGGACCAATTACTATCGCTGAACTAGACAAACTTTCAAGCTACAGCGTTCTTCTTCAGGTTTGTGATAGTTACTGAGTGTCACAGCTAAATACAAAACCCAACAGACTGTTTGCATAAGCAGTTAGCATGCATTCTAAGGCAGTGGTTTTCAAGCTACGGGAGGAATGCTAGGAATGCCTCCTAGGAGCCAGACCTGCTGCTGCCTGTTTCCAGGGTGCAGAGAAGTTGGCAGGGCCAGGACAGGCAGGAATCTTTTCTTAGCGCCCGTTTGTGCCACTGACCAGGAGCTGCTGGAGGTAAGCCTATACTCAAACCCTGAACATCAATCTCCAGCCCTGAATCCTCCCCTTGCACCCAAAATTCCTCATTCCTGGACCCATACATTAGACCAAAGATATAATTATGTTGGGTCACAGGCATCAACAATTTTTTCGTCTTAAGAAAAAAGTTTTTAAACTAATGTTCTAAGGGGCCATTCAAGGTAAAGGGGCCCAATAGCACCTCTGGGAGCTGGCTAGGTCCATCCCGCAGCACACTGGTTCATCATGGTGCAGGTTGGTCTGCGGGCCATATGTTCCCCACCCGTGGGTTACAGATCATTGATCATCATCAACCACCATGGGCTCAATACCTGTTGGTGTCCGATGCTTCCCTCACTGTTTCCTTCCATCTTTCCCTGTCCAGTGCAGGGTGGCTTAGTTTCTGTAGACAAGCTCTGCACCAATCTACTATCTCCAATGTACCCATTCTCTGTAGGGTTGGCCTCTCCTATTCGGACCATCCATTATGCCGAATACCAGTCTTAATTTTTCACTCATTGTTCATTCTGCAGATCTGCCCGAATAGCTGCAACTTCTGTTGTATAACCTTCTGCAGTAGGTTCTCTTTCGGCTGTATTTTCCTATAGAATTCCTCGTTGGTGACCTTCTGCACCCATCCTATTCTCATGA
Source organism: Pelodiscus sinensis (assembly GCF_052426305.1). Taxonomy (NCBI): domain Eukaryota; kingdom Metazoa; phylum Chordata; order Testudines; family Trionychidae; genus Pelodiscus; species Pelodiscus sinensis. The sequence goes on from NC_143061.1 coordinate 52,535,630, forward strand.
TCTTATCATTGATATCCTTCAACAGCCGTATCAGTCTACTATTGTTGGAATCTATTATGTGTGTCAGAGTTTGTGCAATTGTCTGTGCGTGTTTGTTCTAGAACTTCCCCCTAAATGGTAAGAGCTTGGACCACCAAATTCAGTCTGCAGCTTTACAACTTAAACCTAGGTACTGGTTTGATTGTGTCAGGAAAATGGAATGTGCCCAGAAAGAAACTGCTGCTCATAAACCCAAGGACTGTGTCTAGACTGGCAAGTTTTTCTGCAAAAGCACTTGCTTTTGCGGAAAAACTTGCCAGCTGTCTACGCTGGCCGCTTGAATTTCTGCAAGAACACTGACTTCCTACTGTCTGAAATAAGTGCTGCTTGTGGAAATACTATGCTGCTCCCATTCGGGCAAAAGTCCTTTTGCGCAAAGCTGAGATTTGTTTTGCACAAAAAAGCCCCAATTGTGAAAATGGCCATTGGGGTTTATTGCACAAAAGTGCGTCTAGATTGGCACGGACGCTTTTCCACAAAAAGTGCTTTTACGGAAAAGCGTCCGTGCCAATCTAGACGCTCTTTTCCACAAATGCTTTTAACGGAAAACGTTTCTGTTAAAAGCATTTGCGGAAAATCATGCCAGTCTAGACATAGCCTGGCTACGTCTAGACTGGCATGATTTTCCAGAAATGCTTTTAACAGAAAAGTTTTCAGTTAAAAGCATTTTCGGAACAGAGCGTCTAGATTGGCACTTTTTGCGGAAAAGCATCCCTGGCCCATTTAGATGCACTTTTGCGCAAAAAATCAAGTTTTTTCCAGAAAAGCGGCTGATTTTCTGGAAAAACTGGCCAGTCTAGACACAGCCGGGCTGTTAAGGACTAGCCAACTAGTCATTCTCTCCTCCCCCCCACCCCCCAATCCCCATCAGATAGAAGCAGCAAAGGTGAGGAATAGGGGTATTTCAAAGGGGCAGTGCTGCACAGCTGAGCCCGAGATCAGCTGTGTGGCACTGCCCTTTGGAAAGACTGCACAGCTGAGCTGGGGATCAGCTGTGTAGCAGCATGGAGCAAGGGGTCAGCTGGGGGCTCTCCCTCTGATCCTGGGTTCTATGAAAATGCCCTGCTGGAGCCTAAGAGCTTGTGCATTTCAAAGCTTGCACCGCCTGCAGCCCAGAGTCAGCAGGACATCCTGGGCTGCATGTGGAGTTCCGCATTCCTCCTTTGAAATGCACAAGTGCCTATGGATTTCATTGACTGCTCCACTAGTCAGTTAGCCTCTGGCTGACATCCTTAATCCATGCAGGTGAAATCTTTCCATCCGGCTACCCTGGGCCTCGGTGCCACCTTGTGGCAATGAAGCTCATCGACAGCCCATCAGAGCCGGCCTGTGGTCAGTTCGCAAACGCTGCTAACCCCCTTCCCCAGCTGAGTTCGGGCAGCCCCGTGGGCAAGTGACACCAGCGCCCCAGAGCATGGGCTGCCGGCAATCCCCGGGCCAGGGGAGTAGCGGGGTGTCGGCTCGAGGCTTCTCCTCTCTGCAAACGCCCCTCCCCCACCGACCCAGGCTGCCGCAGCCTGCGCTGCCCGGCGCGCTGGAGCTGCGCAGGAGGGGCGGGGCTCCCGGCGCACGTGGGCCTCGCTTCGGTCACCAGGGAGACCGTTGCTGGGAAACGGTGTCGGAGGCCCCGCGGGCTGGTTTGTGCAGCCGCAGGTACCGGCCGGGGAGGGGGCGGCGGCTGGTTCCCTCGTGGGCCTGGGCACGGCCGCCCTAGACCCCGCCCCCTCCCCCCGCCCCTAGAGCCCCCTGTATCCTTCCCCCCGCCCATAGACCCCCTAGACCCCCCCCCCCGTACCCACCCTCCGGCCCTAAACCCCCCCGTATCCTCCCCCCGTCCCTAAAGCCCCCCCGGCCCCTAGACCCCCCCATATCCTCCTCTCTGCCCCTAGAGCCCCCCATCCTCCCCACCCTCTAGAGGCTCCCCCGGCCCCTAGACCCCCCCCGTATCCTCCCTCCGACCCCTGGAGCCCCCCGTATCCTTCCCACTCTCTAGAGCCCCCCCCCCCGTATCCTCCACACCCTCTAGAGCCCCCCGGCCCCTAGAGCCCCTCTATATCCTCCCCATCCGGCCCCCCCCCCGGCTCCTAGAGCCCCCGCCATATCCTCCCCACCCTCTAGAGCCCCCCCGGCCCCCCCCCCCGGCCCCTAGAGTACCCTCCCCCCGGCCCCTAGACCCCCCCATATCCTCCCCTCCGCCCCTAGAGCCCCTCCATCCTCCCCACCCTCTAGAGCCCCCCCGGCCCCTAGACCCCCCCGTACCCTCCCCCCGGCCCCTAGACCCCTCCATATCCTCCCCTCCGCCCCTAGAGCCCCCCATCCTCCCCACCCTCTAGAGGCTCCCCCGGCCCCTAGACCCCCCCCCGTATCCTCCCTCCGGCCCCTAGACCCCCCCCCCGTACCCTTCCCCCCGGCCCCTGGAGCCCCCCGTATCCTTCCCACTCTCTAGAGCCCCCCGCCCCTAGAGCCCCCCCCGTATCCTCCGCACCCTCTAGAGCCCCCCCGGCCCCTAGAGCCCCCCGTACCCTCCCCCGGCCCCTAGAGCCCCCCGTATCCTCCTCACCCTCTAGAGCCCCCCCGGCCTCTAGAGCCCCTCCATATCCTCTCCATCCACTAGAGCCCCCCCGGCTCCTAGAGCCCCCGCCATATCCTCCTCACCCTCTAGAGCCTCCCCGGTATCTCCATTCCTAGAGTCCCCCCCGGCCCCTAGAGCCCCCCGGCATCAGAGCTCCCAGCCTTGCTGTCCCCGTCCCTCGCGTGCCCAACCCCTGGCCTCCTGCCCCTAAAGCTGCCAGTGCCCCAGCTTGGTACTCCTGGCTCCATTCCCCCCCCCCCACGCACTCTCTAGAGCCCTCCCCTGCTCTGGAGCCCCCTTTGCCCTCAGGCCTTGCTGCCACCCTTACCCCCACCTGCCCTAGTGCCCCCACCTCTCCCAAGGCCTGATCCCCCTCTGTTCTGTTAGCTAGGGTGGGGGTGTCCAGCTCCCACTTCTCCACACTGTGATAGCTAGGATATGCAGGCCGGATGCCCTTGCTCCCACCCCCACTGTGTTAGCTAGAATGGGGGGCTCTAAGGCTTTGTTCCCCCTCACTGTAACTAGAATCTGGGGCCCCTGTGCCTCACTCCCCCCACTATGGTAGGTGGGATGTGGGGGCCCTAAGCCCTCACTTCTTAGCTAGGAGGAATGGAGACACTAAGCCTTAGGATGGGGGGGACTCTGCCCTCGCTATTCCTCGCCCCACATTAAGAACTAACTCTGATTTGTTGGGTAGCAAAACTTGAGAGCAAGGAAGTGTCAAATGCGAGGCCCTTTTTTCCTTTCCACCCAGACGCAGTCACACTACGGCCACCGCACAGCCCTGCTGATTGCATTCTGTGTGGACGCTAGCTAAGATCAGTTCAATGACACCTTGGCAGTGGGTGAGCAGGACAAATGCTGCCCCCCCCCATACAAAGAAGTAATTTGGGGCTCTGTCAGAGGTGAGGCGATCCCTCGGGATGGGATCACACACTTGCATGTGTGATCTAAGCCATTTCCACTTGTCAGTGCTATCCGGTTGTGATCTGGGGGCAGGATGCTCCATCACATGATGCCATCTCCTTTCTCTCAGGGTCAGGCACAGTTTTTCCTCCACTCTGGGATGAGACAGCCTGGATAATTCCTGATGCTTTGAGGAAGTGTTTTTTGTGCACCTGCTGGTATTTCGGAGATTGGCATAAAACATTTCTCTGTCTCGATCACCACTGTGTCCCCTTGGCTGCAAAATTGCTGTTCTCTGCTTTGGCCCTCCCTGTCACACCTCTAGGATGCGGTCACTGATTCTGTACCTGAGAGGATTGGCTGTAATGTTGCACAAGGTCACCCTGGTGACTGGTCTCTGTGGTGAGAGTTCCATACATTTTGCTGTTATTGATTTGATCTGTTCTCCCAGTATCTCATAGATTGCTGTTGCAAGAGCTGGGCTGTCAGCTGAGCTCCTCTGCAGATTAGAGGTGGGAGCTACTGAGCAGAGAATGGTGATGTGTGCGATTGGCTGTTTTCAGGTGCATTTTGTTTTTGACCCTCTTTTGTTCAAAATGGAGCATTTGCTACTTGATTGAGGTGGTACCAGAAGATGAATGTGCTTGCCTGTATGTTGATGAGTGGGGAACCAGCCTGGTTGTGCTCAGTAGCCACAGAGGACTTGCAGAATTACAAATTCAGGGCTTCTCCTAGGGTTTTAGTCCAATGAACACAGGGTGTTGTTAAAATCAGGCCCTAAGTCTCACACCCAGGGAGCAGAAGGGGTTGGATTCTGTGTTAGAATGCATTAGCAGTAGTTACGTTGGGAGGAGGGATGTGTATTTCTGGCAGCTTCATGAAGGCTTAGACCTGTTCAGCCTTTTCTTGAAGTGCTTTAATAACCAGTCTGGAGCTTCCAGATGAGTTTCTTGGGAGGTCTGGTCTGTGTAATTTAGGGTATGTTCAATCTCCATGGCTCTGTAATAACATGTTTCTTTGTTTTGGTTGCATTGGGGCTTTTCCTGAAATTTTCCTGATGTTTATTTGTTCCAAGCTGCATTGCAGGATCATATTAAGCAGCAGGTTTCTAGAAGGTGTCAGTTTCTCCACAGCCCAGTGTAGGTGACAGTCTGACCAGTCATCAGCACACAGGAAGTGCTTTATTTCCAGTTCTCCAGTTACTTTATAGGAGACTCAGGCTGTGTCTACACTGCAGGAATTTGCCTGCAGAAGCAATGCAAATGAAGTGCTCATTAGCATTTCTCGCATTCTCATTTGCATAGTCTCTTCTGATCTGTTTTATGGAAGAAGTTTTTGCGCAAAAAAGCGCAGTGTAGATGGGGCCATTTGTACAAAAAAAAAACTTTTGAGCAAGAACCCTTATTCCTCAAAAAAGCAGGTATACAGGATCTTGTGTAAAAGGGGTTTTTGTCCTGTCTACACTGCATTTTTTTCCGCAAAAACCTCTTATGCGAAATGGAATGGAAGAGATTATGCAAATGAGTGTGAGAAATACTAATGAGCACTTCATTTGCATGGCCTCTGCTGACAAATTCCTGCAATGTAGACGTAACCTCAGAAATGGGGATGGTTCCAGTGGGACTAGTGAGCCAGGTGAAAGAAGGCCATAGTGAGGTGAATTCTTATCTTATTTATTGTTTCTTAAAGATCTCTTTTCTGTTTTTTTTATCTTGTTTGATGGATTGGTATATTAGATTTAATGCGGCCAAATGTTTTCTCTCCAATGTCATGTTGCAGCAATTTCAATTGCAGTTCCTGAGTGCCAGATTATTTTGAAATCTATGAATCGGGCAAATATTTCCCTGCTTTTTTTGTTGTTTACATGGTTGTAGGTGTGTTAGGTAAAGATGTGATTAGCAATTCATTTTTCAAACACAAAGCCCATCGTGCCCCACAGTTGTGCATATGTCATACTGCTGCTGTCCACAGAGTCATAGAAAGGCAAGGGTGGGGAACCCTCACTGACCTGACCCCAAGTGAGGAGAAAACCTCACAGATGTGCTCCCAACTGAGAAGCATTAAAAAGGAGACACTTACCTCACTCCCTTTGAGCTCCAGCCCCACAGAGGAGAGGGGAGTGAGGCTCAGGGTTTACCCCCAGATCTGGATTAACTTTTGGGGGGGCCTGGAGCTAGAAAACAAGGGGTTTAGTGTGCAGGAAGGAGGGGGCTGGGGTGGGAGTGCAAGGTCTGAGAGGGAAGGTGCAGGAGCAGGCTTGGAGATGTAGGGTCTGGGCAGGAAATAGGATGCAGGAGTTAGCTGGGGGTGGAGGTGCAGGGTCTGGGATGGTGGAGGGTGCAGAATGGGGCTGGAGTTGTGGGAGCTGGATGGGAAGTAAGATGCAGGAGTGGGTTGGGAGGTGTAGGGGCTGGGAGAGAGGGTACAGGTGTGGTTTGGGAGATGGGGTGTGGGGACTGTGTGGGAGGCAGGGTGCAGGAATGGGGTGGAGGTGCAGGGTCTAGGAGGGTGGGGGATGGGAGGGGTCAGAGAGTGGGGGCTGGGCAGGAGGTAGGATGCAGGAGCAGCATGGGTGTGTGGGGGTGGGCTGAGAGTTGCAGGGGTAGGGGATGGGAGTGTTGATCAATGCAGCTCTCGGGGAGGAGGCACAGGTGGCTGCACAAAGCCCAGCACTTGAAGGCCCCACCCCCCATTGCTCCCATTGGCTGTGATTTCCAGCCAGTGGGTGGAGCCTGCAAGCGAGCATAGGGACCTGAGCTCATACCTGAGCACAAGTAAATAACATGCATGTATATGGCTAAATGTAAATGGACATGCCCAGGAACAGAGAAGGTTGAACCAGAATGGCAAGATGGGGGCTCTCCTGGGAAGCGTGGCCTCCGCCAAAGAATTGCCTGAATGTGAGCTCGCAGTATGAAGCTATGGACAGAACAGCCAATGTGATTCTTTGGGTGCATAAGCAGGGGAATCTCCAAGCCAGAGGAGAGAGGTTATTATACCTCTGTATTTGGCCCAGTTCCGGAGTGCAAGGTTCAAGAAGGATGTTGATAAATTTGGTGCGGGTTCCATGATGAGCTATTAGAATAATTAAGATTAGTAAACATGTGTGATCACACTGGTCCTTTCTGGCCATCTGAATCCTTCACAGGAGCCTGTCAACACTACTACCTAGTGGTGGGGAAGGGAAACTGCTGCACAATGTGAAACCCTTGTGCATGGCATGGCATGGCAAAGCCTTTCCCTGTAACATCTGGCCGGTCAGTATGTGAATTTCAGTTGTAGGAGGAGGACTTCCCTCTTTGTACTAGAATATTGATTATACCGTGAGGTCGTTCTAAAATGTAAATGGCAGTTGCTCTGTATTGTTGTTCCAGTGACTTCTGTTCTTCTTGCAGAATAATGGCCAGTAGGAAGAAGGAGATAACACTGCAGGTCAGTCGTAGAGGTCTATGCTACAAGTGCGTTTCAGAACTGTTGTTATGGCACTTTTCCTACTTGCTGTCTGTACTGGGGGGGTAGATTTTGGTTTGGGTTACTTCAGCTTTTGCTGGCAAAGCTATGGTGTGAGGTTCTAGCAGAGGCAAGTCTTCCTTGCAGGAGCAAAAGGTACAGGTGAGTGCAGCAGATCAAAGCAGCCCACAAAGTAGGTGTTTTTTTAAGGATGCAGCATGGCCATTTGCAACAAGAGAGTGTGGTAATTCAGCCTCTGCTACTGCGACCCCTGTGGAAGTCTGAACACCATTCCAAGCTGCTCTTCTAGGAAGTGTAGAGTACTTTCAAGTACTATTCTAAGGTACATTTCAACTTCTCACAGTCATCACCATGTAAAAAGAATTGTGCAGGGAATCTGCCTAGCAAGTCTTCCAGTGCTGAGAGCCAAAGCAGCAAGGGACCTTTGAAGGAGAGCCACTCCTCTAAGGGGTACAGCGAGAAGTAGGAGGGTTCATTCCAATGATGACACTCAGCTAGAGTTTGGCTGCCCTAAGAAAACAGAAACTTCTGCCCCTTCCAGTGTAGTCTTTCAAAGACTATTCAGTTGGAGTAGGGGGATGGTATTACCTCTGCACGTGATATAAACAGACCATTGCTGGAATATTCCACATTGCTTTGGTGTCTACACTAGAAAAGTTGTTGGAGGATTTGAGAGGGTAGAAAGAAAAGATATAGGCCTGGAAAATCTGCCTGATGCTGAGAGACTGGAAGAGCTCAGTGTACTGAACTGATGAAAGAAAAGGTTAAGAGGTGAATTGGTCATAGTCAGTGAATACCTATGTGGATCTAGCCACAGTGAAGGCAGCCCCTTTATTGAGCATCTCTAGAAACACAATCTTAAGAACAACATTTAAAACTGAATCTCTAACAGCATGATCTATACTGAGGCAGGGAGGTTGATCCCAGTATAAATCCTGCCACCCACTGGCCAAAGAGAGAAGTCAAGTATTATGTTCTGGTGATATCACTGAGGCCCTAATGGTGGATCTAGGGTAAAAGTGGAATAGGGAATTTGCTTTGACAGGTCTTTAACGTTACTGAAGTGAAACAGTGACTTGCTTTATACAATTAAAAGCAAAAGAAACTCTTAGAAAAGTATGTGAATTTTTAAAATCATGCTTACATAAATCTAGCCTGGCATCGCACTAAAGTCTGTATTCCTTTTGCATGAAAACTAATAATGCCCACGAAATTCAAAATTCATACATGTGCTGTGTGGGATCCCTGTGGTCCCACAGGGATCAGTTTTTTCCCCTACACTCTTTCACATTTTTGTCAATGACCTGGAAGAAGACATGAAATTATCTCTGATAAAGTTTGCAGACAGCATCATTTGGAGGAGAAGTAAATAGTGATGAGGAAAAGTCATGGATATAGAGCAATCTGGATCACTTGGTAAACTGGGCACAACCAAGTATTTTTTAATATGGCTAAATGCAAATGTACACTTTTTAAACAAAGAATATAGGCCACTCTTGCAGGATGGGGGGATGCTATTCCGGGAAGCAGTGATTCTGAAAAGGATTTGGTGGCTAGTCAGCTGAACATGAACTCCCAGTGTGATGCTGGCCAAGAGCACTGATGCAATCTTGGGCTGCGTGAATGGGAGAAACTTAAGTAGGAGCAGAGGTTATTGTACCTCTGTATCCAGCTACTGGAATACTGTGACAATTTCTGGTGCCCACAATTCAAGGAAGCTGTTGATAAATTGAGGTGGGTTCAGAGAAGAGCCAAAAGAACGATGAAAGGATTAGAAAACATGCCTTAAAGAGACAGACTCAGAGAGCTCAATCTATTTGGGACTGGAGAACTAGACCTATGGTCAGAGACTGAAGGAACTGGGCTTATGTAGTCATCAGAAGAGAAGAGTGAGGGGGGATTTGAGAGCAGCCTTCAACTGTCTAAAGGGAGGCTCCAAAGAGGCTGGAGAGAGGCTGTTGTCAGTGGTGACAGATGACAGCACAAGGAGCAATGGTCTCAAGTTTCAGTGGGGGAAGTGTGGGCTGGATATTAGAAAAAACTATTTTCCTAGGAGGGTAGGGAAGCACTGGGATGGGTTACCAAGGGAGGGGGTGGAATCTCCATCCCTAGAGGTTTTTAAGGCCCGTCTTGACAAAGCCCTGGCTGGGATGATTTATTTGGGGCTGGTCCTGCTTTGGGCAGGGACTTGGACTCAACTCCTGAGGCCTCTTCCAACCATAATCTTCTGAGTCTAAGATTAAACTCTATAAAGAGAAGGTTAAAGGGGTGACTTGGCTAGTCTATAAGTATCTAGATGGGGAACAAATATTTAATAATGGGATCTTCAATCTAGTAGAGAAAGATCTAACACAATCCAGTGTCTGGAAGTTGAAGCTAGACAAATTCAGACTGGAAATAAGCGTATTTTTTTAATGGTCAGAGTAACAACTGGCACAATATACCAAGGCTAGCAGCAGATTCTGCATCACTGGCAGTTTTTCAGTCAAGACTGGATATGTTTCTAAACATATGCTCTAGGAATGATTGTGGGTCAGTTCTATGTCCTGTGTTGTACAGGAGGTCAGACTAATGATTGCTCACTTCTGGCCTTAGAAATTATGAATTTGTGAATATCCCATCTTTAAAGGTTGCACCCTGTTTTTCTCCTGAAGTCTTGCAGCCCTTTTCCTCAAAATCTGATCATTTCTACTTAACTTACAAGACAACCACCCGAATAAAAGGGATACATTATTCAGTGATGGTGTTTGGCTAGGAAGATGTTGCCCGTGGAAATAGCAGCCCCAGTCCAGGAGCAAGCTGCTTTCAGGGGCTTTGTAAAATAGCGTGTTCTTGATTGTCATTAGGGTTTGAGACTGAGACCTGCTGCTGCACAGCTCTGATTTGTACCACTGTTGCTGAAGAAATAACGTGCTACCTAGTAAGGGTAAATTATTAGGCTTTTGTTCTCTTACTGGAGTTAGTCATGAAAGGAGTAGTGAGCTTCAGGAATCTTCGTTCTGTTCCAATTTCTGGCAGGTAATGTGCGCTAGCGGTCACAGCCCTTCTTCCTCTATTCCACTCAAGCCTGATCACTTCTACCCACCCCCTCCAAACTTTCCCTGTCTTCTCTCTTCCTTCCCCTTTTCCCAGTTCTGTTTCCTCAATCTACTCTCAATCTTGCCCAGCCAGACTTAGTTTATGCCTTTGGATTTCTCATCCAAGTCCCAGTCTCTCCTCTCTACCCCACCCCACTTCACCTTCCTGCACCAGTGTCTTTGCCCAGCCAGTCCCAGTAACCCTCCAGTTGGTATCCCCATCTCTGTTCCCTCATATTGGCTCCCAGTCCCAGTATCTGCCTCACAAACCAAGCATTTCCTATCAAACAAGCAAGCAACACCCTGTTAGCTTGTGTAAAAGGAACATCCACCCAAACCCATAAAAGCCAAGTGTCCGGGTAGAGTATCTTCCTTCAACACATCTTACCCCAACACTGTCTTCACCACTTACGCTGATAGACTCTACCTTTCTAGAAGTCCTATACAGTATGTACAGTCAGGGGAGCTGACAGGATTGCCATGCTCCCAGAAAGGGTGGGGCATCGGGCTAAAGGGTTTGAGTGGGGGCAGCCAACCCACAGAGCTACCGAGACGGTGCAGCACCTCCCCCCAGCAGCCCACAGAGCCAGCCGGAGTGCACAGTGTGGGTCTCCTGCAGCAATTCTGGTAGCTGTGGTGGCATCTGGGAGCCCCAGGCCCTTTAGAATTGCCGGTTTGGGGCAATTACCCCTTTTGCCTCACCCTGTTGGTGGGCCTGTGTACAGTAACATGATACCTATTACATTGCTCACAATCACACTATAATACAGACCCTTATTGCTGATTTCATGCTTCTCTAGGGGAAATAACACATTGCACTGGTGTCTGCCAGATACACTTACCCCACGAGCTCTCTTCTTGCTCAGGGGTTCTTGAATTGTGGTCCACATGGCCTGCAGAAAGCTGGGTGATCACCTGGTGCTGGTTTTGCCAAATGTCCAGCTGCTAACCTGCAGAAAGAACACTTGTAAGCACTGGACTTTTCACACAATTAGCAGCTGTTATTGCCACAGAGTTTTCTGTGACCAGGTAAGGGAAGAGAGGAAGGGACAGTTGTGACTGGGAGGGTAGATTGTCCACTAGCTGGGCCATATCATGGCAGAACCCAGCCCGATTACCTTCCCTCTTGTAGAGACACTGGTTGCAGTCCTGCTGCCATCTCAGAGAGACAAGGGTCCTATTCCCATTAGCTTCAAACCCTAATGACAACCAAGCACACACTATTTTACAAAGCCCCTGAAAGCAGCTTGCCCCTGCACTGGGGCTGCTGTTTCTACTGGCAAGCATCTTTCCAGCTAACCAATGAGCAGTTGTCTCAGGCTTTCTGCAGGCTCAAGCAGATGTTGCTGGATTGCTCACACGAGGGGCAAATTTTCAAGTTTTTCTTCCCAAAGCCAAGGACTAGAGACTGACTTTGGGGAAAATAAAAGCTAAGATTCTGAAGAGCTGTATGACTCTAGAAGTTGGGACCTCATGTGGCTTTGCTTTGATCCAGCTCTGCATGCTAGGAAAAAGGTTAGAACGCCCTCATTCGGCCCAGTGCCGGAATTTGTTTTCCCACTACATGGTATTGTAGGAGTTTCTCTGATACTGAGTACTGTAGTCGGAACCTTTCTTTCACCTGCTGAGATTCGTTTAAATATAAAAGTGACATTGTTTTGTGATCAAATAAAGAGTTATTGCATATTGATTCGATTTGCTATTATACTTCATATTCTCTCTCTCTCTCTCTCTCTGCATATATGTTTTTAATTTTATCACAGGTTGCTGTCAATAACCAGGAGCATTGGGAGGAAATGTTGGGTTTCAGAGGACTGATTGGTAAGGACTGAGCAAACATTTCAGATCACTTGCATTTTGCTTTTCTTAAATTAGAGCTGTTTTTCTTACAGAATCTACACGCATTGAGTGAACTGAATGTCTGTGTGTGCGCTATAGATTAATAATGTTCTGAAAGTGTGTCTGTTTTACACAAGATTTCTCAGAGGTCTAATTGCACAACATACATAAAGCAAATAAACAGAGCACTTTGATATTCACATCCCATTTGTCAAATTCTATTTTTAAGAAACAGGAACTAACCAAACAATTAAAGAAGTGGGTTGTGCCCACGAAAGCTCATGATACCATCTACGTGTTTTGTTAGTCTCTAAGATGCTGCAGGACTATTCATTGTTTTTTAAGTTTTTCCAGTTACAGACTAGCTTTGAAGCAATTAAAGTTTGTCTCTTAGCTCACCTTCCGTCCGTTACCAACTCATGGCCCTTATCTGACATATCAGCATCTTTTTGGGTAACACTCTTGTTCTTCCCGTGCCACTACTCTCCCCTGCTTTTCTGTGTTTTGTTTTTGTCTTTCTTGTTCTGGTTGTGATGCTCTGGATAAGAGACAATATTTGACCCAACAAAAAGCAGCCATTTATAATTTATCTGTGTGGACCGCCTGACTCTCACTTCTAGACTGAAAGTGAATTGAGGGACTTTGCTTCCAAGACAGCTGCATTTGGAAATTTCCTCCTTTCATTGCATAAGTGACCCTGCATAATCTGAAATTAGTACAGTCCAAATGGAGCTAGAAGCAGCAGCAACCAGGTTATTTGTTTGTGCGTGGGCTCAGTGTTTCTCAGCTGTCCCAGTGCTGCCACTGTGTAACCCGACTGACACAGCTTCTCCTTTGGGCAGTTGTTGACGTGTATCAAGGCTGGTGTGGTCCATGTAGAACAGTCGTGAGCCTTTTCAGAAAAATAAGGAATGAGCTTGGTGATGGCCTCCTTCATTTTGCCGTGGTAAGAGGTAACATTTGATGCAGATGCTATTCTGAGTATCACAGCACTCTCGGAATCAACAGACAAGGAAATGCCGAAGCCACTTGTCCTGGCAATAGGTAGCAAAGGTATCCACAAGTCAGGAGTTCTTAGGCATGCATGTAGTCCCACTTCCTTTCTGGGCTTGTAATAGGAGGATGGGGAAGCTTACATGGATACAAGTTGCAAGACCAGACCTGTTACTGTTCTGTTTGGTTTTTATTAAACCAAACAGAGATTTTTTTAAATCCCACACTTTCTTTATGAATGTATTAAAATAGCATTATACAATACTGAACATCTCAAATCTGAACCTATAGCAAGAAATAACAATATCATCATCATCAGTGAGGAAAATATGTATCTGAGTTTGAACTCAGCTTGCAGTGGAAGAGACTACATTTTTTAGAATTTAAGAATCAGTACCCAATATTACATCATTTTTGCCATGCCTTCCGTATTATAGACATAGAGCTGTGCTGTAGGGACACTATATTTGCAAAGTGAAGCACTCATAAGTTGAGAGAGGCTAAAGTTAAGGATGTCTGTGCAACCTTAACTCAGCCCCTTGTAGATATGAATTCCAACAGACTAAGTACAGTCCAAACATAAAATCTTCCTTTTAGAAGCTAATTAAGGTTGTCAAGTGACAAGATATATCTCTGTCATATCATTTACAAACTCAGGCACTTGGGAATAAGGTCATGAATATGTCAGAATCTGTGCACAAACTGTTTCCACTGTGCACAAACACTTTTCGTATGCATGAGGAAATGGATAATTCATCTCAATGCACCTTTAATTCTTACTAATGGGCTTTTGGTGTTATGTATTTTATCATATTTGGAATTATAAGTAATACTAATCAACATGGACTTATTCATTAAACATATGTTAAAATCTTTCCCAAATGCTCAGAATAATAGGGCAAAAATATTTTTCAACACTTTTTTTAAAGTTTACTTTTCTCCAATGTAAAATGTTGAAATAACCAAATTATTTGTTTTACATTTTATTTAGGCTGAAGTAGACTCCATAGATGCTCTAGAAAAATACAGAGGAAAATGTGAACCTACCTTTCTGTTTTATGCAGTAAGTTAAAATATTTTAAAATTGGACATATTAATAAACCGTATGATGAAACAATAATTTTCTTCCAAAGATGTATATTTGTGTTTTTGATCTCCAGCTCCTGGATCTGTATACCACCTCTTTCATTCACTTTGCTAATCAGTTTGGTTACAAAGTCTTGTCCTGAATGCACCCTGATAAATGTATCCCAAAAGCTGCCATGCATGATAGTCATTTTATTTTCTGAGTCTGTCTAGGTATTTATAATGTACCCACTATCTGGGCACAAGGGCATCATTGTATCCAATCAGTTTTAATCTTTTGAACACTGACCCTGAAGCTCTCTAACCCTGGCCTTCACAGCTCCTGTCCCTGCAGCCCTCAGTGTGCCTCCCTGCTACATAGGGCCCCTCTATGGATCATCCACACCTCTTAGACGTTTTGGTGTCCTATGCAGCCCCCTAAGGACAGCCTTGAAATACACCCTCATTAATGTAACTGGATAGTGCATTCTCCAACTGAATATCGTTTTTGAATCCTGGATTTCATGATACCCTGTGCAATGAGCCCTACAGGCCACTTATGAACTGTGTGTCTTAAAATCTCACACAGTTGAGAAACGGGGACCTTTGTCCTTCAGTCTCCAGGTGTCCCCTTGTCTGTGCCTAATGAGAGAAAAACTTGGAGCACCTGCTTCCCCTTGTCTTTGTCGCTCAGGGCCTTCCATCCATTGCTATCCACGCTGCTCCCAGCAAACAAACTGCTTCCCTCCTCTCTTAGTTCATTCCATAGATGGCAGCAATCCTAGCATAGAGCATCTTACTGACCTGTAGCTACAGCCATGCTGAGGGCCCAGAACACAGTCTGTTCTCTGGCACTAAATGAGGATAGATAACAGGGGTCAGGAACTAGGACTGCAGGTACCCTTTGTGATCTGCCAATAGGCAGGGATTATATCATGAGAATGTGTGCTCAGAGGCTACTGACGTGTATTTAAAAGATGTCATTTGAGCAGTGCTAAGACCCTTCCTTTGTCTCCCTAGTGTTGGGCAATCTGAGTAGCTGAGGAGAAATGAGTGGTGATGGGCACATGGAAAGCATGTGCAGATGATGGCAAACTGCAGCATGGTGTTGAATACCCACATGTTAACGGAACAGAAATTTTCCCTATTCCCATAGGCTGAATGGCTCACCCTGAGGGAATCGGGATCTGCCTTCATTTCCTGCGGCTGTAGGAAAGAGCTCTCAGGCAGGATTCCTGCATGGCCTAGAGCTGAGAAAACTCTGTCTGGAGTGGGAAGGGGTTACTCAGGACCTCCCAACCATGCCCAAGAGGAAGGCAGCTGACTGGGCTTTCCCACAATGAGGATTGATTTAAAGCAAAAAACTTTATATCCCAGATTTGAATCCTGATTTGAATCCACATGCAGCAAACCTCGCCTAGAAAAATCTATTTAATTGTGTTTTGCATTTGTACTTTTTAATTATTTTTCTAGAGAAAGGTTGATTCTCCTTGGTTTGTGACAAGTCAAACATGCTGACTTGCAAATACGTACAGCCTTTACACTAAGTTTGACACTTCTTTTTGCTAGCCAGGCAGATTCACTATATAAATATGATTTCAACAATTATATAGCTTAATTTACATTTATTCAACCTCTTAATTTTCCCATTTTTATTATGTTAGACAATAGTGAATGATGCATTTTTATTACTAGATGATTAATGTTTTACTTATGATTTTTGTCAAACTCTGGATGGAAATTCAAATTCAATTACAGGTGTACTCAGCATTGTGTTATTAAATAAAGCTACCTTAGAAGTGCTAAATAGTCACAAGCCATTTAAAGGGATACTGCCTGATTCCTATACACTGCAGGCAGGAAAGAGTCTTGTACCTCTCAGATCATGGGACAGAAGTGCAATAGCTTCTGTCTTGAGTCTGGCCACTGGGTTACCTGTGCTGTTGTGAGTTCAAGGGAAGTCTTGCAGGGCCCTTTCACTTATTAGAGTTGTTACATCATCTCCCCTTGTTCTAGTCAGGGACCACCTCTCCCCCTCCTACTCACTGCCTTAGCAAATACACTGCATCCAGCCAGATCCCCTTCTATCTCCCATGCAGCTCGCAAGTTCTAGGGAGCTCCTCACATGGACGTCAGTATGTCAAGTGACGAGTGGAGTTTTTTCTGATTCAGCCTTTCTCTGCTAACATGAATAACTCTATGCTCATGCTTCTAAATAACTAACTGTTTTCACCTACCACTTCCTGTTCAGTTTGGGGGGAGGTATTCTTTGCCAGTCCCTAAATTAAACCTGGATTCTGCCACAATAAATAAAAATAAAGCATTCAAAGTGCTCTAGTGGGAAGACACTAATAAAAATACACGTCACTGTCATTGGGAAGCATATCATCTGACTGATTGCCTTGTAATACCTTCCAGGGAGGAGAATTAGTAGCAGTTATAAGAGGAGCCAATGCACCACTGTTGCAGAAAACAATCCGGGACCAGCTGGAGGCAGAAAGGAAGGTTTTAGAACAAGGAGTAGAACGCGTGCTGGTAAGCAAGACTCTGCCTATCGAAATGCATGCAGGTTGTCACATGAAAAGTTCTCTTCCTCCTCCTCAAGCTGTCTCTGGCAGAGAGCACACACAAGCATTATCTACCCTGGCTGAGGTTATTAAAAGCACACTCCCCCTAATGTCCTTCAGTTCTCCACCCTCCAGAAGCCATCTCTGGAGTTGGGCTCCAAAACACAGAGTAAGACTGAAGTTTCAGAGGGGAAGCCATACTAGTCTGTATCTCAAAGGAGATACACAGGAGTACTGTGGCGCCTTAGAGATGAACAGATTAAAGTTTCAGACATGGTCATGATGGGTTTTTAAACCTATTTGCACATCTGTGGTGATGTGTATAAACCTCATGCAGGACAAGAAAGGGTTAAACTGGGGCTTGAAAGTTGTATTTAGCCCCTGCTGATCACCGCTGCAGGATGTGTCAGACTCAGGGCAGAGTATAGGAAGGAGTGTAGTGCTTTTGGGAAGAGGAGACTCAGGGTGGTCTGGAGGCCTCCGCAATAAGCAGGGTGAAGTCCCCTTACTCCATGGACAGCGCCGACTCTCTGAGGAAGCTGTGCAGGAGATGCCAAGTTTCTCCTGGTCAGCACTGGCCCCAGCTGCCTCTGCCTTGCAGTTAAAACTTTCTGCTCAGTTAAAACAGTTCCAGCTCCCACGAATCCACAGCCCGTGTCTCTGGGTATGTGGAACCTCCCTTCACTGGCTCGGTAATAACGTAGTGGTTCTGTCTTGTCTGCAGTGCACTGTTTCAAGGCTCTGGATTCTGCGTGGAGAGTATTCTCACTCTCACAGTTCCATGAGCACAGCCTCCAGCCAGTGTTAGAGCTAGAGTGCTCTAATGAACAGTGTGGATGCTGCTAAGACTACTGGGTGCAGCTACAGAGACAAAGAATTAAACCTTTGAAAGTTTCCTTTTTCGCACCAGTCTGAAAGGCACAGGAATGTTACATCCTGGAAACTTCTAAGACAGTAGTACTATAAGGGCCCTACCATCAATCAGACATTGTCCCCGCCCCCTGATCCTCAGGTCCCACCCACTTGTCATCAGAAGTCCCATCCCTGTGGGTATTACTTTTAGGATCAAGACAGACACATGACCAGAAGCAAAGAGATGTCATGCAACCCTTACAAGAATTCCTTTCTCCACCCTCTACCAATCAGGATGGGTCATGGTCCCACAGGATCACCCTAAAAGAAAATTTGACCAATTGGGGATAATTCTGAGGTTGGTGATCAGTCCCTTATAAGAATTCTTCCCATTGCCCTCTACAAATGGGTTTGGGCTGCAGAGGACCACCCTGAGAGCAGATTTGACCAAACAGGGCAGGTTCTGGGGGAAGGTGACCCTCCTGGAAGAGGATCATGTGACCCCTCAGACCTCCCTCTACCTCCTCTACCAATCAGAGTACAGCACCTCCTCTGGAATAGGCCATCTGATTCCAAGAATGTGAGTTTTAACAGCTGGAGTGATATGGGGAGCTTACAGAGGGGTCACACGACCCTCTTCTGGGCAGGTCACCTGCCCCAGAACCTGCCATGTTCAGTCAATTTTGCTCTCAGGGTGGTCTTCTGTGGCCCACACCTATCCTGATTGGTACAAGGCAATGGGAGGAATTCTAGGAGGTCATATGACACCCTTTGCTTCTGGTCATGTGTCCATCTGGATCCCAGAAGTAAAACCCTGTTGTGGGATTTCCAACAAGTGGGAGCAGTGCCTGAGGGATCGGGGCGGGGACAACATTTGATTGATGGTAGAGCCCTTATACTATGGCCAATTATGCAACATTGGACCCTTTCAAAATTCCCTGATTAGAGACAGGCTGGTGGTGGCTGCAGAGATGGGAAGAGAGTTTGCTGCAGGACTGTGAGCTTTAGAAAAAGTGGTATAAACCAGCAAAATTGCAGGAAGAAAGCCAAGAAACCATATGTGCAGATGTCACGCAGAGAAGGATTAAGGATGCACATTGGGGCCTTTATGACTGGTATGGGTATGGAATGTGGTATGTCACTAAGGTGTGGTGTGAACCCTGCGGTCACTGCTCATTGTGTGTTCTCACTGCTAGGTTAAGGATGAAGCCCTCTTCAAGGAAGGAGGAGATGCCACTGTCTTTCAGGAAGAAGAATAGGAAGATGAGGAGGGTAAGCAGTTCTTCTACAGTGGGGCAGCCACACACAGAGCACAGGAATGACTCCCTCTACAGGGAAGAATCCCAGGGATTTGAGATGCTGCTGGATACCAGAGTGTAACCCGGCCTCCGCAGTGGGTCAGAGTGTGGGCTTTTCCTTACCCCTCCCCTCTCTCCACTGCCATGGGTCGGAGCATGGGCTCGTGTCACCCCCCCAACCCTGAGTCTTTGTAGCGAGTAAACAGGTCACGTTACAAGTAAAGCAGGTCACAATGGCCATATTTGCCTTTTCCAAATGTATTCCCAAGGTGGGGCGAACCCCCAGCTGCTCTGCTCTGAGCCTTTCCTGCAAAGCATCGACACATGTTCTTTGCAGACATTAGAGTCCTGCCCATGAATTTCTGAACTGCGAACAATGAGAGAATTTCCTATTCTTACATCTTCTCAGTTGATTTTCTTTTCATCATATACTACTTCATACAGGCTGCTATGTGACCAAGGCCCAGGCGGGATCCAGTGTCTAGGCTAGTCTCTCTGTCTGGGACAGTGGCTAGAATCAGCTATCTGAGAGGATAGTGCAAGAAATCCTCTAGAGCTCCCTTTGGCAGTGGTTCCCAAGTTGTGGGGGTGCTCCACCCCTTGAGGGGCATGGAGGAGCATTCAGGGACCACATGGCTGGTCTGGGCAGCTCCCAGAGGAAGTGTGGCGGGAACACCATGTTTCCAGTTCTGCTTCACCTCCTGCCTCACTATGCCTCCAACCCTGTTCAGCCCCCTGCTCTGCTTCCAAGCTGGGCCAGCTCATGGGGGATGAGGGAGCAGGGAGGGAGTGTTGCCTTTACCAGCCCCACTTCATTCCCAGCTTGGCTTCTCCCTCAGTCCCATTCAGTCCCCAGTCCTGCTTTGCCTCCAGGCCGGCTCCACTCCCACCCCACTCTGCCCTCAGCCCAGCTCTGCCATCATTCCCTCTCTGCCCTCAGCTCCTCCCGGTCCCCAGTTCCACCCCAGCTCTGTCTTTAGCTCAAGCCCCGCTGCTGAGGAAGCCTGGGCTGTGCAGTAATGGGGGGGGGGGGAGATGGGTACACCGGGAACATTTTTGCACCCCTGCCCTAGAGAGCAGTAATGGACAAGTCTCCTACGAAGGGGAAGGGTGCTCCTGACACATGGGCAGGAGGCGCATGCCCAGTTGCATGACAGCTTAAGATCCCACTTTACATTTTACATACATGTGAAGCTCATTGACCTGCATGTTCTTATGGCCTGGGACTGGGTAGGATTCAAAAGAGGATTTATAGGGCTAATAGGAACACCCATGTGTGATAGATTTGCTCTCCTTCAGTTTCATTGAATAGCTCACCATTGTAACAAGCGAGGATGAACAAAGCCACCTCATCTATTTTGCTCCTGCATTACTCTGTGACCCTCTCTCCTAGCCCCTCCTCTTTGCCTCCTTTCTTAACCAAAGAGTCTTTCTATTTTGCCCCCAGCTCCTGCTACCTTCTTGTTCAGATGAGTGATCAGAGTGGCACATAGTATCCAAGTGAGGGTGTGCCAGCGAGCTATATCACGACACTAAAATAGTCTCTTTATTATTTTCAGTTCCTTATGCATTTTAACATGATTTGACTGCAGCTTGACATGAAGCAAAGGTCTTTATTAAACTGTTCAGGGTGATGCCCATGTCTTTTCCCTAAATGGGAACAGGTCATTTACGCTGCAGTGTGCATCACTCTGCATTTGTCGTCATTTCCCCTGCCTTTGACATTCACATTGTCACATAACAAGCGATGAATGGAACACATCCAGCCCACTTAATTAGCTTCTTTAACACGAGTACTACAATTAACAGGTAACTGCTTTTGCTGTTATATACACACCTTGGATTCTGTTATTTGAACTCCAACTCATCTGATGAAGTGAGTTTTACCCACAAAAGCTCATGATCCTATATATTTGTTAGTCTCTAAGGTGCCACAGGACTACTCGTTATTTGTCAACATTGAATTTCATCTGCCATAGTGATGCGTGTTCCCATAGCTCGGCTGAGTCCCTCCCTCTGCTTCTTCACAGTGAAGACTAGAAAAGCCTAATATTGAAACATCTGCTAATTTTGCTACATTATTCAGATTAAATATATTAATCTAGACTGGTGCTGGTACAAAGCCTTATGCCTCCCTTTATCTTTTTGCCATGTATCTTTTTGCTGTGCGGTTCTGTACTCTGTGCATGCGCAGATCGTTTTGGGCATGTGCAGATCACTCGGTGCCGGCTCTTCCGGGGTGTAATCTACTCACCACGGGCGAGTAGATTACACTATTTGTCGAGCCCTGGCCATGTTTAATATTATCCATTTATCCCTTCTATTCTCTGTCGCTTAACTAGTTTCTGACCTATGCTAGCATTTTGCCTCTCACTCCTTGATTTCTTAGTTTTCTTAAAGTCCCTCACAAGACATTATTATCAAAGGCTTTTTGAAAGTCCAAGTAGCTTAAACTGAGTATCACAAGTGCAAAGAAAGTCAGAAGCATACAAAGATCTAGATTTTTAATTACTTTTTACGAAATCTGATAGATTTCTGACTATCTATTGCTGTATACGTTTAAAGTAAATAAATAAGCACAGAGCAGTGAAAATGTAAGACACTTTCATTCTACTGCACCTTGTTCAGAGATGTAAAAACTGAAATTAATCTTACACTAGTTGTACAGATCTGTTTGAAGTTGCTAAAAGCTGTTTAAATCTTTTCTTCTGCACATTATCTTTTTTTTCCTCCTTGGTAGATTAATGTGCCCCTAATCTTCTGGGATTGCTATTGAAGTGAAAGAGGAATTTTAAAGAGATGCCGTTTTGCCTTGTAAATATGCTGCTTCTGCATACTGTTCTGCATTTGTTCCCCCCTCTGAAAACTAATGTGTTTATGAAGTAGTATTAATGAAAAATTCAGTCTCTGATATTTCCAGCTGTTTTGTTGGGGGAGGGGGGGCGCACAGTATACTTTGGATTATTTCTCTCAGCCTGTGCAAGAGTTCTGGAAGGCCTCTGAGGCAGTGGAGTCAAACCTGCGTAGTCTCTCAAATTTCTCAGAGCCTTTTCTCGTCTTGGCTCTCTCTAAGCGGCACAGCGCTGTCCACAACAGCTCTCTCCGCCCAGTGTGGTTGAGTGGAGTCAATAGTTCTGTGACAGGCACCCCCTGTTCTTAACACCAATGGAGGTCCAGATGCCACTTTCCTCACTGGCAACAGAAACACTATGCCAAGGCTACTCAACATGCAGCCCACGGGCCACATGCGGCCCACAGCCCATCTGTTTGCGGCCCGCGATGCGGTTTGGGTTTACACAGGGCTCAACAAAAAAGTAGTCAGTATATGGTCTTCTGTTGAGATGCATTTTAGTAGTTAAATTCCTGGACTGTCATTGCTCATTAAAAGTGCTGTCAGATGGGTGGAAATTGGGTAACTATTACATTTTATTAATATCAGCAGAACTGACTTAAACAGCCTATGCGTTTTGTAGTCTTGCCTTAATCTTTGTATTCATGCCTGTTAGTATGAAAGAAGCTATTTGCATATATATTTACATGTATCTGCAACCACACTTAAGTTGCGGCCCTCGGCATGTGCTGTGAGTATCATTGTGGGCCCTGAGGCTTCCAAAGTTGAGTAGCCCTGCACTATGCAAAGGATTGTTACACAGCTCAGGATCTGGCCCTTTGTCTTGACATGACAGAGCAAACTAAAGGGTCACGCTTGAAGAATTCTTTAATAAACCAAACCAAAGCTTTTCACTCTGAGCCGCTTCCCTGCTTGGCCTAGCACAGGGGAGTGAACAAAGACATACAGCAGTATGTAGTACTAGGAGGGTGAGAACGTGATCTCTCTCTCTCCTACTAGATGTTTGCATCAAAGGCACTAGCTGACATTCCCTTGAAAGGGAATCCTCTGAACTGTCATTCATGTTAAAATTCGACACTTACCACCAGGGACTTAACAAGACTTTGAACTTTCTCACCCATTACCAAGACAGTTTCCCCAATTATCACCTGTAATACCATTAACTCACAAACATCCCACTCTCCCTACCTTTAATATCAGCAATTCACAGACACTTACCTTCCTTCCTCCCCCTTCCCACCCCCCCGCATCCTCCTTCTGTTCTGCAATGTGATTTGTCCTTTTCATATTTGTTCATTTTTTTAATTGTATCCTTTGGTATATATGGTTGTGACTATTTTCTTCCACTATTTGATCTGAGGAAGTGGGTCTTTAAAGTGCTACATTGTCCTGCATTTTGCTTCAACTACCCCAGACTAACACGGCTACATCTCTATCACTAGCTGACATTACTGTGAGTGGAGACACATGCCACTTCAGTATCACCCAAGGTAACCCTGTCTCCTTCCAACTTAGAGCCAGGTTTTCCAAGAGAGACCAGAACACTGGCTTCCCAAGGGGAGCAGAGGCCTTTTTAGAGACAGTGAAAGTACATTTGTGCCTAAAATAAAGTGATCAAACCAATAGAAAGGGCCAATTAGTAAGAGGATAAGGACAGCATGGCATATTCTGCATACCAGCTGAGGAGAAACTCTCTGGGGTGTACACTTCAAAGAATATATTTCAAAGGTTCACTGGTACTTAAAAAAAGGGAAGAGAACCCCTTAGTTATCCATCACGTAGGAGATTTAGGCAACTCTTGAGTCTGTGAATCTTGAGTCCCATGGGTGGAAGGACTAGAGATACTGGTAAATACATGAGAAAAGGTATTGTAATTTTCTAGGATAAAGTTGTAGTCGCTAGAAAATGAGTTTGGCTTGCAATCAGACCTGTCAGATCTCAGATGTATCATTTTAATTTCTGTTCTTAATAAACTCATTCTTGGTTTTACTATAAATCATTTTAGTGCTGGTTTGTGAAAGTGATATGTGCATCTAGGCTGATGTATGCTCTTTCTTGGTTGGGGCTATGGGAGGGATAGCCTAGTGGTTTGAGCATTGGCCTGCTAAACCCAGGGTTGTGAGTTCCTAATCCTTGAGAGGGGCTATTTAGGGATCTGGGGTGAATCTGTCAGGGATGGTACTTGGCCCTGCCATGAGGGCAGAGGACTGGACTAGATCACCATCTCTTTCAGTTCTATGAGATGGTATATCTCCATATATTATTATTATTATATTACAGGCAGCAGATTTAATATTTTCTGTCTAGTGAGAAGGAATGCACATTGCAGGGAGACATCTCTGAGAAACTGTGGTTAACCGTTTCTTGCAAGGCAAGATTTAGACAGAGTCTGAAGGGGCTTTCTGGTGATGTGGACAGACTTGTATGGCAGGGAGCTGACTTATGAAGTCAGAGGGGTAACACAGTGGTTTATGGTTCTACTTGTCCTAAGCAGAACATCACAAATACATGTTTGACCAATCCCTGCTCCAAAGTGTGGGCACTACCCATTCCCGTGCCATGTGTCTTATAAGCTGATGCCCTGGGGTGTGGGCCCTGCTGTTTCTGAGTGTGTCTGACCAACCACAGCCCTGGGCTGTGGATACTACTGCTTCCCAGAGCACTCTAACAACCCCCTGAAGCTCCTTGTCAGGTAGGGGACTCTGACTCATGGGAAGACAGGCTAAGCATAACCTGGCCTGTTTATGTATCACCGTATTTTGAGCCTGCAACGCATTTAGCTCATGTGCAGGGTCTGTAGGGTACCTGCTGTCTCTAACAGGGAAATTCTGTCCTGGGACAGAGCCGCAGTCGCTGCCAGGCTGGGCCCTGTCTCAGATAGTTTGGTCTGCCCCAGCTGCTAGCAGCCAGGTGGGTGGCCTGACTGTGCGCAGAGCAGCGGCCAGGCCTAGCAGAAGGAGCAAGGTCAGACCCAGTTAGTCTGCAGGCCAAGTCAACGGGCCGGCCCCACGAGCGGGGGCAGAGCCAGGAGCCGGAGCTCAGAGCGGGGTTAGTAGGTCTGAGGCCGGGCGAGGGGCAGGCCCTGAGCTAAGCATCAGGCAGCCAGCGAGCTCCTGCGGGCTCCCTCAGCCAACGGGGGGCAGCGAGCGAGGCGCAGCGGTGCGCCCTGCCCGGACACGCGGGGTGCGGCAGGCCCTGCCCTGGCCACACGGACGCTGCACACACAAGAGGCCAGTTGCACGCGGGCGGCTAGAGGGCGCGAATGGGGGCGTGGTGCGGCCGCAGGCGGGGCTTGGGGGCGTGGCGGAAGCGGCAGGGGCGGTGTGCATGGGGGCGGGGCGAAAGGGGCAGGGGCGGTGTGCATGGGGGCGTGGTGGAAGCGAGTGTGTGTGAATGGGGGCGGGGCGGACTAGCTGCTGCTCTCTGGCCTCAGAGGAGATTGGCTGGAGACGCACATGCGCAGTGAGCGGTTATTCGGCTAGTGCCGGTGGCGGGGTCCTCAGCCCGGCTGCGGCTGCTCCACGAGCCGATATTTCCTCACGCGTGAGGGCGGGGCGTGGCCTCCCCTCCCCGGCCTCTCGTGCCGCTGCCTCCCACCTCAGGCGCTAGAGCCCGCCGGGGTCCCGCGCTGCTCCCCCGGCGCGCGCCTGAGGGAGCCGGGCCTGGAGATGGAGCCCGAGAGCCGCGGCGCGGAGCCGGGCGCCCCCCTGCCGGGGCCCGGCGAGGAGCTGGGGCCGCTGCCGGGCCAGGAGGTGCTGCTGCCGAAGCTGGGCGGCGCGGAGCTGGACCGGGAGCTGGAGTCGGGCGGCGACCTGGTGAGGGGGGGGCGCTCGGCTGGAGGCGCGGCCCGGGGGGGAGGCCCCTGAGCGCGCGCGCTGTTGGCTCCTGCGGGCCTGGGTCAGTCTGCGCCCCGCGGCTGCCGGCCGCTGCTCTGCTGAGCGCTGTGTCCCCGGGGGCAGGGGCGGGTCTCCGGCTGGAGCCTCTGGTGAAAGACGCGAGTCTGCAGCACAGCCACAGCCGCAGAAACTTGGGCTCTTCCTGCCCATCGGCCCGCCGCCTGCTCACCGACAGCCTGTCCGCGCCCTGCCTGCGCTCAGCCGCGTGTGGGGGCAGATACTTGTAGCCCAGCATAGTCAGGACCCCCTCACTTGTGGAAGTTCTCGTCTCATTTAGTCTGGACAGTTGCTGGGCAACGCAACCCTCGCTGTACTGACTGGAGGTGAGGGCTCTGTGTGTCCGCATCTCTGTGTATCTGTGTTCCCATTGGTACATCTTGAACTAAATTAACTGCTGGCTCTCCCAGAGATGTCTCACAAGTGCCCCCAGGGATATGCATATCACAGTAGAGGAGGTAAACTTCCTTACTATGTGTGTGACCAGTACCTAGCCCATCAGGGACCTGATCTCAGTTGGAAACACTAGAGTAGAACCTCTAGTTTACGAAGTAATTGGTGTTTGAGGAGTTAATGAAACAAACAAATAATTGAACAGCCTAACATTACAGTATGTATGGCACACTGGATTGTTTTCTTGTCCTTCAGACCACTGCAAAGCAATTTAGAGTGCATTGAAGGCATCTGAATGTGAAGTTATATTAGAACCTGAGTTATAAACACCTTGGAAATGGAGGTTGTTCATAACTGAATAGTATGTTATGGTTCTTTCAAAAGCTTACAAATTAACATTGATTTTAATACAGTCCTGAAACTTTACTATGCAGAAGAAAAATGTTGCTCCTCCCCCCCCCCCCCTTTTTAAAGTAGTTTAACATGGTATTGTACTGCATTTGCCTTTTTTTGGTCTCGGCCACTCCCTGATCACGTGTGTCTGATTCCAGTTGAGGTGTGTGATTGACTAGTCAGTTTGTTATGATGCTGTTTGAAGTTCTACTGTACATCATACTCCAGTCGATCTCCAGAAAATTGCTAAATACAGTACATTTTGAGTCCCTGTAAAATGTACGTTTGGAAGGTTGAATAAAGAGGCTAAATTTTTTTTTTTTATTTAGATAGACGATAAAGAGTTTGATATTCCCCAGGTTGATACTCCTCCAACATTGGAAAGCATATTAAATGAGGTGAGTGTGTTTTGTCATATATGGCAGGCTTCCAAAATATTGAAACTAGACAGAATTGTTCATATTAATAAATTCTCTCTAAACGGTGATGTCAAAATGGATTATTTAGTTTATTCTGCAGTTGGCAAAATACACACACCAAGTAAACTCTGAACACTGTGATACACTTCAGTTGTGTGTTTTCTACTCAGAAGATGCCATATTTAATATCTAAGATCTATGTTTTCTAAATACTTGTATATTTAGAAAATATTTACAAGTAGGTAGATACACAATTGGGCATACTTATGAAGAAAATACATAGCCACAGAACACTTGGTGTGCAGGTAAATGTTATAAATGGATAAATACAGTTTGATAGTGTGGTGTTTGGGTCACATCAGGTGTGTATTCTAGGCGCTACAAGTGATTGTGAATTTACTACATCCCTTAATAATCTGTTCCAGTCTTTATTTACCTTTAAGAATTGACTTCTTAATTTCCACTTTGAACATAGACTGCACATTCTAGACTCTGACCACAGCATCTTCTGAGGATCAGTCCCTGTCAGATTCCAGCAGTGGGGATCTATACTAGTAATATGGGTATTCCAAGAAAAACAGGTTACCCCTGGATGATCTGAATGTTCAGTGCAAGGAATCATGACCCGAGAACTCCATTAGAGATGAGTCATTTCCAGTCTGTCTTGTCTGTCGTGTTTATCAAATTGTTGCTTTTGTTTCAGACTGATGATGAAGAAGAGTCTTTCATTCTTGAGGATCCCTCTCTATTAAATGTTGATAACATTGACACTCACTCTTATGACACATCATCCTTGGCAAGCTCAGACAGTGGGGACAGGACACACTTGAAAAGGTAACTGATAAGTTGGACAGTTCTCTTCTATACCATCTTTGAGTTAGATGTATCATGAGTATTGGAACTGATGTATCATATTTCACTGAGGACCACATAACTCTGTTTTCTGACACACTTGCGTCTGTTCAATCCATGGGATTAGTATGAAATCCAGTGGGGTAAACTAGAAATGTGGTCTGTTGTTCAAAAGATATTTTGGAGAATCCCGAGCAAAGAAGCATCCAAACTTCTGTGATATATTTTGCATAGTGAAAAGAGCCATTTTTCCCAATAGAAAACTAACCTTTATCTTAGTGGAAAATAACCCACTATTAAGAGGAAAATCCCGCAATATACTGCAGTGCAAACTCTGATAGGATCAAACCTCAGTCCACATGTTAAAAATGGATGATGTGCATAAAAAGTCATTCTGTAACAGGCTGCTTATTCCTAAGGGATCCACGAGACAGAAAGATAGAGGTCTAATATATGCTGCAGTGGGCTGTGGAATTTGTTGCAGAATTATTTTAAGTTTACATAATTTATCTGTTGTGATTGTAAAGAAGACTTTCCAAATGTGAAGAATGTATTGATGAATTTGTATGCAGACATCCTGAAACAGTGTGTGAGATGATGAGAGCGGTTCCCCCTCTTCAGGGGAGTGTTCTCCTAATCACCGTTTAGAGCACAATATTGTATTGTTGATAAATCAGCAATTAAGCTGGTTAATAGCAGGTGTTCTAGCCACACAATCCCAAACCACTCCTGATTCCTTCTCTGAGGCCAAAAGTTCCAGCTGCCCCCTGACAGTTTGTACGGTGCAGTTGTTAACATACAGGTCAATGGGAAAAATGATAACTTGGGGCAATGTAAAATGATTTGAATGTAAAGTCAAATAAGACACAATGACATACTGATTATTTTCATAGCTAAAACCAAATTTTTTTCAAATTCAGTTTACCCAAAGTGCTGCAGTATTATTTCTAGTTGGTTATACAGAAGTACTGCAGAAACCAGGAGGCTTGGCTTTGCAGGCTTTACGACAGCCTTACTTGCAGGGTACGTGGACTTTGGCAATAGCATAGGCTGATGCTATAAAGCCTTAAGATTTTCACAGTAGGAGCCTAACAAAGTCCACATATGTGCTCCTAAACGTGTGGCCTCACTCACAGAAGTGCTGAGCACCTAGGAGTGTCATGTGTCAATAGTTAGTTTGTAGCATTATGAGGCATTTATCAATGGGGCTTTATTAGTACATTATACTATAAATATAGTTTCATTTTAATAAAATACAATATTTAGCATCTGGAAACGTGCTTGAATTGATCTGTTTATAGGGAAACATTAGTCTCCAGTTTTACTGGTTTTTGGCTGGCTCGGAAACCTCAACTTTCAAATCAAATGAAGCTATTCAACCTTGGAATTCAATAAAGTTTTAAAACAAGTTATAATATAGCACCTATAGTTAAGATTGTTTGGCTGTTTCTATTCTAATCAACATTCAGTTCCTTGTAATTTCTCAAACTTTCACTATTCAGGCTGAAATTTTACACATCTAATCTCTGCTAATGGATGATTTTTTTTTAAATGAGCAGGAATATTTCAGCCATTTTCCTATGATGTGGGAAAAGAATCATTTGCAACCTTTTGTTAATAGTTCTGACGTTTCAGTGTTTGTGGGGAAACATTTTAAATTGAGAGAATTTCTAAAAGCCCGAAATTAAACTTTTTGGAGGGCTACTAATATTTGGTCAGGGCAGGTTTTGTATTCATTTTCCTTTCATGTGCATCAAAGTTGAATGGATTTCTTCCTTGACATGCAAGTACTTGTGGAATCTGTCTGACAGAATAGGTATAATTTAAGGCAGGGCTCCAAACTTCATTCCATATCATTTGTGAAAATATGTTCCTGACTCTCATTGTAGAGTTTGGATAATGTGTGGGGAATGAGGTTATTGTAACTTTTAGTAACGCTTTCCTGTAATCTTAGATGCTGGGATTTATTCTGAACTAACAGCACTTTTAATTTTTTTAGGAAGAAGAAGCTCCCTGATTCTTTCTCTGTTCATGGATCGGTTATCCGTCTTTCTCTTCTGAAAGGAATTTCTGCCCAAATAGTATCTGCTGCAGTAAGTGTCATTTCTTCTGCAGAAACATTGATCAAGTTACAATGAACAGGAATGAGAATATACATTGTTAAATACAAACAGTGCCTGCTCTGGTAAGACCTTCATGTGTGGCGTTTACTTAATCAATTTCACACTGTGAGCTCTTAGCTTCAAGTAATAGTCAATGCCTGAGAGCTGTACCCCAGAACTTAATGAAGAGGCAAAGCAGTGGTGCATTCAGGCAGGATAGTTGGTCTCAACCCCAGCCTCTGGAAGGGAAGTGAGTCACAAAAGAAATGGCTACTAATGAATGCATCTTTATAAAAAAAAAAAAAGTGTAATGATGGAATACAAATCTGTCTTCTAATCACTACATCTAATTATAAAGAAGAGCCAATGAATAAAGTGTCCTAAAATTAAGAAAGATCAAAGAGGGAACTCCCTCATCTCCCAACCTGTGTCCACAGTAGGCCTGGGTGCCCTGCAGGCTGAGGCTGCTACAACCAAAACACCGGAGCAGCCCGTCTCTGTGGGGCACTCTCGCCCAGCGTTTCCCAAACTATGGGCCGTGGCCGGGAAAAAAATACCGGGCCTCAGCATGGCTGGTAACTGCCGGCAGGGCCGGCCTCAGGCCAATTCGGGCCCCGCGCCCCTGAACCCGGAAGTGCCAGCTGGGTGTCTCCCCTGGTTCTGCCTGGCGCGGGCCCCCCCGCGTGTCCTCCCACCCCACCCCCACAGCGTCTCCACCGTGCGCAGCTCCTCCTCATCACCTGCTGCCGCCCATGTGCGGCGTTGCACGTGGGCGGGGAGCACGCCTGGGCTTGACGTGATGTCACGGCCGAGATTTTAAAAGTCTTCGGAGGCATGTGGTAGGGTCACGCTGGCTCGGGCGGCTTCCGGCCCCGCAATGTGGAAGGCAGAAGGTAGGGAATGGGTTTGGGCGGAGGCGAGGAGGCGGTGGCGGGCTTGTGCGAAGGAGGAGGAGTGGAAGGAGAAGGGGCTTGGGAGGGGAAGGCACCAAGGGACAGGGTGCAGGAGAGAGAGAGACAAATGCCAGGGGGCCAAGTGCAGACAATGAGGGAAAGGGCAGGAGGGGAGGTGTCAGTGGGAGGGGGACAGGGTTATGCTGGGAGAGGAGAGGAGAGGGGAAGGGCATTGGGGGCTGGAGGGGGAGGTGCTGGGAGAAGGCTTGAAAGAAGGGGTGGGCATGAGAGAGGTGGAAATGGAGCAAGTGATGTGAGAGGGGCAGGAGGGGATGGGGCAGAGAGTGCTGAGGGGGTGGGTATCAGGGAAAGAGAAAACAAAGGGGGCAGGGGCAGTAAGGGAAGGGGGAGGCACCAGGAGAGTGCAGGGCTAAGGGAAGGTGCAGGTGCCAGGGGATTCTGGGGTGAGGAGGAGGGGAGAGCTGGCCACCGGAAACAGCACTGGATGGGGGAATCGGGGCAGGCTGGGGAGATTGGAGGGCCGGTGGAAGCAGGGCTGCCGGGGGGGGCCCAGGTTGGGGGCAGGGAGCTGGCCGGGGAAGATGGGGGCGGGGAGAAGAAGCGGCCTCTGGAAGGAGGGCTGGATACAGGCAGTGGGGCTGGCCAAGGGAGATTGGGAGGAGACGTGGACCTGGCTGCCTGGGAGGGGGTTGAGGGAAGTGGGGCTGGCCAGTGGGGAGAGCAGGGGGGAGGAATGGATTGGCCTGAGGGGAGTGGGACTGACCTGGCCATATGTAGATGTTGGGATGCTGCCCCTGTTCCCCCCCTTACCTCCCGCATGAGTTAGTCCAGCCTGGGGATTCTATTGTTCCCCCATACACACTCCCCCTCGAGTAGTTGCAAATTGTCTGGCTGGTAGACACACTCATGCAGCCTGAGCACATTTACCAGCCAGGCAGTTTGAAACTACAAACTGATACATCTAATAATAATACAACTTACCTAATGAGAAAATACCAGACATGTTATATGTCTGGTATTTTCTCAGTTTGTTTTTATGTGTTTATATTTTTGGGCTGTAAAAAGTTTGGGAAACCCTGGTCTAACCAGCTTTCTGTCTGTCTTACAGTCCATTTATCCAGTCCATATTCCTTAACTTGCTCGCAAGAATATTGTGGGTGACCATATCAAAAGCTTTGCTAAAGCTGGCACTGGGGGTTTTGGGAAGACCAGAA
The DNA here is from genome assembly GCF_052426305.1 of Pelodiscus sinensis. NCBI lineage: Eukaryota > Metazoa > Chordata > Testudines > Trionychidae > Pelodiscus > Pelodiscus sinensis. The sequence continues at coordinate 52,567,340 of NC_143061.1, forward strand.
ACAACTTATTTGAATATTCATCATTTGATTAATGAATATGCAAATATGCAAACGAACATTTCTGGTCCTCCAAAAGTTCGTGAATGGATTTACTGGTCCCTGTGTCAAAGTTTGGGAACCGCTGCTCTAGCCCACCACAGTCAGGGGCTGCTCCAGTGGTGGCAAGGGGGAGGGCGACAGCCAAGCTGGATTGGCCTCTCCGCTTACCCCCCTTAATCCAATTAATTGGTTAAACAATATCCCAATTAAACAGGGTTTTACATATCTACTTTCCATTAGAAAAAAAGTTTATAAACCACTGTTTAACTAAATAGTAGGAAAGTTAGCTGTTGTGTTTACCAAATAAACTTCCCTTACTGTCCTGTGAGTTATTTGCAATGTTTTCTACACACACAAAATCCTTGCAGCACTAGTTTGCTTCATTAAATGGATGATATGGCAACAGTTTATGGTGTGATCCCTATCCCTACAAGCCTCATTAGTTAAAATGCATGCAACCACTTTTTTAAAGTCCTAGTTAGACTGACTTCAATCTCACCCTGTAAAGTCAATACTGTGTTTTCTGTACTGCTACACTGACCCAGAGGAAAGGTCTGTCTGAGATGTGGTTTGAAGCTGTTTTGGTGAATCTGAATGTCATGCTGTCTGGGATGGAGTGCGTCTCTCAAAACAGACTGTAAAAGCAAGACAGACACTGGCAGCAGATTCTTTAGTATTCCATCTAAAGGTTTTATTAGCTGAATAACCAATCAAGTGAGAGAAGCCTTGCATTGCAAAAGAAGAACTAAAAGGAATTTACTCGTTCTTGTGCATTCGAAAGCAATTGATCATTGTGTGTGGTGACAAACTCAAAACCATGCTCTTTTCTCTCTGCAGATTACTACATCTCTGTTATTATTTGGAATTAGACTGACTCACCTGCATATAGATTTCTTGCTTTAACGTCCTAGTAACTCTCATTTTTTCTTAGCTAATAAACCTTTAGTTAGAATACTACAGAATTGGCTGCCAGCATTGCTCTGGGATGCAACTCTACCTGGGTGAGTGACTGGTCTCTTGAGAGTGACCTGGAATATTTGTGATTCTTAGTGTAAGTGATAATTTATCATATAGTGCTGCTTGTCTGGATGGCAAGAGACTGGAACATTTAACAGGATTGTCTAAGATTGCCATATTGAAACACTTTAGGAGTTCATATTTGGTACTAGGTTGGTAATCTAAGTATAAAACATACTACCAGTTTGAGGTGTCTGCCCAGCTGTTAGAGCACTGTTGTATATGGGAAGCAGCACAGAGCTACCCTCCAAATGTGCAGCTGTAATGACTGAACAGAAATGTACATAGGTGAGGAGCCTTGCCTCATTTTACTTTAACAATGACCTTTCTGTCCCTGTAGGACAAAGTGGATGCTGGATTACCGACTGCAATAGTAAGTACTGGAACGTGAGTGACACAAGCTCACATACACACTCCAGATTAGGCCCTAACACTTTCCCCTTGTATATGAGGTAAGAGCTTTGCAAATGTCAGTGGCAAGTTTCTCTTGATATTTCCTCCCTAGAATCATTTCTTAAACTGAAGCAAAGTAATCCTTCATGGTATCTGTCCAATGTCCTTCACCGTCAACTAAACATCAAACTGTAGACTACACGCTGTGGTGGTGTATTCCCCTCGCTATTGGCGAGAGGGAGGCTTTCAGCTGTACACAGCTTTTCTCAAAACTTCCCTCTTTCCAACAGATGCTGGTCTAATAAGAATACCGCACACACTGTAAACAGTAAAATATACTGGAAGCCAGTGTGATCAAAAACATTCTATAATTTATTTAAAAAACAACCCTCCCCCCATTTTATTAATGTTCTTTTAACCAGTTACACAATCAAGCTCTCCCACAAGGACATATAATTAAGATTGCCGGGGTTGAGGGATAGGGGAAATCCATTTTAAATAAATGCCATATTTAGACTGCCTGTCTCCTTAGAGAATCTTTGACTTAAGTGTAACCATTCACAAGGGTAGGATGAACCAAAGATGAACTTCTTTCTGAGTAACATTCTAACAATGTTTAAGAAACAAGGGGAATCACTAAAACCCTGATATGCTATTTACAGAAGAAACAGGAAGTGTCCACTGTGTGTGTGGATGCATGCATGCCTACTAAAGCTTGAACTTATTGGTTCCTAGTTTTCAAGCCTTTTTTTAACCTACAGTGTACAAAGCTTTATAGCAGAAGATATTGATATATCTTTACATATTAGCTGTGCTCCTGACTTTGGGGCACTTAAAGCCTTATCCAACTCTTTGTTGAAATTGTTGGCAAATTTTTTCTGTCATTTGAACTGGGCACTCTTTTGAGGTTCAGATAATTGTTGAGGGTGCACTCAAACTGTGATCCTTGGATATGAAAAATAGGGAGTGCTCTGCTGTGCCAGATAACAGGAGCAATACTAACCTTGCATAAAGGAAATCAACTTAGTTTGTGTGTTCATCACCATGGCAGATGAGTGAATTGAACTTGAAACAGTGTGGGGGGAAAATACAATGTTGTGCACAGATTGAGGAATGATTAGGTTGGTGACAGTCGTTGAGATGTAAAATTATACCTTATTAGTTTTGTGATGGGTGGTTGATACAGATACTTTAGATTGTGTATGTTACTTGTCTGTGGTAAGCTTGCTCTACTGTACCTTGCTGTCTGTCACGTTCTAAAATGGTTTACCTCTCTGCTGATTAACTTTGGCTAGCAGCGTTAGATGCTGACTGCTTAAAATCATGGATTTGGTGGCAGTTTGACATTTCAAAATTTGAACTCTTTTCCATGTTCTGTCCAGGCAGCATCAAGTCTGATAGCGGTGGGGACTTCCCATGGTTTGGCATTAATTTTTGGTAAGTTAAAATATCCTTTTGGTACCTCTCTTATTCAAAGTCCATTGTGAAATTCATATTTTAAATTAGGCTACATTTTTAATATTCAGTTTACATATTTAAAATAAAACTAATTTCAGTAAAGAACTATAAATATATAATATCATAAACATGACAAAACAATCACTAAAGAGAATTGTTGCAAGTGTGCATTCTGTCATTTGTCCTTCCACTTTATAACAAGTTATGTAAGATTGATAAGAGGTCACTTGACAAATCCCATAAGCCTTCTGCAATATTTCCTATCTTCTAGGCAGTTGTTATAGAAGTATCTCATACTTAAGCCAAAATGAGGAATTCACTTTAACAGAATATTAAGGCAATATAAACAAGAGCATAAATTTGTCACGTAATGTTTCATCTTGTTACTAGGATTTCTCCTAACTTTTCAAAGCATAGGTTCCTTGTTATCAGATCAAACCCTGACTTAAATGTTGGTAGGACCTGCTGAGTCTAACAATGTAATATGTTTGTCAACGATTACAGTTGCTGATTTATAATCTTATAGGACTGACTCTCAAGGTGAGCGAAATCTATTAAATATTCTGGGCTAACGATAAATAAAATTTGAACAATATTTGGTCCTACTTGTTATCCGCTCACTTAAATATAAATGGTAGCTAAAAATCAAATTTACATGATATGTTTTAAAGAGGGTGCTACTTCTTGAGGCTGGCAGAAACAGTAGCACATAGTGCTCTGGGCTCTGAATCCTATCAACCATGTCACTATTCCTTCCTATGGAAATTAGGGTGTGTTGTTTTAAGGTATTTGCACAAGATGTCTGGTGACTAGAGCACAGGACTGGAAAGCTTTTATGTAAAACAACAACTCTTACCCTACTACTGTCAAATTAGCTTACAGGGGGAGGAGAAATTGAAGGAGATTGCTCAGGAGAGATTTTCGTGTCCCCCTTTATAGAAATATGGGGATTGCCATGCATGATCTAGACTAGTGGTTTCCCTATAGTCAGTTTCCAGTTGTATTCAGAGACAGTACAAGAAATGTCACAGTGGAAAAATTTGTCCATGGGAGGAAGTTTCTTCCTAACTCCTGTCAGTGGTAGATGGCCAATCTCTTTTGAATGGTGCAAGGTGTCCTCTACCTTGTAGAAATGTGATTGATAGGCTAATTATGCATTGTGTTAAAAGCAAATACATTTTTATTCTGCTCAAACTTTGTCCTTGATATCATTGAGTGACTTCTCATTCTGTTATGTATGATAAATAAAGAACTGTGCCTGTTTTTTCTCTCTATCTATTCCCCCTCACTTGTTTCCTCAAAAGAATTCACATCGTTTTCTCCTCATATAACTATAATTTTTATGTTCTCCTAGTTGATAATTTTCTTTAAAATCTTAGAAGTGCAGGTAAATATAGTGATAACAGCCCGCCAGGAACTAATCCTGGCAGGCCTCCGGTTTTGTTTTGTTTTTAATTGCCCACCCTTGGATTAATCGCTTTGTTTTATACCCCATCTGTAGCTTTGTCATTGAGATATACCTACCTTACGGAGGTGGTGAGAGGCTTAACGTCAGTGTTTTGTAAAGTTGGAAGTTTAGTCAGAGTTCAGACTAGAACTTGTGAATCCTGACTCCCAGCCTTGTGCTTATTCCCGTACTGTGTGTGTGGCGTCTAGCACAATGAACTCCCTTCTGGATTGGCCTGTAGACACTTCTGTAATAAACAGTCCCTTTGGGTTATTTATTTCTCAATTATCAGAGGGGTAGCCGTGTTAGTCTGAATCTGCAAAAGCGACAAGGAGTCCTGTGGCACCTTATAGACTAACTGAAGTGTAGAAGCATAAGCTTTCGTGGGCAAAGACCCACTTAGGCATCTGACGAAGTGGGTCTTTGCCCACAAAAGCTTATGCTCCTACACTTCAGTTAGTCTATAAGGTGCCACAGGACTCCTCGTCGCTTTATTTCTCAATGATGTTTATGTAAATAAGAAATTTCTTACCAGATTATTACCGGAATCTTTGAGTAGTTTGGTTTTAAAAAAATGACACGAAATAATGAAAACCCCACACCCCAGATGGGTCAGCTAGTCTGGACTTGAAAGCACCACTAAACTTGGGGGAGGGGGTTTTGTATGTGGCATGGGAAGGGCCTTTATGAGGTCTCAGATAAGAGCCCCAGTTACTTCTGCAGTGAAGCCATAATCATTCAGAAAATACTAATAGAAATGTAGCTGTGTTAGTCTGGTGTAGCTGAAGCAAAATACAGGACTATGTAGCACTTTAAAGACTAACAAGATGGTTTATTAGATGATGAGCTTTCGTGGGCCAGACCCACTTCCTCAGATCAAATAGTGGAAGAAAATAGTCAAAACCATATATACCAAAGGATACAATTTTAAAAAAAATGAACACATATGAAAAGGACAAATCACATTTCAGAACAGGAGAGGGATGCGGGGGAGAGGGGCGGTGGGGGGTGGGAAGGTAAGTGTCTGTGAATTAATTATATTAGAGGTGGGGAGAGTTAGATGTCTGTGAGCTAATGGTATTAGAGGTGATAGCTTCCCCAATTATCTTGATAATGGGTAAGATAGTTTGAGCCTTTGTTCATTCCTTCCCGGAGAGTGTCGAATTTTAACATGAATGACAGTTCAGAGGATTCCCTTTCAAGTGCAGATGTAAAAGGTCTTTGTAGCAGAATGCAGGTGGTTAAGTCATTGAGAGAGTGTCCTTTCTAGTTGAAATGGCAAGAAACTGTTTTTTCTTTGTGATCAAAAGAGATATCAGACAAGATCACAAAGAAAAAACAGTTTCTTGCCATTTCAACCAGAAAGAAACTGTTTTTTCTTTGTGATCTTGTCTGATATCTCTTTTGATCACAAAGAAAAAACAGTTTCTTGCCATTTCAACCAGAAAGGACACTCTCTCAATGACTTAACCACCTGCATTCTGCTACAAAGACCTTTTACATCTGCACTTGAAAAGGAATCCTCTGAACTGTCATTCATGTTAAAATTCGACACTCTCCGGGAAGGAATGAACAAAGGCTCAAACTATCTTACCCATTATCAAGATAGCTTCCCCAATTATCACCTCTAATACCATTAGCTCACAGACATCCAACTCTCCCCACCTCTAATATAAATAATTCACAGACACTTACCTTCCTCCCTCCCTCCCCCCGCATCCCTCTCCTGTTCTGAAATGTGATTTGTCCTTTTCATATACATTTTTTTTTAAATTGTATCCTTTGGTGTATATATGGTTGTGACTATTTATTTTCTTCCACTATTTGATCTGAGGAAGTGGGTCTGGCCCACGAAAGCTCATCTAATAAACCATCTTGTTAGTCTTTAAAGTGCTACATAGTCCTGTATTTTGCTTCAGAAAATACTGTGATTGTATAGGGGGTTGAATTTATTATCTCACATAATTCACTGTCAGACTATTTATTTTTACTCTTTATCTTTATTCTGATGTATTTTTACTCTTGCTTCTGTATGGCTCCTTACCATGGCGAAGGAAACAGGCTTTTCACAATTATCTAAGACTTAAGAGCACAAGTTCCAGTCAGTGTTCATGGGGCTGATGCTCCTAAATTACTTAGAAAAATCCTGTCTCAGGACTTTAAACAATCAAATTGTGGATTAAAAATTTCTCCTTTCTTTATGTTCCATCCTATGTAGTCACAAAATGAAAGTTACAAATGTTCTTTCAATTACTGTTTTTCCTTTATATTTCCTGTCTTTGCTGTTCACCGTGACTGATGAAATCTGGCATACACACTTCTGCAGTAGCAATTCTCCATATTTAATTCCTTTTCTGTTGTAAAATAATTGCCAACCATCCTTCTTGCTTTCTCTCTTCCCATCCTTCCATTTTTTTAAAATAAATGAAACAAGCTCTACCAGCAGAATTTAGAGGCTCAAGTTCTTTCGTTAGCTTCTCTGCTAGTATGTCTGTTACTTCTGTTTTCACTTTCTTCTGTTGTATTTATTTGATTCTTCTCTCTCTTTCCCTGTGGACTGAAAAGGAAAAGGTATAGTAATATTGGATTGTGCATGTACTTTGCATGAATGACGTGTCTTACCTGTCTTACTGTGCTGTTTTGAATGCTGATATGCCAGATTACCCTATGTTGCAGTTCGGGGTCTGTGTAGGGTTGGCAGGTGTCTGGTTTTCGCCCGGACAGTCCATTATTTCTGGCCCCGTCCGGTAAAAGAAAAACAGAAAATACATGTAAGATGTCCGGTATTTTCTGTTGGATGGAAGGCTGGTGGGGACATTGTTCCCCTGCTGCGTCTGGCACAGGTGGGGGGGAGCAAGGATTCTTAAAAGCATCTGGCAAGCCTAGGTCATAGAGCTGGGCTCTTTTGCTGGCTAGTGGAGCGTACTGCCTACTGTACTAGCAATCTTATTTTTGAGGGTCTGAAGTTTTTTGGGGAGTTGGCCTCCAGGAACAATAAAAAAAGAAAAGCCCACGTGGTGTTTGTGGCTCTTTCTTTAATGCAGGCTACCCGCTTCGGCCACTTCTCCTGGAGCAAGGCAAAACAGAAAGCTTCTACGCGGCCTGCGCCTGACTTCTCCCTGCAAGCAGCTAGTGGTAGCATTTTAATGGTGAAGCCTGGTTGCTCCTTCTGTCATGAGATTGCAGCTCTATCACCTCTTCAGAGAGGAAGGAAACCTAGAACTCTCCACCACCTAACAGTTTCTATCAGCCCTTTAAAGGAGCAGCCTGCAGCAACAGCTGTTGCAGCTGACATTCCTTCTAATACCCCTTAGGCATAGGACTCTTCCAAGGAAGAGGACTGTGGAATAGTAGCTTCTGCTGTGGATAGTTGCATGTGGCTGAATCCTTAAGGGAACTGCAGCACTGTTTAGATAGCTGGGGGAGAACCTGAGCTAGCAGCTTGCTTACCCAGAGTATACTGTTGTCTTGCTGGTACAGTGCTGCGGTATTGACGGCAGGCACAGGCTTAAGCTGTATTACAGGTTTAGCACTAGAATTGTAGCAAATGGTGGCCCAATAGGGAGCCACTGTGCCTCTTCAGGGTGAGACCCTAATCTACAGTTTACTAGCTCTCAGGTAGTTCTAATTGAAGGTGGTGGTAGAACTAGGGTTGCCAGATGGTTTCAGGAAAAAATACCGAACCAGAAAAAAAAAAGGACCCAGAAAATTAAGACCCCCCCCCCCCCCCCCCAAAAAAAAACCCCAGTGTGGTCCCTTTAAAAAAACGTGTGGTGAGGCTTTTTGGCCCTAACAGGCTGCTAGCGGTCGCCTGCCATCTTGCCTCCCTGCGCGGGGCCTGACATTTCCCATGTGGAACCTGGTAAGCACTAGGGTTGTCAGGCTGCCTCCGTATTGAGCTGGACAACCCAGGATTTTCACCTCCTGGCTTGGGGGGAGGGGGGGGAGAAATCAGAAAGAACTGGACATTTTAGGTGTCTGGTATTTTCTGAATTTTACCGGACAGGTGGTGAGAATACCGAACTGTCCAATTCAATACCAGACACCTGGCAACCCTAGGAAGAACCCAAGTCTAACAGTGGTGCTGCTGTGATCTTCCTTAACAGTTTAAGAGGAGAGCGTTAGCAAAGTACTCAGTTGTGTTAATCTCTGTTACTGGTCAGAGGAGTCCTCCATGGTCAGCTGATGGAACTAACTCTCCATTTCCCTCTTCCTGTCCTGGTGGTGTAAGATGTGATTTGCCAAATGTATTAATTAACTCAGTTTTCATAGGTAATTTATTCACTCATTCCTTTTCAGTAAGCTAATGTAGACCAGTCAGAATATAACTTCTGCTTCATATCAAGAACTGCTGTGTTCTGCTCAGAATGAGTTGTTCCATATGTTGTATTTTCTAATTTAGGGGAACAAGGGTTCCCCTCTTCTCATGTTTTTAACAGCACTCTCTTTGTGTTGTCTCCACACTTCAAAGATCTTTTATATGCAAAACATCTTGAGACTTTCAGGTTTTGGAATTTTTATTACTACGTTAGTAACCAATGGAAACCTGTTTACAGTATCTGTGAAGTCATCAAAACTCTGCGGTGCTTCTCTATGGGCCAGTGTAACCTATTCTGTTCCATTATTAATGGTTTCTTGTATCACCCCTCACTGCTATAGTATCCAAACTTCTTACAGAAATATATTTAGTCGATTAATGCTTGTCACATGTGGCTTGTTCCTCCTCTTACCTTGAATGTGCAGAGGAGTAGTGTTTTCTTTTGTAAATATCCACACTCTTTGATAGACAAGATGTGAGAGGTAGTATCTTTTGTTGGACCAGGTTCTGTTGGTGAGAGAGATGATTTCAAGCTTAAAAAGCACACTGCTCTGTATAAAGCAGGCAGGTCAAGGTAGTGAGCTTTGCACTTGGATTGAAAGGTGCTAGGTTTGTCCTGGTCTCTGGTTCCTGTGGAAGTTTAATCCACCGCCTCTGATCAGTCTCCAAGAAATGTGTCCTGCACAGACAGCTGACATAGAACAGCTCTGTCCCTTCTCACACTGGTGTGTCTTTTGGGCTAGTCCTCAGTTGTGTCAAGTAACGTTTCTGCTATGCATTTTTATTTACTTAATCAGTCCATTAGACAATGATATAGTCACTTGAGTCAAAAGTCTTCCAAACATCTTAGTTTGGCTAAAAACAGCGAGGAGTCCTGTGGCACCTTCAATACTAACAGACTTATTTGTATGTAAGCTTTTGTGGGTCATAACCACTTTGTCAGATGTATGGAGTCTTTTTTCTACTCTATGCATCTGATGAAGTGGTTTTGACCCATGAAAGCTTATACACAAAAGTCTTTAAGGTGCCATAGGACTTCTCAGTTTTTTTATAGATACAGACTAACATGACCATTCCTCTGAGACTTAGCTTGATTAAACTCTAATGAAACAGCTTTATACATTTTGAATAGTTTGTACGATTTCCTGCACCTGTTGGTCTCACTTAGTTCCCCTGTACAGGAGTTTGAAACATACTAGCAATGTCCAGTAGGGGTTGCTCATGCATCTTGTCCCCCTCTCACCAGAGGGCATAAAGGGACGCTACTCAGTTCTTTCCAACCTCTTAGGCAACGAGTAGAAAAGCGGCGTGTCCATTCATAGTAAGCCTGATGTGTAGAGTTTAATTAAAGAGTTGGTAGATAACTTGTTTGCTAGTTAATTGGCTTACAGTTAATAGTTATTGTACTTGTTACTGTTTGTTAGCTCACTGGCTGTCTGCCATCAGCTGCTGCCTGTAACAGAGGATTTGAGCCTTGTCTCTTCTATGGGGGCATCATTCCTGTGATACCCATGATGGATGTTTTTACAGTTTGGGTGAAGAATGTATCCTTGCTAAGTGAGATTTGTAAGTTCTTGAACTGCACGCAAAAGAAGAGATGTCCAGACTTTTTACTTGTGGAAAACTCCACGAGAGCTCATTGGCTACATAGTGCAGCACTGATAGAAAGGCTTCTGTTTTCATAACTTGTGTCTCTAATGCTGTGTATCTGGAAATGTGACCCTTAATTCTGGAGCAACTAACAGGACAAAAGAGATTGAGAGAGTCTGGGACCTCTGCTGTCTGAGAACTCTAAGGTACTTCTACACAGCAGGTCTCCGTCTGAGTAAACAGACTTGAGTTGACACTGAGGGGCTAAAAATAGTTTTCAGCTGTAATTCAGCATAGATCTTCTACATTAATGATGTAAAGCTAGCTAATAAGATACTTTATAGCTAGATTGATAAAGAGCTACTGTGGAAGACTTCAGTTGGTGGTAATACCCTGATGATATTACTTACAAAAGTGATTGATTGTTAAATGGGAGATCAGTGTCTAAAAATTCCAAATGAACTGGATTGGTAATAAACCAAATGAACTGGATTGCTCTTTTTATAATCTCCTAGACTTAAGTCAGCAAAGACCATCATGATCATCTAGTCTGACCTTCTGCATCAGTTTCTTTTGTTGGCAAAATTGCAGCCTCCATGTAGTAAAGGATTTTTGTGTTAACTTTTGGAGAAGCTGTAATATTCACTTCAAAAACAGATACAACACAAATTACTCAACAAGTTTAAAAAACTAGAGGCTGCAGTTTTCCTCCTAACTGGCAGGTTGTTACTACAATTAAAGTAGGAAGGAACAGCCTGTTTTGAGCTGATAGGAACAGAATAACATCAGTCTCTCCCATTTCAACTCCAGGAGGAATTGCACTTCATTTTTCACAAGTAACTAGTCTATCCAGGTAAATGTAATGTTTCAAGTTGGGATTTATTGTCTTCCTTGTTAGATGGCGTGCAGAAATGTTAAAAGAAAGCAAGCTATCTGACACCCGACAGGAGGATTCTAGGGAGGAAAAGAGCAGTCTGTGCCAGGAACAATGCCATTGCTCAAGGAGACTGGACACAAGTTCCTTTATTCTCACTCCTTCCAATCTGTTGTTAGAAAGTAAAAGGTTTTTTAAAATCCTCAACAGCAACCACAAAAGAGTAATTTGAAGTGTTAAATATTGCCCGTATTTAAAAAAAATCAAAATTATTTTTATCTAGTTAATAAAACCCCCTCTCCAAACACTGTGTTCTTATTAAAGTAATCTAATAAATCATGAGAGACTTTCCCCTTCTCTTTTCTGGCTTAGACCCTGCTCTTAAATTCTTATATGTGCACTTAACATTAAGCATGTGAGCAGTATTCATACTCTAAATGAAACATGTGCATAAGTATTTGCAGGACTGAGCCTTTATTTTAATCATTATATTGTTTATCATCACCATTTTCTTTTTGTTTAGATCCAAACCAGGCTCTTCGGCTTTGTCTCGGGAGCACTGCTGTTGGGGCTCAGTATGGGGCCATCTCAGCTCTCAGTATCAACAATGACTGTTCAAGATTACTGTGTGGCTTTGCAAAAGGACAGGTAATTTAATGTAATTTAATAGGAGTAAGAAGGTTAAGGATTGGTGGTGGTTTGAAGGACAACAGTTTCTCTTAGTGCTGCATGCATGTCTACCAACATCTCTTCCCAGCCAGCTAGTTGATATAAGTTTAAGCCTTTCCTGCTTCATTTGGGTATTATCTAGGAAATATATGCACCACTTAGTTCTCCGTTATTTTAAGAGTTAGAATTTGAGTAGCTCACATTTGAATTTTTGCACAAAGTTTGGGGCTGCTTAGGTATAGTTTGGCGTACAGGAAGCCCTGGCCGTTTGCAGAGCCTATGTTCTTGAGTATCAGAGGGGTAGCCGTGTTAGTCTGAATCTGCAAAAGCGGCGAGGAGTCCTGTGGCACCTTATAGACTAACTGAAGTGTTGGAGCATAAGCTTTCGTGGGCAAAGACCCACTTCGTCAGATGCATGTAGTGGAAATTTCCAGAGGTGGGTATAAATTTATATTATTTAACAAAGTGGGTCTTTGCCCACGAAAGCTTATGCTTCAACGCTTTGGTTAGTCTAGAAGGTGCCACAGGACTCCTCGCCACTTATGTTCTTAAGGTAACCACAAATGGCAAAATCCATGAATACTGAGGGCAGGCTGGGTTGGTCCCATCACAAAACAACCACATTTTTCCACCCACTTCTCATTTCTGACAGTGACCGCATACTACAATTATGTTGAGTCGTGATTATTATGATATTTATATCTCTGATGGTGTCACAGTATCATCTTCTCACTGAAACTTCCTGCTACTGTATGGCTCCATTACTAGAGTATGCTGAAAAAGCTTCATCATGCTGCATCACATGCTTAGGTTGGTGGGGCGCTTTGTGAATATGTGAAACTGAAGATAGCAAAACCACAAATGGTGAGGGATTTCTGTACTGCAATGAAGCCATAGGTCCAAAGAGTCTCAAACTTTGGGGACAGAGGATTTGGATTTAATGTTGCGGTTTGGGTTTAGCTATCTAGTCTTAGGCCTGGTCTACCCTGGGGCTACGTCTACACTGGCAGCTCCTTGCGCAAGAACAACTGTTCTTGCACAAACTTGCCGGGTGTCTATACTACACGCGCATTCTTGCGCAAGTAAATTTACAGTCTAACTTCGGAAAACAAGGCTTCTTCTGGAAAAGTTATTCCTCTCCCCACGAGGAATAAGCCCTCTTGCGCAAGAGGGCAGTGTAGACAGGCAACATGAATTTCTTGCGCAAGAAACCCCGATGGCTAAAATGGCCATCAAAGCTTTCTTGCGCAAGAGAACGTCTACGTTGCCATAGACGCTCTTGCGCAAAAGCCCATCTCTTACACAAAAGCACATGCTAGTGTAGACGCACTCTTGTGGAAGACTTTTTGCACAAGAACTCTTCCGCAAAACAGTTCTTGTGCAAGAAGCTGCTAGTGTAGACGTAGCCTGGGAGATTAGACAAGTCACAAACTTCCATGAAAGTGGCCTTAAACATATGGAAGTTTTGTAGCCACTGTTGATGGTTCCACAGCTCTAGCACTATGTGGTCCTACTAGGCTGTGCTTGTCTGACACTAGAATTCGCGTTTCACTGTGTCCGGAGGATCGAATGCCGGCAGCATTTGCCAGTCACTCTACTCAAGTGCTTCACAGGGTATGTTCATGGTCTCCTGAGATTCTTCCTTGTTCTGGCAGACCAAGAGTATATACACACTCTGGATATACTCCAGCATAGGGCACTCCATGGTTAATATGTTTGCCATGAAGCTATAATGCTCTGTGGGCTCAACAATGGGTTCCTTGCTTACCTTGCCGTGGTGTCTGTGTGGATAACCGGGGGAGGACACACAAACACTTTGCTGTTGCTTTAAGCAGGGGAAAGGGAGAAGACAAGTGCATTATGGAATGCTGACTACGTGTTCCTAGAACCACCTGTGGTGACAGTATCCACCCTATGGGGGATGTGCTACTTCAAATTGCATCAGATTCTTTCACAGAGTTGAGACGTGCACAGTCAGCTTCACAAAATTGGGTGCTAAAAAAAAATCAATCTTTATGAAATTCGACCTTATCTCTATTTAGACAAGGCTTTAAAGAAAGGAATCCCTAGATGAGTATTATGCCAAGTTATGAAATAAAAAATTCAAGGGGATTAAAAATTGTATCCGATGTAATTTGTAGGCATGTTCTTCCCAGAATATGTAAGAGAAAAGGTGGGTGAAGTAATATCTTTTATTAGACCAATTTCTGTTGGTGAGAGATGAGCTTTCTCTTGTCTCTCACCAACAGAAGTTGGTCCAATAAAGAGATTACCTTGCTGACCTTCTCTCTCAGGGAGATAATGTTGTTCTGATATGAAACTTAAGATAAGCAACCTTTTTTCCATAACCTCAAAGGTGTCCTCTTCTATCTTTGTTTCCTTTTTGCTTTTTCACCACATACTGTTCACTCTTTTTTTTTTTTTTTTATTGCTTCAGAAGAAATCTGCCTCTGATAATAGTGTCCTTACTCTGTTATCTTATTTTCTTCATTATTCTCTCCTGGGATTGATGGAGCAGAAGGGAGGAAGCAGGGTAGTAGTATTAAATTGTGAGTGTAGTAAAGTAAATGCATTCCCTCAATATTTGTCCTGTACACACTTTGATTAGCTGTGGCTGAGGTGCTTGCTTTTAAGACCAGTTTTGTAAATAAAAATTGGAGACAGGAGTTTCTTCCAAGGTAGGAAGATGCTTGAAAACAGAGTCAAGATCTGGTGAGTTTTTGTACAATACCCTGCTGTGGGGAAACTTGAACACTGCCTCCGTTTGCCTTTCCCGTATTTCTTATTTATGCAGTAAGCTTAGGCAAAACTGAGGGCAGTAACATGGAACAAAGTCTTCTGTTTCCTTGGTCTCAGCACACACCTCATCCACATCCATTTAGCATGTTTTTAAATTCTTACTTGCAAATAAGTTGTTATTATTATAATAATAATAAAGGGTAAAAGTACATACAAGCTGTGCTCAGAATTGTAGCTTTCTAATGTCTTGGAACTTCTAGATATATTGATAGTTAAGTTCTGTAGCAGCATTACACATTTCCTTGTCACTCTAGCTAGTTGCAGCTACCTGAGCATTTTTATTTTACACCGATTTTTCTCAATCTGTTCACTACTGGAAGGTGAGAAGGCTTTTTTAGTTTGAGTAAAAACTGTTTAATTGGAGAACAAGGGCAAAATAATTTCTCATTTTTTTTAAAGGTTTGTTTTTTATTTCCATTTCCACAATAGCTAAAGTTAGAAAATTGAAATGTAGCAGGGAGGTTAGCAAAGGGAATACAAGATCTTTTGCGAGTTTGGAAACTGGTTTTGATTAATCTATTATAAATCTATGAAAATCGCACTTCACATTTTCAGTTTTATATGTCTAAAATTATTTATGTACAATCGGAGGAGACCAACTTATGGCACATGCACACTGGAATACTGCTGCATCTTTGTGATATTTTAAGATATGAATGGGATTCCATAGGGTGTCCTTTTATTTGTTCTACTGAAAACGTTTTGTACCCAGTGCACAAGTAAGTCAGTGAGGCCAATTTAGAGGAAACTCTCTAAGTCTGGAAAAGCCAATACTGTGTTGATCTCCTAGCCAAACAATTCCTTGCCAGAGGAGGCTGTGAAGGCTAGGACTATAATAGAGTTTAAAGAGAAGCTGGATAAATTCATGGAGGTTAGGTCCATAAAAGGCTATTAGCCAGGGGATAAAATGGTGTCCTTGGCCTCTGTTTGTCAGAGGCTGGAGAGGGATGGCAGGAGACAAATCGCTTGATCATTGTCTTCGGTCCACCCTCTCTGGGGCACCTGGTGCTGGCCACTGTCGGTAGACAGGATACTGGGCTAGATGGACCTTTGGTCTGACCCAGTACGGCCGTTCTTATGTAGGTCATGGTATTGCTCAATAATAGCAGTAACATTTACATGATGATCATATGGTAAAGCGCTCAGAAGTTGGGGATCTATAGAAGTTTGATTGGAGTACACTCAACCTTCATTCTTGTCTCTTGTGTGCGTGCGTTTACAAAGCCGTCTTCAATTACCGGGGGCCAGCCTGAAACTGTGGAACACAGTCCCATAGGATTTGCCCCTCACCACACTTCTTTAACTTTACCGTCACAATACAGTGCAGCATGCGGAAACAAAATTTAAATTAACTTGCAGTTTTCTTTGAGTGGACAGAGATGAGATTGGGGGCGATGGGGACACCTTTCAGATGCTAACGTGTCACTTAGTGCAGGGAGAGTGATTGGATATCCTAGTGATGGGCTTGGTATAAGAACCTGAAGAGGCTAGAATGATAAACTTCAAAAAACAACAAATAGCCTGGTAGCACTTTATAGACTAACAAAACATGTATATGGTATCCTGAGCTTCCGTGGGCACAGCCCACTTCTTCAGATGACCAGAGTTTTGTCAACAGGTCTGACTATCCAGAACAGTGATCAGTAGTAGATACTACACATAGATATGTAATGTTGTAGAAGAAATTGTATGAACTATTGCACCATTTGAAAAATGGTATATTGTAGGTAATTAGTGTATTTTATGCAATACCAAATAAATGGATAATGTGATGAGGGCTAGGTTTTATTGGAAGTTCAGAGAGCTTCTATAAAGAATAGCTTATTCATAACTCTGTGGATTGGGTTTTTTTTCTAGGTTGTGCATGGACAAGCAAGATAAAGTGTATGCCAAATCAATTTAGAAACAAATCATCACATCACCTTCATATGATGATCTGAGATTAGAACTTTCTTGAACTGGGAAACTTGTCTGTTTGTTAATGGAGAACACCTTGTTTCAGTTTGCACAATTGATAATGAAAGCTTGCACTGAAGAAAATTAACTTTCTTTGCAGATTACTATGTGGGATCTCGCCAGTGGGAAACTTTTAAGGTCTATAACAGATGCTCATCCCCCAGGAACAGCAATTTTACATATCAAGGTATTAAGCATTCTGTGTTATTATATAGCTTATTTGTCTTGATGCAGGTGGATCTCAAAGTGGCTTTGCAAAGGAGATTATCTTTAAAAGCATCTTGAGATCTGCCCATTAAAATATATTTAAGCATTAATACCATTTTATCTAGGAGTGTGTAATATGGATGCAGATCTTCTTTCTATGCCGTAATATCACCTTACAAGTGTATGGCATTATCTAAATTTATTTTTGAAGTTACTGAATAGAACAAGACCAGGACAGATCCCTGTAGGACTCCACTCAATGTGTTTTACCAAGCTTGATTATGAACCATTAATAACGATGTCTGTGTGTTTCATCAAGTGCTGCTAACTTGATGACATCTAACTTGTCTCAGTAATCCTTAATTTGTTCTCCCCCTATTTTCAGCCTAAGATCCTACTCCATTTACACTAATGTGAATTGTTAGTCATCTTAGAATCACAGAGCTGGAAGAGATCTCAGAAGGTCATCAAGTCCAGCCCTCTGCCCAAGGCAGGACCAATCCCAACTACATCCTGTGCTATATCTAGTCACTGCTAACTATTTTGGTGAAAACCAAAACACAAAAGGCATTTCATGCTTTTGCTATTGCTGCATTATCTTTTTTTCTTCCTCTCTAACTAATGGGCCTAACCTGTCCTTGGTCTTTCTCTTGTTTCTAACTAATTTAACTGTTTAGCGCCTTGGCCTATCTTATTTTCTCCTTATATGCTTGAGATATTATTTATATTCATCCTTTGATCCAGTGTCTGCTTTTTGTATGATTTTTTTTTTTTTTAGTTTTAGGTTGTTGAAGATCTCCTGGTTGAGTTAGGGCAGTTTTTTACTATACTTCCTATCTTTCCTACTCATTGGGATAGCTTGCTCTTCTGCCCTTAATAATTTATCTACCAAATCTTTGATTTTGCTGAAGTCTGCCTTGTTGAAGTCCACTTTCTTTATTCTGCTGTTTTCCTTCCTTTCATTCCTTAGAATAATTAGCTGCTCATTTCTTGATCACTTTCATCTAAGTTGCTTTCCACCTTCAAAATTTCATCCAGTTCCTCCCTGTTTTGTCAATCAGATTTAGAAGACCCTCTCTCCTAGTCACTTTTTCCACCTTCGGTAATAAACATTTGTCTCCTATATATTCCTGTATATTGTGTCCGGCCATATTTTTCCAACAGTTATCTTGGTAGCTGAAGTCCATCATCACCAAGTCTTATGTCTTGGGAGATGTTTTTAGTTCAAAAAAAAAGTCTCAATCATCTCTTCTGCCCGGTTAGATGGCTATATTAGACACAATGACATCACCCTTGTTTTTTTACCCCTTAATAATGCTGAGACTTTCAGTAGCTCTGCTTGCTGCTTCTGTCTCAATTGCACTGCAAGTGTATACATCTGATACAAAACAACACCTCCCTTTTTTCCTGCCTGTCCTTCATGAACAAGCTGTACCCTTCTGGCTGTTAATCATGTGAATTATCTGTCCAAATTTCTGTGATGCCAATTATGTCATAATTATGAATTTTCACTAGTATTTTCCAAAGCCTAATGTAAACTACAATTTCCCATTGATGCAATCAAGTGAGAATCTAGCAGTATCATTTGTTCCCACATGAAGGACAGCCTTTGTGCTCCAGTTAAGATCCCCTTCAGCCTTGGGTCCACATACTGTATCTTAGCTTTGGTCAAACTGTACATCCTTCTGTTCTCTGGATCAGCTCTCAAAACAGGCCTGTCACTAATCTCTCTGATCTGTGTCTCAGTTGTAGTGGTGTGATTCTATGGCCGCCTTCCTCTTCTTTCTGGAATCTTGTTTTCCCATGTAAGCTTCTGCAGGTCAATCCTATATCCTGATAAGGTTCTGAACACTATCCATCTCTGCCTATCAAGAACTGGAGGAGACGAGCCGCTTTACTTTTCTTCATTGTCCTCCTACCTTCTGTTACTGCCTGTTGTGACCCTTCATTTTCCAGCTCAGCAAACCTATTTCTGAGCTCTTTCTCCTTCCCTAATCAGTCTGTTCTTCTGCCTCTTTCTCATAGTTGCATGCTTCCACTGGCCACTTTTCTCACCCAGCAGTGTACTTGCACAGTTCTCTAGCTTGCATCTCAGAGACTTGCCTTCCCTCCATCTGCTTGAATCCCTTTCAAAACTCACATATGGTTTCCACCAGCATCTCCAGGTGACACCTCATGCAAACGAAGTTCTTGTCAGGTACCTATTCCAGGATAATGTGGATGCAGCAAGATGTACATGTAGTCATCTTCATTGAATCTTCCATCCCTTGTGTCACTGCTACTGCTGCCTCTGTCTGTCATACCTTAAGCTTCTTTCAAGGAAAAAACCAAAATCAATCCAAAACCAGAATACGACATGTTCCTTTCTAACATTCCACTCAAACTCCCACTAACGCTCCCCTGTTTTCAGCTGTTGGCTGGTTCCTGTGCTACTATCTGGCTCCTTCACTGCCTTTATATGCCCCCTAATCAAAGATGTCCTGCCCTCTCCTCAGGGCTCCATTTTTCTCTCTGCAAACTGGAAAAAAATCCACCCCACGCATACACAAATCTAAGGAATAGGGGCTTGCCTTTTGGCTTCTCCTCCAATAGAACCCTCACTCAAACTCTCCTGTTCCTAGAGCCTCCACACTATCTCTGTGACACAATGCTCTTTCGTTCCATTCCTTAGTCACGTTAAAATAATGGCTACTTATGTTTGCTGACAAGATGCTTGCAATCATGAGACAACAGAATCTAGCTGGTCTGTAACATTCACAGTGATATTCAGACCTCTCCTCAGTGACAGGTAACTTAGGACTTAAACTACAAAGGATGTTTCCTGCCTCTGGAACCTAGACATACTGAAACTTTTTAGTTTTCTCCCTCAAGCTTTCGCTTGGGAGAAGGGAATCAAAGGGTAGGTGCCTAATCACCTTCAATACATGTATTGGGGTTTTTAGTCCTCTTGGACAGGAATCCATTTCAGGTGGAGGGAAGAAGCACTGTCAGTTTCCTAAAACACCCCTTCTGTTACCAGAAAGGCACAGCCTTGTGAAAGTCCTTAACCTTCTCTGCAGGTTGAAATTTAGCTGGATAATAAATTACTTTTCAGATGCCAGGTGGAACAGAGGCATTATAAACTTCCACACTTCTTTGGTGCTGGAACAGAAGGCTGATGTGCTGCCATCAGGTTTTGCAATCCCAGAGGAAAATTACCTCTCTTGTCAGTGCCAATGGCTTATCTAGGATCTGTGAGCAGACATGGTACTTGAGCATAACTTCTTATTTGGTGGACATTTTTCCTGGATGCTCATTAGCTAGTGTTCTTTTAATGCTACAGAGAATAAATCATAGCTCTTACATGAAATGCCCCTTTTCATCTACTGAGACATCCATATCTTCCTCTGTTTCCCCATTCCTTTAGCTTGCCGGAAAAGATTTGGGGCCCGATTCTCCACACTCTTGCACAAGTTAAAACCAGAACATGTTTGTACATGTTGCAAGCTGTATCCCTTGTTCTCCATGGTTGGTTTGTGGGGAAGGCCCACAAAGGAGACAAGCTTGATAATTGGGCAAAAGTGTTTCTTCAGACAAGTTTGAAACAGTACCTGAAAGAGTAGTACTAGGAGAAGCAGTCAGAAAATTAGCTTGAAAAAATACAGGATCAAACCAAAGTGAAGAAATGATTCCTCTCCCAGGCTAAAGCGGATTTCACCCTGCTCTTCACTCGTTTAAGAAAATCAAATAGGGAAGAAAGTATCAAGGAACCTGATACAGGGAGGAGACTTCCTTAAATTTCTCACTATCCAGTGACAGGCACAGTTGGAAGAGCCGTTATGCCATCGGGCACTCTCTTTGCTTACGTTGAGAACAGTCCTCTGTCCAGGGCAAAAAGAAATGCATGTTACAATTTTGACTGTTTTAGACCTACTTGAAGCCAGATTCTCTTGTCATTTCCAGTCATGGGCAGTGGTCAGTTTAGTATTTTCTCTTAATTGAATTTTTGACTTTGCCATCAGGGAGTAAATTAACCTGGGACCAATCTATTTTATAATAAAATGGTGGCCCACAGATGGACTTTGTGTAGTTATTGATAGGATTTATTTTCCCCATTTCATGACAAAAGTAATGTCAGCCATGCTAGCTCTCAGCTTTGGATCTTTTTATATTATGACACTTACCACTTCGTGGGAAGTTAAATCATTTTAAAGACAATGAAACTCTAGATCTCTCCTTTTGGAGCTGCCAATATATTCTGAATGGTGTAGCTCTGTGAAGGCAAAGTTCAGGTAAACTCTTCCGTCACAGTGATATGTTAGGAGAACATTATGCATTTATATGCAGGCAGAGTGATGCAGGCAATTGAGGAAAATACAGTTCTCACCAAGACTGCCCTGTGATAACACAGCATAGGGTGAAAGTACACTTAAAATGTATTTCCTTCCTTTCTCCTCACGTGTTCATCTTGCACTAGGAGTTAGTCTAATGAAACTGTAGTCTTCTCTGTTTATATAAATCTTTGAGGTAATGTAGAAAGTTTTGACTTCTGCAGTAAGTGTGAGTGTAGGGTAAAATCTTGGTTACTCACTTTTTGGACGTGTTTAAAGCAATAAATAAATGATTGAGTAAATAATTCAAATGGTCTCCCTTTGATTGCTAAACCTATTTAGGAAGAATTCGCTTTACAATTAATATTAGAGTACTCTCATATGCAGTATCAGAGTGTTTGACTTTACCATATTTTTTTATACTGGTTTTTGCAATAAAAACACTGCAAATGTCATAAGTTCTAATACTATAACTGCTAAATGCTTGTGGCTTATGGCATATAACTTGGTGTTCAGACATCAAATTAAGATATTACTGCAGAGCTTTTTTCCAGTGAATTTATAAACACAAGAATATGCTAAATATGGCTTTTCTGTTTCATTAGCAGTATTAACATACTTGTCATAACTTTTTAAAAAAAATCTCTGAAATGGGTTTTTTCTGCTGAAATTTTTGACTTCTTTTAGATTTAAAATTGAGGTCAGGAATGGTGGTGGTGATGATCTAATTCTCTGATCAGTTTACAGATGACCCGACACTTGCAATTTGCAACGACAGTGGAGGCTCCGTATTTGAGCTGTCATTTAAGTAAGCAAATAACTAAGTTTTGTGGGAAAGTGACAGTGGAGAGGAGGATTCATTCTGAGTCAGTTTTTAGAATTAAAAAAGCATTTGAACCAATGGGGATTTTCCAAATGGTGAGACCCAATAGATCAGCACCTTAATGAAATAAAATGTTAGTGCAAAGTTGTATTTCAAACCTCATCGCAGCAGATGTAGCATAGAATTCTCTACCTAGATCATTTAGTCAAAAAAAGATTAATTTCTCCAACCCCACAGCACAGGTGTGCTTAGACTCTGCGTGGCAGACCACTTTTGGGGATCTCTGAGACAAGGTTCATCCTAATATAGCACAGGTCAAGGAATTCTTCCCCACATGGTGTCATGCTGGAGCAAAGATTGGGTCTTACAATTGCGGGCAAATATGCATTTTGATTCAAGTTGGATACATGTGTAGGGGTGTCATAGGTGACTGCAGCTGTGGGGGCAATGATCTTCCCTTAGGGACTCCTGGCAATTGTTCCCTCTCTCTGTCTGCAGTGAAGGTCTTAATCTGCAGGCCCATTTCTGCTACTTTTATTATCAGTACATGCAAGTAGTTCTTGGCGGCTTTCTTCCTTTGTGTATGTCTTGTGTAGGAGTGAGCTGCACAGCTGCTGTGGACAGATACCGGAGTGTGGGATTAGACCCTGACAAGTTGTTATGGGTGGGCTAGTGATGGGTCTCTTAAAGCAGAGTCTCAATGATTGATCCTGTCTTTATATGTGATGCTCCTTGAGATGCCATGAAAGCAATATCACTAACTGTGGCCTGGCAGTGCGAAAATAACTCTTTAAGTGGTGATCTGAGATCGTTTAGGATTTTTAAAAATGTTGAGCAGGCCCGCTTGGCACTGGCCAGATAGTCATGAATTTGATTGTTGTGTTTTCAGGAGAGTTATGGGTGTGAGAACATGTGAGTCTCGATGTCTGTTCAGTGGTTCCAAGGGAGAAGTTTGCTGTATTGAGCCCTTACACGCGAAGACTGAATTGAGAGATCATCCTATCACCCAGTACTCCCTACTAGCAATGGCTTCACTGACTAAGGTATCCTGCCTCATGTGGTCTCTGTGCTAAAATTAAAATGAAAGTTGTGGAAAAACACTCTAAAATAATGGACTTACATTTTTTATAACTTTTTTGTTTTTGGTCTAAGATCCTAGTCATTGGCTTGAAACCATCTTTGAAGGTGTGGATGACTTTTCCCTATGGCCGTGTGAGTAAGAACAAATAATGTCCTTTTGGGTTAAGGTTACAGACTGTTCTCATGGCCAAGTGGGAGGGGCATTCTAGATCTTTGTACAATAAACTCAGGAGGAGGGAGTTATGGTGGAAGAGACTATGGAGCTCATGCATACCAGGACAGACTGAAAGGGGAAGCAGTGTGTCTGAAGGTGCCCTAAATTGGATCGCTGAGGAAGTAACTTTGATGGGTGGCTCCTGTCATTAAGAATGGCAGAATGGCTCTATGGGGAGAGGGGCATAGAGCTGACTGATTGGAGTTGACACCATAAGAGGAAAGAGTTTCTTCTTTAAAATCCATTTAATCTGAGACCACAAGCAAGCAGAAACTTCAGTTATCATCCTGGGGTTAGTACAAGGGGTCACTACAAGGCAGTGGTATCCCTAACAATGCATTTTCATACCTTTAACAAGTTTGGCTGTCTATCATAGTATTCTTGGTTTTGGAATAAATACAACGTGCCTGTAACTTAGGTGACCATAAGTTACTTGTACTCTCCATCTGAACTCCTTTATAGCACAATTCTTGACTGATAATTTGTACGTGGTGTATGAGAATGCTGTGCATCTCTGTGGATGCCGTTGCAAAGACATTGATCTTTTTGGTGCCAAGAATTTGCTTTTCCTGACTTTCTAAATGGATTCTTGAGTGGTGGAGCAGTCATACCACTGGCCCCAAAAGCCCCATCAGACCTCTTCGTACAGCACGTTGAAGTCAGTGAGTGTTAGTCTGATTCTGTGTACGCAGTCTTATAGAAGCTGTTCGTTCTCTCTAGATGGATCCCTCTAGCGTGCCACTGCTGGCGTGGCATTTTGTGGCTGTACAGAATTCTGTGAACCCTATGCTTGCCTTCTGTCGAGGAGATGTTGTTCATTTTCTTTTGGTAAGTCTGAATTGCTAGATGTGTGGTGTTTTAGATAACCCCTCTCTAGAACACTGAAACAGTCACTAATTTACTCTAGATCAATGGTGGTATCATCCCATGATGTGAATTACTGCATTTTTCCCTACTGAAAGGGTGAACAGCAATGTCTTTTTTGTGTTGCCCTGGCAGCACTAGTAATGCAGTGCCACTGTGTAAATCTCTCCCAAGGCTATGATGGCCAGGTCTAGAGTTTTCGTAGTTTAATGTAGCAAAGTTGAAAAATGTTCTTTCTAGATCCATGCTGGACCTTTTTCCTCTCCTTAACAATTTTTGAGTTGTTCTGTTTTGGAGCCCAGCTCAATCTCATTGAAATCAAATGGATCTGGATTGGCTTCTAAGGTATCATTGCATTGTTAACCTGGGCTCAGACTCATGTTTGAGCCCAAATCTTCCTGCCATCCCCCCCCACACACATTTCTGACTTAGGTTGCTCAGGACCTGAGTTGTGGGACCTGCCAGGGTGGTGGTACTAGGCCCAAGTCCTGTCTTTTCACTGTGTA
The DNA here is from genome assembly GCF_052426305.1 of Pelodiscus sinensis. Classification (NCBI taxonomy): domain Eukaryota; kingdom Metazoa; phylum Chordata; order Testudines; family Trionychidae; genus Pelodiscus; species Pelodiscus sinensis. Next base: position 52,591,904 of record NC_143061.1, read on the forward strand.
GACGCAACTCCATCTTGGGCTCCCAGAGTCATGCCTGGGGAGGCTGCCAATGCTGACCCATGGTCTCCTGGGCCACAGTGTCTTCGTCCCCAACCACTTAAATACTCACTGGATTCCCAGAAACTGGAAGCTCCGCTTAGTTCCAGTGCTGGCTGACTGAACTTGGAACGCAGTTAACCAGTTTCTGTGTTAGACGTATCCCTAGAGCATAGGGCGTTAACATGGTTAACTGGTTACATGGTTGAGACCTACCAGTTAACCATTTTAACTTAAGTCCTGCTTGCTGCAGCCAGAGGGTACTGCTGCTGGCCCTGCAGTGGCTGGCCTGTAGGCAGAGTTCACTGGCAAGGGCCGGTTAATATCTCTACTAGAGAGATTCAGCTGAGGGGAGAGCATTTTTTCAGAATGTTGGGTCCGAGGGATGTGTAGGCTATGAGGGGGTGACTATTTGGGAAAGGCCTATTGGCTTGTCAGACATTCAGTTTCTACAGAGTTAATGTGGTCAGACCGAGTTACTTATAAACTGCTTCTGGTGTATTTGCAAGAGGAAGGATACTCTAATGGTTAGGAGTCTAGTCTGTGACTTAGAAGATGAGATTAGTCTCCATCTCTGCAAAGATTTCCTGAGAGATGTAGGGCAAATCACAAGCTCTTTGTGCTTCTCAGTGGGTATAAGACTGGAGTAATCCTTTCTCTCACCCTTTGTCTTAGAGTGTATGCTCTGAAGGCTAAGCCACAATGGAGCTGTTTGAAGTCTGTTGGTGCTGTCATAAAGCAGATCATGTTTCAAACTATGTAGTATGACCAATGATAAAGTTGATAGGGATGCTCGATATCACGTAATTGAATAGTTGGGTAACCACATGAATTCTTCTTGGTTACTCGACTACTTTGTAGTCCCCGAAGGTGGGGCTGGCAGCCAAAGTACTTAGGGCCCACTCCCAGGGAGCCCACTGGCACCCCGTGCTGCTGCCTCCGCTCCCCATGCCTCACATTGCTGCCTCTAAATCTGAGGCAGCAGCCCTGTCTACAGGAGGTCCGAGCTCCCCATGGACAGAGGCTGCTGTGGGGGGTGGGATGAGGCAGGAGAAACTGCCACAAAGCAGCCTCTGTCTGTGGCGGACCAGGCTGGCCGTGGACAGAGGCTGGTCTGGTGGCATCCCCTATCTGCATGGGGGGAGGGGAGGAAATCAGAGCTCCCCACAGACAGAGGCTGATTCATGGCATCCTCCTTGTGTGGGGAGGGCACATGGCACAGCTGAGCCAGTGCCAGGGAAATCAGATTTTAAGCTGTCTGGCTCCCCCCAGCTCCTGCTTTTCTCCTGTCCCTTGCTGCCTCTGATACAGAGGCAGCGGGGGCAGAGGGGAATGAGTATTGTTGACAAGATTAACCAATAAGCCAAGTCTTATCGATTAATCGTGTAGTCGACTGCATGTCGACATCCCTAGTTTTTGAGGCAAGTAGTTGATACGTTTAAACCCTGTTTAATGTTCCTTGAGTTGCAGTAGTGGCCATCTAAATTAGCTACCATTTAAATAGTTCTTTAATTTTATGCCATTGTCATTATGCTTTGTCTTACTCCAAACGCTTTTTGGGAGCAGAAAATTCTCACTGATAATTGCTTGAGCCTTGAATTGACTGATGATTATTTAATTATTAAATTCCTTACAGCTATATATGGAACTATCCAAGTGCAAAGAAGTCTTGTTTTCAGTCTTTGAATGTTGCTCCAAACCCTATATTTTGTGCTTGGATAAGTCAAAATCTGCTTAATATTAAAAACCCTAGGCTTTGACTCCAGTAGATAATACTGGAGAGGTACTCATCCCATCAGCAAGAGCCTGCCCACAAGAGGTTAGCCCCCTTTTCATTGTGAAATATTATACTGCGAGATGCATGGTGAGACATCATGGTCTCGATGGGTGCCTGTCTCTTTATCTACACTGATCTGACCCTCTCTCCTAAGATGGTTTGTAGAGGTGTCAAGTTATATCCCCCATCTTCTAAAAACTGGAATAAACTTCCTCTCCCGGCATTAATGCTGCAGTTATTTTGTGTACTTGTTTAGAAAACTTGAGATTCCTAGGAGGGCAGAATTGTGGTTTTGGTGTGAATAAAATCTGACCAGAAGGCATAGCTTCTGTTGGAAAGGGCTTATGTTCTCTCAGTACATGATCTTTCTCTATTGGCTGCTGTTGGCACGCACATTTTCATTTGACTGGTCTTGGCAGGATTAGATTTTTCAGAAATATCAATAGATTCTGGTTCACTTTGTATACACAAACACATGAAAAAATATTTCCTATAATAACCGTTGAAATTCATAGATATGCAAAGTAAGCAAATTCTGCTTGAGAATTTAATTTCATTTAAAGTTATTTTCTTTGTATGCTTGATGCGATGTTGATGATATGTGTAACAGTATTTCAAAGTTTTAACTCTGTGGAGTCTCAAGCTGCACTGTCATTAAATAGTTAACTGACTCTCAACTATCTGACCTCCCTTATCTCCCACAACTGTAAAAATGCAAATCACATTAAAAATAGAAAAAATGGTTAAAACTTATCTTGTGCAACTGTGAATGTGCTTGTTGATAAAAAGCTTAAATAAACATCATCCTTATCTGAAAAAATAAATATATACTGTGTGTGTGTGTGTGTGTGTGTGTGTGTGTGTGTGTGTGTGTGTACACACACACACACATATATAAAAGAAAAACAGAAAAAACATTCTGCTGATTCTAATTATTTGCAGTGTTGTGGTTGTGCCTGTCCCAGGATATTAGACAAAGTCTGTGAAGTAATATTCATTGTTTGACCAATTTCTAGTAATGACAGATAACTAAAAAAATTCTAAATCAAAACAAATGCATTACACCCTGGACCTACTAAACATCAGCCTCTGCCAATGTTTATATAGTTAATTTTTTTTTAAATAGATCAGTCAGCCCACAAAAGGAAGTTGGATTGTTATGGCCAAATTTTGGCCAGATCCTAGTTTTGAATACTTTCTATTAAAATATATAAGAAATTAAACAAAATACATTTAAAATACAAAGGACACGAACTAACACTTTGTGAAGTTATTCACTGAAATATCAATGAATTCTATCAAGAAAAAGAAATTGATGCCCCATTTTAGAAAGCTGCCCCAGTGATGGTGCTGTTAAGACACCTCTGTAAGACTATACTGGAGAAAACCTGCAGACCCTGGAACTGGGATTGCTTCTTCAGTGGAAGAAAATTTATTTTATCAAGGCAGGGGCTGGGTTGGGTTGGGGAAAGCACCCCATTTGAGTGTTGGTCTTGTCTAATTCTATCAGGTGAAGAGAGATGACTCAGGTGCAATTCATGTTACTAAGCAAAAACAACTTCATCTGCATTATGACCTCATCAATTTTACTGTAAGTATTGATCCAGTGATGGTTTTTCTTTCTGCTCAGGTGGAAATAACAGCCTGCTGTGTGTTAAATGCATGTCAACCTCTGTCAGCTGCAGGGGATTGTAACTTCACTCTGAACTTTTTCTAACAGCCCTCTGTCCCTGCAAGCAGATTGGCTGCTTGAATCTGGAATTTATGAACTTCAATTAATTTATTTGTGGTAGCTTTTTCATAGGATCCCATATATTAAAAATGGTTTAATAATGGCTTATAGGTGAAGAAAATGGCTGTTCAAATCGGTAGTGTGCGCAAACTGAAGTACCCATCTTCCTGGTGAGCAAAGTGTATGAATGAAGCCTTTTTAAGAATGGGGCCAAATTCTGCTGGCCTGGTCATGAATCCTTATAAACAGATACTAAAGAATGGCTCAAAAAAGCCAGGAAGCCCTGGCATATTGGTTTCCATTATGTATATGTTAAAATGCTATCTTGCTGCTTGATGTTTTTAAGACAAATTTACATACAAACCCTAAAACACTTTTAAATAGCACTAAAGATATAATGATGAAATACAGAAATGCCTCCGTTAACCTGTTTGGAGATTTTTAAATGCCCACAAACTAGCAAGTGAAATTTCTTGAAATTCTGAAAGCAAGCAAATGCCTTTTCAATTAGGGGTATGGTCTCATAGATATTTGAATAAGAATTAAAGAACTCTTGAATTAAATTCCCAGCTGGGGGTGGGAGGTTACTATGTTTCTTTTTCTAAGGCTAACAACACTTTTTGTCCCTTACAAGAGTAACTTCACAAGTATTACAAAGTGCTTGGATTTCAGGGTGGATGGGAATATAGATATGCAAAGTATATATTACATGTTGAACTTCTTTACACCTGGACCAGAGTCCCAGTAGAAGGCTGCTGGCTGGGAACCCTGGATTCTGGCTCACCACAGCTGGGCTGCTGGGCAGGGCTGGGAAGGAGAGGAATTAGGGAGGAGAGGGGGGCTGGAAGCCCAGTGGGTCTGGGAAAGGGGAGGGGGAGGCTGACAAGGAGGGCGGGGGGACCAATAGTAGGTAGGCCAAATATGACCTCCACTGGTATGGCAAAATCTCTCATCTGGGACCTGAGGGTGCTGGACCAGGGAGGTTCAACCTGTATGTTGTAAGAACAAGAATTGAGGTGGATTTTCCCTTGACCAACTATGTATGGTACAAGCCATTAAATTCTGAGGAAGTTTCTCATACTGGATGCTCGGAAGAAAGTTTTCTGGTTTTCACCTTACTTGTAGTCACACTTGCCCTGTAAAGCAGTTGTATTCTAGGCTTCAGCCTCACCCAAAACACCCAGAGTAACAACAGCTTTATGCTACATGCCACCACTAATGGCTTAAGATCCTAACGGTGTAAGGTGTTCTTGTAGTGTATTGTGCATTTGTGCTGATAGTTATGTATTAAATGTTGCTGAAGTTTGACACATGCCTTCTTTCCAGTGGATAAACTCACGCACAGTAGTGCTTCTGGACAGTGTGGAGAAGCTGCACGTGATAGATCGTCAGACACAAGAAGAACTAGAGACTATAGAGATTTCAGAGGTGCAGCTAGTTTATAACAGCAGTCACTTTAAATCCCTGGCCACTGGAGGCAATGTCAGCCAAGCACTGGTAAAGACCTTTGAACTTTGTAGCCTGCTAAAATTTCATAACACTCTTTGAAATTTGCTCTTTTAAACAGAGGTTAAAAGAAACTGCCTAAAACATTATTTAAAGAGTGTTTAATAAGCTTGTGTAGTGGTGGGTTAGCCAGAACTGATAATTCTTGAAGTGTGGTCTCTTTACATTCACGCTTGTAGGTTGCACCATCATGCCACTGAGCCTCAGAACTCTTTTCAGACGAAAATAGAATGGTGATTCTTGGAGATTGTGGCCTTTGTATAGTCACTCTACTTGCCCATGTCTCCCTTTTTCCCCAGCGTTCCTCTCCTAAAGCTCTGGTTGAGTGGAAGAAACTGAAGTTATTGGGCCACATAGCCTTTTATAACCACAGGTCCCAAATCGCAATGCTGCAGGAGAGTTTTTATATAGTCTCATGAATGGTGCCTTGCAGAAAGCTGCTTGCCAAAATCTTGGAGTGTTCCCTCCCCCCCCCCCCCCCCCCCGATTAAAATTATTGCCCACCCCCGTGCTATAGGCTTGTGCTTAAACACCCTGAGCTTGGGAAGTAGCTGCCACTACCCAAGTGAGGGGGGGGAAAAACCCAAAACTGTCGTTTTGAACCCAGGAAGTAATCACTTTGGAACTTCTTCCAAAGGGGTACCTCAAGCTCTCTTTACCACAAGAGAGCTTGGAAAAAACAAATGGTAATCTCTGATAGCTGATCTCTCAGTCATAGGCATACATACGCAAACCTATTCCCTTCCACGACACAAGAATCCATAAAAAAGGTGATTTTTTTTTTTTATTAACAAAACAAAAAGATACACTTGGTAAAGCATACTTTGGTTACTCAGTGTTATAGAGCAACTGAGAAAATAGAAATTCTCTGTGCTTTATTCTTTCCTGGGATTCAACTTCAAAAGTACAGTATATGAGGTGGGGCACATGGACTTAGCACAGAGAAGTTTAACCAAACAACAAAACAAAGAAAATAACTTGATCGTGTCTAAATAAACATTTCCTATCTACTCATGTATCCATATTTCCAAGGTCCAGTCCAATTCTAGGCCCAGGTATTCCCTTTTTTAGGCATGGTAAAAAATGTCTCCCCGCTACCCCCCCAGCTCCTGGCTTAAACTTGCATAAAGAAAAAAACAGCAGGCAGATTCCCTTTCAGTTCAGATCTCAACACTTCCTTCCCATTAGTTCTCCTGGCTCCCTGCCAGCACTTTCTAGCTACCTGAGTTTAAACTTTTCACTACTGAGTGCTGGGATGTTGTTTAGAAAAGGACAACACTTCTCATATCACAATGGGATGAAGAAAGTGAGGATCGTGATTTGGTAGGGGATGTTTTTCCTTTGACGTCCTTTTAATACAGCCATCCTTCTGTGTTTTACTATCTTCTCTTTTCCCTTTTTCTCTCTGGCCTGAACCAGATAAAGCTGAGCAGAAATACCTTACATTGTGAAATAGTAAGAGTGAAATTACTCCGAATTTCCATTTATGAGTGGGTGTTTTTGTTAAGCTTTCTGGTGATGTTTTGTGAACACAGTAATTTTCATCACTGACATGTGAGCCAGTGTTCCCTGCATTGTGAGACTTTTTTTTTCCAGTGAAGTATGAATTAACCCCTTTCACAGATGCTATGTTAGGTCTCCAGCACCACTTAATGTGAATAATATGAGCGGGCAAATTGCCATCTCCTCCCCAACTCGTTTTGTTTCTTCATTGCTGAATGTCCACAGGGATTAGTTATGGTCACACATCTCATGTATGTTCACTGAAAATAAAAATAAAAACAACTTATGATGGAGTAAATGTTATATTTTCCCAGGCCCTGGTTGGGGAGAAGGCCTGTTATCAGTCAATCAGCAGCTGTGGTGGTCAAATCTTCTATCTTGGCACAAAGGTAAATGCGGTCTGCTCAAGAAATATAATGTACTTTCAAGAGTAAGGTGGCATTAGTGTTCTGCAAGGGAGATATCTGCAAGATTTCAGAAGTGCAGTAAGTTCCTGAGTCCTGGAGTCTTATCTCTGATGAAGCTGTAGGACATGGGGCTATAAAATGGGGAGGGTTTGTAGACAGTGACTCTAGGGTTCTTTTAATTTTCCTGGATCGGGTTTTAGCCAAGGCGGGTGCTGAAGTTGCACCTGGGATTCTAGTCTCTGCTGAGTGCTACTTCAGAGTAAATGTGTAGTGGGGAAAATGTCAAATGAAATGTGCAGAGATAAACCAAGCCCTCTGTTACAAGAAGCATTAGAGTGGATGGAACAGGTGAAAAAGTGAGGAAGGCTGAATTCCAACATATGGAATAACATATGGATACATCTTTGTGCTTGGTGTACTCTGTTCTCTCAAAATGTAGGTCAAGTTTAAGCAGCGTCTTTTAGGGACTTTTTGGAAACTATAAACTCTTTATAATAGCCGGTAGGAAATGCTTCTGTTTGGAACGGTGTGTCCAGTCTCTGAAGAGTAACTGTAACCTCTTTGTCTTGTGGGACACTATCCTGTATGTGTGGGAATCCATCAATTGCTACTCACGATGAGCCTCACATAAAGGAATAGCTCCCTTCCTTGTCTTTTCTTTTTTTCAGTCTGTTCATGTGACAACGTTAAGGAATTGGAGAGAGGTAAGTCAAGAGTGGAGGCATGATGTTTTTATTAAACTCTGTGAATTGTTTAAGTAGGATGGGGTACGAGGAGGAACATCAGAACTAATGGAATTTTGTTAAAGTAAAATATGACGAGTGAGTATTTGATAGCTACGTATACAGCTTTATCCCAAGAATAACTTTTTACCATAGTGTGCTATGGGACAACTTCCAGGATACGCTTGGGTATTGAATAGGGATTGTTTTCTTCTTTCCCTTATCCGTGTAAAACAGTATTGAAGAGACCTTGAGATGTTTCTTCTTCCGCTGACTTGAAAGAGCTACAGAATATATTCAGGATACAGTTACAGTGGGTCCTCAGCATACATCAGTATTGTGTTCTTGAAAAGGGCAATGGATATCAAAATGACATACCAGGGAATTTTCCCCCATACGACATAGTGAAATAAGGGGGGAAGGGATATACTCACAGCATCACCACACTTTCCTATGAGACTGCTCTTTTTTTTTTTTTTTTTTTTTTTTTTTTTTTTTCCTAAATAGTTTGGTCTTTTATAGTGACAGGTTGTACAATACATTTTACCCCTAAAACATTGAATAAAGTAATATAGAACCCCACTAATGCCATTCACACACCGTATACACAGGTTTATGCTGTGTCCTCGCAACCCCCAGCATAAGGGTTGTGCCAGGGAAGCAGTCAGAGTACTGAGTGCTATCCAAACTCTGAGCTGTGGGGCAGATCATGTAAGGCTGTTGCAAATTAGGGCCAATCTATGTTACTGCTTAAGTCAATCTAATTTATGCTACTCAGGGGTGTGCAGATTAGGGCGACCTAAGCACTGTCTACATTGGTGCTCTGTCAGCCAGAGCTGCTCTTCTGCTTCTCACTAAGGAATAACTATGCCAACAGGACAGCGCTCTCCCATCAACGTTGCACATCTTCACCAGATGTGCTACTGTGGCACAGCTGCACTAATGTAGCTCTGTGGTGGCTGTGAAGGCTAGGACTATAATAGAGTTTAAAGAGAAGCTAGATAATTTCATGGAGGTTTGGTCCATAAAAGGCTATTAGCCAAGGGATAAAATGGTGTCCTTGGCTTCTGTTTGTCAGAGGCTGGAGAGAGATGGCAGGAGACAAATCGCTTGATCACTGTCTTCAGTCCACCCTCTCTGGGGCACCTGGTGCTGGCCACTGTCGGTAGACAGGATACTGGGCTAGAAGGACCTTTGGTCTGACCCAGTACGGCCATTCTTATGTGGTGCGTAATTAGTCTTGGAGCAGCCCCTGGTACTGTGGTGTCCTTGAGCTAGCCCAGGGTCTGGGCGGTACATAACCATCTTTGTCCCTTCCTTCAGATTCTGCGCTGCACCTCCTGGTTTGCATCTGAGTCATGGGGACAAATATCTTGTTTACTTTCGCCAAACGGAGATGGTGTGGTCCAAATGTGGAAGTGGAAGCACACTGCATTCACTGCTTACATGGGGTTCTGAAAACCTCTGTCAGATACAGACGGATTTGCTACTGGTGATTTAAATCAGTGGCTCTCAACCTTTCCAGATTACCTCTCAGGAGTCCGATTTGTCTTGTGTGTTTCCAAGTTGTACCTCACTCAATAATGACTTTCTTATCAAAACAGACACACAAAATCCAAAAATGTCACAGGACATTTACTGAAAAATTGCTGACTTCCTAGTGTTTCCAATTGAAATGCATGCACAATATTTATATTCTGTGTATAGTGTATATAGAACAGTATGTATAAATCATCAGTATGAAATTTTAGTTTGTACTAACTTTACTAGTGCTTTTTATGTAGGCAATAGCACAACTTGGCAATTGTCTAGGTAAGTTGATGTACCTTTTGGAAGACCTCTGGGTACCCGAGGGATAAGCACATCCTTGGTTGAGAACCGCTGATTTAAATGACAGTGGGTAAAATCTTCGTCATGTTGAGGTCCGTGGCTAAACTTTTACTGACTTAAATAGGGCCAAAATTTTACACCAGTTGTTCAAAACTCAAAATCTCTTAAATTATTTCTGTTAAAATGCGTGGCCTAGTATATCTAGATCTGTTTTCTCAACCTTTTCTGAGTTTTTGACCTCTTATTTGAAGTGAACAGGCTTCACAGCCTCCTTACATTTACTACAAAGTTTACCCAACCTCCTTTACTGTATCCTTGATAAGCCTTTGTAATGCATTTGTAGTTTTGAGACTAACAGAATAGTTGACCTAGAAAAGTAAGTGAGGAAGCTTTGCTATAGACTAGAAGGGCATGTCTAAACTACATGGCTCCGTCGACGGAGCCATGTCGATTTGTTTGTTCGGCAAAGGGAAGTGAAGCCGCGATTTAAATAATCGCAGCTTCATTTAAATTTAAATGGCAGCCGCGCTGAGCCGACAAACAGCTGATCAGCTGTTTGTTGGCTCAGTGCGCTAGTCTGGACGCTCCCGCACCGACATGAAAGCCTTTTATCGACCTCCCCGGTATGCTTTGTAGGATGAGGTTTACCGGGGAGGTTGATAAAGGGCTTTCATGTCGGTGCGGGAGCGTCCAGACTAGCGCACTGAGCCGACAAACAGCTGATGAGCTGTTTGTCGGCTCAGCACGGCAGCCATTTAAATGTAAATGAAGCCGCGATTATTTAAATCGCGGCTTCATTACCCTTTGCCGATCAGCCTAATCTACATGGCTCCATCGATGGAGCCATGTAGTTTAGACACACCCTAATAGTTTTCAGTGCTCTGAGACTTGCACAATTGTCTTTCATTATTCACCCAAGGATCATGACCCACAGGTTGGGAAACACTGGCTTAAGGGATTGCTGTTTTTGAATTCTGAGGAGTCCCCTGTTTTGCTTGTACATCTCATTTTAGAGAGTGGATCACCTTCTGAAACAAGATTCTCTTACTGAAGCTCTGGCTCTAGCTTGGTCTTTTCATGAAGGCAAAGCAAAGGCTGTAGTAGGTAAGTTAATTTTAAGCAGTGGGGTAGCTTTGCCATATCTGCACACAAAAACAAACATTCAAAATAAATTAAAGCGAGAATTGTGTCAGTGAAGAATAAAAAGTTCTTGTAGTTTGGATGTGATTTGGATGGTGCAAGTGTGTTGACGATGGGCTGACTGGCTTTTGTGGAGTTTCCCAATCAAGTGTTTTCTTTTCCTAATAATTAACTGTTTTAGGGGAAGTCCGGTTCCATCTCCGTGACTGGATTACGGGGTAATTTCTTCCATCAGCTTTCACTTTCCCGGAAAAGTACAATTGTAATGAATGTGAAAATGAGGCTTGCAATAGGGGATTACTGAAAAGCAGTGTTTCATACCTTGCTAGAAGTTTCCCAGGGCTCCAAGGAGGTGTGTGTATGAATTTTAAAGATGCCATCAGAGGCCCCTGGCGGATAAAAATGTACAAGAGGGGCAAGGTGGCACATCTTCACTGATCTGCAGGCATGACTAAAACTCCTGGGCAGGTGATAGTTAGTGTGGCTGGAAAGCACACCATTCAGTGATTCCCTGCAGTTGTTCTTGTGGGCAGAGTTGGTTTGACATCCTTGTGGGTTCTAAAGTAACAACACCTCCTCTAAGTGTCCTTAGTTGATGAAGTAACATGTGCCTGTGCCTGCTTCGCTGAATGTTGACAAACACTAATTTGTGTGAGTCACCCCATGTTTTCTATAAATAATTTTCTGATGGATTTTGACAGGTGGATTTTTTTGTAGTTCCAAGACACACACAAGGATATTTAAGTCAATCTCTCTAATGCAGTACAACTGCAGAGTTACAAACACCTTGGCTGTATCTAGACTGCATCCCTTTTTCATAAAAGGGATGCAAATTAGACATATCGCAATTGCAAATGAAGCGGGGATTTAAATCCCCCTCGCTTCATTAGCATAAAAATGGCTGCCGCTTTTTTCCGGCTCGGAGCTTTGCCGGGAAAAAAGCGCCAATCTAGACGCGGATCTTTCGGAAAATAAAGCCTTTTCCGAAAGATCCCTTATTCCTCTCATTTTCAGAGGGATAAGGGATCTTTCAGAAAAGGCTTTATTTTCCGAAAGATCCGCGTCTAGACTGGCGCTTTTTTCCGGCAAAGCTCCGAGCCGGAAAAAAGCGGCAGCCATTTTTATGCTAATGAAGCGGGGGGGATTTAAATCTTTCAAAATCGTTTTTCAAAAACAATCAATAAGCAGCTTAAGTTAATGTTCACATGAAATATAGGTTTAGTTTATTAAGGCAAAGGGCTGGTCTGTATGAGTTGTATCTAGGTGTGTTCAGGATATCTGGACACCCACAGCTAGAGGATTACGGCAGTTAGGTCTTCTCCCATATCTTAGTTGTAGGAGCTAAAATGAGTCTTCACTTCCCTGTGCAGATTGATTGTGAAAAGGAAACTTTGTTTTTGTTCTGTGTTCCATTACAGGGTTGTCTGGGGATCCCAGTAAGCGAAAGGCTGTCATTGCAGACAGAGTGAGTTGCAAATTCCAGTTTCTGTCCACTGATGCCAATTTACCCAACAGCTATTCTTGAAAATTGGCTTCAGGCCTTCTCAAGTCTGACTGTGGGTGTGCGTATGTGGGTGTGCTTTTTATAAATCATGACCAAGACCAATTCAGAGGTAACTAAATATACACCCAGCCCTCAGACTCGTGAACATCCCTTTGTTCGCAGGCACCTAAGTTTTCTCAAACTATCCCTCACTGTGGTTTTAATCAGTGAAAGTCTATGGTAATAGATTGATGTAAATAGAGGGAGCTCTTTATATTGGAGAAATAACTTTCACTGATGCTGAGCAAATTGGGAAGCTGCTACGTTTAGAACACACACATCTTGTTCATTGTGAAGTTTATTGCTTTAGCTACCAGGTCTTAGACCGCCACCCATTTCCCTTTCCTGCTTTGTACCAACAATCCAGAAAAAACAAAGACATGCAGAATAGCCATTCTGATACCCTTTCTTTATTTTATGGAAAGTTTTATATGCTCAGATGTCCTTGGTAGGACAAACCAAGAATTTTTAGATGATTGAATGTCCCTCAGCTGTCTGACCATCAAAAGACTTGGTTCAAAACTGAAATCTTAGTGGAAGTAACAGAATTTTGTTGGTCCTAATTGCCATTAGAAGCATTTTGAGAGAGATTCTTGCTTAGGACTGCAGTCTTAGGGGCTTTCTCTCTGTCCCCTCCCCTCGCTCTTATCATGTACACAGAACTCCAAAGTGGAGGCAATGAGAGGGATATTGGGGTTAATTCCAAGTAAGCACATTCTTAGCACTACATGCCAGCAGTCTGCTTTCCAGTGTCCTGTTCCCAGCTGTGATGCTGAGGAGCCTTGGCTCTGTCCCCCCGTTTCCTCCTCCTCCTCCTCAACAGGCCTAAATATATCTACATTGCGCGCCTGACTCACACTTTTTATGGCTTTTGATGGTCTTCCATTTTGGAGGACTGTGAGTCTGGGGTTTTCATCCTGCCTCTTTTGTATCCTGTGGGAGGAGTAAGGAGTGAGGTTGTGTTGTGACCAAGGCCAGGCTTTTCTTATGCCAGTTCTCCGTTGTCCCATCTAACTGGTTGCTTAACCTTGGCTTGAGAGAAGAGCCAGGCAGCTTTTCAGTGTTTGCTCATATTCTACTCCCACCGTACTCTGACACACTGAAGCGTTGCTCTGTTTCTTATCTCCTCCTTATTGTACTAACCAACCCATCTGAAAGCAGCAAGGTCTTTGTCCTTTGGGTACACATATTAGCATAAGATACTCTTATATAAATCAATATATTTTTGTATCAATAATCAAACTGGTAGACAAGACCCAACATTCAGTGTCTCAGGGAAAGGTACAGGCCTGAATCCTCCATTGTCCTTAACTTTCCTAACAGGCTGGAGCATACTCAGTGCAGATGGAATCTCTAGGGAAAAGCGCTGCTAATTTCTAGCAATTCTCTACTGAGCATGTGTAAACTGTTGTTTTTTTAATACGCATATAACTGCCAAATTTGAGGAGATTTTCTTAGGAATGACAAAAAGCAATTTGCTGATGTAAAGGCCACCCCATGCCAAATTTTAAGTCTCTGTTCCAAAGCATGGAAGACAAGAGTTTTTCAAAGAACGTTAGAATTTTTCCACATGGCAAAATGCATTTTTTTCATACCTCACTATTGGAAATGACTGACCAATTTTGGTTGAAATTTTGGGAAAAAGAAAAAATTCAGTCAGTCCCAAACCAGGTATAACAGTTTGGCAAAGTCCTATAGGAACTGAAAAGACGTTCTTAGGAGAAACGCTGGGTAATGTTAATAAAGTGGGGCTACCATCTCTGCTGATAGTAGTATGTGAGAAAATGTCCCACTGTAACTTTCCACGTAGATGGTTGAAATCCTCTTCCATTATGCTGATCGAACTTTGAAGAAATGTCCTGACCAGGGGAAAATCCAAGTTATGGAGCAACACTTTCAGGTACATCGCTTCAGATGCTCATTTGGACCAAACTTTGAGGTTTAAATTAAGAGAAAATTAAGCTTTTCTCTGAAAGGCGTTGATATTTTTACATAATAGGTTTTAAATGTTGTTGAAACATTCATGAAATGTGATTTCTTTAAGAAATTAGTTATTAGCTTCATTCAAGTATGACCTCCCTTTCAGTGTCTGCACAAGGAGAAATTGATTGGCCCCTCTGTGTGCTCTGTTGGTTTATGTAGTGCTCCTCTGCAGCAAACACCGTAATTGGCTTAAGAGTTTCTATTCATATTAGTGGGCTGATTTTAGAATACTTAGAGCAGTGGTTCTCAAAGTGTGGTCCATAGACCACTACGGGGCCATGTCCATCTTGCAGGTGGGTCGTGGGCTTGGGGCATGGGCTTGGGGCATGCCGCCCCCTCTCTTTCAGCTAGGAGCCTGTGCTGGTGCTCCAGCCCCACAGCTCCCCCAGGTTAGAGCGCCAGCACCGGCTTCCTGTTGTGGGGGGTGAGGAGGGCAGAGCCTCTCAGTCTGGATCTGGCTTGCGGGAGAAGGAAGCGGCTCCATGCACTTCTGCTACCCCCAATCACCCCCGGCTGCGGGACCTGCTCACCTGGAGGCTTTTCCCATTGCTCCCATTGGCTGTACCTGAGAGCGGTGGGAAGCACGGAGCCAGATAAGCACAGCCTATTCCCCCTCATACCCAGACCCTGCACCCTGTCGCCTTCATACATCCCCTCTCACCAAGGCACTGCACCTTCCCTCCCAGGCCTTCCCACCCTCAACCCGCTCCTGCGCTGTACCTCCTACACCAGTTTTGTCTCGTGTGGTTAGCTGGTGGTCCATGGAAATGTCTGTGTTGAGCAGGGTGGGCCGTGGTCCAAAAACTTTGAGAACTGCTGTTCTAGAGCAGAAATGCTGTGGTGTTATGTGGCTCTGCCAGGAGGCAGTGACATCTTGGAACAATGTTGAGAAAATGACTCCACTTTCTAATGCTCTGGATGAATTCTCCACCTTGCATTTGGAGCACTGATGTGGCTGTTGGGAGGCTTCAATAGAATCTGCTTTCAAAGTTATTTTGTTTTCTGTTCTTTAAAACATGAGCCTCTTTGAACAATGAGATAACTAAACCTTAATTTGACATTGCTCGTCTTGGCACTCTGTCTACCCAATGTCCATAGATGAATTTGTGGAATTATGGGTACCCATGGCAGAGACTTTGCGGGAGGGAGGGCTCACAATGAAGTGCAATCTTTGGAAAAAGCGAAAGCTATGCTGATAGAGGTATGAGAGAGTGAGCTCTGCTGCAGGACTTGGTTTTCTGAGGTGTTGCAGAGAAGGCTGATCAAGATAACAGATACAGAGTTAAGAGCTCCTAGAACTCTCTGTAGAGAGGTGGCCTCACCCATTGAATCAGGAAAAAAAATTGATATTTTAATGTTCCAAAATGTTTAATCTGTCTGCCACCACCTACTTGAGAAGATATATGGAGAGGAAGATTAACTGCCTTCTGTCCCCAAATACCTCTGATCCCCTCAGATGTCTGAGTATTCATTCAGGTTGGATCCCCCTGGTCCAGCACCCTCGGGACCTAACCGGGCCTGAAGGAGGCAGTTTGCTGGACCAGGGGAGGTTGGCCCCTCTGCTGTTGGACTCCAGGCTCTCCTGGGGTCTGTCAGCAGATTGCCAGGCTCCCCTGTCCCTGGTCTCTAGGCTCTGTGGCCAGCCCCGGATCTGCTGCGGCTCTCTGGTCCAGCAACATCCGTGCCAGATCAGAGAGGTTCAATCTGTACTATTAAATGGGGCACCAGAATAATCTGGAATATACGTCTCCATTTTTCTCAAGCATTAGCTCTTGTCCAGCTCTATCAGAAACTTTTTCTGAAAATCCATAGCCAAGAGACTCTATATCAAATTCACTGGCCACTGCTTCTTTATTCTCCCTTTGACTAGCAGCGCCGGATCCCCAGTCACCCACTCATCAAGGATGGAAGATTTTTAAAAGCTCTTGATATCCCAAAATTGAGATAAATACGCGTGTTGCTGTCGTGTCCCATACTCCTCTACAATTGTTACCTCTTGCTCAATTTTTTTTGTTCCTGCTAGAATTTGGAAAGGACTGTGACTTGTGTGTCCTAGAGGAGTTACAGCTGTCTAAATATCTTTTGTCCAGGAAAATCATGGCAACCGCCTAAATGTGTGAGCTTTCTGCTCTTCGCCTGCCATTGATTCTGCACTGTATTGATAATGTATGCCATTGACAATACTTTTGAGTTTCTCACTTTTTTTCCATGACCTTTCAACAGGATATGGTGCCTGTCATAGTTGATTACTGCCTTTTACTTCAACGAACGTAAGTGAGTTTGCATGCTTATCGGTTAGCAGTGGGGCGGACAGCCACAGTGGGCCTGAGGGCATGGTGTGTTGGGGTCGCTGGCTCCACACCCCATTCTGAAATCCATGGGGCAGCTCAAAAGGATCCGGGGCTCCAGCTGCTACCGCAGCCACCCCTTTGAAACAGCAGGCCTTGGGATAACTGCCCCTTTTGCCTTCTTTCCCCAGCCCCTGTCTGCAGATTAGTCAGACCATAGGAGTTACAATCACAGATCAAGCCAGTGGCCCATCTAGCCATGTCTGCTCTGTCTTGTGGTGACCCGGAGAAACGTTAAATACCCGATCGCTCACGATTATGGACTAGCATGCCAAAAGGGGAGGTTTGTTTTTAACTTTCCTCCCCATCTCCAAGCCTGTTACTCAATAGCAGGGAGGGTTTATTACTACTAATTTTTCTAATCCTCCCTAATGCAAGTGGCTTCTCTGGATCCCTATAAATGTCCCAGATGTCTCTGAATTCCCTCCTAACATGTCTGCTGTAGTCATTTGGATTTGTGTAGAAAGTAGGTCTGTAACATTTCACAGATTTCAATTGATCCTCATTTTAACAAGTACTTGTCACTTTTGTCTCTTAGTGATCTTCTGTTTGGCCAGATATATGACAAATTGAGTGAGAATTCAGTGGCAAAGGGTATTTTCCTGGAGTGCCTGGAGCCTTACATTTTAAGTGACAAGTTGAGGGGAATGACGGCTCAAGTGATGAAAGACTTGCTGCTTCACTACCAAGATAACAACCTAATGGAGGACATGGAGGCCTGCATTGTGCACATGGATATCACCAGCCTAGACCTACAGCAGGTGAATAGCCTGTGTTATAGGGAAGGTCAGACTAGTGATCACAGTGGTTCTTTGTGAGCTTGTGTATGTCCCTTCCACTCCAGGTGTGTGCACACCCAGTGCACAAAAGCCAGAAGCTTTTCCCTTGGCGGTATCTTTCGGGGCAGCATGTGCAGCTTCCACTGCCTCACGCTGCTGCACTTTGGGGTCAGGCAGTTACAACTCTGACTGCCCTCAGTTCTTGCCTTCTTGCCTCTGTAGTCAGAACATGTTAGCCTAGTCTCCTACTCGCTGCCAGGAAATGTTTTTTCTCTCTAGTACAAAGTTATTGGTTCTCATTGCATATTAATTAGTGCTTTAGTTTCATTGGTCAGTTTTCTTAGCATGCTGGTTCCTTTTTTTTCTGGATGCTCAAGTTCCAGAGCATGTCTCCATCTCTGGGTTTTCAGCCTTGCAGCGTGAGTGACCCTCATTGAAGCTTTGCCTTGGTGAGGGTCACATCTGGGACCACTGTCAGATCTTCAAAGACTTCATCTCCTGGACCAAAATGGGGAAGGAGGTGAGACTGCGTCACCACTTCATGGAGGCCAACCCGTGTCCCCCCCCCCCCCCAACCTTGCTGCTGGCCATGGGTAGAGTGTTGGGATCCCACCAAAGGCAATCAGGGCCAGTGGCAGGGACAAAACTGCTCTGTTTAGTTTTGGGTTCCAGGTCTGCATCAATAGCAAGGGTCAGGGTCAGCTTTTAGGGTGCGAGTCTGGAAGTTAATTCTTAATCAAGCTGTCATAGCCAGGAGTTCGGGAGGAAGGAGCGGGCTGTAGTAGCCACAGGGGAGAGCCACATCATTGCAAAGATACTTCCTCAAACGCCCTTTGGGTTTATATAGGGCAGGGAGCCAATCACCATGAGACTCTGTCCAATCTTTGTCGGAACTTCCCATGGCTCGCTTTGGATACAGACCATGGGAAGCGAAGTGTAAACTGGTTATAGCTGCTACTGGGCAGTAGCCTGGAGATGTGAGCTGCCTAGTCGCTCTGCAGTCCTGGCTTCTAGACCCATGGGCCTTACCTGGAGTATTTCTTCCTCTGCTAGAAGTGCTTTTCTAGACTCTGCACTTATCCTCTTTCCTGGTGCTAAGGAAGAAACAGACAGCATGTTCTGAAGGGCCAGATTCCTCCAAAATATGGAGGTCACCAGTACCATCTACCAGCAAACAAGTTGGATGGCTCCATAGTGTTCTCTGAAAAGACACATTTTGGGCCCTGACTTCATCTTGCACTGACTCATTGACTCTGGCACTGGCGTTTATGCAGTGCCATCTCCTTGGATGCAGCAGGGAAATGTCTCAATACCAACAAGGTTGGAAGTATGTGCCTTGGCCAGACCTACTCTGTCTCTTGGTGCTGTATTCTCCAGCCATGCAGGAGACACATCAACCAATACTGATTAATCCCTCATGCCGAGTCTTGGAACTTGCCTCCAAGACCCTCAATATTAAAGACTTCAAACTGTCCGATGCTTCCTTATACAGTGCAGTCCAGAGGCAAACCTAGCTTGCTGTCTCTGGTACCGACACCTCTGGAAATGTGCCACTGGACCTTGGCACTGCATTGTTTAGCATGTCCGTGGTCAGGTGACTCAGGATCTTTCCTTTGAGACTGAGGTAGGCTCCTATGTCTGTTGTTCCTCGCTTGCCTTCTGGATTTCAGATGTGCAGTGTAGAGCCATAAACTAGACTTCTCTCCCCTATCCTGGTAGGTTAGCAGAGTTCTGCATGTGGCAAGTTCTCACTTGCATAACTTTGCACATCTTACTCCCTGCCAAATCCTCCAACCAAAAAAACCCAACACTGCTGTTTTCCTGCAACTGGCTCAGATAAATGCTATGGTCAGAACTGTCTTTGGGGGAGTACAAAACAGGAAATGCTGAGCTAATGGAAGCTGTTATATTGTTCTGTACAAGAGTTCTCTAATCTGAGGAAATCTTTATTCTTGTGCAGATAGTTCTGCTCTGCTGGGAAAACCATCTGTACGATGCCATGATCTACGTGTACAACAGTGGAATGAATGACTTCATTAGTCCAATGGAGGTAGGAGGGCTAGTCACGGCCTGTATTTGTGGTACCTAAGGTCATTTTTTAATCCATCCACTTCCTTGTTTCTCCCTGCACTTTTTCATAGGACATTGGGGAGGGATTGTTTACATCAGTGTTTCTCCATCAGTGGTACGAGTGCCTTTAGGGGTACTCGAAGTCTGGGGGGGTACGTCAACAACTGAAATTTGGAGAAAACTGAATTTTTGTTTTAAGTTTTACAGTGCATTATTATTTTTGTACTTTTTGCACCCAAAAATGTCATTGCCCGCCTGGCTACGATCAAGTTGTTTAAACAGATGTTGCAGTGGTAGAAAAAAATGTTGTGTGTCTGAAAACTGTAGGTACTGGGGGTACTTATAATCAGGGCTCGACAAACTATAGAATCTACTTGCCTGTGGCGAGTAGATTTCAGCCGCGCGCCCCGCTCACCAGTGTCGCGCACATGCGCAATGCGGGTCTTGTGCATGCGCAGTACGAGGCTGGCGAGTGGTTTTCATTGCCGTTTATAAGCAGGGCTTGACAATTTTTTA
Organism: Pelodiscus sinensis; assembly: GCF_052426305.1. Taxonomy (NCBI): domain Eukaryota; kingdom Metazoa; phylum Chordata; order Testudines; family Trionychidae; genus Pelodiscus; species Pelodiscus sinensis. The sequence continues at coordinate 52,611,796 of NC_143061.1, forward strand.
TTTTTTTTGAAAAGGGGTAGTTTATAAAAACAGGTTAAGAAACACTGGCTTACATCTACATGTTTCAATTTTACAAACTGCAGTGAAATATTGGTTTGTGCATTCAGTCCTCAGCTTTACAAACTGACCCTCACACATGAAACTGATCATTTCCTGATCTGCTGATTTGATGTCTGCTGCGTGTTCTTCACTTGATCTTGGCTGAGGGAAGCTAAGCATTGGAGTTCTGCTGATAGCTAGTGTACAGTGTACACAGATTCACCTCTTCCTCTTTTTGCCCATGGTCTCTAGTGGGCATGTTTCACCTTTCTCTGGGAATCTTAATCACATAATCACTTAATCAAATACCTTTATTAAATATGAACCTTGGCAGATGATTAGGAAGCCTGTAGTGGGGAGGGCAGGCAGGGGAGGGTTGGGAGCAGGGCTGGGGAGCCATGGAGCAGGAATTGGAGCCTGTGGGAATAGGACTGATCAGCATTGCTCCCTGACACTATTGCTTATCTTGCCCCTGTGGCTCCTAGAGCTCATAGCATGCTAGAGCTTGCCAGCTGGACACTCTTTTCATTGCACTCTAGGTTTCTGGGAAGCAGCAAAATGCTGCTAGAGGGAGGTGTTCATCTAACAGACCCATGAAGGTTTATTTGACTACTTCATGTTCTCTGATGCTTAGCTGTGTGTTCCTTTTAGGCTGTTGGCTCTCTGGCGGCAGGGACTGAGTCAACTGGTGTGCGTATTGCTGACCATCTGGTTGGCACTTAAAAATGTGATGTAGAAAAATTATAAACCGTGTTGAAACTCTTCTCTTTTCGCTCTTGTTGCAGAAATTATTCAAAGTCATCGCTCCTCCACTTAATGCTGGGAAGTCTCTCACAGGTACTGAATGTTTGCCTTTAAGACAGGGTAGGGAACCGTTTTTCTATCGGGAGCCACTGACCCCCCAGGAAAAAAATCAGTGTGGGCAATACACAGGCTGGGGAGGGGGTTAGGCTCCCCACGGGGGGCCAGAAATGAGGGGTTCAGATTGGGGTTTGGAGTGCAGAAGTGGGCTCAGGGCCTGGGCAAAGGGCCTGGAATGAAGGGTCTGGGATGGTTTCCCACCTGGGGCATGAGGTGGGGCTGTCATGTCTGGGGAAGTGGAGTTTAGCTGCAGCAGTGGGCTCGGGTTTGGTGGGGGTGCAGGCAGAGTTCTGGATTTGGGGCAGGGGGCTTGCTGTGGATGTGCAGGGTTCTGGGAGGGAGTTACAGTACAGGAAGGGGTTTTGACCTTGGGCAGGATTTCTGGGTGAGGGTTGTGCAGGAAGGGGCTCAGGGCTGGGGGTGACAGGTGTAGGCTCTGGCCAGTCACCGCTTAACTCAGGCATCACCCTGTCCCCATGCCCTGGCCTCACGCCACTCTTGGAAGCTGCCATAATGTGGGTTGGTGGCTCTGTGCCGTGTGAGCCACCCCCATCTGCAAGCAATGTTCCAGGTTAGTGGGAACTGCGGGGGCAGGCTCTTGCAGACTCAGAGATTGGCCTAATCTGTTCCTGAGCCTGGGGGCCATTGGGACAGCTGACCAGCCTAGCACCCGAGCTGCCTCCCCCTCCGTAGTGGGACAAACAAGTTGGGCAGGGGAAGGTGTCAAGGCTTTTGGCCTGTGGCATGGTGATTTGCTGTGGGTGCGGAACCTCCGCGCCAGCTTTAAGATCTTACAGCTTTGATACTGTTTGACATTTCTGGTGTCTTTGATTATAAATTTTACTTGTCTCTTATAGTTGGGAGGGGGGGAGGAGATGGTGCTACCATTTAGACCCCAGACTTTGCACAGTCAAAAAATACAGTGCTTTCTTCTTTAAAGGGACTTCAAATAGTTCTCAATCTGTTGTCCTTTCTCACTCAAACATGCTGCAAATATGTGAAGTTATGGCACTGGAAAAATTCCATAAGACTGTACTGACACCCCTTTTTGTCACGAGTAACAGTGAACGGTCAAGTAAATGAGATGTTGCCTTTCAGTAAACAAAGAACAGAGCCCTATTCAGTTGTTTGGATGATAGGTGACAAATGTTTTGTGTGTTCTTAGATGAGAAGGTGGTTATGGGGAACAAGCTTCTTGTGTACATAAGGTAAGATACTTGCAGAATGTTGGATACCATTTGAATGCATTCACGTGTTGAACTTGCTGTTCAGACACTAATTCTTTCAGTATTCCTGTGATTCATGGTTGATGGAACTGTCATGCTGGAGGTCAGAATGGATTATCGTAGTATCTGTGAAAGGCAGTAATAGCTATGTCTTACAAAGCATTTTAGCGGAAGCTGAGAGCCAAAGTGACCCGTGGTCATGCACCAAGTAGTGCAACTGAGATTATAATTGGGGTGCTGCTGACTCAGGCTTCAGCGTATTACACTCATTTTGACTTGCTATATAGAGATTTGGTGACGAGGCCTCCTTCCACACCAACTGCAGCAGAGCTGTTCTCATGCCCCAGGGCTTCGTGCCCCACACATCCATTTTTAACCTTTCTTGGTGGCATCCTTTGTTGGTTCTATAAATGGTTCTGAGTTTGTGGTGAATGGTTTCCCCTATTGACCCTTTTATGCAGATGCAAAGTTGGGAGGCATCATCAATCTAGACGATGCAAAGTTGGAACATTGTTTACGAGGGTGGGTATGATCTTGGAGATTAGGGTAACACATGGGACAAAATGCAGTTCAGTAATACAAGTGCAGAGTCATGCACTTAAGGTCTAATGAGAATAGTCTAGTGCAGTGTTTCTCAACCTTTTTAAATAAAGTACCCCTTAAAAAAAAAAAGTACCCCCAGTACCTACAGTTTTCAGACACACTTTTTTTCTACCATTGCAACACATTTGTTTAAACAACTTAATTGTAGCCAGTCGGGTGGTGACATTTTTGGGTGTAAAAAGTACACAAATTAATAAAGAACTGTAAAACTTAAAACAAAAATTCAGTTTTCTCCAAATTTCCGTTGTGTTGACATACCCCTGAGGGTACTCGTACCACTGGTTGAGAAACACTGGCCTAGTGTCCTATGGGCTGTCATACTTCAGTCACATTTCATCTTTTGGTATAGGTGCGGGTGGTCTGTGATGCACAGGAGGTCAGACTAGATGACCTGCTAGTCCATTTTGGCCTAAACTCTGTACCCCTATCCCCAGTACTGTTCTGAGATTATTGCCAACAATAGTGGTGTCGCAGGTGGCAGTCCCAGGAATAAAGATTTTCCTCTGGTGTCCTCTCATCCTGCAGACCCCTCTTGTTCCGGGATTTGCAGTCTTCTCTTTCAGCTGAGTCACCACTGATGTCCTCCCCTTCTTGGGTATCAGAGTCCCTCTTGACAAATGGGCTCAGGCAGTCAGCCTGCTCACTGCCCTACCGCTGCCATCCCATCAGCAGCTATGGGCCTGCCCTCTGCTCTGGTTCCTGGCTTGGGCCCTCTTGTTGGCAGCCAAGGTTTGACATACCCATGCTCTGCCGCTTTTCCCCAGAGCCTTTCTGACCTCTTTGGCGCTCTCCCTTCTGTGGGCTTCCCCATCCACACTTCCTCTTCACAGAGTTAACTGTAGGCTATGTGCCCTGCGTTCCAGACACATGTCCTTTCTCCTGGGGAGTGACTTCCCTGCCATCTCTTCTGTAGCCAGCTTCCTGGCTTTCCAGGTGCAGCCTGTGGGGGTAATTGGCCCACATGGCCGTTTTAACCCTTCCGGGCCTTTGTGTAGTGAACACCCCATCCCACGTGGTTAATGTTCAGTCCCTACTTCTTGAATCTGAACAAGTGATATCCAAGATTCTAGTGACTCTGAAAAGAGAAGACTTGGAGATGCTCCAAATGCTGCCCAAAATATACACACATGAAAAACCCTATTTCCCCTCTCAATGCCTCTTCTGCTTTCTGTGTCATAGTCCTGCACTCATTGAATATATGTTTATACAGAAAATTGGGATTCTGCTGTGATGATAGCACTGATAAAGATGTATACTTCCAGATTGGTGCTTTGATATGAAGAATGGATTTTTTTAAAAGAATACATACTGAAGACTAGGCAGCTCTGAAATAATGAGAAGAGATCCTGTGCAGATCTGTTCAGGATGAGAGGTACTAGGTCAATACTTTGTAGTAACTGGTTTCTTTCCTTTTCCTCCAGCTGCTGTTTAGCGGGTCGTGCTTATCCATTGGGTGATATTCCTGAGGATCTGGTACCTTTGGTTAAAAATCAGGTGGGTATTTAGTTTGGAAGGACACTTCTCCTTCATCACAGGGAATGAAGCAGGTATCACAGGACTCTTGATAAGGGATGAAGGATTACCTAATCATCTGACCTACTTTTCATCTACTGGGTAGGTGTATCTGCAGCCTTGGCTGTCTGCAGCTATCTGTGGACTTGCACCTCACCATGGATTACCACACAGTTGTTTGAAAGGCTGACAGCGAGCTGCTTTATTTCTCTTCCTTCCTGGAGAAATGGGAAAACATGCAGGCCCCACGCTAGTGAGGGGGAAATCTCGCTCCCCTGGGGTACAGAGCCCCCAGAAGGGTTCGAGGCTGGAGGTCAAATCAAATCAGTGAGGCAGGAGAGAAACCTAGAAGAGAAAACTTTATGATGCATGCATGCAGGCTGTCACACCAAGAGTGAAGCAGCAGCCCTGACAGACAGATTCAGGGAATCTTTATACAGTAAGTTCAGACAGCTCAGTTGTGGATTGTTTTTCTTTAACATATCAAAGTCTCAGCAGAAGCACTCTGAGACTTCTGTTCACCCCAGGAGTGCTAGAAGTAAGTTTTTACAGTACACAAAGCCACATGAGAACTTGAATGGAGGAGTCTACAAGGCAAACTGTGACAAAGATAAGGGTTTACATGACAAATTGTGACAGACTAGGAGTATCCATGAACTTGAGATAGGAGGCATTGTAAGGGTCTTGATTAGAGCTAATTTGATTTCTCTCTGTTACAGGGAGAGAGGCCTGGAAAACATTTTAACCCTTAAGCAGTTTTCTTTTAGAAAGTTATGATTTCTGCACAGTCCCCCCTTAGACACAATTGGAGTTATTTGATTTTTCCCACACTAGTCCCTAGACCTGGGGTCTGCAACCTATGGCGCTCAAGCCAAATATGGCTCTTGTGTCATTCCCGAAACGCATGCACCTTTGAATTAATTTTTCATTTTAATTTAAAAAATTTAAAAACCCGTAATTCCTCATGTCGCTTGAATGCACGCATGAGCCTGAATTTGACAAATTATGATGTATATGTCAAAGAAATGTGTAAAAAGATGCAGCAGAAGTCCCACTAAATAAAGTCTGTGAGTACAATGTATCATTTATGCTATTTTTAATCACCATGTCACTAATCAATAATGTATATTTTCAGACATGCAAATGGGCATTATTCTTCTATGGCTCTTTGACCACTTGTTCTGAATTTTGATGTAGTTTGGCTCTTTGGTTTGAAAAGGTTGACAACCCCTGCCCTAGGCAGATTTTGGTGACTCGAGGCAGTGTAGGTCTACGGAAATAAAAGATGGAAAAGTTCTAGGTTTTGAGCTTTCATTACAGCTGACCTCTTAGGACCCTTGAAGTGAAGTGCCCTGGAAGGGTAGCCAGGCGTGCAGAGTGCAGTGAATGAATGTAGAGCTCTTTTACTGACAATAGGGACTGAAGTCTACATGGGTAATTTAGTGCACAGTAAACCTGGGTGTGGATTTAAAGCACAGTAGCTCCACACTAAGGCTACGTCTTCACTGGCAGCTTCTTGAGCAAGAACAGCCGTTCTTCCGCAAAAACTTGCTGGCTGTCTATACTGCACAAGTGTTCTTCCAGAAGTAAATTTACACTATATTGTTGTAAAACAGGGCTTCTTCTGGAAGAGTTATTCCTCTCCCCACGAGAAATAAGCCCTCTTGCGCAAGAGCTCTTCCACAAGAGGGCAGTGTAGACAGGCAACTTGAATTTCTTGCGAAAAAGCCCCTATGGTTAAAATGGCCTTGAGCTTTCTTGTGCAAGAGAGCGTCTACACTGCCATGGATGCTCTTGTGCAAAAGCACATGGCAGTGTGGACTCTCTTGTGGAAAAGTTTTTGCACAAGAACTCTTCCGCAAAAGAGTTCTTGTGCAAGAAGCTGCCAATGTAGATGTAGCTTAATTTCCCATGTGGAGGCACTTACTGCTCACAGTAGCTTATCCTAGTACACTTCCAAAGCCTATTAAGCTAATGAATGCAGAGGTATTCCTGGAGCTCCGTAAAGTGTCGTCTTGGGCAGATAGCTCCTTACTCTGCACTTCTAGGGGCTTTTTTCCTCATGTAAACAAACCCAGCTACAGAAATGAGTACGTGTGAAGGCCTTCGCAGTACAACCTTCAAGTTCCGTTGTATCCCTGTTGCTAAAACCTTGGCTCATACCCAAGATCTCTTCTACCTTGCCTGTTGCAGCCATGTCTTCCTGGTTTTCCCCCATTCAACTTCTAAACTCTGCTGCTGTTGCTGCACCTTTCTCCTTCAGTACCGCCATTTGTTTTCTTTGACCTTTAGCATCCTTTCCAGATGCTAGATCATCTTCGAGACCTTTCCAGCCTAGGGTATCTTTCCCTTAGTCACCCAGCAATTTGTACACTGAGTTATACCTCTCTTGATAGCACTTGGAGGCAGGATACACCTTTGCTGGGCTGAAGGAAAGGGACTTTTTTCTGCATTTCAGATCAGTTTCAGTTCCCTCCCTAATTTTGCAATTTTGTCTCCAGATTGTATCCTATCGGATCTAGAGTATGTGAGCACATGGCATTTTCTGAGGGGCTGTGCTTGCTGCTTCCCTTGTTGTGCCTACTTGTCAGAGTAGAAAACACGGAGCAAGCCAAATTGCTACAAAAATGAGTCAAACTGTTCTGGCATGTTAGGGCAGGGTAGATCAATGACAGTGTTTGATAGCCAGGACTAATCTCCCAATGGATGTGCAAGCCAGGTCTGCTCCTGTAGCTGTGCCAGGCAGATATTTTCTAATGCTAAAATGCAGTTTGCTGAGATTATTTTGCTTGTCATCTGAGTATAGATGCACAGGATTGAAATCTCGAGGTTTTCTGCCTATTTTGTTGTGTAAATTAGGCCAGGTCATTTCACTTGTCTTACTCACTCTATATCTATTAAGTGGGAATAGCACCAACTTACCTACTGACGAGATTGTGACTGTGTGCGCACATCTCAAGTGATATAAATTGCCATGTAACTGGGACTGGTTTTTTTCCTACAAGGTTCATTGTTTTAGCTTACAATTGATAGCTTTGTGGCTGGCCTGTGACCATATCAGTGTTCGCTGCTGATTTCAGGCAAAATTGAGTTGTGGTACTACTTTGAACTTCAAAATATTTAAAAAATCCAGTGCCTCACGTAGGACATCTGTAAGTGCCCTGAACTTTCAGAGAAGCTGAGCACCTTCCACTCCTATAGACTTCAGTAGGGATCTGCACTGGGTCACTTATTTAGATGTCTAAATATAGGTCCAAGTGCCTTAAGCCAGAGTCTGAAAATGTTGGCTGTAATCACTTTTGCTCCTGGCTTGAATTAATCAATAGGGGAGCGTACAAAGAAGATCTCTGCCCGAGCAACTGAGATGTGGTACAGTAATTATCAGTTGTGCAAGAGCTTTTAAGAAATCTGATACTTTGAACTTGAATGGCTTTGTGTGGTGATACTGTTTGTTGAGTTTGACACAGTTAACTTTCACAATGGTGTATGGCACTCGGTACCAGAATACTGTGCTGTACATTCATCCGACACTACTTAACACTCAATTAGAAATGGTCCTATGAACTTGTATTTTTGTCTTTAGAAGGGTTTAGAACTCTTTCTTCAGGCACAAAACCAGTGACAATTGGAGTGATGGTGGGAAATTGTCAATATTTGTGTAAATGTTCGTTGCAGGTGTTTGAATTTCTTATCCGTCTCCACTCAGCTGAGGCATCTGCAGATGAAGAAGTCTACCCCTACGTTCGTACCTTGCTGCACTTTGACACCAGAGAGTTCCTTAACGTTCTTGCACTGGTAAGAGGCAATTCAAGTCCAGCAAATTGTGGGGAGAGGAAGCTAGCTCTTCTATTCCTCTGTCATTGCTACACAGTCTCAAGTTATGTCTTCCTAACAGACATACACCAGAAGATGTTTGCTTGGTGCAGGAAACACAGAGGGTACATCTACTCTGGGATCTCTGGATCCAAAGCTCAGGCTTCTGCCTGAACCCAAACATTCTACAAAGCAGTTTCATGGCCCTGCAGCCTAAGCCCAGCAAGGCTGGGTCAGCTGACAGACCAGCTGCGTGTGGTTAACTTCTGATAGATGTATCCATGGTGACATTCTCTGGCCTGTCTTGTAAGGGAGGTTGGACTAGAGGGGACCATAATGGTTCCTTCTGGCTTTAGAATCTGACTCTGTGGTGTGCACTGGGCTAGCCATTCCCATATTGAGCCATTGCTAAAATTGCAGATGGGATAAAAATAATAAACTCTCAGGCTTGTGCCTCATGAGGAGAAAGTTTTAATATTAAAATTTTCTTGTTCATATTTTCTCTGGTTCTCACTTCTTCCTCTTCCCACTGCACTTGTCCTATCTAAGCAGTCGATCCATTCTACCACATAAGCAGGCCAACAAAAGAAACCCTATCAAGGGGACATTTGACTCCTGAAAGGCAGAGATAGGGAAACTTGCTCACAAGGCATGTGAAAGCACCCTTGTGGTGCTTTTCACAAAGTCCTCCTTGCTTTTGTTTATGGGAGTGACATTGGCAACCGGGGAAGGAAGCTCTTCAAAGAATATTGTGGAACATATCTCTTCTCTAATGCAGACTTTTGAAGACTTTAAGAATGACAAACAAGCAGTGGAGTATCAACAAAGAATTGTGGACATCCTGCTCAAGGTGAGGGCATGTAAAAGTTCACCTTTGAGTTTCATTGACATGGTTCTGTATACAAAATCACTTCCAAAGGCAGTGTTCTGTGGAGTGAAGGCTCGAACAGAGGGCTGATCATCAGGTCTTGTGGGTTCCCTTTCCAGTTCTGTCACTAGCTTATTGCGTAACCCTTAGGAGATCACTCAGCCCATCTGATGCACAGCTTGCCCATCAGTAAAGTGAGTGTAGTTCCTGCTGGGCTACCTGCTTCTCATGAGTGGTGTATTTTTTGTCTTTGCATCTGAGGCCCTTGTAGGAGAAGCGCTGTTCTACAGCTCATCGCAATGATTTGTTTTTGACTAAGAAATGTTGTTTCCTGGGCTTTTGTTCCTTCTAAAAAACCTGCATCCAGCTAGCTTTCCCACAACACTGTGTGTAATATGGCCTCTTGCCTAAAGATCTCATTGTTACAGATTAGTTAGATTCCTTAAATAGCATCACCGGGAATCTAAAATAAGTTGGGGCTATTATGAATGAATACATTATCACATGTGCAACTTACAATATGCAGGTTTCGTTCCAAAATTTTCAAGCCATAGAAATAAAACAAGTAAGGCACTTCAATGAGAAGTTCTTTGTTGTAATATTTTGAAGCAGGAATAAACTTCTGTCCAGTTAGAACATAATTTAAGCTCAGTTCCAGAGTCTTGAGTTACAGGACAAAGCACCAGTACAGTATTTTTTCAATTTTTAAAAGTATCCCTAGCCAGACTCTAGGCTTAGGTACTGTTTAGTTTCCTAAATACCTACCTAGTTGTGCTAAATAATTAAAATAGCGCACAGTAGGGGCAGTCTTTCGGGAGAGTGGGAGTACCATCACTGGGGCCAAAAGCCCGTTAGCATCTGGGGAAGGATGTAGCACCAGGCTGTGAGCAGGACGTGCGTGTGTGTGTGCGTGCGTGTGTGTGTCAGTGCTGCTTTGTACACGGAATCCCAGCCACCTTCCAGATTTCCAGCCTCACTGCAGGGAGACCGTGTCCCACATTCTTCAGTAACAGCAGATTGTGTCCTTTCAGCCTCCAAGCTGGCTCCTTACAAGAGAAGCAGAACAAGAAACTTCTCCATTTCCATAGTGAGCCCCAAAATAGCACCTAGGTGCCCGTCTGCCTCTGCTTAGTTCCACAGTTCATCTTAGCTGATAGCAGCAGCACATTCCCTTCCCCTTTCCCAAGCCCTTGGTCTCTAATTCCAGTCTCACAAGTAGGTCCCTTAAGTAGTAGGGATTTCTGTTGTTACACACGTTGTCCAGAGCGCACTCTCTCAACCAACTGGTGAAGGCTGGGCCACCACAATTTGACCTAAACTTCCTTTAGTTGGGTCTTGAAGACCTAATGTTTCTTCAGCATGTTGGATCAAAATAGGAGAGCAGTCTTTTAAGAGAATCTAGGAATCTGCCTTTGACTACTGAACAAAGAGGCACAGAAGTGTCAACAGGAAGATGTCTAGAAATTTCAAGAGAAACTCTCATTTCAAGAGTGCCTGCAAGGTGAAACACTAGGGTCCTTTTTGTCCTGCCCTTTGCCAAGTATGGATTCGAAGGTGAGCAAAACTGGCAAAGGATGAGATTTTGAGCCCTTCAAGTGATGCTCCCTGTTGTATTCCACTGTGGGTTGCAACATGCACACCATGCACCTGGAGCTGGAGAATTTGAAAGTAGTGTCTGTTGGTCTGTGTGTGCGCTCTGGCTCACCTTGTGTGCCTGTCTGAAGGGATAACAGTGGAGTGGACCAGTCACCTCTTTAGTTCCTCTTCATTGACATATGGGCCAGGTTAGTACTAGGGACGGGAAGGACTAGTCGACTATCCGATAAGCAAATGCTTATCGGACAGTCGACAGAATAGGGGACTAGTCGCTTCCCCTCCCCTTGCTGCCTCTATCTGATTGAGGAAGCAAGGAGGAGGAAGAAGAGCGGGTGCTTCAAAGCAGCAGTGCCGCATGAAGCCTGGGGCCAGACCTGGGCTCCACATGCTGCTACTGCTTTGAAAAGCCCGGGACTACCCAGCTGACCTTGAGCTCTGTGTGGTGCTGCCACTTTGAAATGCCCTGGGGAGCCCAGCATCAGACTTCTTGCGGCATTTCAAAGCTGCAGTGCCGCACGGAGCCTGGGGTCAGCAGAGGAATCCCCAGCTGACCCAGGGCTCCAGATGGCGCTTTCACCTTTGAAGTGTAGCGTTGCTTCACTTCAAAGGCAGAGGCGCCCAAAAATGCATCAACTATTCGATTAGTCAGTTACCCGATACTTAACATCCTTAGTTGGGACCTTCAGTGTCTGCAGCTTTGGCTTCATCCTACAAAAATAAGAACAATCTAGTTTGTGAAGAGTTGTAACAGCTTGAATAGTTTTTACAGGTTAGCGTTTTATAGATATGGTCCGCTTCCCTTGGGGAAGCCCACATTGCAGCGAGGTGCAGTATTTGACAGCCGTTCCCCAGCCAGACCCAAGATGGGCAGGAACTTAATTTCTGCAAAACCTCATGGAGAGGGCCATGAGGCCCCAGTCAGACCTAGTTATAGGAATGCCCCTTTCCACTATCTTCATTCAATGAGACGTGTATCTCCTGCTGTGAACTCTGGGGCAGTTCCAGGTGTGTAAGCTCTTGTTGTGGTTCTTCAACCGAAGCACCATTTGACGGAGGGACGTTAGCAATGTTGACAAGTTTGGGTGGAAATCTGCTTGTCTAGTGGACAGGACAGCAGCCCAAATGTTTTCAGTAGTGGATGAGCCATTTCATATAAATTATATACATAATTTGAGACAGCTAGGGCCATGGCAGTGTTTGGGGAGGAGAGGAGCAGTGGGTGGGAGGGGCTGGAACTGGAGCCAAAAACTGTGCTGGAGCAGCAGCACTGGCAGGAAGAGACCCCTGTGGAGATAGTGGCCAAGCAGCGTGTTAGCCATTGCTGTGTCAGTCACTCAGGAGGAAAATGGCTTCTGTGCTGCTGGTGGGTATGAGGAGAAGGTACGTAGCTGCTCCTGCAGGAAGGAAAGGCAAATTAGAATAGCAGCCCAGCTGGCCAGGACGGGCTAGTTTTGTCTGTCTAAAGGTTCCAGTGTTCCCACAGCTTTTAAACCCTTTGATCTAGAATTAGCCCTATCAATAATTAAATGCTGTATTGAAGGGAACGGATTAGAACTGTTGCCTGTCACGCCTGCGTCACATCCACCAGCCTTCTCAAAGGCATTGCCATATGTCAGAGCCAGCGGGAGGTAAAGTTCTGTAGGTCAGTCATAGTGACTGCGCCTCAGTGCTGCCTCCAGGGCCAAGTCGGATTTCTCTGCCTCCGCAGGACCGTCTGGTTAAGCTCCTCAGGATTACTGGCAATAGCAGCCTTGGGAGGGAGGGGGGCCTCTCAGAATACTTCATGGAACAGATTTCTTCCTTTCCTGTAACTTAACTGAATTTGAGAGAAAATACGCAGGGAGCGACTCCCTTCCTCCTAGGTAACTCAGCCTGTGGTGCCACCATCTTTGCCTGGCAGAACCAGAACAGCCAGGGCCCATCAACAAGCAACCACAAGACTTGCAAGTTAAACTTACTCTGTTCCAACTCTGGGACCCAGGCGCTCTGTCATTCTTCCCTTCAAAAACCAGCTCAATCCAACACGGAGTGTGTAGAACCCACAGCCCATGGTGGGAATTGCCTATACACAAGGATTCAGTCATGAATCTTGGGGTGATAAGATGGATGAGTGGGTGGATGATGAGGCCAGAGGTAGGTGTGTGACAAATGGGTTTTAGCATATGGTTATCACCTCCACATGCTCTGTGTGTGTTCTAGTGACAGCAAAAAGGCTCAGCTGCTTGAGAATGAAGGCAAAGAGACGCACACTTGATATTAAAATAAAACCTTCTAAACCTCTCCAGTGCCTCTGCAAAAATGTCGACTTCTGACCAATCTTCTTTGAAAGGATACGTGGGGAAGGGTGGGAGTGAAAACCTTTAAATCCTCCCTTTCTGCTAGCTCAGTGAGGTGGTTAGTGGGCTCAGGCCAGCGTTTGCACTACCTTGCAAGCTGTCCCTGCTGTGTTCCACTGACGACTCAGAGCAATATTGCTGCCAGTGGAGGACAGACAGTAGCAAATGTGGGTTTCATTGCTTGGCTTTTGATTGGCCTTTTTAATGTTTTTAGAGACCATGATCACACCCTGTGTGCAGGTGGCAGGATTGAAGTGGAAAATCTGCTGGGAAGTAGGGAGTAGAACTGCAAGCAGCCCCTGCCGCCCAGCCCTGTTCTCCTGTGGGGCTGCTGTTGCTGTAGAAAGGAAGCCGGAGGGGAGACAGCTGTGTGGAGGGGCTGAGGGCAGGGGTGCAGTGTCTCTAATGCGGTATAGCATGCCAGACTTGGTCAGCCACCTTATTCCTCTGATCTGTCCATGAAAGGGCCGGGCACTTCAGGACACACAGTTTGGGACTGGCATGTGGTGGGATCATCGCGCTGGTTTTAAAGGCTGATGGCAGCCAAAACGTGACTCCTGTGGTGTTGCAGGCTGCTGGGGTCACAGCTGCTGGATCAGGGCTGCGGCCATACACAGAGTCTCAGATGTCAGCCCAGGTTGGGAGCTACAACAGCAAAGCTTCGCAAGCCACCCAGGGTTACAGGGCAGATGGTGGGACAGCCCCTCACTGGTCTGGATTGCACCCCAGAATGTGTCTCCCAAATCAAATCGATTTTTTTTTCTCTAAGCCTTCCTGAAGGGCTGTGATCTGTAGCTTCAAGTTGGACACCTTTGGCCTGGGGGGCTGAGCATGGCTAAAAACCTGTTGCTCTGCCACACTTCATAGTACGCAAGCACAGGCAGTGGCCCCTCCCGTTCATTCAGTAGCTCGTTTCCCAGAACACTCCGCAGATTCTCCTGTGGGAATCCCCTCCCCAGACAGTGGGGTCTAGACACAAACATGCCCTCTTTATTCCATGGCTGCAGACAGCCACACACATTTAGAGCACCACAGTGTGCATGCAAATTCACACCCTCCGAAGCATGAGCCTTAACCCACTCCCTTCACCATAGTAGTGGGTGGAGGCAGTCATCCGCCTCACCTCTTCAGGTAACTGTCCCAACCTTTTTCCAGCTTTCTTACTCAGCAAGTCACTGCACTTGTGGTCCAGCTGGGTCATCAGGATGTCTGACCTCCTCTGAAAAGGGAGGCAAAGCCACTTTTTAAACCATGCAGACAAGAATACCAGACGAGGTGACTGTTTGATTCACCTCATGTGCTTCTGTCTCCAAGATGGCTGTGCTTATGTTGAATGGGCTCTCATGGAGGTAGCAGGCTTGATCACGAAGCAGTTGTTACCACAACTTGGGAAGCCTATAATTTGCTGTGTTCTCTAAACACTTCACAGTTCAGCTGGTGCAGTTTGTGTTCCTTCTTCTGGGTGGTGCTGTGGTGTCTTGTGTGCGTTTCAAAGGTGATTGCATAATGATGAGTCATGTTTGTGTTTTCTCTCATTCACAAGGTTATGGTGGAAAATTCTGATTTCACGCCATCGCAAGTTGGCTGTCTTTTTACCTTTCTTGCCCGGCAGCTCGCTAAACCCAACAATACACTCTTTGTAAACAGGACGCTTTTTGACCAGGTAAATGCTCCATTGTCACTGAGAACCACTGCTAAATATGGAGGTATCTGACATAGTGTCGCAAATAAAATGCAAATTGCACTGTAGGTTGAGGCTGTGCTGAAATCTGTTGTCTACAGTGGGTGGGATACTGGCTGTGGGCTCAATGGTTGTGATTTAAAAAAAGTCATGGAGAAGGAAGCACAAGTGTTCACACAAAGCTGCTAATATTTTAAATACTTTTATTTCAGCCTGTTGTGATTATGTAACAGAGAGATATGGGGAAACCTTTGTGTCTGTCCCCTCCACCACATGTCTCCTGAGGTGAAGACACTGTTACACTTTCTGTTTAGCTTTTATTTTTCTTCAGCCTTTGAGTCTTTCTTTGCCATAGAAAGGCAGGTTTCCATCTGTTTCCTATAGGTTTTGTCTGTATTTGGGGAAAGCGTGGGTGTTAGGAAGGAGAGAACCAAAATGTTAATCTTTTGGCACTGGCGAATGCTGCAGCCATCTGAGAGCATCACAGGCACTCCACTAACTGGCATGCCAGAATAAAGGGCCAACAGATGACCTGATTTAAACATGTATCCACTAAGTATAATGTATGTGGGGTTTTAAGAAATGGTCTAACATGCAGAATGTTTCTGTTGTAGTGTGAAATCAGGATAAGCTGAACGTTACTAGGGGTTTGCACCAATGGAGCTGCATTAGTATAACTCTTCCAGTGTTTACAAACCCGACAGCAGACAAATCCATAGCCTGACTTGCTGGGGTTATGCAATGAATAATAGTGTGTTCAATGAAAGACCTCAAAGCCTTTGAGTAAGGCTGCCCAAACAGCTGAAATGTCATTTATAATGAAAATAGTCTTTTCTCCTTGACCAGGTCCTTGAATTTTTGTGCAGCCCTGATGATGATTCCCGACATTCGGAGAGACAGCAGGTAGCAATCTTTAGAGGAGTATTTAGAGAGTTAGCCTGCTAAGACCACCAACCATGGGCTGTGCTGAGGCTAATGTAACAAAATGGAAGCTTACACTGAGGGCACGGGAGAAGGGAGGTCACAGCCAGGAGCAGTGGCAGAACAAGGCCTGGAGATGGCTACTTGAGATCACAGCGCCTGGGGTCTGAAACAGCCCCCCAAAGAGACAGAGCCTGTCTCCACGGGAACCGGGACCAGCACTCATTGCTCTTGTCTAAACTACTGCAGAAAGTGTAACAGAAATGGGGTTAAGGCATTTGTCTTAGGTTTAGGTGGGCCAGTGCATTTCCCCAACACTACTATGACCACTGTGGTATCTGAGCTCAAATGTTTTTACTTGAGTTCCTGTTTATGCTTCAGTCTCACTGGGCTTTGTGTACCTAAATGTTGTCTTTTTCCTAACATTCATAGCCTGCCTGTCTGGGCAGAAGAATAACTGATGCTAGGGAAGAGCTGGAGTAGAAAATAAAAATATTCCCCTTGAAAACTAGGACAAAATATGCAAATATTGAAAAGCCAGTTGAAGTTAGATCAGTCCTTCAATGCTTGTTTGCGTCAGTTCCAATGAAGGTGTGTGCACATCGCATGCACAGTCCTCAGAAGCTTTTCCCAAGCAGCCGCCGTAGGGTCAGCTGGAGGGGTGCCAGTCAGTGTCCCCTCAGCTGTACAGCAGCACAGGTGATTAATCAGCCCTGCCCTGTCATGCCCAGTGTCAGTATATGGTGTTGTATACAACCCTGCTGACCCGTCCCTCCCCCCCAGCTCCTCCTTACAGTCTGTGACGATGCTGGAACATCGCTTGCTTGCTCAGGAGGCGCACCACTGCCTAGCTTCGTGGTCACTGTTCAGTTTGTTCTCATTTTAGAGTTAATCGTTACGGTTGTAGAGGTGGTAATAACCGCTACCGCCTGCCTTGGGTACTGTGCTGTGCTACAAGCCCAAGGCTTCAAGGCTTGTGCTTCCTGCCATGAGCCTATGCCAAATAGCGACCCCCATGGCTCCTGTCTTTGCTCTCTGGGGGAAGCTCACCAAACAGGCTCTTCAAGATCTGCAATTCTTCAAACTCCGCCCTGAAAAGGCAGGACTTTGGTTTGTGCCAACTCTTGATGGGAGCAGCTCTTTGATCCGGTGCAGTTAGCCCATCAGGCTCCAGTTCATTGGTACAAAGTGCCCCGGCCCCTCTTTGATCCACCAAGCATCCCTTGGGTTGTAGAACCTTGAGGCAGAGACAGCACCGCAAATCCTGTCGATCCCTGCACTGGGTGAATTCCCCACCAAGCGCAAACTGGTGGACTTGCTTGAGCCATTTACACCTGATACGTTTGAGGCGGCCAGAAACCTCATTAAGACCACAGCACTGGCCCGAGGCACCTAAGTCTGCGGCACTGTGGCACCCAGTGGCGAGAAGGAGTCGGGCAGACTCAGAGCGCTTACGGATACAGTCTGTGATCCAGTTTCCTCTCAACGCATCTCTTCATGGAAGCCCCCTCACGCGCGCCACAATGGCAACAAAAAGTTGAGATGACTTTCTAAAAAGTGAGCATTCTGCAGACATGTAGGGTCATAGATAGCGCCACATACCCATGCCACTCCCTGGCTGATCCTGCTAGGGCAAGTTTCTGCCTGTGCACACCTTCATTGGAATGGGCGTGAACAGCACATCTCAAACAGTTACGAAAGGTTAGCAACCATTTTCATAGAATCCTAGAGCTGGAAGAGACCTCAGGAGGTCATCAAGTCTAGCTCCCTGCCCAAAGCAGGACCAATCTCAGCTAAATCAACCCAGCCAGGGCTTTGTCAAGCTGAGACTCTGCTGTCTCCTTTCGACAAGGCCTAAGTTAATTGCTTTTGTTTAATGACTAGTTTTCCAATTTGTAATCTCTTAATTTTCCCTTTTCATCATTGCATCAAGTTCTTCCTCTCCCCAGGGTGGGTCATATCTCATCACCTTCTCTGATACTAAGTTAATTGGGAAGATCCAGGCTACTTTTTCTCTCATTGAATTTCCTGTGTAACTCCTGGTCCCTGTTGTTAGGGCATTACTGGCGGAGAGAGGGTGACTTATTTCCTTGCACTTATCTTGTGTTTGTCCCTTAGGAAAGTCCTAGGGAAATGTAACCTTGAAATTGATGGAGAACCCAAATTAAATACACCTGTAAACGCAAACTGTTGCTTAGGCTGCAAGGTCTTTCAGACAGGCACCATCTGCTTGGGGGCTGTGGGTACTACCACAATGCACAAATTGATTTAATATCTCTTCAGGTCCTTTTAGAACTACTGCAAGCTGGAGGAATAGTTCAGTTTGAAGAGAACCGTCTTATCCCTATGGCAGAGAAAGCTGAATTGTAAGCTTTTTTGTTTTTAAGTTTTGGGTGGTGGTTTTTTAGTTTTTTTCATTTTATTATTCAGGAATTTTATGTTCTAATGTTATCCATTTTGTCCACGCTAGTGTTGCAGTGTCTGCCCAGCACACATCCCCTGGAGGTAGACCTGACTTCCCACAGCCGGCATTGCAACCCAATGCTCAAGTTTGGAGTGGCTGCCCCTCTGTTGTCATGATGTATTGGCAGCCAGGCCAAACTTGAGCAGTGCTGAGATTCTGGGCAACAGGTTGCAACTTTAGAGTGGAAAGCCAAGGCCTGGCTCTCAGGAAGGGAGCCACCACTGTGCTGAAAGGTTTTCATTATATTTAGTTTTGTTGTGTGTGTGTGGTGTGGTGGTCTGGTTCACAAAAAACTGAGGCGCTCAACAACCTTGGTAATTAACCATTGGAACAATCTATCCAGAGATGATGAGGTGGGGTCTCCATTATTTAGTTTTTCATCAAGATTGGACTTCTCTGCACTATCTCGGCCACATAGGCAATATCAAACTGGTTTCTAGGAGCAGTGTGTCTTCCACTTGCAAAGGCAGCAGGAAAATACTCTTTCAGGGCACTTCATTAGAATTATGCTTCCAATTCCCTTATTATGTATACGTTACTTATTTATCCCCTAATTCCTGGGTTGTGTTTTTGTGTTTTGCTCCTTCACAGCTGAGAATTCCACACTCCATATCTTATCTGGTGTCAAAGAGCAGAGTCTTTCTAACATGCAAAACCTTCTTTATTTCAGCTACCAAATTTGTGAGTTCATGTATGAACGGGAGCATCTGTATGACAAAATCATTGATTGTTACTTGCGTGATCCAGTGAGAAAGGTAGGTTAATAGGCGATGTTCTAAACTTTTCCTCATTCATGAAGGGAGTAGATTTCCTCTTCCCCACTTCCTTTTCTAGGCAGATAAAAAAATTTCTGTCACTGACCTTGTGAGTTTGAATCTCCCTCTTGTATGGACCCAGGGCATACACTGAATCCTGGTCTGCAAGAGTGGGATCAGCTGCTTGTATGTAGCAGTTACATGTTTTATGCTGATTTTCAATGTGTCTACAATACCCATCCTGAATCTTGTGCCCCTACTAGGGCTCTTTTACATAAGTCCAGGTGAGGTGGCTATCAGTAGCTTTCTAACACCACTGGGCCAGATTGCTTCTCACCAGTTCTTAAAACTCTTAAATTCTCCAATCCTGCTGATGCTACATTTTTTAAACTTAAGTATATGCTGTATAAAATGCTCTTTATGGTTATGGTTGCAATGCAAAGTATTTCATCATTCTATTATGTAAGTCATCCAGAATTTCCAAATACAGAAGAGAAATATTTGATTGATTCTGCCTTGTCTGTATCATTATTGACAATTTACCTTCAATTTACCTACTCTTATTACAATTACTTTTGTTCCTAATGTAATTTTTTCAGAGGGGTAGCATGACTAGTTTATAACTTGAAAAACAATGAATAGTCCTGTGGCACCTTAGAGGCAGACAAATCTATAGGTTCATGAGTTTTCTTGGGTAAACCCCACTACCCATCCCATGATGCTATATATTTGTTCATTTTTTTCCCTGTTTATTATCCTTAACTTAGGTGGTCGTAGATTCTAAGGCCATAGGAGATATTTATGATAATTTAACCTAATTTCCTGTAATATTTGTTTAACTTCTGATTTATATATTTGTTTAACTTCTGATTTATATAGTTAACAAGTCACATGTTTTCCACGTTATAAATTATATTTATTGCTGGTTTTATTCAAGTGAAAGCAACATTTGTAAAACAACCATTTAATGCTGGGTCTATGTGGCTTTGTATTTATTTGAAAAAGTCTGAGGGGTAGCTGTGTTAGTCTGTTTCTGCGTACCCTCTTTCTTTTGTTGTCCTTATATATACACCCATGTCTCTAAATTCTACTCCAGTTTATTTGATGGAGTGGATTTTACCCACAAAAGCTTATGCCCTAATAAATGTTAGTCTCTAAAGTGCCACAGAACTCCTTATTGTTTTTGTATTTCTTGGCATTCTGTGAAATGTCTTGCAAAACTCTCAATTCTCATAGGTTTTTTTTTTTTTTTTTGGTTTACATTTTTCCTCCAGTCAGTGTTACAATTGGTCAGTTTAGTGTAGATGAGACTTAGGTTATTGTCTAAAAGTAACTTCCTTCCTAGGGTTTGTCTTTAAGTTAAACTACACTACAACATACATCTGAGCTTAGGCTTGCTCCTAAATTTGGCATGCTCCCAGTGTTTCTCTCAGCAATTCCCTTCGGTCCCTGCCCATGATTCCTTCTCCCAAAAGTGAACTTCAAACCTCCCTTATTTCTTGGCCTGTCCTTAAGTGCTGTACCTGATATTGCCACCCTCTAACAGATTTGCAGGCTGAAATCTCAATGGCAGAAAGAGAAATGTAGAACTACAGAACTGGATAAAAGAGACAGGGAGGAGAAACAGGACTAGAGCGAATGACAAACAGCAGGGAGGGTAAAGGAGAAGTGGTGAACTTTTGAGGACAAAAGAATTTTGGAGAAAGCTCATGATACCATCTACATGTTTTATAGTGATAGAAATGGCTCACTCTCAGACCCACTTCCTCAGGTCAAATAGTGGAAGAAAATTGGCACAACCGTATATGCCAAAGGATGCAACCAAAAAAATGAACACATGAAAAGGACAAATCATATTTCGGAACAGAAGGGGGATGGGAGAGGGGAGGTAAATGTCTGTGAGCTAATGATATTAGAAGGTGATAATTGGGGAAGCTATCTTTGTAATGGGTAAGATAATTAATGTCTTTGTTTAAACTTAGCCGTAAAGTGTCAAATTTAAGCATGAATGACAGTTCATGGCCCACGAAAGCTCATCACCTAATAAACCATCTTGTTAGTCTTTAAAGTGCTACATATTCCTGTTTTTTGTTTCATCTACATGTTTTGTTAGTCTTTAAAGTGCTACCAGACACTTCGTTGTTTTTTTTTTAAGATTGTCTAATAAGTCAGTCATGGGAAGGAGCGCTTCCCAAGTAGGCTAGCCCTGGTACTCTTCCTGAAGTGCACTCCTTGTGTGATGGTTGTAATTCTGTGATTGGGGCAATTAAGTTAAAATCTCACCAGCAGCTGATCTTCATCTCTAGCCACCAAAGAAATCTATAAGTAACCAGTTTTCCAGTTTACCAATACACGGGAGTGGTTAGTCTAAAATTAACTGCCCAAATAAGTGAGTTTGCAAGCTGTCACTGATGCACGTCCCAGCTGAATTTTTCTGATTGCTGGAATAGAATATGCAATACCTTCTGACTTTATGCTTTTCAGGAAGAAGTGTTCAACTACATCCATAATATCCTCTCCATGCCTGGGTACAGTGCTGAAGAGAAGCAGTCGGTGTGGCAGAAGGCTATGAAGCACGCTGAGGTACTGTGTGGACTGAATTGCTTGTTTTTCTGAAGTTAAATCAATTTCTCTTTCTCCGCTTTGTGCTGCTTTTTAGGCAGGAGGGTGTTGTCTTTGAGGA
The DNA here is from genome assembly GCF_052426305.1 of Pelodiscus sinensis. NCBI lineage: Eukaryota > Metazoa > Chordata > Testudines > Trionychidae > Pelodiscus > Pelodiscus sinensis. The sequence goes on from NC_143061.1 coordinate 52,633,154, forward strand.
TGGCATAGTTGGTTTTGCTACGGTTTGTAGAAGAGGAGTTTCCTGAAGCACTCCAGGAGGAGAGTTGATAGCTGCCTTGTTTTTTGACTTGTAGTGGGTGTGGGTATGGATGTGTGGGTGTGTGTGAGTGTGCGCACTAGGGATGTAAGCGACTAGTTAACTATCCAATAAGCAAAAGCTTATCAGAGTTGGAGAGGGCGGATAAAGAAAAGTTATTTATTAGCTCCCATAATAGAAGAACTAGAGGACACCAAATGAAATTAATGGGTAGCAGGTTTAAAACTAATAAAAGAAAGTTCTTCTTCACACAGCATATAGTCAACCTGTGGAACTCCTTGCCAGAGGAGGCTGTGAAGGCTAGGACTATAACAGAGTTTAAAGAGAAGCTAGATAATTTCATGGAGGTTAGGTCCATAAAAGGCTATTAGCCCAGGGATAGAAGTGGTGTCCCTGGCCTCTGTTTGTCAGAGGCCGGAGAAGGAGGGCAGGAGACAAATCGCTTGATCATTGTCTTCAGTCCACCCTCTCTGGGGCACCTGGTGCTGGCCACTGTTGGCAGACAGGCTACTGGGCTAGATGGACCTTTCATTTGACCCAGTACGGACGTTCTTATGTTCTTATGACTAGTCGCTTCACTCCCCCCTTGCTGCCTCCATCAGAGACCGTAAGTGGGGGAGCAGGAACCAGTGCTTGAGGGAGCTAGCTTAGAAGCCGGTTCCCCCCCAGCACCATATCCGCAGAGGGGCAAGAGGGTAGCGGGAACCGGGTGCAACCCGGGAATCAGCTGATTTCCCAGCTCAGATCCAGTCCCAGATGCTGCACCTCTGCTAATCCCTCTGTGGCTCCCCTGCTCATTGACTAGTCGATGGAAAATCCTTATTTTACAGAGGCAAAAAGAGGGTGGTAAGTTTAAAATCACACAGCTTATCGGTGGCAAAGTCATATCTATACAACGCAAATCTTGATTCCCAGGCCCTGCTCTAACAACTAAACAACTTTCCTTCCCCTTTTTCAAAAAATACAATTTAAAATAAAATAATATCCACCACCAGTTTTACAGAAATAGCTGAGAATTTTTGTCTTGAGCATTTTTTTATTCATTTTGAGGCCAGGTTGCTGGTAAATAACTTGTTTAAGTTAATTTTCTTAATTCAAATTATATTTCAGTGACAGTGCAATTATAGAGCTGAAAAGCTTTCGTTCTTACTACAATATTTTTCACAGTTGTTATCCTGCAGAGTGAAAAATCTCTTTCCAAAGTAAGCTAAGCAATTATCTTCCATGAGGATTAGTTGTGTCGAATTTCATTTGAGAACTATCATTTTTCTGTTTCAAATTAAACTGAAAGCTTCTAATTATTTGACTTCAGCTAACTGTAAATTATCATTCATTTTATATGAAGCTTGGCAAAATAAATCACTTAGTCAAATTCTCCATTCCTTCTCCAAAAAGAATATTTTTGCCCAAAGTTCTGAGTAGCTGTAAAGTTGGATTTATCAAAAATACCTTCTATATTGCGGTGGTGGTGGTGGTTATAATGTATCTATTGTGCTACTCCCTGAATAGCTCTGTATCACATTCTTTCAGTGCTTTCAGGCCTCTTAGTGCCCTGCTTATATGTTAATAACTTACTCTTACCAACATAAATGCATGAGTGGAAAATTAGTCTGTCACCTTTGAGGACAGTATGGTACTGTGGAAAAAGTACTTCTGATGAGAACAAAATGAATTGGATAAATTCACGAAGGAAATTCTTTTTCCCTTCATCTGCCATCCTGTTTGTTTTTCTTATAGTGACATTGCTCTCATGAAAAATGATCCAATTTTAGGGTCCTTACTGATGTCAGATATGATGTAGAGCCTTTTAGTCACTGATTTCAGTCCACCCGAGGCCTTTATTGACCTGAAGTTAACTGTTGCTTCAAAAGCATTCTTCACCCAGTGGTATTCATTGTTACTACTCTTCAGATGCTGCCATCTAGATTTGTAGGTATTTTACCATATGAGTGGGATCAGCATTAAAGCATGATCCTGTAGTTGTAAGTTGTAAGTTTTTCTCCCTCTCTCTCCAGGAGCTGCTGTTACTGAGCCCGAGTAAAGCAGCAGACCTGATAGCCACTCACTTCAATGACCAGATTGAAGGAATCATTAAAAACCTTCAGGTAAAAACTTACAAATGCACTTGGGATTGAACTGTGTTTTTATGTTTTGAATCACTTATTTCTCAGCATTGGCTTTGGCCATATTTGTAGGAATTTTCAGAGCAAAGATCCATTTAGTCCGGTCTCTGACAGTGGGCAGAACCAGCTGCAAGTGTAGAAACCTCTGAAGTGGGCATTTATGAAATAACTTGTTGCTGACAGAGTTTGTCTAACCGCGCCTGAGGCTGGTATGTAGCCTGAACCTTCCAAATGGAAGCCTGGGTACATTCCTCTACACAAATATACAGCAAGGAGTCAGACTTGTTATTTCCACTGGTAAGAAGCTGCTACACCCTTCTGTGCTTGGCAGCAGTGTATCCTTTGGGAGGACACAGAGTCCCTAACCAAGGTTTAGAAGAGCTGCTTTCCTAGCTGCCTCAAATAAAATGCCTGTCAGGTTCCATTCAAACATGCCTGTCCTTCTAGCCAGTTTTATGTAGGCCAGGGGTGGCCAACCCATTCTGGGCAAAGAGCCAAGATATCACTGGACCCAGTGCAAAGAGCTGGGGCAAAGTTGTTGAGCCAAAAAAAAAAAAAAAAAAAAAAATTCTGCCCCTTTAAGAAAACGATTTAGAGGCTTTTTGGCCACAGCAGGCTCCTGCCAGCCAATGCCATCTTTATTTCTCCAGTGAATGGCTAGCACTTGTTGGTATAGATCACGTCATCCTTTTAGAATCCAACAAACAGCCACGAGGGCAGAAAGAGTTATACCATCAAGTGAATCTAGCCGAGGAGATTTGCTCAAGGCAGAGGCTCTGACCAGACTTCATAAGCATCAGTCCCATAAGAGTGAATAGTATTTCTTTCAGTGAGTGCAACTTCAGACCACTCTCTACCAGATTGTTAAAATATTTTTTTTTTGTGTTCCCCATTATTCAGGATCAGTTCTTGCTTTTCCAGTTTTTGAGAAGTCTTCTTGACCCAAGGTATGTAAATAAATTGGATAGTATGTATCTAACTCTTTAATTAAAATACACTGTTGTGTAAACATTTATAATTGTGCATGTGACCATAAGACTTTGTAAGGTACAATCCTGCTTTGACATGGGAGTGAACCAGATGAGCTAACAAAGCTTTTCCTTCCCAAGTCTTTAAGATTCTATGATTATTCAACTCTCTCATTTGCAAAGATGAAGGCATCATGAAGGTAGAAAAGGAGCTAGTACAGATCCAAGGAGAGGCAAGAAATTGATTGGTTGGACTCAGCTGTAGCAGCTGCTATAAAAGGCTGTCTCTTCTGAGGACAAAGGTTATTCTCCTTGAGATAGAATCATAGAATACTAGGACTGGAAGGGACCTTGAGAGGTCATCGAGTCCAGTCCCCTGCCCTCATGGCAGGACCAAATACTGTCTAGACCATCCCTGATAGACATTTATCTAACTACTCTTAAATATCTCCACAGATGGAGATTCTACAACCTCCCTGGGCAATTTATTCCAGTGTTTGACTACCCTGACAGTTAGGAACTTTTTCCTAATGTCCAGCCTAAATCTCCCTTGCTGCAGTTTAAGCCCATTGCTTCTTGTTCTATCCCCAGAGGCCAAGATGAACAAGTTTTCTCCCTCCTCCTTATGACACCCTTTTAGATATCTGAAAACTGCTATCATGTCGTCCCCCCCCCCCCCCCCCCAATCTTCTCTTTTCTAAACTAAACAAACCCAATTCCTTCAGCCTTCCCTCATAGGTCATGTTCTCTAGACCTTTAATCACTCTTGTTGCTCTTCTCTGGACCCTCTCCAATTTCTCCACATCTTTCTTGAAGTGTGGTGCCCAGAACTGAACACAATACTCTAATTGAGGCCTAACCAGCTCAGAGCAGAGCGAAAGAATGACTTCTCACGTCTTGCTCACAACACACCTGTTAATGCATCCCAGAATCATGTTTGCTTTTTTTGCAACAGCATCACACTGCTGACTCATATTAAGCTTGTGGTCCACTATAACCCCGAGATCCCTTTCTGCCGTACTCCTTCCTAGACAGTCACTTCCCATTCTGTAGGATGGAGCTCAGGTCTCTGCAAACCACAGGAGACTGAGTGACTGGGCCAGTCAAGATAGATACCTTTATCTATCAAATGTATCTCTGGTCACTGCCTAGGTTTTTATATTGGGATTTCTATACACAAACCTCCTGCTGGTGTAACTAGGCTAGTTGAGATGTCCATTCTGTGATTCTCTCCCTGCACTGCACTGTATTGTGCAGTCTCTGAAGCAGTTTCCTAAGAAGAGTGGTGAAATGAGCATATAGACACAGTTGCATTTTAGAAGACTTGCTTTGCCTGTTTTTCTTGTCTGATTACAAGCAGTCTAAGCTTTTGCTATTGTTCTAGTAACCCCCAAATTTGTCAGTTACTTTACTAAGGGGCTCAGAATTGAACACACAATTAAATAGTGCTAATTCTCTGTTCAGACATTTCAGTGTGAGCACCTGTGTGCTATAGTTGTTGAACATGCATATTGATAAGCAAGTGTTTGTGTGAGCTGGATTTCGAGTAGCTGTGTTTATACTTCAATATTATTGTGATAAGTGAGCCCCACTGCAAGGAGGCATTGCTCTGGACTTCAGTATTATTTCTTGTCAATAGAAACAGGCTCCATAAATCTCTAGGTCGGGGTGGGTAAAAGGGCCTCCCTGGGCTGGATTTGTCCTGCCAAGTGAGTTGATCTGGCCTGTGGAGGCCCTGCTGCTTTTCCCCCCCCCCCCCCCCCCGTCTCCCGACCAATCAGGGCCTGGTGGGAGGGGGAAGCCTGTGAAATCTCTTCCCGCACTTCTTAAGCTTAAGAAGCACTGCATACTCCTAGCAGGGTGTGAGGAGACTTCGAGTGCTCCCCTTGCCCCCAGACCAATCAGGTGGTGGTTGACTGCTCAGCTGGTGGTTGACTCTAAGGGTGGCACTCCCTTGCATGGCGGGGGCAGGGAGCAAGAAACTTCATGTGCTCCCCCTCCCCAGGCCCTGATTAACTTGGGGAGCAGGGGGGAGCATGCGAAGTCTCCTCTCACCGCCAGGGGCATGGATACCTACAGGGAACTGCCAGCTGTTCAGAACAGCTGGTGGTTCTCTCTGGGGTGGGGGCAAAGACTTTGCATGCTCCCCCACTCCCAGGCCAATCAGTGTCTGAGGGTGGGGAAGCATGGAAGTGTCCTGGCCCTGCCCCTTCCACCTGAGGCCCCGCCCCTTTTGAGGTGACCTGGAAGTGGCCCCTGGTCAAAAATTATTGCCCACCTCTGTTCTAGGTAATAAACTCCTCTAGCTTAGTCCTGAAATAGTTAGGGAGTGGCCACTTCGAGTCTGATCATAAGCGCATACATCACATTGTGTTTAAATCATCCACAGAAAGTCACTTTTAACAGCACAATATCAGCTTTGGAATCTGATTATTCACACACCCTCTAGTTCCTGGACAGGACTGATGTTCAGTAAGCCACAGTGAGGCTTCAAAGCTTGCCTCTTTGCGCTACCTGAATTCCTGCACCGTTCGTATTAATATAGCATGGCTGCAAATTATTAATAAAGTCCATTTAATTCTCTCAGAGGGGTCCAAAATAACAGAACTAAATAAATCGATATATTGGATTGATTGTGCATGGCTGAATGATCAATAAGCAGAAAAATGAACATAACCTAATTTAAATGAGCCCAGTGAATTTACCTTTGCAATAGACACCACAGAACAAAGAAGGTGGAAGTCCAAGTATTCAGTTATCTTACTGATAATATTGCCATGACCTCTCCTGTTTGTAGGAAATTCTGTTTGGAAAGATCTTAGATGATTGGAGTAGTTTAATTAGAACACTCTAGCTCCTACTAAGTTGTGTTGCCAGTGTTGTGGATGTGTTTGCATGTAAAGGGGAAATATTTCAATATAACTTCTATGCATGTTATAAAATAGTGAAACTTTTTTCACAGTAGTTTGTAAATGGATTTATTTACTTCAGAAAACCTAATCTGCAAGGTTATAACTTAATTTCATGGCTGCTAAACAGTCAAAGGATATCTGCGACTTAATTTCTTTAAACATTCAATCTTCGTAGCGTGTCAGAAGGAAAAACCATGATTCATGCCCCTTCAAAAACATCTGTCCTTTTCCAATCAGTCTGAACGCTTATATCTTCTCTCAGGCAGAGGTTTTATTAAAACAGAGATTCCTAGAGGAACAAATTAGTTTAACATTTCAAATACAAATGTTTCCATGACAACACACAAGACTAGATGCCTTCTCCTGGTGTAACTACACAGAATTTAAGGGAAATACATTAGAGATTAACTTGGCCCATTTAATTTAGCTAGAGTTTTATGTTAAAGTAGGGCCGTGGGGGTTAATAGAAATTGCCATGGGAAATTTAAAACCCAGTGGCCTTGTGTCCATGACTGATAAGCAGTGATGGAAAATAGAGTAAAAAGTATATTGCTACAGTTCTCTTATCAACGCTTTTATTACATTTTCATTTCCATTTCCTGATCACTTCCCAGGGGAGACAGTATTTCCATTGCAAACAAATACAGTGAAATCCATTCATTTGTGCTGTGTTTGGATGATGTGTCTGCAGTGCCAGTTCTAAAAACGCATGAACAAACTTTATATCTACATTTAGGACAGTATTATAAATTCATAGAAACAAGGGCTGGAAGGCACCTTGAGACGTGGTCTGTCCACCCTCCATCTCTAATGCAGAGGTTGAGGGCTGGCTCTGTTTATACTCTTAATACAGTTTAGACCTCCCTCGGGGGCCTGACCCATCCTGAATGAGGAAATTTGCCAAATCAGGGGAGGGTCCCCTGCCAACAGCCTCTCATGATGCTGCTCCTCCCTGCAGGTGGCTCTGCTCCGGCCCTTCTGCCACTGGATTCCAGCCCGCAGGGCTTGGACTTGGGCTCTGGCTCGCTGGGACTCCCTGGGGACAGAGCTTTCCAGCCACTGTGGCCCACTTCTTCTCCTCCTGACCGGTAATTCCTGGAGACGGGGCTTGCTGGCTGCTCCGCTTCTGCTGCACTCCACCAGGGATCCCCCAGGATGGAGCTTGCCAACTGCCCCACTTTGCTGGTGATCCTTGGGGACGGGGCTGGCCAGCTGCCCCGCTGCTGTCCCGCCTGGCCAGGGCTCCCTGGAGACTGGGATCCCAGCCAGTTTGCACGCCTGGGCACCGAGGCTATCTGATCCAGGATCACAGATGTTGCCAGATCAGAGAGTCCTGGATTTCAGAGGTTCAACCTGTACTGGTTTAACATTCTTACCAAGCCATGTCAGGCTGATTACTCTGTGTGCGGCGCGACTCTAGGCCAGAGAGCTGTGGTGATGCCCCTTCCCTTTGAAGGGAAATGGGGTGATCTGTCTTCCCCAGAATGCTCTTCTTGCCATGGATTCTCCATTGTGATGAATCCCTCTGTGCTCATCCCTTCTTGGATACATGCTTTTCCTATGTATTGCCGTGCTATCTGTCCTCTTCCTCTGCACATGCTCCTCTTCTCCCTGGAATCGAGGCTGAACTCGCTTACTATAGTTTCACGACTTTTAAATCCATTTTTTCTGGCATGCAATTGATCACCTTGGATGGATGGTAACACTTCTCATAGAAAGCTGTTACTCAACTCTAGACATTCCCAAAACCCAGTGGTCTGTCCGTATTCCTTTTCATGTCTCCTTAAGGAAAGGAGTCAGGGTCGGTAGTCTCATAATAGATGCCAGCTGTACTTCAGAAAAGGAGTTTATTCCTGTTTCCTTAGTTTCTGTATCCCATACTTGAACCTTAAAGGCAGAACTGGTACAGGGTCACTTCCCAGGAGTACCCAGGCCTATGAGGCACCTTGCTACCACCTGCCCTTATTGAGAAGAGCACTCATCAGTGCCTACTGTGGGTCAGCTCCCCAGCTTCACTGGATATGGACAACATATGCTCTTGCCATTAGGCCTACACAGCACCCATTGTCTCGCTACAGCTTGGCAGTAGGCAGACTGCAATCCCTGAGTCCTCTGAGTGCCGGAGTGTCCAGCCCTGATCCACTAGATCAGGGTGGCCAACTCGTGACCTGCATGTGGCTCCCCCCCCCCCAAACTGCAGCTCGCAAAGCTACCCCTGCGCCCCTAGATACGGTCCTCCGCTCCCTGAGCTCACCAGGGCAGGGGAGCCATCCGGTGCAGCAATTCAAAATGGAGTCACCAAGATGGTGGTGGCCGATGGGAGCCTGATGTGGCCAAAAGGCCTTGTCTTTTAAAGGGGAAGCATCCTTTCTCCTCCTCTCCCCTCCCCCCCCAAATTGCTCAAAAAAAAATTCTGGTGTGGCTCTTTGCATTTTTTCCGCTGCTGTTTTCAGCTCTTTGTTTGATGGGTTGGCCATCCCTGCGCTAGATGCTCACAGTATTAATGTGTCTTCTGCTTCCAATGAAAGCTGCACCCAGTCTTATCAGTTCCACTTCAGATCTCCACTCGGCTTAACACCCAGCACTCAGATATGCTTATTGTGAAATTAACTACAGGCAGTCCCCGGGTTACGTACAAGATAGGGACTGTAGGTTTGTTCTTAAGTTGAATCTGTATGTAAGTCGGAACTGGCGTCCAGATTCAGCTGCTGCTGAAACTGATCAGTTTCAACAGCGGCTGAATCTGGATGCCAGTTCTGACTTACGTACAGATTCAACTTAAGAACTCCAGGCATCCCCAAGTCAGCTGCTGCTGAAACTGATCAGCAGCTGATTCCAGGAAGCCCAGGGCAGGGGCTTCCTGTAGTCAGCCACTGGTCAGTTTCAGCAGCGGCTGACTTGGGGACGCCTGAGGCAGAGCAGCTGGGGTGCTGCTGGGTTGGTCCAGTAGCGACGCCGCTCCTCGACGCTACTGGACCAACCCAGCAGCACCCAAGCTGCTCTGCCCCAGGCGTCCTGATTCAGCCGCTGCTGAAACTGACCAGCAGTGGCTGAATCAGGACGCCTGGGGCAGAGCAGCTAGGGTGATGCCGGGTTGGCCCAGTAGCGCCCAGAGTGGCGCTACGGGACCAACCGGCAGCGCCCCAGCTGCTGTACCACAGGCGTCCGGAGCAAAGCCGCGGAGCACGGGGGCAGCGGGACAGCCCAGACGCGCCGTGGCTGTCCTGCTGCCTGCGGGCTCCGTGGCTTTGCTCTGCTTTGCTCCCCGTCCCCCTGGTCTGCAGACCAGGGGGACGGGGAGCAAAGCGGCGGAACACGCGGGCAGCGGACAGACCAGTCGCGTCTGGGCTGTCCGCTGGCTGCGTGCTCCGCGGCTTTGCTCTGCTTTGCTTCCCGTCCCCCTGGTCTGCAGGGATGGGGAGCAAAGCAGAGCAAAGCCGCGGAGCACGTGGTCAGCTGACAGCCGAGACGTGTCTGGGCTGTCCGCTGCCCGCGTGTTCCGCCGCTTTGCTTCCTCTCCCTGGTCTGCTGGAGACCAGGGAGAGGGAGGGCCCCGTTCATAACTGCGGATCCGACATAAGTCGGATCCGCGTAACTCGGGGACTGCCTGTACATGTTTGTTAAAACACTGAGACTGAAGTAGTAGCAGCTAAATGTATTGAAAACAAATAATTGCATATAAAATACTCCTAACGTTTTAGAACCTTGACTTAGATACACTAATGTCTCATGAAGCTTTCCCTTATTAGAAGAATCAGACGATGCATCTGAGGAATACACCATCAGCTAATACTTGTCACACACTCAAGCACTTACAGCCTGCTCTATTAGCCTCCTTTAGCACAAACACTTTATTTGACCATTTCTTTTCCTTTCTCCTCACCCTCTCCCCTCTTTTTCTGCTTTATAATTCAACCTCTGTGCCTCTTGCTCCATATGTCATCTGAAGAAGTGGTTTGCGCCCACAAAAGCTCATGATACTGTTTATATATTTTTGTTCATCTCTAAGGTGCTACTGGAACATTGTTGGTTTTTAAGCTCTATCAGACAACGCAAGGTGGCCTCTGTCTCCTTTGGCAGGAAGGTGCTGCAGGAGGTGATCCAGATACAATCTTGCTGTCTGAGCAAATCAGAAAGGGCTGTCTGTCTTATTTCTTGTACTCACTTTTCTGTCCCTCCTTACTCCTGGTTGCTGCTTCCTAGTTGTATCCAAATTGTGGGAGATGCTAGGCTGCAGAGTGGAGACTTTTGTATCTGATCATTTCCTTTTTTGCTCAGCATCTTCCACAATTCTACCCAGCCTGGATGGCTTCACGGCCAAAGGTCAACCTTTTATGTGAATAGTTACCGCTTAGGCACTGGTCTGCTGTACAGAGTTTATAGCTAGCACTGAAATTATTATTAGTCATTTTATAAGTTTTTCACAGCTTTGAAATGAATCCTCCTGCCTGCTGTTAGATAAGGGGCTTGGGTAGCACAGGCTGTGCTGCAGGTTTGAACCACCTCTGGAAACTGCAGGAAACTGGTCCATACTGTCCAGAATTGTGGGAGACACTGGTAGCAGAAAAAAACCATAACGTATGAAACTTTTCATTCCTTCTCTCTAGGAGGTTTAGCGAGGACTGGTCGATACCTAAAACTTACATTAGCTTAATATAAAATGTCACACAATGTGCAATGTAGTTAGGTTGACCGAAGGTTCTTCTGTCACCCCAGCTATTGTTTGTGGTGAATTTAAAACAATGTAGGAAAAACCCCTTTCCTCAACCCTTTCAGTGCTGTCGTAAGTGTACACTGCAGAGCTAGAGTGGGCATAACCAAAGTAGTACAATTGTGCTGCTGTAGCCATTGTAGGGTAGATGTACCCTCAGACAACTTGGGCTCACTGGCTGACCCAACTCTTGGACATCTCCCCCTCTTGCTGTTTTTCACTCTTCTTCTAGGAGTAAGTAACAACATGCGAGTAGGCGCAGGCAACGCTTAACTCCTCATGGGTGACAAACACAAGTACTGTCTTCTTGAAATGGCATGGAGAGCAATCCAAAGCAAGATCTCTTGATGAGAGCAGCTGCAGATTCCCATGGCATCGCAGTAGCCATGGTGGCACCTACATTGCACTTCCATCTTAAACTCTCGTTTGCAAGTCTGTCTTCAGCAACAGTCAGTAACTGAGTTAGGTTTAAGTCCCTCAAAATTGCATCTTCTATCCTCATTCATAGTCAGCCTTCTTGCTCTTTCCTTTGACCTTGGCTATGCTAATATTCATCATAGTACCAGTGACTCTGGCCCTAGAAGGGCAACATTGAGTCCAGCACAAGAGAGTGCCCGGGAATTCGGCACCCTGATGCTGTTGTCCACATTAGAGGCAGAGAGGGAGTTGCTGTCAGTCCTCATTCTGCCATCTACTACCATTGGGGAGCGTGACAGCAGCAACACAGGAAGCGAGTACCATTGTGGCACCGAGACCCCACGTACCATTATAAGGCAAGCCTGCCACGATGTCACAGCTCCTGACATCTTTTGGCACTATTCTAAATGGGTGAGCCATATGCCTCCTAGAGGAGCAGATGCCAACCTAGTGGGCTTTCTGGTACTTCTGTGTTTTTAGCCAGTCCAGGCTCCACAGTCCAGGAGATCCTACTTTGCTGCATCAGGGTCGAGAGTTTCCCTACTACCTCCCAAGCCTCATTACCAAGCCTGGTACTCAACTGCAAGACCCAGATGGTGCAGAGGGTGAGAAACAGGACCCCTTCAAACAGGCGGTGGTTTGAACACATATGGCATCTTCCCAGGATGACTATAGGGCACACCAGGTGCTCCTGTAGGAATTCTGCATAGCCCATTCCATCCACTTCAAAGCTGTCTACCTTCCAGGGTCACAGAGCAAGTTGAGATCTCAGCAAGTCCTTTTCCAACCATCATGAATGGTCCATTCATCCAGATACCACGAGCACCGTTTTCCAGAGGTGAGGCGCTCCCTAGGTAGACCCTGTTAGCAACAAAGTACAACAGGACGTGTCTTCCTGTTCTGTTCCTTGGTCACAGACCAGGCTCACTCACGAATGTCTTTCTGCTCCCTTGGATGAACAATATCATCTTGTTCCCTCCCATCCCTGTCAATACAGAGTCCTGCAGAAAGAACAGGACAATCCTGATCCAGTTTGCATCATCCTAGATCTCTTGGACACGCCAATGGGCCTGCCTATGTTTCCGGACTTGATCTCTCAGGAAAGGGCCATCTGCATCATCTGATCTTTGAGTCTCTTCGTTTCATGATGTGGAAGCTCCAGGACTGAATTGCACAGAACTGGCATGCTCTATGCATGTTCACAAGATGTTTAAAGCTCCTAATTTGAACTACCGTTATTCCTCCTACTCATTGCAGGAGGAGTAACAGTAGTTCGAATTAGGAGCTTTAATTCAAACTACCTAGTCTGTGCCGCGTGTAGCCGTGGGCAAGTAGTTCGACCTACAGGGCATTTAAAAATGGCGGCTCCCGGGAACATGCAAATAAAGCCCGGGATATTTAAATCCCGGGCTTCATTTGCCAGTTCGAATGCCTACATTAGCCACCCTAGTTCGAACTAGGGTAGCAGTGTAGACATACCCTTAGAGTGCAGCACTTTTAGTGAAATATGGCCACAAACTGTGCTAAAGTAATTGAATTTATTGATGATGTTTCTGAAGATAAACAATTTAAAACCATGGTCTCTGAGGGACAGCTAACCTCCCATATAACTCTTCAGACCCCCCCCCCCCCGATGCTGTGGCCATGGCTGCCAGCTCCACTTCCGTAGTCATTGTGACGCACTGTGCCTTGTGGTTTGCTGCTTTCGCCTTCCCATTGAGGGGAGAGAGCACCAATGAGGACCTTCCCTTCAACAGGGACAAACTCTTCACTGCTACAACCAGCCAGGTGCTCCATTCAATGAAGGACTCTTATCAGCTTCCCTTACTCCTTGCAGGAGCAGAAATATTGGCCCTCAGTGTGGGGGAGGGTGCCCTCTGGTTTGAATTTAGCCGGTCTTTACTAGGAAATAGTATCCTGTTTCCTTTCCTAGACGACCGTTTCCTGAAGTCTCCCACTCGCTCAGAAGCCATTCGAGCAGTGTCCAAGACCAGTTGTTATTTCCACAGGAAGCAATCTACATTACGACCCATCCAGCAGACTGACTTCATTGTAGCCCCTCAATCCTATCACACGTCTTGTCTCACTTCTTCAGGACAGGTTCCACACAATGCATCCCTTCAGAGCTACAATGGGGGGCAGGCCACAGCTCAAGATTGTCTGCAACTGCTAGGCCACATGGCTGCTTCCACTTTCATTGTCTCAAATGCTCATCTGCAGAGCCCTGGCGGATATAAAATTTGAATCTTCATCCACCTCTGTATCTGCAAAATTGAGCTAAGGATATCCCCATCCACATCTACAGATAGGGATACCACAGATTTTCTGGGGTCTATTCACCTGTATGAGATGTTTTTGAGGTTAGCTAGCCACTGTGTACAAACTGAATGTGAAAGGTTTTACAGACTACGAACTATGCCCTCAAAGGTCAGACTTGTCCATCTGGTGGACTCCTCTTCTCAACCTGTGTATCGGGGTCCCTCGTCATTGATTATCACTACACATGCATCTCTCACGGAATGGGAGAGCACACACATGGGCCTCTCACAACTCAGGGCCTTCGGTCCTCTGTGGAAACCAACCTTCACATAATATAGAGCAAAGAGCAGCAGTTCAGGATTAATTCAGGATTTGGAACCTATATTTTGACGGTCTGCAACCTTTTACTTTCATCTAGCATGTCTGCAGCTTAAATAAGATACAATAGCAATTAAATACTTGTCTATGTGTTCCAGGGAAGGTATCAATCAGGAAATGCTACAGATCTCTCCTTGTGTCACTGAGCAGTTCATTGAATTGTTATGTCACTACAGTCCTGATGAGGTTTTAGAAACACTACAGATTCTGGACTTCTACAGACTGGAAGAGACCATTCAGGTAAGCCAGGTGCACAGTGACCCCTCATCCACATTAGCCAGATTTTAGTAAAGGTGTTCAAACTTAGTTAAATGTCATACAAGTTGTTGTTATGGAGAAGTTGCACATCAGGAGAGTTACACTAGGCTCCAGTCTAAGTCATAATCAGATTGGCCCAGTTCTCAAGTATCGCACTCACCTGGCTCGCACCAACATTGTAAAATCTGATCCTAACATGCTTTGACCATTTTCATCATGTTGCTTGTGTGGTGTGAGAGTAGTTTAGCTGCTGCTGCATTTAAAACTTAACGTACTTGTTGGAAATAATCCAGGACACTCTGGATGCTGGTGAAAACAAGCGGAGGATTTATTATACACCAGCTGATGGAGTGACACGCAGGGGTTACCCTGGTGAACACTGGTTAATTAACACAATACAATAGGTTATATAGTCAGCAGGTGGATGGAGGAAAAATGATTTGATAGGTCTAGCAGCAAGACTAAATGAGCACATAAGCCAATAGAACTACTAAAGATTACATAATATCTCCGCCCATTGCAAAGTAACAGCTCATTAATTAATATACAGGTGGTTATTGTTCAAATGCCAAAACATGTCAGCAACACAGTAATAACATTTTAGTCTGCATAGATGATGATGTTGCTATAGCAGGCGGGTATGGCCTTGAGTTGGTGCAGCGGTTGGTTCTCAGGCTTATTATCTAGGAGTGAAGCAAGACAGTTTAAGCAAATTTTATGAATGTTATCTTAAGCAAAATGTGTTACGTTACCAACTGAGACCCTGTCAGCGTGTTTTAGAACGTGTTTGCTATGGTGCCCAAGGTCTCTTACTGTCTGCAGTTCTTATCCTGACTGTGGTGTTCCCAGGCCTTAATCCTAGAATGGAGTGATGCTGTTTAGAGGCCTACTAACACGTTTAGGGCTGCCTCAGTTTACCCTACAGTACTGATACCAAATTCAGTTCTCAGCATACTGAGGAGAGAATTTAAGTCTTTGGAATGGAATCTTTACCTCTGTCATTTGGTTAGATCCTGTGTAAAGCGATTGTTTTAGGGAATGTCTTTAAAGCCAATGCAGTCTGTTTCATATATAAACTTACAAATGTTCATATTCTCATGGCCGTGTGGGGTGTTTTTCCTTCCCCAGCAATAGAACTCTCTGCTGCTATGGCTGGCAGATGTGTTGGAAGGTTCTCGAAACCATAAAAGACAGGTACTTCTGTAGGCAGCATTCTCAGCATTTTCCTTTGGTAGAGATGCTCATTCTCCTTCTGTATCGATTATTATGGCTCAATCTTTCCTTGATTTTGATTTTTGTTTTTTAAGCTTAGAATTCCTTTTTAATAGCTATAGTGTCTAGTTTGGAATGAAGGTGCCCCACCCTACGTGAAAATGTAGGTGTGCCTTAGGTGGGTAATATCCAGGATCGTGAGCATGAGGAGATGAGGACCACTCTGACCAATGCAATCACTCCATTCTCTCTAACAATGGGACTCTTTAAAATAGACTCTCTTCTTCCCAGATAACCCAGAAATATTTGCTACATGAAGCTTCCTCCTACCTGCTGGAGAAGAAAGGAGATGTTCAAGGTGCCTTCCAAGTAATGCTTGAGGTAGAGTAAACTGAGGTCCTGTATTCAAAAGCTGGACACTTCTGCCATATCACTCAGCAGCAAAATAGGTTGTGTTGACACTAAAATCTCATTAGTTTTCAGTGTTGTTTTGCTGAGATGAATGAGGGCAGCATTGAGATGACAGAAAGGGCCCAAAGCGTCAGATGTGGTAATGTGGCCCTGAAATTGTCCAGTATTTAACCATTGTAAACAAGGTTCAGTGTTTGATATTAAGGGTCCCCAGCCTGCTTAATATCATGGCAAACACATTTTTAAGAATCCTTTTTAATGTACAGCATTGGCTGGCCAAGCCAGTCTCTTACTAGACAGAAGGAAAAAGAGGAGAAATGTTAAAATAGGAATAAATAGGACAGGGAAGTGTAAAGGTCGTAACTTACCACCATGGTGCCTCTTGCTGGTCACACTGGGAATCCTCAACGAGGCGCCCCTTCTGGCTGGTGTCTCGCTCATCGATACTCCACGCTCTGACTCCAGACACGTGCGTCACTTCTGGGATTACCGTGTTGTCTTCGGGGTACTGCCCTCCAGTATCAGCAGTCCGCAGCCTCACGCCTGTCAGTGTGGCCAACTGCAGCCTCAGTCTAGCCCCTCGGGCAAGCCATAGTCCATAAAGGCCACTGCTCAGTGTGGCTAGGGAAGAGGGAATGCAGGCCCACCCATTACTCTGGGCCCTGGCTCAGTGACCCTCTGGTGTCAGCCTTGCCCTGCCCTTTTCACTCCCCTCTTAACTACCTTCTTTTGCCTAGGCCACTTCCCTGAGTCCCTTGCACCCTCCTGGCCTTTGCATCAAGGCCTGCAGCCTGGCAAGTGTCAGGCTGAAGCCTCCCTCTCTGTAGCTCCCCTGAGCCTGCCCAGCTCTGCTTTCTCTAAGGTGCCTCCATGAGAACCAGTCCTGCACCTTCCCTGGTCCGGCCCCAACTGCCCACTGCTCTGCTGAGCAGCTCCTTATCACAGGCCTGATCCAACGAGCCACCTTCTCATTGGCTCTTGTAAGCTCTTCCCTGATTGGCCAAGGCTTTGTGCAGGCTCTTCCAGCCTCTTTTAACCCCGTCTGACAAGAGAGCAGCTGCCTCACTACAGGAAGGAAAAAGATATTTTGAGGGCGGGAGAGAAGACAGTCTCTCATTCTCCGGCAGTTCTTGGGATTTAGCAGGGATGGGTGGAGATGATAATATCATCTGGGTCCCTCTGTGGCCCAGCCTGATACGGACATATTTCAGAGGTAGGATGAGGAAGGTCCGTGACCCAGGAGACAGTGGGTGTGGCAGCTCTGATAGTGAAGCTCACTGCTTCCCCTGCTCTCATCATTCATTGGTCTCTCTTTAGGCTCCCCAAAGGAATTGGTGGCTGGAATAGCCCATCCCCTCATTATTTTGTTCACAAGTTAGGCCTAAGTCTGATCTAATTTGAGTTCATTGATTTCAGGCTCCACACTTCTCTTGTTTACCAGGCATGATCTGAAAACAGTTCTTGAATTATAGCAGAAGGTCTTTTTGTTCAGACTAATGTGGGGGGGGGAGGGTTTCTGGTTTTTTCTCACTTGTCCCCCTTTAACTATCAACATTTAGTATTATTGATTGAGACATTTTATAAACTGTCACTCACTTCTGACAGTTGAACTCACAATTACAGTAAATTAGTAGGTCCAGATATTACAACAGTAGCTAACTTTTATCAGAGCACTGCTCCAGGCTGTCTGTTTACATTTGCTTTTTGTATTTTGCATGTTGTCTTTATAACAGCCTGATGCTTGATTTGCTATCTCTCAGTCAAAGTTTAATTTGCAAATTTTCCCAAATATATGAGGAAGGATATATGGACAGCAGTTGTGCTCAGACATCAAAGTGTTTTTTGTGTGAACTTGCTGTCATGGCTCCTTCCCCACTCTGGCATGATAAATGCAGAAGTGGGGGCCAGCAAGTGTACCCCAAAGCCTTATCTACCAGGCTTTGGTATAAAACTTCCCCCAAGATCTTAAAAACCCTAGATCTTGGGAATAAAACTTCCGCTGCCACCACCCAAATGTTGCTAAAGAAACCAGGGGAAAGATCATTTGGGAAATCTTCCCCCTAAAACAAAAATCAGGGCACACCATTAACCACTGCCAGGTTAATAAAAGAAAAGAAAGAACTTTTATTATTACAACAATATTCTGGTTGCAAGTATAATGACTAGAGAGGAAGGTAACAAAATATACTCATGGAGAAACTCCATGGGCCTAGAACTTAGTTACAAAGAAAAGCCAAAACATCTTTTAGGCAGTGCCAGATCTCAGATCCCATACCCAATCCATAACACAATAAAACCTAACGAAACTACCTAAACTTTACCCTACTTACAGAAAATGAAGAATGGTGTCTTGGAGAGAGAGAGACATGCTTGTCCCTCTCTGTAGCTGCAGAGAACTCTTAGAGAGAGACAAAAGGAGAAAGGGAAAAAAACCCAAATTCCTTTGTCCCAGTTTGAAAAGTCCCACCTACATTCTTATTGGTCTCTCCACCTGGCTAGGTGTAGTTAACCCCTTAATCCCCAGGCTGCTGGCTAACCCTCATAATCATGACACTTGCCTTTTTGAAAAGCCGAGAGATTGAAATTCTGTGACTTTAATGGTCTAAGAGATATTTTGATTTGTTTTAGCAACTACGAAGCAAGTTGCTGAAACTTACGCGTGAAGCTGAAGGTAAGTAGTTTTTGCTCTTAATTAAAAATTATTTTACCCTCAGTTTTTCCGTGAGACACATGCTCTCTGAAATGGAAGCACTATAGAAGTTAAAATGCTTACTTCGCTATCCTAGCGATTCAAATGAATTTTCATAATCCAACAAGTCTCAGATTTTTAAGTCACAAGGGCCTGAAACTGAACCTTTGCATGCAGTGGATTGTGACGGTTCAGTGATCGTGATTGGCACAGTAGTGACCAGCCAGCAATTTCTCTTAGTTTCCAGTTGTGAAATTCAAATCAACAGCTAGTGATTTTTGTCCTTGGAAACAAGGAACAGCTGGTACAGGTTGTGCCTCTATGGTCTGGCACCCTCAGAACCTGACTAGTCCCAAACCAGGGAATTTGCTGCAACAGGAGAGGTCCATGCTTACCCTCTGCTGCTGCTGGTTGCAGGGCTCCACTCTGGGAGCAACTGAGGGGCTGGCACTGGCCAAGCATGGCTTTGGGGGAGGTGCTCGGGGAAAGAGGCAGAGTGACTGTGGAGCCCTGTGACCAAGGCCCAGGAGCGCACCTTGCCCGCAGCCACTGTGCTACGCTCCCGGCAACTGCCTCCAGCAATGGGCTGTACAGCTACCCTGCCTCTTTCCCCGATCATCCTCTCTTCTGTATTCCTCCTCCAGGGCCACAAATGTTGCCAGACAACACAAGTCTGGACTATACAGGTCCTGCCCTATGCCATCTCAGAATCCCTGGGACAGAGAAATCTTCCACATTGAGATCCTTCCCTCGTACAGATTGAGAGTCGTCTCTGTTGAAGACATGATGAGAAAAAAGCTACATTATATATCCTGGAGTTATGGACTACTAGAAAGTCCCTTATAAAGTTGTTTGCGGGCAGAAGAGTGCATTCTCTAGAGAATGAGACTGATGGGGGAACCAAAGGAAAAGTTTAATGAGAAACTATACTCATGTCACAACTTAGTGGTTTGATGCATTGTCATTTACTCAGCAGTGTGCATGGTGAAGAAGCTAGCTAATACATTTGGCATTTTAAACACGTGTTTCCTTGTACATTTAGTCTCTACGAAAAGCAGAATTAGTCTACACCGCTCATTGCCACAGGAAATAGCTGAGGCCAAGAACTTACTAGAGAAGGAAAAAGACATTGGACATGTTTATGGATGACAACATCTGTAGTTAGATTAGATAGGACAACCACGATATGTGACATAAGCTCTCTCCCATTTCAGGAATAAGCTAACCTTTAACTTGTCAGGGTGTAGAAAGAAACTTCCCTTTTGAACAAGCTGTGTGACGATTGTCAAGGGTGAGGGTTTTTACATTTTCTTTTTCTCCGAAGTAATTGAAATTGGCCCTCTTGGAAGTAGGATACAACTAGACTGGATAAGTCAATGGTCTGATACAGCAATTCATATTTTCTGAAACCTGCTACTCTGTGTTACCTCACTGTGGGGCACACTCTTGGTCAGGAAACATGCAGTAATGAAATGAAGAAATTTGCTTGTTGATATGGCAGCAAATATTACAGCTTTGCAGCACTTTGTATCCATTTTTACTACAGGCAGTCCCCGGGTTACGTACAAGATAGGGACTATAGGTTTCTTCTTAAGTTGAATTTGTATGCAAGTCGGAACAGGTACATATTGTAGGGGAAACTCTAGCCAAACATTTCTCCAGAGCTCAGTTTTATTCTCCCACACCTCACTTCCCTCAGTCCTTTATTCTCAAGCTGAGGTGTCTGCTGAGAGAAGCCGCTTCGGGTCTCCCTGGTCTGCTGGGGAGGCGTTAGCTTCGCGTCTCCCTGGTCTGCTGGGGGGGCGTTAGCTTCGTGTCTCCCTGGTCTGCTGGGGGGAAGCAGCTAGTGTGGGGTTGCCTCACCCCGTTTGTAAGTCAGATCCATGGAACCCGGGGACTGCCTGTATTACCGAAAACTAGACAAAATAACCCAAAAAGGAAGCAACTTCACGATATTGGCGGGAAACAGTATGGTGCCAACTACACTCTCTTTTTGAGCTCCATAACTCAATAGCATCAATACAAATGTGATTTCTTTTTTAAATTGTTGTCAAATCTAAGAGAAAACTCGGAGCATTTTGCAAACCATGGTTTATTCTGCCATAAAACTGAATCCAGAAAAAGGTCAGAACTAGTGTCTCCCTAATTCTGTATATACAAGAAAGAGATTATTCCAGCATGGTTGTGTTGTTTGGAATGATTTAGCGGTAATGGGATGCTGAACTATCTGAAACATGGTGTAATCACTCTTTCTTTTTCATTAACCTAGAATCAACAGAACCCCACTTATTAAAGGATATTGAAGAGACCTTAGTGAAAACAATTGCACTTTGCCAGAGGAATTCACATAGTTTAAACCAGCAGCAGCGTGAGGTAAGGGGATTAAGTGCACTATTACTAGATCTTGGAGTTCTGCACGAATGTGGAAGGAAGAGTTCTGTTTTCAAATAACCATTACATTGGCATTTTGTTCAGATGGTCTGCACACCTGTGATTTGATAAACTTACATTATGTGGATCTGCTTCAAATCCATGCGCCTACTATTGCATGTGCCTGACTTGTCCAGGCCCGGTGCACGCCTACAAGTCAGGGTTTGGTCATGCTTTGTGGGATCTATATTCCCTGAGGCCACTTTCCTCCCAAGCCACCCAGGAGAGCTCTGACAGTGAGTTCACCACTTACCCTTGAATGGGGACCAGTGGAGAGCATATATGAGAGATGTTCAACCAACTCTAGGCTCTGAGCAGGGCTAGGCACAAGGGGCTCACCAAAACAGCAGCAGGATATCAAGTTTAAAAATTCAAAAAGGCTTTAAAAAGTACTAAAAAATAGAGAGGCTACAAGCCTCTGACTCCTCCTCCACTCAGGAAAATGAGCTGTTTGTGTCTGCAGCCAGAGATCACGCCTCAGTGAATTGCTGCTCCTCGGAGGAAGTGATTAAGGTGAATGGAACAAGCCTAAAAAAGGGCAAATCTATTAGAGTGAGCGCAGGTTCTATAATATTTAAGACCCCAAAGGCACTATTACTCCAAAACCAGTGCTGTAATATCCCTTTCCAGGGATATGGCTATTCCTGGGGATGAGGAGGATGGGAGAGAGGAGGCAGAGTTCTGCCCTAAGGAACCCACAGATAGGATGGAAGCCACTTCCCTAAAAAAGCTTTGGAGCTCCCTTTGCCACCTTCCAACTGTCCTTAGAAGCCACCTGCTTTGCACGCGCATCTCCCCCCGCATTGGAAAGATCTCAAAGCCGTTAGGAACAGAGGCAAAGCTGACTTGGGTTGTTTAAAGAAGTGACTCCAGCAATAAAGCCATAGCTTTCAGCTCAGTGACCAGGTGCCATCTGTGACTCTGACTGTGAAAGTGAATATTCGCTCTGAGCCGGTCCTGTGCTTGGCTAAGTTTATTGGCATCTTCTTCTTTAGAGAAAAGCTGCAAAAGATTGTGGCTGACACCACAGCCAAATCCAAACAGTGTCTCCGTTCTCCTCTAAATGCCCTGAGGAGAGAGTACAGATCGGCCTTCTGACGAAAGTGCTACTTGCTCTCCTCATCCTCTCACATGTATCCCCCATACCCCACAAAGGGATAACAGATTCTGGGATAGGAGCCTCTGATGGTTTGTATGGTTCCACAATACATCTAATCCACCTAGTAATATAGGGCTTGGAATCTGAATCCCTGGTGTTTTGTGTGAAAGGGCATGAAGTCAAATCTTGTGAATTTTGTGTGTTTGACATAGCGCTTTTTGGCACAATTTATCAGTTGGATGTTGTGGTTTTGGGCAGAACAAGGGAAGCCCCACCTCTTGGGAAGCATGGAAAGAGGTTCTTAGCTTCACCTTGTCTTTGTGAAACATGCAGTGAGGTTCCTATATGAAGGCTGTTGCTCTGACACATGCTTGGTGTCCACTGAGTTACTAAGAAACGGGTGAACTGGCCATTCTGTCTAAGTGGAGTCCATTTAAGTCAGGGTTTGCCCACTGCTACTATTCATTCTGTCTGTGTATCTCGTAAGGCTAGAGAGATTAGGAACTGTTGACAAATGCTGCCTTTAGTAGTGACTACCATATGCAGTAATCTTCCTGCCAACTTCCATTTGTTTTTTCAAATGGCTATTTGGGCGTTGCACAAAATTACTAAAGCTTCCAGGCATATTGTGTCTAATGAATAACAACAATGAGAATTAATTATGAAATGCCAAAAGGTGTATTCGGTAATAAACACCCCAAGAAAAGATAGGAGTGGTGTATTATTGTGCACTGTCATGCATTGGAGCACATCTGTGATGCAGTAACTGCAGATGTAGTGTTCGTGCTGCTCTCTGCCTCACATTTGGAGCAAGTGATAGTTGAGTAATATTAGTGCTTCTAATTTTGTTTCTGGTTCCCTTGTTGGTTTTGCAGTTGCTTGGTTCCTTAGTAGTTATATTTAATAATCTTCATGGACCAGATGCAGGGTTGGTTTCAGATTTACAGGCCAGGTTTTCTGGATGCATACTACTTTTTAGCCAACCGTTTCTGGGAGCATATGTAGAACTGGTTACAACTTGGTTTGACTGCTTATGGGATTTCTTTATTATTCATTCTTGTGTGTGTGTCTTTACTACAGTGGAAACTAGGGCCCAATTGTGTTAACCAGGGTGTAAA
Source organism: Pelodiscus sinensis (assembly GCF_052426305.1). Classification (NCBI taxonomy): domain Eukaryota; kingdom Metazoa; phylum Chordata; order Testudines; family Trionychidae; genus Pelodiscus; species Pelodiscus sinensis. The sequence goes on from NC_143061.1 coordinate 52,656,196, forward strand.
CATGAAATAAAACTGTCCGTTCTCTGAAGAGCTTATGAACATAAATGGGAACAGTGCTCTTACCATTTAGTGAAGTCAACTTCGAGTCTCCTACGTTGTCACAGCCCCAAGAAATGAACACACGAAGGGCACAGTCAGGGACTCTCCTGTCCTCAAATTCTAAGCGGATACCTTCCCCAGACTCTAAAGGGTAGGTCTGCCAGGCTCTCAAACACTAGAGCAACTCTCCATTGTGTTAAACAAATTCAACCTCACCGCAGTCCTGAAGCATTTTGTGATCACCAACAATGGAAACAAATATATATAAGTAAACACCTGTGGAGGGTAACATAAATTCATGTAGTCTTTTTGTTTGTTTGTTTGTTGCTAGAGTTGGATTTATTCTGCTCTCAATTATTCTAAAACAAAATACAGGACTATGTAGCACTTTAAAGACTAACAAGATGGTTTATTAGATGATGAGCTTTCGTGGGCCAGACCCACTTCCTCAGATCAAATAGTGGAAGAAAATAGTCACAGCCATATATACCAAAGGATACAATTAAAAAAATGAACTTAATTGTATCCTTTGGTATATATGGCTGACTATTTTCTTCCACTATTTGATCTGAGGAAGTGGGTCTGGCCCACGAAAGCTCATCATCTAATAAACCATCTTGTTAGTCTTTAAAGTGCTACATAGTCCTGTATTTTGTTTCAGCTACACCAGACTAACACGGTTACATTTCTATCAATTATTCTAGGCACTCTGGTTTCCGCTTCTGGAGGCTATGATGTCACCCCAGAAGCTATCCAGTTCAACAGTGTTCAGCCAATATTCTGAATGTAAGTATGTCAGCATTGAGTGTGTACATGTGTAGATTTAGAGTCTTCAGTGTTCTTTTTCTGGATACAGGTCCACGGTAGTTATTCTGTATGCACAAACATGATACAAATGCATTAGGAGTTCCTGTTAGTACTTTCAGATAAATTGCAGTGAATTTATACAAAAAACTTGGTTAAAGACACCACACACAGCAAATCTGACACACATACAAGCAAGGAAATTCATGCCCATTATTTGTTTTGTTTGTGTTAACAGTTGATACCATAATTTTATTGTTAATTTTCTGGTCATAACTATTTTTACTGTAAATATTAATATTTTTTAAATCATTTTTCAGCTCTGAAGAGTTTGACAATGCAAGTGCTAAACAACATGGCTGCATTTATTGCCCTTCCCTCGATCTTGCAGAGAATTCTCCAGGTGAGCAGCAGTAGCCGAGGAGAAAATGCAGTGAGCATGCAAATTTTACTGAAGTGCATGTTATGAGACTTTGGTTATGCCACATTCAAAGTGTAGAGCCATATCCATCCCGGATGTAACATTATTGACTTCAGTGTAATTACAGAAATTAATTTCCGTAATTATTAGTTAAGGCTACAAAGATGGAAAAAATGTTTCTGGGACTACTGTGATTGGACACTAACTGAAATGAGCACATTTAGCCTTGAGAGAAGTTGTAGCAATGTAAAATTGTTTGGTTTACAACATAAAGACATTTTCTAACGATTAGATCTTAGTGATTTAGTCCAAAATTTAAATATTCTTGAAACCTAGGGTGGAGAGTTCCAAGAGCCTAAACCTAGTCTACTAAATTCTTACTGTGGTTTAAAGTAAAAAGTTTGGAAATGTGGTTAGCCCATGGGAGGCGCAGAAACAGGCAAACTATTACTAAATATCTTTTAAACTTTTATTAAAGGGCTTCTATGTATAAATTATTTTATCAATTTCTTACATACGTAGGCACCAAATAATTATTAGAATGACCAATAAGCAAAATGCAATACAGTAAAGAAAATTCCTTGAGGTTTCTCTAAATCCCAATAGTTGTTAACAAGGGACTCTAGGGATTATTAAAAGTTACATTTACGTCAGTCTTACTTATAAGACTAATCATTTATCTAAAACTTTTAACACTACTACTTAACAATACCTCTAAACAATTTCAGATAACAATACTTACATTTAACAGACACACAAACTACAACAACAACATATTTGGTATGCGTTATATTTGGTATACGTTACGCTCTACAGGAACTCATTTGGTTCAGTGAGTGGGAGGTGGCCCTCGGGTGATCAGTCCTCGGACCTGGCTCATATTCTGCCTTTCAGTGTTTATTCGGGATTCCTCAATTTGATACAGGAGGGGAAGCTGTTTTATAGAGAAAGCCTTTGCGTACTTTTTGTGATAGGCTAGCAGACTCTGTCTGTTAAGTGACAGGAGTAAGGGGGTGAGATGGCTTCCTGTTTTTTTTCCTTTTCTGCCTTACCAGGCATGGCACAACCAGCACGAACTTTACATGAACTTTTCAGGTCTGGTTTTGGTTCCTGTTTGTCGCTGATCTTTAAGTTACATAGTGTAAGGGTTTTTCATCAAGGGGAAGTTGACCTTTTGCTTGGATGACAATACGCGCGAGAGGCCTGGCCAGCAAAGAGCCTGCCTTCACACTTACTTAGGCCTGGTCTACATTACAAAGCTAGGTCAACATAAGTCATCTTTGTGTCATCACCTGGAGTGCAATTCAGATTGATGGACAGTTATGGCCCCTCCATTTCCCATCCTGGGGTGCCTTTTACACTGCTTGGCTGTGAGAGCAACCACTCCTTGTCTACTCACAGCCTCTCGCATGTAAATCACTCCCAGTGCTAGAGTCTGAGTGCTAGAGCCAGCCACTGCTGAATAACACTGCTGGCAATATGAGAGAACTCCCAGCACCAGAGATGTGCTGCCCTGCACTCTCCTGCTTAACACAAGCTGATACAAAGTCTGTAATTTATTAATAGACATTGATATTCACACATCTTGTTATCCCAAATGGAGTTTTCCAAACACACTGGATTAGAGAAAACAATTTTATTAACTACAGAAAGCTTTTCAGTGATTATACATAATGAGGTGTATTAATCAAATTGGTTACAAGGAAAGGTAAAATGCATCTAACACCTACCTTAACAAGCTAAATGAATACAAAGCAAATGTCTGACTCCGCACATGATCCGTCAGTCTTACTGGCTGAATCTTTCAGTCAGGATCTCCCGTCAAGTCCAATGCTGTTTCCTTTATACTTGAGAAGTTGATGCTGTGGGCAAAGGGCAAAGAGCAAAGAAGAGATGATCTGGGGCAACCTCTTAAAGCCCTTTCTCTTGAACAAGACTCCTCTCCAACTGATTTTCAGGAGAGAGGGTGTCTCTGGCCACTTAATCAGGGGATGGTGTAATTGATTTTATTCATACGTGGCTAAGATGTTGTCTAGCCTTTTGTCTCTGGGCAACCTGTTTGTGACTGCCCTTCAGTACATGATGGAACACATCTTGGTGGTAATATAGTGGAATCTGATAACTTTACAATGCTACCATACATTTTACCAGGACAGTAATGATCAGCGTATCATGAGTTTTCAAATGATACCTCACATGGTGTGCTTTGTACCATATTTAACATAGTCTTGTAAAAGTGAACATAGGGCTACATGCTGTCCGTCCAGTGTCAACCAATTTGTGCATGTTTGTATTTAAATTTGTCTACATCCATAAGCATCCTATTAGTGTGAAGCAGTAAAATCACCTCCCCAAAGCTTAAATTCTGTTAACCTGGTGGGTGCAGTGTAAACATAGACACTGTGTGACTTGTGGATCTAGCAGTCTTCCAGCAGCTGTCCTACAATATCCCAGAAGAGCTATGAACCAGCTGTAGAAATGTGGACATCTTCAAACTTACACAGGAGATACAGGCAAAGGGATACAACTGGGATCGGCAGGAGTGCCATGTGAAAGTAAAGGAACCTTGCCACAGCCTGCACATGGCTGGGGAGACCAACAATCGATCTGGTGCTGAGTTGCAGACCTGCCAGTCTTCCTGTTAGCTGCATGCCCTGTGTGTCAGACCTCGCCAGCACCCTGCAAACTACCACAGCGACCTCAGAAGAGCCTGAGACAGAGACCCCTGCCGTGAACAGCAAGGAGAATGCTAATGGGGGGGGGAGGGAGGGTAAGAGTGGAAGGTCCAGCAAAGCCATTCGAGACTCCCCCACAGGATGCACTTGATGAAGGAGAAAGGTACCTCAGTAAGGGTGGACCTGCATTTTTCTTTGTGATGTTTTTATTTAAAAATGTGATCTGGTCCATTCCCAAGTTAGTGAGACACCAGTATTAACTCTTCATAGTTTTACTTGCATGAGAGCAAACCGAGGTAGAATTGGCATCTACTTGTTGTTCCTCTGACAGGGCCGGTGGGAGGGCCCTGCAAAGCAGTTCATGTATATAAGGGGGTGTCCCTGGTACACGCCTGATAAATCTCAATGAATCTTTCATAGAGATAATCTGCAATGCACTGAAGTGGGCTAGCAGCATACAGCCCCCGGCAGCTTCCTGAGTGAGAGCAACTAGTGCCACCCCGCCAGTGGAAAATAGTGCCCGTACTCAGTGCCATGGCCATATATTGGGTACCCATGGAATAGGGAAACTCTTTCTGTTGGACGGAAAAGCCTTCCACATTCAGCATTCCTGAGCCACTGGTGCGTGGGGCTGTGCCGAGGCATTCCAAACTATAGTGACAATTAGCTTTTCTTAAATGTTTGTGGGACCAAGGGAGGGAGTTTTCCATGGCCAGTCTCAGTCCAGTGATACAGATGTCTGGCTTTGTCAGCAGCTTCTGGCCATGTGGCCTTCAGGGGTGCCCCCTCCATGCCCACTGAATTCCTCACCCTGAGGAGGAAGATGAGAAAGAAGAGCAAGTTGGAGTTCAGTGAAATCCTGCAAACCAGGAAAATGGGGCTTGGAGAGTCGGTATGAGCCTCAGCATGAATAAGGAGAAAAAGAAAAGGAAAAAGGCCCGGGGGGAGGGAAATACACATGTGTCTGCTCAGGCAGCTTCCCCAAATGCTGCAGGTCCTGGTTGACCAAGAAGTGCAGAAATCCCAGACTACCTATCCTTTGATGTCCACAGGGAATGGAGTGGTCACAGCCCCCTACAACACAACATGTGGCATCACGGACTGCAGTCATACCCCTACCACTGCATCCTGGGGAACAGCAAGGGAATGGCAGCTTCACAAACACTGACCTGAGAGAATCCTGTTGGGTGTATGCCCAACCACAAGGAACTATGTGCCCTGAAATGGACATCAAAATTGGAAAGGCTGTAAATATTTAAGTTACATGCTGTGAATTTGTTTAAAAAAAAATACAACTTTTGTACAGTTTTTTCACTCAATAAAATTCTATTTAACTGTATTTATATTTTTGTATAAAAAATTCTCAAGATGGAAATAGTATGTAAATAATAAGTCAACGTTCAGTATTTGTAGAACAGGTTTGGGGGACTTCCCCCCCCCCCCCCCCCCCCATGAATTTGTAGAGATCACACAGGACATCAATAATGAAAATGACTAAATAGATAAACGGGAGTTATTTTGAGAAAATGGGAACCTGCAATTCTCTTATACACAGACTGTCCTCGTGAGCTCTTCTGCTGCATTAATGGAAAAGATGACTTTGCCTGATAGAAATGCTTGAAAAAAATGAGGGAGACTGCTTACACATGACATTATGGCATATCTTGGCAATGAAATTCTAGTTTTGGAGAACAAAGTTAACTTTAGACGTTTACAGCACAATGCAGAATGCATAGTGGTGCTCAAAGTACACAGTATTTGTAAATGTACAGCAAGACCCATGTAATTCATAAGCATCAGTAAAATATAGTTCTGCTTATAAATGTACAGCAAGCACTACACAATTCTTAGCATCCAAAGGTCCCAACCTAAAGTACACACTGGCACAACACACTACTGTCACTCTTTCCAAGCACCCCTCAACGCGAGGGGGAACAGTTGCTGTCAGGGTGGAGATGGAGCTGACTTTGAGCAGCCAGACACCAGGACTATTACCAGAGTCCGGTGTAGATTTGGGTACTTTGAAAGAGCCATAGTGACCTTGATGGACCAACTGCTGTTGGTGAGAGACAAGCTTTCAAGCTTACAGAGAGCTCTTCTTCAGATCTGGGGGACGTACTTCTGGGGACCCAGAGCTTGAATGACTACACAGTAATTAAACAACCCCATATCCAGAGTCTGCTGACACAGGCCGCCTGCAGAAGTTTAATTGCAATCTAGACATACTCTGTGAGTGTGCTTCTGTGCTATGGGTAAAGATCTGTGGACTGGAAATAATACAGTTGCAAAGGACATACTAATCTTTGTAAGGTGGACATCAAATTCAGTACACAGCTACATTTCTGCCCCTTCTGTTGAGGGGGAAAGGGTTACAATGCTTCAAGTGTAAGCCATTAAACCTAAAGAGGGGAAAAACAGGGTGCACTTAGACATCTAACCTTATAAAAATGTTTATTTCCATACTTCTAAATTCCAGGAGCGTATTCCACTGCTGTTGCTCGAAAAACTTGGTCCTGAGTTCTGATTTTACACTTGACTAAACCTTACAAAATTGAGATTGTCAAATAATAATTAACATTGGGTTTGGGCTTTTATCTAGCCTTAACCTATGAGTTTGTAAAGTTTTTTAGTAAAAAGGAAATCCTAAAAGTGCACTAGAAGAGATCTTAGAACAATCTCCTGTGGCATTCAGAGAAGTTTTGTCTGAAGTGGGTGAATGCTGTCTGGAGAGAGATGGAAGGTTGAGTAGTAATTCTTTTACAAACCCAGAATCCTTCATTAGTGTTCTGAAAGCAGACATATTCAGACTACCCTTGTGATATAAGGAGCTGAAGAAACCAGAAATGTAAATTGCAATTTTTGTTTAAAAAAAAACTTTTCAAAACAAGCAGGGTTGTGTTTTGTTGCAGTGGGGCTTCCTTCCACAGGACTCTGATGCACTTCTTTCACATTGGCATTGGGGGTGGGTGGCTAAGCACTTAAAAAGCTGGGGTTCCTTCTACATTTATTTGAATTTTCCTCCATTCTGTGCTGAGGAATGTGGCAGCTCCAACAGCTTTGAGAGAGGGGTCTCTTCATCTCTTATTAGATGTTTCTGTTCATGGCCAAAGGGATGGAGCTTTGATCACAGGCAATTCTATGCGGCTCAAGCGGCAATTGTTCCAGTAAAATATTCTCATGCGTCTTGTGTCTCTAATATCTTGGGAGCAACACAGCTACAACAGCACTGCCTACAGTGTTTGTAGAAAGCTTTTAGCCATTTAATTGCTGCTGGGTAGTCTCAGCTTAACTTTGCCTGAATGTTCTTTGTCTCCGAATTTCTGTCATTTTTAATGGTTCTGTCTTTGGACTGGGGAGCAAAAGACGCTGGGGGAGCATTTCCTTTTCCTCTTCTCTCCCCAAAGCCTGAGGAAGGGCTGAATCTTATTCCTGTACATCCTAGACCTGCATTAGAAGAATCCCCCTCATAATGGCTCTTTGGGGCCTCCTTTGATCATCTTAGGAGTGTGAAGAAGCTCAGACTTTTAAACAGCCTGTGGACAAGGCTCACAGTTCCACTCCCAAGACTCTTGCAAAGCCTTTCTTCCCAAGTAGAGTTGGCCCAAGGCACAGCTAGGGGCACACTCCAAATGGTAAAGCAGTACCCATGCATCTGATTCCAGGTGTCTGAAGATTATACAGCAGATGTTTGAAGCCCTGCTGCCACGGGAGGGCCCCAGGAGATGAGGTGCCGTGTGACGGCTTTGAATTGTGCTTCATCACAGGGGAGGCAGCAAGTGCTTATTGTAGAAGTGCAGAAAGCCATTTGCTTCTGAAGTTGTATAAGCCATCTACTGTAGGGTTTAAAACAGACTTAAAGGAATTAAACTTTGTGTCCTTTTGAGATACTCTGTCTGTGTGACATGTGAGAAGAAAACAGTTTTCAAGGGAGTAGAGGGCAGGCTCTAGAATTATTGAAAGTCATTTTATCGGAGTTTACACCTGGTAGCCCTGATTTATTTCTTTAATTGTGTAACTGATTTTTTTTAAATAAAGGGGGGGCAAAAGGAAATACCAGAGGGGGTTGGAAGCAATTTGGAAAACAGAAAGCACTAAGGAGATGGGGAGAGGGAGGAGGAAGAATGTAAAAGCAGGGATGTGCCAGACGGAGCCCTCCAGAGTCAGTGTAAAAATGCAAGCAGTACATTGGAAGGAACTATGGGGTTCATCCTGCCTCTAGCAGCGTTGGCCCCCTCTGGAGTTGATAACCCTTGCCCCTAAGTGACTTGTCCCCTGAATGAGGAGAAATGCTTTGCACGGAAGATCTCTTTGCACTCGGCTTGTGGAAGACTGGCTTCTCATCTCTGAAGTAGCTGTATTCATTTAGTCTGCCTTTTGACTGGTTTTGGCTTCCCTCAGACAGGGATTTAGTAGAGTGCTTCAGGAACGATTTCAGTGGCTTGCTGACAGATATAAAAATAACTTGCTGTATGTCATGGACCACGTACATGCTGTGCAAGAAGTCCTGAGCTCCCCAATGCTTTCTATAATTTATATGGTATCTCAGTGTGGTGTACTTTCCATGCCGCCGCTTTTAAATTATGCATGTTAAAATAAAATGTACTTAAAATACAGTGTAACCTAAAATGACATCGGTCACTTTGTGCCATCATAACCTCTGGCCGCGTCTCTCCCCTCGCTGTGTCCCAAGCATACAACTAGTTAACAAAAGATTGGATGAATTTCCAAATCCTGTTGGATTCGGATGTGAACGTTGGCATTACTGCTTGTTAAGGGGGAAGAACTCTGTGTAGAGGCTGCTGCTCAAAGCGTTTTGGATCATTTTAGCCATTGGGGAGCAATTTCCCAGGTATCTTGCAATCAAGTTTACATCCCACTCCCACAGTTTCCTGCTAATTTCTTCACATTAGCCACCTCTTATCTCTTCCCACAACCTCTAGCTGTGGCACTAAGGGACAGCTTACCTTTCTCCCCCCCTCGCTTTTCTAGAGCCCATCCCTTCAGTGTCGTCCACGGCCTGCTGCCTCCTCACCAACAGCTACTAGCCAGTCACATCTCAGTAGCTTGGCTTTCTCTCCAGTAAGAGATTCTTACCCACTTGGTCTCTCTAACATCAGACGAACACACCTACTGCTACACGGCCTACCTGTTTCTCCCCAGCTCATCCGTTATGCTTCCATCATCTTCCTGCACCCTGCCACTTGCTAACTTCCTCCCTTCACCCTATTTCCAAGGCCAGAGTATCCAGCTTCTTGGTTATCACCAACATTGTACCTACTGTGCAGGGTAGCTTCCTGCTCGCTGCTTTTTCACTCAGTCCTCCTTTCTAAAGCCACTCCTGGTCCTTCAAGTAAAGTAATACCCTGATAAATGTCAGGGGTCTAGTCTAAAGCATAGAGGTTCTACAGCAGCGAAGGGCAACCTGGACTAGTGAGTGGGCTGTGAGTGGCCCTCCTTCATCTCACTGGGCTGCAAGATTGTTAGAAACAAGATGGTCTCCTGAGAGAGGGTAGTTTTGCTAAATGCGCTTGTGTACCTAGAATCTGTGGGGTGTGCTGATTGACCCATGGCAGTGCTTATTGGATGCAGTGGGAGCACATGACTCTTAGCGTTGTGTGTAATCAGCATGCACCTCACTTCGTGCGCCCTGGCTTTACATGCATGTCACTTGGTAAAACCAATAGGGAAAAAAACTACACTGAAAACCAACAGAATCTGGCAACCCTGTGCATGGGCAAGGATGAACAAAATGTCTTGTATGCCCCACGTAGATCTCCAATGGGCTGCGTGTTCCCACACTGTTCTAGAGCTTCTGTAAAACAGCTCTAAGGCCATTTCAACATGGAAAAAACTTATTTTTCAATAACATAGTTTCCTTAAATGGCTGAATGAAAAATTCTGCAAAAACCATAAACAAATTCAGCTCGGGGCAGACACAGGGCTTGGTAAATGTCAGCCCAAACAGCCTGGCAAAGTTGTGTTGAAAACAATGTCAGAGGTTGCAGAACTCTTCCAGTGAGGGAATTGCTTACATCTCTGTCTAGAATATGGAGAGAAGTAGATACACTTCAGAATACAGCTACTGGATACAAGTCAGATCATTTACAAGTGTGTGCTTTGCATATGTTGGGAGTTTATAAAGTACATACCGGCCAAGTGTACATGCAGGTGGGGCTGGCTAGGAAAGCCATGTGGGGAGGGTGGGATTAGTTGAGGAAGCATGAAGTTATCTGAAAAATGACTATTCCAGTTTGTCGAGTTTGGAAGGCCACCGAAGTTCAGGCACAATTGACAGACATTCCCGTCGCTGAACAATTCGTAAGTGTTTTTGTAAACTTCCTTAGATTGCCACCTATAGACACTGCACACAAGTCTGCTGCTATATTTTCTTTTCAGAAGTTCTGCCTATTCAAAATCACTAATTGCTGATTGTTCCGCGGGCAAAAATGAGTACAGGATCTTTCGAAAAAGGGTTTTATTTTTGAACAATCCCCGTCTAAACAGCTGTTTTTCTTTTGAAAAGCCCCTTTCTGGGGGAAAAACCCCATGGCTGCCATTATGCAAATGAAGTGCAGGAAATTTAAATCCCAGCTTCATTTGCAATTTCGAAGTGTCTAATGTACATCCCTTTTTTGAGAAAGGGATGTAGTTTAGACACAGCCTGAATGGTCTTCTGTCTAGTCCCCTGCACTCAAGTCAAGACTAATCTGTAGACCATTCCTGACAGGTGCTTATCTGCTCTTTAAAACATCTATTGATTGTTTTCACAGTCTATCTAGACAATTTATTCCAGTGCTCAACTACTCTGACAGGTAAGTTTTTCTGATATCTAACCTAAACCACCCTTGCTGCAAGTTATTGCTACTTGCTCTGTCCTCAGATTTAACAAGTACAATTTTCTCCTTCCTCTTGGTAACAACCTTTTATGTATTTGAAAGCTGTTATGTCACCCATCAGACTGCTCCAGATTAAACAAAGTAAGTTTTTCATGGGGGAATACACACTACCCAAAATACATTTTGTTTCTGCAGCTATAGTTGAGCTCAGTGTTAATTGTATACAGGCAGTCCCCGGGTTACATGGATCCGACTTACATCGGATCCCTACTTACAAATGGGGTGAGACAACCCCGCACTAGCTGCTTCCCCCAGTAGACCAGGGAGACGAGGAGCGGCTTTTCTCAGCAGACACCTCAGCTTGAGAATAAAGGACTGAGGGAAGTGAGGTGTGGGAGAATAAAACTGAGCTCTGGAGAAATGTTTGGCTAGAGTTTCCCCTACAATATGTACCAGTTCCGACTTGCATACAAATTCAACTTAAGAACAAACCTACAGTCCCTATCTTGTATGTAACCCGGGGACTGCCTGTATAACTGTTCAGTACATGACAATACGGCGATACCTATCCATGATCTCAGGTAATTGGTGCTTCATGACAACATCTTGCATGTCTTAATAGATTTATTTCAGTTATCATATTACAGATGCTATCTGGTGATACTAAAACTGTGAAGCTGTTAACTATAGTGCAAAGTGGTTTTACTTGTAGCAATCTGACTGTCTGACCATCAAAAGGCATCTTGGGGAACTGAGACAAGGGTAGTCCTATGTTGATTTTATGTCGGTTCGAAAGGTGTCAGTCATTTAAGATGTGCGTCAACTTCCAGAATGATGCCGGCTTTTGTGCCGCTGGAGGCGTCTTCCGAAAGACCTTTTTAGCTTGGAGTAATAGTGGAAAAAGTTCGTTACGTGATCCTTAAAGATCTAGCCCCAGTTAGGGAAACATCATCCTGAGAAATATGCAGCTTGCTTAACATCTGAGACTTTTTACATGGTGTCAAGGAACTCACTAGAAAAACACTGGCCCTCAGATGTTGCCTGAAACAGGAAAATCCTTGGTCTTTTGTTTGTCTAAATATGATGGGTTTATTTTTCTTATTCTGCCTTAACAGAAGGAAATCAGGGCTTGCAGCGCAGGAAAATAACCTCACAGAAGTGCAGCAGAGGCTTGAACAAAGAGTTCCCAGGAGAGCTAATCAACTACAGTCACAGGAAATGCTCTCAGAACCAGAGAAATGAATTTAAGCTGATTAGAGCCCTTCTGGCAAGCCTTCTACCTTATCCCATTTCCCACTGCCAGGAAACATCAGCAACTGATACCAGGGCTGTAGTCGCAGGAAAAATACCTTAAACGTACATTTCCTTTCAAGGGAGAACTTACAGGCCCTGAAATCCAGGTTACCTGTTAAAGTGAGGAGGTCCTTTCAACCAAGGAGCTCTTGGCCTTCACCCTGGAAGAGCCATATTTTTTCAATATTTCTTTAGGAATTGAATATGGGTTATCAGAGACCCGGGAAGTGATTCTCCCCTATCCCCAGCCAGTCTGCATTATGACCTCCTTGGAAAAAGTTGAGTACTGCAAGGAAATACTTGTCCTGCTCCCCCATTCATTGAGAGTACCAGGGAGCTTATCAGGGAGACAGGGCATTGAGTTTTCTCCCTTCACCCTTATTCATTGTAAGGGTAAAATTACTGAGATCCCTGTTTCAAAAGTTCTGGATTCTTAGTCCTCTGTGGAAGACCTTAGCAAATCAGTGCTTTATGCAGCTGGCAGCCTTTTTGTGGGGAGAGGGGAAGAATCCAACAGACAAATAAATATGAGGCGGCCATGCTTGGAGGCTTGTGTCTCTTCAGGACTGGGGACTGACTAGGAAGTAGAATAAGGGCAGGAATAATCCCCATAATTATAAGGAGCTGTCTAAAGACAGCAATGTGACCAGACGAGTTCATTCAAGAGTGCGAGGGGCTCAGGTCTGGCACAATGAATCCTCCCATAACGCTGCCATGAGCGCATTCCTTGGGTGATCCATTAGGAGAGAGGTGGATCTCTTTGGTTCATGTGCAAGCTCCTGCCATAGAGAGTCCCCAATAGCAGAAATGGCATGACTGATGGGAAGAGCATCTTCCAATGAAAGGACAACAGTCTGTCCCTGAGGCTTTCTTGGGATTAGCACAGTCAGCTGAAACACCTCAGGGATTTCTGATCTCCTGAAGCTAAGAATCTGGTATCCTTAGATTGAACAGTTATAAAGAATAAAGGGGCCACTGTGATCATCTCATCAGACTTCTTGCTTACCACAAGGCATAGAAGTTGTTGAAATAAATCCTGTTTGAACTAGAGCATAACTTCTCGAACAGCTGATCTTGATTTTTATATTTCCAATCACGGAGAATCCAACACAGCCTTTGGTAAAAAAAATTTCCAGAGCTTAATTAGTCACTGCCACATATTTGTACTTTTTATTTCCAGTCTGAAATTATCTATTCTCTACTTGTAGCCATCACGAAGGCCCCATGTTACTCACTGAGGTCAGATTCTGTGACTGTCTGAGACGTCTGCAGTGGCCAGTGCGCCTGGCCTGGAGGACGTCTGAGCAGCTTGTACGGTCCCCTTGCTGGGTGCACCAGCTGCTGCTGAGCCAGTCTCTGCGCCCCGCCCCCCCCCCCCCCCCTTCCATCCCAGCAGTGGAGTTTGTGAGGGGAGTCAGGCCTGGGGGGTTGGATGCAGGGTGTTGCTTACCTATAAGGACCTCCCTGGAGGGGTGACAGTAGGTCCTCTCCTCAGCTCCTAGCTCCACATGCTGCCTGCAACAGCAGGCACTGTCCCCCCCAACTCCCATTGGCCGAAGTGCCTAGCCAATGGAAGCTGCAGAAGCTGGATTTAGGGCAGAGTGGAAGCAGCATATGAAGCTAGGAGTAGGATAGAGAGCCTGCCCCAGTCCTTTCACACACACCCCCAAACACCTGTGGTGCCCCACAGGAGCACCCTAGGCTACATAACTTACCTCGCAGCCCCACACACTCCTGAACCATCCCCTGCCAGGTTTTAATGGGTACATAGCAGTGTGTCCTCTAAGCTGCGCGCCCGAACAGCTTCACAGGTGATTAGTCAGCCCTGCCCAGGCAGTCAGATCCGTGCATGGAGCCCTATCCTATGACTGCGCGGGGCAGATTAATCACCTATGAAGCTGTGCTGCTGCGCAGCTTAGTGGGAACACTGGTATTTAATGACAGTCATGGACAGGTCAAGGGTCATGAATTTTTCTTTACTGCCTGTGACCTGTCCATGACTTCACTAAAAATACCTATGATTAAAATGTAGCCTTAGCCGTCCTACATTGTATCTTCATAGGCTAGATCGAAGAGCTTATCAAATGTGTGTTCCCTGTAAACGGGTTATTTGTTACCATTGTTAACTAAATAGATACAGCTCCTTGAGTAGCTCACAGGTAAGGTATGTTTTTCATTCCTTCAGTCGGTCTTGTGCCTCTTCTCTGAACTCTCTCTGGTTTTTTGATGTCTCTTGAATTGTGTTCACAACCGAACAGTGTTCTGGTAGCAGTCACTGTAGTGCCAAATACAGAGGTAAAATAACCTCGCTGTTTCTAATCAGTATTTCCCTGTTTATGCATCCAAGGATAGCATTCAAGGAGCTTTTTTGACTACACTGGGATTCTCACCTTTACCGTGATTCCCAAATCCTTTTCAGAGACACTATTTCCTAGGGTATCCCATAAGTGTATGGCCTATGTGCTCTGTTCCAAAATGTTTAATCTTACATTTGGCCATACTGAAACAAATATTGTTTGCATCCAGCTTACCAAGTGATCCAGATCGTGCTGTCAGACTTGTCCCCTTCATTACTTACCATTCCCTCAAACTTTATCTGTACATTTTCAGTGGTTTTGTTTCCTTCTATTTAAAAATATCATTATAGCAGAGAGCCAAGAACTGATCCATACAGGACCCCGCTAGGAATTCACCTGTTTGATTATTATGTTGAGATTTGGCAGTTAACCATTTTTTTCCATGCTTTTGATGTATACCATATTGATTTTACATTTTTCTAGTTTTAGTGTTGTGCAATACCGGTCAAGTGTCTTAGAAGTTTTAATAGATTATCAATAGTAGTACCTTTATCAACTAAGTTTTAATAGCATTGTTTTAAAATCTAGTTTGTTTTACAGGATTTATTTTTATAAATCCATGTGTATTGGCATTAATTATATTTAGCTTCCTTTATTTTTTTTTATTAATCTCTCTCAGATCAGCTGTTCCATTATTTTTCCTGGGATCAAAGTCAGGTTGACAGCCTAAAATTAGCCAGGTCATCCCATTTATTCTTCTAAAATATTGGGGTAATGCCAGCTTTCTTCTAGTCCTCCGGTATATCCTCTGTGTTCCAACTTTGATTGAAAATCACCTTTAGCTATTCAGCAAACTCCTCAGCCAGTTGTTTAATTTTTGTATGTAAATTATCCAGACTTGTGGATTTAAAAAATGTCTAACTATAGTAGCAACTGCTCAACATCTTCATGAGATACTATTGAAATGGAAAGTGTTTCATCATAATAGGGTATGATTGTGAAGCTGGCAGACCAAATTCCTGCACTTACCAAGGCTGTAGTTATCAGCTGAGCACTGACAAATGTGTAGCTGGAATCCAGACCAGCTCACCTTTGTTAGTATTTTCAAGGCAGGTGTTAGACTTCTAAGAATGTGCTTAGACTCTGCATGGAATGCTTGTAAGTTGTTACCTATATAAACTTCACTTGTAACATCTGCATCCCTTCTGAAAAGTTAGTTTTGTTTTATAACTGAACCTGTGAACCCAATCAGGGGAGTGATCTGCCATCCACTAAGAAGGGCTATAAAAATAAAATGGGCCTTTATAGAACATCATGGTACAAAGACTTGGTTAATGCATGAAAGTGCTATGTGCAAGAAAGCCCGTCCCCTCAGCTTTAGTGCTGCAGGAGGGAGATAAAACAGGGACACAAGAAAATTTTCTCTTTTGCTGTCTGGATTCTGACAGCCCTGGAGCTGCTAAGCAGAAGCAGAGATCCCCAGGGTCAACTTGGGAGTTAGCCATAAAAGACATTCAATGCAAACTGCTTACTTCAACTGTCACCTTCTGGAACCATAGGTTGGAGCTCATTTGTGCATGTATAATTGCCTGCTTTAACCTATAACATTTTCTCTCTCTTCTGAATAAATCTTTAGATAACTATAGGATTGGGTACAAGTGTTATCTTTGGTGTGAGATCAGGGGTACAAATTGACATGGGTTAAGTAACTAGTCTCTTAGAAGTGGGAGCAACCTGAATATGTTGTGATCTTTGGTGTAGAGCAACCAGCTATCACTAAGACTATCTTGCCTGGCTCGTGAGATACACTGAAGTGCCCAAGGGGACTGTTAGTTATAGTTATTAGCCTGTTGCAGTGCTTCAGGAGTTCCCACTTGTTATTGGGTTGGTGAAATCTAATATAACATAGCACCAGCTTGGGGGGCTCTTCCCTACTTTGTAACAGTTCACTCTGAGGTTGGCGCACTCCGTCATGAACCATTGCAGACAGTGTGACAATGGCTACATCTGTTTGCCCAAATTCAGAGAAGAATGCCTTTTCCTTAATAAGGACAGTTCTGCCATGCTCAACTATAATGGAATAGTTTGCTAGGGCTCTTTCTTATTTTTAATATTCTCTGAAACGCATTATTATCCTTTACTCTGTGATTGGAGTTCCCTGGGTTTTTTTTTTTTGTTTGTTTTTTTAACACCTTACCAATTTTCTACATTTCCTAACTTTTGCTACTGGTGAATTTAAATGGAAGAAGGGGGAAATTTATTTGTGTGGATTTTGGGTTTGCTTGTATATAGTTGTCTACTTCTATTCTAAGCCAGACTGGTTCTTTACCTGTGTCCTTCTTTCTCCGTTTTGGATTTTGGGTATCTAGTACATTTTTATTTAAAAATTCCCAATTATCATTTGCACTTTTCATATTAAAATCTCTCCCACAGGTGTTGATTATGTTTTTCAGCTATGTGAAATTGTCCCTTTGAAGTACCAGCTATATATATTACTGGATTTGGACTTCATTCTGTTTGCACATTATAAATGTGATCAAGTTATGATCATTTGTATCTTAGCTGCCACTGGTTTTTAGTTCTGTGATCAATTCTTCCTTATCTATCAAGAAGATGTCTAATGCAGGATTTCCTCTGGTTTGAGTTGGAAAATTGTCATCTGTAATATTTAGAAATTCTGAGGGTGTTATAATACTCCTGGTATGTCACTTATATTGAAATCTCCCATAATCTCTCAGCTTTTTTCCTCCATATCATAGATGTGTCTAAAGATATCCTGTCCATCCTTATTCCACTGTAGAACCTTATCACTTTTGCAGCTTAGAGTCTGTCTTCATGATCAGGACTATTAAGGGCTGTTCTACACTACTGCATAAGTTGATCTAGCTTACAATACTCTGGGAAGAGGGGAAGATGACTTTTTCCATCCCGAGCAAAGCAAGTTTTGCACTGTCCACACTGGTGCTATGTTGGCCAATATTTTAAAATTCTGCAAGAATCTCCATATTTTATTTGTCAAAATAACACAATATAATCACTCCGGTTTCACTTATTTTGGTAATGTTATTTCAAAATACCTGTCAGCAAGTTTGTCAACAATAATACAGGCAGCAGTGAAAAAGATTCCCCCCCAGGAGTCGAGAACTAAAAAAAACCTTACAACAACGTTCCATTTGGGGGATACTGTGGGGGAAGGAGGCAGCGCCCAGACACCTGTACTCCCATCGCTCCAGAGCCCAGCTGCAGGGTACCCCTGCCCCAGACACCAGCACCCCCCTGGCCTTTACTCCCCCTAACTTTTTTACTGGCGTGCCAGAGGACACTATGTAGTGCAACCCGGCCGTTTCCTCACTCTTTGCCAGAGCTGGGTCTCCTGTCCCTGGATCAAGCAGGGAGTCAAGTCTCCAGCCAAGCTCATTATGAGCTGGGTTCTGCAGAGTCCATTGCTGGCCAGCAGGTCTGTAGCTCCAGTTCTGCAGTGGGCTGTGCCCACGAAAGCTCATTACACCATCTACATATTTTGTTAGTCTTTAAAGTGCTACCAAACTATTTGTTGTTGTTTTTTTAAGGTAATTCTGCATTGTGCAGTGATGCAGAATTCCCCCAGGAGTAAATATTTGAATTGTCTGCAGGCTGCCCAGTTTTTTTGTTCCTGTGTTCTGTGTAATTGGGTGCATCTGGTATTGGTTGATTAGTGTGAAATTAGCAAATCTACCATAATAAATTAATTATTTTGGCTTCATCTAACAATCTTAGTTCTGCTGTGCAACTAATCCACTTTTAAGAAATTCTTTAAAATGCTATAACGAGATTTTGGACTAATCAGCAAATGTTTAGGAAGTGTGTCTAACTGCTTTGTTAATCTAAGCAAAGTATTTGAAACTTGCCTTTTGGATATACAGGCAGTCCCCGGGTTACGTACAAGATAGGGACTGTAGGTTTGTTCTTAAGTTGAATTTGTAAGTTGGAACTGGTGTCCAGATTCAGCCGCTGTTGAAACTGACCAGAGGCTGACTACAGGAAGCCCGAAGCAGAGCTGCTCTGCCCCGGGCTTCCTGGAATCAGCCGCTGATCAGTTTCAACAGCAGCTGAATCTGGATGCCTGGGACAGAGCAGCTGGGGCGCTGCCAGGTAGGTCCCCGCAGCGCCGCACCTCAGCGCTGTGGGGACCAACCCGGCAGTACCCCAGGCGTCCCCAAGTCTGCCGCTGCGGAAACTGACCAGTGGCTGACTACAGGAAGCCCGAGGCAGGGCTGCGGGCTTCCTGTAGTCAGCCGCTGGTCAGTTTCAGCAGCGGCTGACTTGGGGACGCCTGGGGCAGAGCAGCTGGGGTGCTGCCAGGTTAGTCCAGTAGCGCCGAGGAGCGGCGCTGCGGGACCAACCCGGCAGCGCCCCAACTGCTCTACCCCAGGCATTGGTGAGAAAAGCCTGGTCTGCTGGGGGGGGGGAGCGCACTAGCTGCGCACCCCCCTCCCCCGCCAGCAGACTAGGGAGAGGCGGAGCAGCTTTTCTCGCCGTGGAAGACGTGGGCAGCACGTCTGGGCGGTCCTGCCACCCGCATCCTCCGCTGCGAGAAAAGCCCCGTTCGTATGTAGGGATCCGACATAAGTCGGATCCACGTAACTCGGGGACTGCCTGTACCGTAACATGTCATGAGTTGTATTCTGAAATTATCAACAAATGATTCCAGCATTCATTTAACACTTCAGCATGAATATTATGGGGTTTCTCTTACTTCTATTTTATTATTTTATTTGTGTAGCATATGTACCTGTGATCTAATTTTATCACAAAATGTAAAGTGGTCGTATCCTGGAATTATCAAGAAAACATTCGTTCTTAGCACTCCGCTATGCTTTTTTTCATTCTTTCAAATAAAAGTGGCAATAGTCCTAACCTACCAGCAGACATATCAAGAACACGGATGCGTGCTAGTGAGCTGTGGAAGAGTTTGTTTGGTGTTTCTGTGCAGAGACAAACTCCTTTCACTTGAGAACTCTTGTCCTGTTACAACATTTTTTTGCCATTTCCAGACAGCTCTGTGTGTCATAGGCTGTACAGGTTGAACCTCTCTGGTCCGGCAACATCCGTGCTCCAGCAGGACCCTGCATGTTGCTGGACCAGAGAGCTCCTGGACCAGAGTCTTGGTGACTGCAAGCAGGGGCCGGTTGGGAGTCTGGTGGTGGCGGATCTGGCAGCTGGTAGCTTGGCCAAGTCCAGGAGCAGAGCCAATCTGGCAGTCCGGAACCAGTGGCTGAAAGCAGAGCCGGGCAGGGAGCCCAGTCAGGGTCAGGAGCCGAGCCCAGTGACTGGTGCCGACACTGGGATTGGAGGCCTGGAATTGGAATTAACATGCTCTGGCAAATTCCCTCATTTTGGACTGGTCAGGTGCCAAGGATGCTAGACCAAGGAGGTCCAGGCTGGACTAATTCAGCATATTAAGGTCGCTGGGCCCAATGCTCAGGTAGGCCTTATGCTGCAAGACTGTATTCTTCAATAGGAGCTTGCCTGAATATTGCCTACGCTGGTTCTCTATTTAAGCTTTATCTGGGAGACACTATGATAAAAGGGGGACAAATTGAGTGCATGCTGCTGAGCAAATTTTAAATCTGTAGTTACAGGCAAAGTAGTCCTGCAAAATGAAGGAGCAAACATTAAGGGGCCCAAAAGGGATGAGGTTTGATCCTGGCATGATAGTTGCCAGTAAGATGTCAGGCTTTGCTGTTTACCTACACGGCATATATGGAGGAAAGGCGTATATCTAATTATCTTGTGTGGCAAATATTTCTAAACCTGACTCCTTAAGTGCTGTTTCTCTTATAAAAAATGGGAATAAACAAAGCAAGAAAATGTAAAAATGTTATGCTCTTTAATTTTGTTAATCACAAATTTTTATTTTTTTGACACAGGATCCTGTTTATGGCAGAGGGAAACTTGGAGAAATTCAGGGACTTGTACTGGGGATGCTGGACACATTTAACTATGAGCAAGTAAGTTGTGTGCACTTCTTCTTCATTCTGCCCATACCTAAATAAAGCATCTGTCTAGTATTGTCTAGAAGTTATTCATTTTTTTTATGTTTGCCCATTGTCAGGAAATTGGCACATTAAACATAGTTAAAAAAATCCGGTAAATGGAAACCTCTCTTGTCAACCTCAAAAGATGTGTGCATTCATATAGTTCTATAAGGCATTGAAAAACACAGCAGTACAGGAAAAATCACTTTTTAAATAGCTTGCCAGCTATACAGTTAAACATGTCTGAACTCACATTTTAGCATATTATTGTGCAGGCAGCCGTAGTTCAGACTGTTCTAAAATGTACTTAAAATGAGTGTTGCGTTTCAGTGTTAGTTTTTGTGCCCTTTGAATTTCTATGTAGCTTTTTAGTGATTTAATGTGTTTTGAAATTTGCTCATGTTGAAACTTGTCCATGGGTGTCTGACTCTTTGATAACTGATACCTTTACCTTTCTATTCCAAACCTTTCTTCTGCCAGTCACATGAAAATCTCATCTTCCTTATGGTTATTCCAATCGTCAACTGAATCTTAGCAAATCCAAATAGAGCTTCTAATCTTGCCCCAGAGTCCCTCCTGCTATCCCTTTCATTATTCTGCTATGGCAGGAAGTGACTGAGGTGCAAGTAGTGTCCTGGGCCCCACACTCCTGTAGGAACAGCCCTGGTCCTGGCCCATATTCTTGCTGAGGGGTCGACAGAAAAGCTTACCAGGTGGGATGAGTTTTGTCTATAGCCCATTGTTAAAGTGAAGTGTTCTTAATGGGCCATCAGCACACAGCTGTCTCGTCTGATGGGTGTTACCCAGGAATACAACACACAATAAGATACAAGTCCATGGCCAATATTCTTAACTTTAGATACGGATGGTACATGGATTTAACCAGGATAACCATATTTAGCAAAACCTAGGTTTTTTTCCATTGACACCTTACATGACACATTTTTACAGGATTTGTTGTGATTGTGTAACAGTGGCAATATCAATTATCTAAGTGGTCATATTCAATCGTACGGGATCTCAGTGTAAAACTCATCCCTTCTGGGAAATAGAGATGATAAAGCTCCTATGCCAGTGATGGGTGTTTTGACTTGTATTAGAGAAAAATACTGTTGAGTTCTTCCTGAGCGTGGTATGTAAAAAACTACACAGTGTTTGTGGGTATTTTGGTCTTAATAGTGTGTGCGCTTTTTTGGCGGGCTTCTAATTTATTCTATGAGAACACAAATGAGAGCAAAGTGTGCAGCAGCCTCGGAAACCAATTCCTGTCAGTGAAATGCCTCTGATTTTTAATTGTGTTTTAAAAGTTTACAGATCAGTGAGCCAGAACTGTCAGTAAGGGCAGACTGAAATTCTCAGCAAGTTTTACTCAGTGTAGAACTTTTGAGTTTGCACCTCACCCTTTTACTCCCTGTAATTCTAATAAAATGTTCGGAAAACTCTCTAAAAAAATGTCCTGCATAAAAATGGAAAACAAGACAGCAAGCCTGGAGTGTGTGAAATCACAGAATGTGTCAGTTCCATCAGGATTTGAACCAAATAACTGAAAGAGAGATTGTAAATAAATGATATGACTAGGCAAGAGCAGAAAGCGATTCTCTGTTATCATATGTGGAGAGAAAGAGGTACTGTATTTTCTGGATAGCAGGTACACTTTTGATTCCATAAGCTTCTTGCTGTGATTATATGTAGTACATTTGAAATGTCTGCGGAGTGGTGACAAAATGGTGTGACTGTCTTCCCACAGACCCTTTTAGAGACAACTACTAACCTCCTGAACCATGATCTCCACTGGTCCCTGTGTAACTTGAGAGCCTCCATCACGAGAGGGCTTAACCCGAAGCAGGATTACTGCTGTATCTGTCTGCAGCAGTACAAGAGAAGGCAAGAGACTGCTGATGAAATCATTGTCTTCAGGTAAACCTTTTTGTATTTTAAACATAAAGATGGAAAGCTGCTGTGGTAAAATGGGAACTGATGTGAGCCTTTATCCACCTTTCAACCCAAACATTTGTTTTAGAAGTTCAAAAGATTCAGGTAACAATTCAGAGACCCTGATTATTACCATTAGTTTGACAGTAGAGCAAGGAGTGTTGACCATGATCGGGGCCCCATTATGTCATCTGCTTTACGAACAGATAGTGAGAGAGAATTCCTGCTCCTAGAAGCTCACAGAGAAGACAGAGGGTCCTGTGGTGCCTTAGAGACTAACAGATTTATTAGGGCATAGGCTTTTGTTGGTAAAACTCACTTCCATCAGATGAACTGGAGTGGAAATTAGAGGCAGGGATGTATATGTATGAAAGTACAACAAAAGAAAGACATTTCTTATCCAGTGTTAATGAGACTCATCAAGTCAGGGTGGACGTGGCTCATTCACTCCAGCTGATGGGAAGATGTGAATATCAAGAGGAGGGGAAGTTGCCTTTGTAGTGTGTTAACCAATTCAAATCTTTATTTGGGCCTGATTGGATTGAATTTGCAAATGAATTGCAGTTCAGCTGTTTCCCTTTGTAACTGAGATTTGAAGTTTTGTTTTGTAGAAGAATGTCTACTTGAAAATCCATTACTGAATGTCCAGGGAGGTTAAAGTGTTCCCCTACAGGTTTATGTATGTTACCACTCCTGATGTCTGATGTGAGTCCGTTTATTCTTTGGCGCAGACTATCTGGTTTGGCCAGTGTACATGGCAAAGGGGCATTGCTGGCATATCATATTTGTGGATGATGGATGAACCCCTGATTAATGTGGCTTATGTGGTTAGGTCCTGTGATGGTGTCACTTGTATAGATGTGTGGACCAAGTTGGCAATGAGGTTTGTTGCTGGGATGGGTTCCTGGGTGAGTGTATCTGTGGTGTGGCGTATGGGTGCTGGTGAGGATTTGCTTCTGTCTGTAGGTGAGAATTGACCTGTCCCCCAAGGTCTGTGAGCGAGAGATAGTTTTCCAGGATCGGTTGTAGATTGTCAATGATGCGCTGAAGGGGTTTTAGCTGGGGCTGTAGGTGGTCTGTTTTCCTTGCTGAGCCTGTCCTGAAGTAGGTGACTTCTGGGTACTTCTCTGGCTCTGTCAGTCTCTTTGTTCACTTCCCCAGGTGAGTATTTAAGTTTTAAGAATGATAAAGATCTGGTAGTGTTTGTCTGTTAGTCTCTATGGTGCCCCAGGGCTCCTTGTTGTTTTTGCAGATACTGGCTAACAGGGCTACCCCTCTGATAAGACACAGTAGGCTCTTGAGAGAGGCTGGGCGGAGCTGGGGAGTACTGAGCCTGGGAGAGACTAGAGTTACAGCCACATTACTGTGACTGGAGACAAAGGGCTTGACTGCATGAACATGTGTTAAATGCTACACTGGAGTGCAAGCTGGCCATGCTAGCCTGCCACGGTCCAAGGGCCTGTCTGCGGTACAGGTGCTGCAGGAGGGCCCAGCATAGACACTTCTTACGTTGCCAGAAGGGCTTTTCCATTGATGCAGCTATCCCAGCTCTTCAAGTGCTATAGCTCAGTCAACAAAGACATTTTCAGTTGCTGTAGCCACATCTTAGATCAGCTTAACTGCAGTGCTCAGGGGTGTGAATTTGTCTAAATTAAGTGCTAATCAGGGCTAACTGTGTGGACCTGCCGTAACAGTTTATCATCAGTGGGAATACAGTTGAACCCTAGCATAATTCCTAGTGCTCATATTGCACTTTTCATCGGGAGGTCTCCGAGTGCATCACAAAGTAAGGCGGTATCATTATCCCTTCTGCACAGACGAGTAAACTGAGGCACAGGTGAAGTGACTGTCCCAATGTCCCAGCAGGCCAGGGCTGAATCCCAGTCCACTGCCTTGGCCTCTAAGCCATACTGCCTCCCGTGGTACTTTCAGATAACACCCAGAACTGCTTTAGGAGTTAAAATGGGGGAGGGATATGAAGTCCCCTCTTTCAGGGCATTAAAAACCCCTCTTAATTAGGCCGTTAGGAAGAAATGTTCTCTGTGAGCAGTTCTGTCCATTGGGGGAGGGGTTCTTGCACCTTCCTCTGAAGCAGCTGGCCCTTGCTGCTGCCAGGCTTTTGTTAGTGGGCACTTGCTCCAGTCTGGTCTGGCTGTTCCTATGGAACGTGCCCCAAGTGTGTGAGGGGAGGAAAACCCACGTTGAGAACTAGTGGAGAGTAATTGTCCAAGAACGAAAATGACCAGGTAAGTAAATCTGTCCGCTTCCTCTCTGGCTTGCGTCGCTGCCAGCTAGCCCTCTTCTACCTCTCAGGCTCCCCTGGGGGGAGGGATGGGCGTTCTGCTGCAGGGCAAGGTTGGAAGAGAAGCAGATGTAGACTTGGATGTCTTTCTGCACACAGGCACACACACCCTGAAATTCTTGCTTCTGACCTGCCTTGAAATGAAGGATTATGGTCTGTGTGCTCAGCTGTCAGCAGATGTGATTCTCTGGTTTTGTAAAATTCTTGATCCAAATGTGGAGGCCTTTCTATACTGGGAGCTATTGTTGCCGGTGCAGGCAGCCCTGTTTTCTTAATTGGAAATTGGTAGAGAAATCTCCCTTTTCAGTAGCATTTTTGTACTTAGCCTTTTGACTCATTTAGTTGTGTCCATTTTAGTAGTTGATATTAAAGGTTCTTCTCTTGTTTTTACAGTTGTGGCCATTTGTACCACTCACTCTGTCTTCTGAGTAAAGAATGTGGCATAGAAACCAAGGGACAGACGAGATGGACTTGCTATAAATGCAACTCAAGCAACAAAGGGGGAAAACCAAATGAGAATTTCTCAGAGCTGAAAAAGGGAAATGCTGCATCTGTGGCACAGGTAAGAGTCACAGGGAAAGGGGGGTTGTCACTGAGTGCTAAAAGGCTGAACCGATTTTGCTGTCTCTAGGTCCGTGGTTCCCAAACTTTTCAGCATCACGCCCACTTTTTTATTTTTGAAATCCGTCCCCTGTCCCCCCCGCAAAACTTGAGCAAAAAAAAAAAATCTGAGCGGGGCAGCAAAACTTGATTGGGGGGACGGGGACTGGGTTGCTTCGCACCCCCGTGGAATTTCTTCATGCCCCCCAGAGGGGCATGCCCCCCGGTTTGGGAACCCGTGCTCTAGATTATTAGTGAAGGGTTTATAAATTCCGTCTCTTTTTTGGAGCCTAGCTTCATTTGCAAAGATGAACCCTGTAGGAAAGGAGGCCGCGCTCTAACAGACTGACATCCTGGTGGATGCATTTCCTGCCTCATCTGCTATGTGGGGGCCTAGAACAGGTCTTCAGGGGAGTTCCCTTTAGATGAGTGTTAAGTGTTTTGTATAGGCTCACCAGCAGACCTGATATCAATAGAGATATTGCAGCCTTTGATCCACCTTCTCTGAGAACAGGGTCTTCTGTTCACCTCTGTACCTACTCCTAATGGAGCCTGACCATTTTCCTGTGACTTTTTTTTCCTGTGAAATTTTAAGACGGTCTAGATGATGGGGATGGTTTTGAACCTCATAATAGTAAATTACCAACGATTGGCTATAATACATCACTGCTGTCATTTCACATCAAAGCAATGAGAAAATGTACATCTGGTGCATCTCTATTTCAATCTAATGGAGCCAGAAATAAACTGTGAGCATGCAAACTCCTACTTTCTCCTGGGCTTGTAACCGCAAATTGCAAGTAAAAATAAATAATGGATGGTTTGCCAAGATGTCTCCTCTGAATTATGCATCTCAGGGAGCAGAGTTCTGCCTTTGAATGTGAGAGGGTGAAGTTATGGGCTTTTCCCTGAACACATCTAGATATTTTGTGCATTTGCTTTGCTTTGAAAATAAAACATCTCACCACATACACACAAACTGTTAGTGCATTTCCTCTTCTGGAAGCAAAGTAAATCAATGGCTGAGTACATTGTGATGGTGTTGTGCTCAAATTCTTTCTAGTAGATTACTTCATTTGCTGCCAAATCAACTCTGATCAAGGGATAGCGAATAGTATATTTCCGTCAGCTTTTGTGGTGGGAAAAAAAGGGTTTCCAGCTAGAAGGCAAACTTTTGAGAAGTAATCTCTGAGGAATAAATACATAAAGCACAGTGCAGTTTCAGCCGTCATACGTCAGTTTTAGTCCTTTAAATAGGAACAAAAAATCTTCCCTAGCCCTGAGAGCAGATTCATGTTGTGAGCCAAACATCCTTATTTACAAATGTTATAAAATGAAAATGTTATAAAAGGAAAAGTATGCAGCTCCTCTGTAATATGTATTGTGGAAGTGCAGGAGAGAATCCATAATTAAGGCTTCTCAGCTTCTGTTGTAAGTCATATGTTAATAGTGCTCTTATTTTTGATTGAAACCAAGGTATTAATTTGAAAATGTGAGTAGCTGAGAGGCTCTATTATTCTTCTCTCTAACTTCCAAAATTAGAAGAATGTACTTATGACAATTAATGTGAGTCGAGTTACTGCGGTTACTTTTTAAATCAGTATTGCATGAATTTTTGACCACCAATTTCTCAGAAAACCATTAGTTTAAAAAATAATTGTGCGTCACCCATCTATTCTGGTCTGTAGGCACTCAAGTAAAAAGACTAATCTTTTGTGGGAGTGTGTGGAGAAACTGTCATTGAATAGCTATATCATTATGGAACGGATCTGTTCGTGAAAAACAAATCCTGATAGAGCATCTGGCTGAGGGACGGGACAGGGCTGGACCTTCGTGCCGAAGCACGACCACACAGATAATAGCAAGCTGAACTCCTTTATCGAACATCTGCTGGCTGAGCACAGAGAGCAGTTCCTGGCAATTATTGCAAAAAGACAGATGCTCCCCAAGGCATCTCTGCAGACTTCTCACAATGCTGCCAATGCCGCCATTTGTTCAGTTCCTGCAGCATTCGGTATGAGCAAGGTCTCTTGGCTTCAGCTTTCAGGATTCCCAAAATAGGTCTAAAACCCAAAGGAAGAGCTCTAGGTTCACTACACTAAGTATGACGGCAACATAGATGTATCTCTGCATGCACTGAAAGATCCTGAGACCCCTTCAGAATGTCTGGGATTCCACACACCTTCCCGAAGAGCAAATGTTATAGGTCCCAGCAATTTGGAGGTCCTGGGCTGCCATTCCCTTTCTTAATGTTTCACCTGCCTTTTCCTCACTTTGGTAGATGTCTTGACCACTTCTGGCAGGCTTGGGAGTCCATTGTTACAGACAAGTGGGTTTTGGAGGCTCCACAGAATACCTCCCTCTATTGCAGTTCTCTTCCAACCCTCCTTCCTTGTCCCTCTTCAAAGATCCCTCGCACAAGAACCTGCTATGACTCTTTCCTACAACCAGGAACTAATAGAACTAATTCCTACACAGCACAGAGGGAAGCAGTTTTACTTGATTCCAAGAGAGAGCAGCAGTTGGAAACCCATCCTGGATTTCAGACCACTCCTCACCTTTGTGAGGCACCGGAATTCAGAATGGGGACACTTGCCATGGCAATCCCATTACTGGACCAAAAGGATTGGTTCTCAGCCTGCAGGACGTGTACGTCCGTGTTGCAATCCGCTCGTCCCACAAACGATTCCTACGCTTCACAGTAGGCCTGCGCCATTTTTAGTGCAGGGTGCTTTCTTTTGGCTTTGTCTACCTCAATGGTCATAGACCAAGGACTGACTCAGGCCTTACCCTAAAGGGGGAGGCGAGGCATCGTACACTACTGTTCCTGAGTGGACTGGCTGCCTCTGCAAGTGGTGTTTTCAAAGGGCGCCATCGCCATGCTATTCCCATTGGTGGTTAGTTGGGGTGGTGACAGTCTTTGCAGAAGGTATGGTCTGGTTCCAGAAAGCAGTGCTGCTATGGGTTAACAATCATGCCACAAGATGGAAGTACCTGACTTGTAACTACTGTGTGCTGCTGCTCTGCTTTGGCTCTAGCTGGGCATGGATGCTGCAGCTGTGAAACCAAGGAGAATGGCAGGTTTAGCATGGCAATGATAATGACCTACAAGAGGAAACACATATGGAAACCATGCTACAGAAAATAGCTGCCTCTTGATGGTGAGCTAGGCGCCATCGTCCAAGTGGGGGGACTAGGGAGCCTGGAATTGAAAATGTGGAACAGTTTGTTTTGCCTCCTTTTTGCAAGACCTCTGAAACCCACCACTGTCGGTGCTGGCACTCCGGTCTGGATCGTTTCTAGTCTGCAAAACCCTTTCCAAATAAGAATGTCTGTGTTGTTGAGCTCATATAAAAGTACTTGAGTAATTGGCGACCTAGCCAGTCTGCGGCATTTGAGGCAGAAACTACATTTCTGTGTGACCTAAATGTTTAACCTCTGCACCAACACGAGTGTCAGACTTGCTAAGAGAGACTCCCCATCACAATGAAGAGCGTTCCTATAGTTACATGGTTAAAGGGGGAAAAAGCCCGACATCACTTGTTTCCAAGACAACAGGAAAAGTTGTCTGCAATATTTCAGCTCATCAGCCTTGAGAACAATCTAATAGTTACATCCAGACAAGTGGAGAAATGGCAAAATGGATGCAATTATGTTACATTTTCTTGTCTTTGAATGACACTGAGGAGCAGCAAATGATCAGCTTTCTTTTCCTCCAGGAGTGGTAGAGGCAATTAGCAGGTTTGGCAGAATTGGGTGGGGGGGAGGCTTATAATTTTGAAGGATATTTATTTCTAAACATGTTTTCACTTTTTATCCAACATTTTCAGTTGTGCAAAATTATGGGTTTAAAATATTTTCCCATTTTTTATTTTAAATTTTCATAGTCCTAGGAAATTATGGGGGAGAAGGTAAGACAATAATTTATTAACAGCAGATATTGCAGTTGGAAAGGTTAAAAATTTTTAACTACTAAACAAATTAACATCACATCAAAATATACACAGTAAATATCCTTAAATCCAACTCTACAAAGTTCTCAAGCAGCATTTTTCTTTATAAATTTCAATTATAGATGGAAATTGTAGTAAAATTGACATTTCATGAATTAAAAATAGAACCCATCCAAGCCTAGTCATTACTGAAGAAACACCACTACATAACATGTCTAGAGTCATGGTAACCCCCTACTCTTTAAAGGTTTATTTATTTCTAAATTTACCTTACTCAAAAAGTACTCTGTCCGCAGCAAGTGAAATCTCTGGGTTCCTTGACCAACAGTTATTGACAGAGATATTTTACAATGTAAATAGTTAGATTTCAGACATGAAGGACAAAGAAAATGAGTCTGGAATACTAGATCATCAATTTCAGTTTGTCACCAAATTATGAAACAGCCCTTTCACGTAAGTGATCTGTTATGGGTCTTAATCTGCAGCGTTAGAATTCATCAAGGAATTGAATCAGTCTCTTGAAGGCAAGTTGGTTCTGATTCCGACCTCTTCCCCAGTTTAACATGGCTCTTCAGAGAGCAATACTATGCATACAGGGTTTCACATCTTTCAGCCAGCGATTGCATTGTGCTTCTAGGCTGCAATTCATCCCCAGCTGTTCATCACAGAGCAAGTTGAAATGAATAAGCGGAGTACAATGATGACAGCTTTTCTGTGCATTCAGACACTCTGCCCTGCTTTGCTCTGAGCAAGTACGGAGTAAAGTAAACATAAAAGCACACAATAGCAGGACAAAACGGGAGACGGAATACCAGATGAAAGAGAAAAGGAAAATAAATCTGAGGGTTCAGGATAACCCAGTAAGGGGAGAAGATGGGAAAAGCTTGTAAGAGACACAAGGAGAGCGGGCAAAAGAAGTTTAGAGATCGACAGTGATGGAGGCAGGTGTAGCGTTGTGTCCAAGGAGCTGCCATGTTGGCACATTATGTAGTGGGGATTCAATGCTGTCAGCAGGAGGGAGCATTGTACAGCTCTAATATAACTTTGCCTTCCATCTCCTTGAAATGCCATGGCAGCTAGAGGCATCAGTCTGCCTGCCCTAGGAGCACTGGGATTATCCCTCTGGTGTTGGGTTGTGCTGTGCCTGAGTGGGGCCTCTCCCCCAGAGGGTTAGGAGACACTTAGAGCTGCACTCAGACCTGCCCTCCAGTTAGTGACCCAGCCTCTGGCCAAATGGAATTATTTCTTCCTAAGGTAAAGTTGGGGGTATTTCCCAGGGTTAACTGACCTTGCTGGGGTCTTCTCCCCTCCCTTCATTGGGCAGTGGTTCAAAACCAAGGCAGAGGCTGAGGAGACCCGTCCTTAGGTAAAATGGCAACTCTGTGCCTCCTGCAGCACGCTTCCTCCAGCAGTGCTGCTCGGGACAAAGGGAAGAGTTGGCCTCCAAGAGAATGTTACAGGCATAACTAATGGATCTAGGCAGGTGAGGTCCCTACCCTTTGAGGGAAAGAGAGTTCAGGGGCCTTCATAAAACCGGCCATACTGGATTAGAGCAGAGGTCCCTCTAGACCAGTGTTTCTTAAACTTTTGAAGACCGAGGAACACCAAACTTTTTTTTTTTTTAATGAGGAACACCAAGGATTTTTTTGTTGAGCCAAAAAAAAAGTTGCCTGTCCCTTTAAGGGCAGCCATTTTGAACTCTGTTGTTCTCCACAGCACACCTCCAACTGTCTCGCAGCACACTGGTGTGCCACAGAACACAGTTTAAAAAACACTGATCTAGACCAGTGGCCAATGCCAGGTACTCCAGAGGAAATGCACAGAACAAGGAATCAAGTGATCCCACCCATCACCCATTCCCAGCTTCTGCCTAACAAAGGTTAGGGACACCACATTTCCCTCTTGCTGCCCATGGCAAGCCTGGACATTCACCAATGGGTAGCCTGAGCCAAGCCTAACCTGTTTTACTATAGCACAAAACTAATGAGCTATTCGTTAAACCCAGATTGTCTTAGTTGGTGCCAAGCTTCTCGTGACTATTGACTGTACTGTGGTAGTTACTGACTTGCTGCATTAACGTAACGAATTGCTGAGGGGTTTTCATTTGGGGACCATCGTAGCCCTGCGGCTAGAACTGGAGACTGGGTGCCCCTGGGGTTCCTTACCCAGTACTGCCACTGATCTGCTGTGTGACAGTGGGCAGGTCACACCCACAGGGCATGTGACCATGTGCCATTGTTACTGTCAGCGGTGGTGTGACACACAAGCTTTCCAAAGAATTTGAAGGTGCTGCCCAAACACAAAACCTTGCTATAAATACAAAATAAGATGGGGTGATAAATAGACTCACATGATCAGCGTAGTGTGGGGTGGGGTGCTTAAAGCTCTGACTGAGGGAAATGTGCTCGCTGCTTCTGCCATATACCTTTGTGCGTGCTGAGGGAAGGTTACACAACAACAAAGCGTCAGTGTTAGTGCTTGGTATTGTCAGGGCAATACACTAGGGCTGAAATCCTGGCTCCACTGAAGTCAGTAGCAAAACTCCCATCAACGTCAGAGGTGATATTCTTTTTCTAATTTCTCTTGAGCTGCTATGGTGACTCTTGCTTTCCTACCCAAAGAGATTTAAGGTAAGTGCCAATGAAGGTGACTCAGTAAATAACCATTAGCTGTATGTTGTAATAATTGTATAGAAACAAAGCCCTTCAGAAAAGGGTTGCACATTTGAGAAGATAGTGAAAATATTTTAGCATGAATATTTTATGTATTGTTTTTTAAGTGTAAATTCCAGAAACTAGCAGCTAGCAGGAATCCTCATTAGCACTGACCTGGAATGATTAGCTCTCAATAGATCGTATTTCTAATCTTAGGGTTTTGGAATACAAAATAGGTACATTTTAATATTCTAACCAAAAAAGGATAAATAATACTGGACAGTATATTCCTCTGCCTTTTTCCAGATTAGGAATTTAATATCCGTAAAGTGCTTTAGAAATCAGAGTTAAGCACAGTATAGAGCTAAGTACATATTAATTAAAATGGTTTGATGTCACCGTAACTGCTTAGTATATTTGGAGTTTTGTATTGTATGGTTCAATCTTTAGTCGTCTTTTTACACAGAAGAATAACTTGAAGCAAAATAAATGTTCCCTTTTTTTAAGGAGATACCAAACGGTAGTCTAAGTGCTCTGATCTCGTGGTAGTGAGTTAGTGTAAATACCTCCCTAAATAGATTCAAACTTTCTTTGTTGTGTTTTATGTATTTAGCTTTTTGTAACCTTGTAATTTTGTTTTAGTCAAGCTCAGAGTCCCTGTTGGATTCCCAGCAAATCCAGGCTTTTGACCAACTCTGTCGACTCTACCGAGGCACTTCCAGGGTAAAGTATCTTCATCTCTTTTTAGTTTGTGAATCAGATTGTACCCAACACTGTGCCATCAGCTGGAGCCAGCAGTCTGAGCTCTGACTCTTCCCTACAGCTTCTTTCAATGATGCAGTGATAAGGTTTATGTAATCAAATTCTGATCTTGTTGGACCTTATGTAGACAGAATCTTCCACTCTTGAAACGCAGGCAGAATTTTCCGCATCATGTTATCTTCAAACATGTTCTGCATTTAACTGCTCTCACCCTGTTTTCAAAGGGCCAGTTCCCATTTACCTAAATTCAAATACAAGACAAATTACCACAATAAAAATATTAACATTCAAACTCACTCAAAACACTGTGTTGCCATATAAAACCCTTCTGGCAACTGTAATTATTCCGGAGTCCCTGTACTAATTTAAAGGGGTGTTGTGTATGTGAATGCACAAGCAAAATATAGGCACAGACAACCCAGATAGCTTGCGTTCTGTCCCGCGTGTACTTGGGAGGGGTTATCCATCTAAACTGAGGTACGTTGCAGAGAGAGTGATGGTGAGAACCCTTCCTGCTTGATCAGAGCTTAGGAACATCAGATTACCGTACAGCAATAATCCATCTAGTTCTGGACCCTTTTCTGAACAGTGGCCAATGTCGCATGTGCCTCAGAGGAAAGATCTACAAATCTTTGTGGGGTAGTATTGCTCACTTACACGTGTTTCAAAGAGACTCCTTTCTGTCTTTGGCTAGTGAACGGTTCCTACTGTGAATCAGGAGACTACAAATCCCTTATAACTTTGTCCTTGTCACAATGAGAATTGCATTCTCATTGTGTCATTGTGGGCACTTTCTCTGTAGTGAAGGGGTTCAGCCAGGGCTTCATAGTTTTGATTCTTTTAAACATACTAATCCATTTGCCTTAGTAATATCCTGCTGCAATGAGTTTCACAGATAACCATGCAGTGTGAGAGAATGTATCCCCTTGGTCTTACACTTATGCCATTATTATTGGACTTTTTTGTGAAAGGAAGGAGACAGATGGAGAGAGTCCATACTGCCTGAACCTCCTTTTACTTACACTTAGACACCCTGTCCCACCTTTAAAATGAGTCCTTCCCTTAAGATTGTGCTTGTGTACTTAGTCGTGGGTTTCTTTTGCCTTGCAGCTAGCTCTCCTGACAGAGTTGTCTCAGACTCGTGGTGGTGAAAAACATGGGCTCCTCAACGTCGCACAGGGTGACCCTGCGCTAAACAGCGTCTTCCAGAACAAGAATTTCCAGCTGCATCTCACTCCCCCTCCACTCCTGGATGAGTAATCCTCCCCTCGCAGACCATGCACTCAGTCCTTCCATGATGACACAAGAACATTCTGGGAAGTCTCCTCCTGTCGAGCCGAGAGGGTGAGTTTATTGGCGCAAGGGCCTGCCCTACTAGGCTGGATTTGCTGCCCGTTGCCATCGTGTCCTTCCCAGAATCCTTTGTGACATATTTTGTCAAATGGGCTTGCTGCACTTGTAACCCTGTGGAGTGTGTAGTAGAGTCTCTGCTGGCTTATTTTCCGCTGATTGTGATAACCACACCGAAGAAACATCACAGCGGTTGTTGTCAGGGTTCTTGTCCAGTGGGGTGCACTGAAAGCTCTAAACTCCGCTGTCAACGTCTCTCAAGCCAGCCGCAGGAAGTTGAGGCAACTGTACTAACCCCAGGGCGACTCTCTGTAGCCGTAGCTTATCCAAATAATTGGAACCTACAGTATGTTCATTTTTATCCCTTAGACAGATTGACTAAGGGAATACAGAGCATGTCACACATCCAAACTCAGCATGTCTGACTGCCTCCTCAGCAGCACGTGGGAAATAGCCAATGGATTGGAGTTTACGTTCAGTATCTGTGCAAATAAACCCCTACCCCTCAGGATCTCCTGGGTCGTAAGCAATGGGTGGTATGACTGTGAAACACAATCAGCCCTTCCAAGGAGCTGACAGTGCAAAAGAGCATGTACTTGTGAGGCCGCAAACTTGTGTGCAACGTTTCTGTGCAGCTCCAGTCTCCAATAAAAATGCCCTGCTTTGAAACCCTACAGTCCTGGTAAATGTCTGTGAGAGCTGGGGGAGGGTTACTGGGATAGATGCAGTTCCTCTTCTCCTAAGTGCTATTCACCAAGAATTGTGGTAGCAAGAGAAATGTGGCAATTTGAGCCAATGGGTTCTGCAAACATCTGGCTGTGTCCAGCTGGATGGAAGGAAACGTGAAGTAAATGCAAGTGGCCATTATGGCGGGGGTTCCTGAGGCAATGGTCTGTGTTCAATCCCCTCCCCTTTCTTACTCGCAGTGGCCTGGGCGTGAGGTAGGCCAAAAAAGGATGGCATCTGACGTCAGTGTCTTCTTCCTTTCCCACATAAGGGTTAGAATGACAGTGGGGCAGCCCCTTCTCCCGAGTCCCGTGTGAAAGAGGCTTGTGGAGTTGATGAGTTACCAGTGTTGAGGACTGACACTTACTTGTCCACCAGTCACGTAATTCTCAGCACTGAAGTCCTCTCCTGGAGGGTGCGCGCTAGAAGCAAGCGGTCAGTTCCTGCCCCTTGCATCTCTCTCTGTTAAGGCTGCCATCTCCATGTGTAGGCAGGGGCGCCTTTGCTTTTGCTAACCCTGTCTTAATTTTTAATGTCTCCCTCGGTTTGTTGAACTTTGCAATATTTTCAGGATCCCAGCAAATGTTGGATTCGACCTGGAATTCCTAGCCAGGAGCCAGACCCTCCGACAGCAGGGGCTCTGGCCTGCCCAGAAATAGGGGGTGCAGTGGCAGCCAATTGTGCAAGTCCCCAGAGACATGGCTGGGGTTTGTGAGAGTCAGACTAGTTGCTGCAGGGCATAAATCCCCAGCTCCGTGTACGCAGGACACTGGCCAGGTAAGGTCAGGACCTGAGCTGGTACGTTGATAGAATTGTATTTACCAACCATCTCCCTGCCCCCGCTGAGGGACACAGGGACCCCACAGCGCCCATCTAAATGCCGCCACTTAAGCAACATGACAGACGACACAGAAAGAAGCCCCAGTCATGGCAGTGGCTGTTCGGCACCTGGAGAAGGAGCAGGAGGAGTGCAGAGGGCTGGGCCCAGTTGGGAAGTAGCACCCTCAGCCCGGCACATTCCAGCTCTCGGCCCCTGAGCTGGCAGGCAGGCACCTTCCAGCCAGAGCCTATGAAAGGTGCAGGCTCAGCTGTGCCCAGAGGGGAGGTCCTGGGGCTGAGATCCAGCCCCACCCCCGGGCCGGAGTGAGGGACAGTGCGTTAGGCAGGGGGTGATTGGAAATGCAGCCGCTCCAAAGGTGCCAATGAATGGCAGAGAAACTGGCAAGCACCCTGGGGCCTGGATTATTTCAGAACAAAGCAAAAATGCTGCTAACACGTCTGTGAGTCGGCTGAGGGAGGTGGTAGTGACCCGCCCTGCAGCTAGCTCTGGCTGTCTGCGTTGTCCACAAGCACCGATGCCTCCGGCTTCCAGTCAGGGAGCTCTTCTGCTCCTAATTCCCTCAAAATGGGCCATCGAGATTGGCTCATGGCACCATAAATAGCTTTGTCCAGTTAGGTCCCCTGATAGAAATGTCTCTGCCTGGAATCAGCAGTTCCCAATGAGGGGTCAGATTTCAGCCGGCTCCCAAGGACACTGGGGGAGCTGCCTGAGGATGCGACTGGGGGTGGTTGGGGTGGGAAAATTTCCATTGAGATTCTTCCTGCATGCAAATAGCCAAGCCTGATCTCCAGCGGGAAGATGGACAAACCCAGCCTGTTCCGGGCAGCTGAACTGTGGGAAGCTTGTGCACGAGAACACGAGCCACGAGTCGCCCGTTGGATGGCGCTGTCACATGTGCATTGAGTGCTGGGTCGGGCTTTCCTCGGGCAGCCTGGCTGAGACAGCTGGGCCTGGCAAGGGAGCAGAGTAGCCCGGCCTGACATCCCAAGCCAAGGATGAAAATCCCTGTGGCAAGAGCTGAATTCCTGGCTGCCCTAGAAGCAGCTCGGCACAACTGGGGCAGTGCGCCGGTGGGGTCTCCGAGCAGTGCGGCTGACAGGGAAGAGCCGTGCTGGGAATTGTGCGGGCCCAGGCTGCCGGCCTGAAGGCGAGCTAAGGGGTGACCTTGTCCTGGGCGCAGAGGGCGGCATTTGATCCACCGAATCGGAGCGAGCTGGAAATGGCTTGTGGCTTTTCTCGGCTGCAGTGAATCGGAGGGCAGAGGGAAGGCAGCGCTGCTAACACGGTAATGAGGCCTGTCCTTTCCTGCCTCAGGCTAAATAATAAATGGCCTGCTAATTGTCAGGCAGGGAGGGCAGGGCTGTGTGCGAACGCTTCTTCTGAGCCCCTGGCAGCTCAGCAGCAATCCACTATTTGTGGATTAGAGGACGCACAGGCCCGTGTCCCTGTGTTCATGGGCTAGCCCCGGGGATCTGGATGGAGCTGTTTCAAAGATGTTTCTGTTCAACTCATTTGAATGTCTTCAGTCCACACCACCTCTTGTCAGGGGCTGCTCCCTGTGTGGGGAGGGGCCTTTGGTAACTCGCATTCCTACGCTTCCAGCTCCCCAGAACTCCCCGTGACCTCCCATCTGACGAGCAGGCACCAGCTGCCTCTTGGCAGAAAATGATCAGTTCCTGCAGGAAGGCCACGTGATCTAGGATTAGCCGCAGGGGCCAGGCGAGCTGGGTTCTGTTCCTAGCTCTGTCACTGACCAGTGAGGTGCCAAAAGACATCCCTTCCCTGTGCCTCGCTTTTCCCCCTTGTCCTGTCCGTTCAGACTGAGTTTGGGGCAGAGACTGTCCCCCTCCCCCCGTCTCGGCGCTGCCCATAGTAAGGCTGGGGGCGGTTTGCCAAAGAGGTGTGTTACGAGAGGCCTCCTACCTCGCATGCATCTGGGGTCTGCAGCCTCCCCCGGCCCGGCAGCTGGCCTGGGCGTAACGTGCTCCACAAGGCAGAGCAGTGGTCCCAGCACCCAATGCCAGAATAGTGCCACCCTCCTCTGCCCCTTCCCTGTGCATGTATGGAACAGCCGCGCAGTGCTGGCCGGGCCTGCGTGTAAACCTGCTAGACTGACGTGCTGTCAAGCTGGCGCTGCAGCGGTTCCAGGGAAGCCAGGTCCTGACTGAGTCTCACACCCCGGCTGTGAGCAGCCCGGGGGAGCGAGGAGCAGCAGAAGTCATGCGAAGCGCGAGCACCTTCTCTGCCCCCTCAGCGTGAGTCTTGAGAAATGGGCCAAGGGGCAGACTGGCCCTGCAGGCGCCAAGCCAACTCCAGGGGGTCCTGAACTGGGGGCTCTTCACCTGCATTGTCCAACCGTTTGGCCTTCAACGTGATGGGCACAGGATCTGTGTGCGCCTTGGCAGGGTGCCAGGGTGGCCCGCCTGGTTCTTGGGGTGGAGTGGGGTGGGGATGATTGTGCTTGGCCACAGTGCTCCTGCCTGACCTGTCCTGCTGCCCTTGGCACATGCGTAAGGGAAGGGTTTCGTTCCAGGTAAATGGTACCCAGAGCTGTGCCGTCTGTGTACACCACCACCCCTGAAAGCCCCAACTGTGTGTGCCTGGCTGTGCCCACAGGACTGTGCCATTAGGCACCAGCCCATGCACGGAGGAGGCCATTTTTGTAGGCAACTGCTTTACAAAAAATGGAATCTTCCTCAGTGCATGAGCTTGCGGGCAGCGTGGCTACAAGGGCAGCCCCTGCACGCAAGTGTAGAAGTGCATCTCTCGTCACATGCGTCTTTTAACCCGGCCCTCCAGTTGGGTGCTGCCCCCGGGAGGCTCAGTACGAGGAGCTAACAGATGCTGTTATGGAGTTGTTCCACCCCACAAACTTAGATGTGCTATTTCTAAAATAGGGTTGACCCCAGTATACTCCTAGCTGTGAGTCTAATTGTCTTCAGGGGGCGGCCGTGTTGGTCTGTAACTGTGGGTCTGATTGTGTTGGGGGGGGGAAGAGGGCGTGTTGCTCTGTAACCGTGGGTCTGATTGTCTCCGGGGGGGAGGGGAGCGTGTTGCTCTGTAACTGCGGGTCTGATTGTCTCCGGGGGGGGGGGGGGGGGGGTGTTGGTCGGGGGGGGGGGGGGGATGTTGGTCTGTAACTGTGGGTCTGATTGTCTCCGGGGGGGGGGGGTGTTGGTGTTGTCTCCGGGGGGGGGGGGGGGGGGGGCGCGTTGGTCTGTAACTGTGGGTCTGATTGTCTCCGGGGGGGGGGGGGGGTGTTGGTCTGTAACTGTGGGTCTGATTGTCTCGGGTGGGGGGGGGGGGCGCGTTGGTCTGTAACTGTGGGTCTGATTGTCTCCGGGGGGGGGGGGGGGGTCTGTAACTGTGGGTCTGATTGTCTCGGGTGGGGGGGGGCGCGTTGGTCTGTAACTGTGGGTCTGATTGTCTCCGGGGCGGGGGGGGGAGGGGCGTGTTGGTCTGTAACTGTGGGTCTGATTGTCTCCGGGGCGGGGGAGGGGGGGGGGGGGGGGCGCGTTGGTCTGTAACTGTGGGTCTGATTGTTTTTGGTTTAATGCTAACATCATTCAAGCGTTGCTGAAGGGACTGAATTTCTGGGTCTCTTCTTCTGGGTGCCCAAAGTGCAGGTCACTATAGATGCAATTACCTTGTGCCACAGTGCAGTGCATCACTGCTCACAGCTGTTTTCCTGAAATGGGGGGGGGGGTTCAGATGTGTCATTCGTGGTGCCAGCTCATGCCAAAGCACCACGTCTTACCTGCCCACTGAGAACTACCTGGCTGGAAGCGGGCTGGGTCAGCTGATTGCTAGTCTGGTTACGGTGCTCGAATTGTCAGGCCATACTTGCAAAGTGCTGCAATCTCACTTGTGATGGCTGCCGCCCTTATGGAAAAGTGCTACTGGAACCGTTGTAGTGTCACATTCTGTACCCGTGTGAGCGGAGGTGTGAAAAGCTGATCACCCAGGAGCTTTTGTGGCCTTCCCCACTGGAATGGTCCATCCACACCAGGTGGCTGCGTGTGGCATGTTAACGAAGGCAAGAGCTGTTTTGGTCCTGCTGTCTCCCCACCATGCTGCATCACGCAAGTGGAGTCATCAGGGGAGGCCTCAGCTGACCATACAGCACAGGGTGGAGAGGAATTAAAAACCACAACCAAAAGGAACACACGGTCTTGTTGCTGATTGGGCACAGGAGGCCAAGGCACAAGCAAGAGATGCTACTCCTTAGCTAGGGTGGTGCTACAAGATATTTAGGCTATGTCTACACTAGCAGGTTCTTGCACAAGAGCATCTTGCGCAAGGGTTCTTGTGCAAGAACACAGCCACACTGCTATGTGCTTTTGCGCAAGAGCATCCATGGCAGAGTGGACGCTCTCTTGTGCAAGAAAGCTCTGAGGGCCATTTTAGCCATAGGGGTTTCTTGTGTAAGGAACCCCTGCCGTGCGTCCACACTGCCCACTTGCGCAAGAGAGCTTACATTTGTTAGAAAAGAGTGTAGCTCTTGGGCAAGAAGCCCTCTCTTACCAGGCCGTACTGTAAATCTTCTTGTGCAAGAATCAGGGCTGGATTAAGGCATGGGCTAGGCAGGGAGCTGCCCGGGGCCCCAACCTATGGGGGGTGCCTGATGGCAGCTGTCAGGGGTGCACAGCGCCCCTTATAGTTGCCATCAGGCGCCACATGCCCGGCTCCCAGATCACGGGCTGCAGCAGCTCCCAGCGGCCATCCTTAGTGGGGGCCGCGTTAACCCCTGCAGCGCCAGCCAGCCAGCCAGCCCTTCTCCCCGCGGCCACGGGGCCCTGCACAGCCAGGCTCTGCCTGCCCCAGGCGGCCCTGGGCTGCACACCAGTGGCAGTAGCTGAGCTGAGCCGGGCCAGGCATGTGCGTCCTGCCACCGCCAGCTCCGCGCACCCTCCCCCTCGCGCTGGCGCTGGGCCACGCATGCGCCCTCCTCCAATCTGGGGTGCAATTAAACTGTCTGCCCGGGGCGCCGGAATGGCTCGGTCCGGCCCTGGCAAGAATGGGGAGGCAGTGTGGATGCTCTGCGGAAGAATGGCCGTTCTTGTGCAAGAACCCGCCAGTATAGACATTGGGTTCAGCTACACTCCAGTGAAATGCGCCTGGCCAGCCCATACGTTGCAGGATCCCGAAGTCTCACCGGCTGAGCCCCAAGCCTTACACTGCAATTTTGCAGTTCCAGGTGCATGCGCATTACCCTAAGCAGACCCATCATGTGCTCTGCTCAGCTCGCCGGGACCCAAAGGCCCGGCTGAGTGATGTGTCCACCCCAATCTCATGCTGCTTCTGCTGATGGATCATTCACAGCAGTGAGGACAGGCCTGGCCCCCTCATAGACAACACCAATCACTGTGCTCCAGTGCATCTGGTTTCAGAACCAGGTGGTGAAGGAATCTTGGGGTGGAGAGGGGCAGTAACATCAGTTTGGAGAAAGAGGGAAGCAAAAAGTTATTGGACAGGATTTGCAATGTGGCCTACTCGGGTCATTGTAAATGACCGCTTCCTCACACTTTGCAGAAACAATTTTCTTTGTCTTTGGTCTCCAGCTGGGGTCAGAGGCCAGTTGTTGCAGCAGTGAGCACAGCTGCAAGGAGGCTGATGTGTTAAGATCTAAACCACAAGGCACTGCTGGCTGAAATCTGACAATTGTCTTGCAATTGCTTGCAATGAAATCTGGCAGTCTGGCGTTGTCTTGACCCAGATGAGGTACAGCTTAGTTGATCCTTTTGTGGGAGCCCTCCACTCCACTTGCATGTCTTTAAGCAGAGGTGGCAGCAGCAGGTGGAAAATGCAGCGATCAGGGAGCCAGTGTCTAGGGCACGAATAGATCCTAATGCACTCTGCTTCCCCCCAGCACCGAATCAAACAGGCTCACAACCAGGTGAGAATGATTAGAAGCCAGGTGCCAAGAGATATGAAAGCTCTGCCAGCTGAAGCCTGATCCCCAATGCCTGTATCCCATTGCGCTACCAGAGGGACACCGAGCCGCCAGGGAGCCAAGCGTCAGCCCCACGGCCCAACGGTCTGACTGAGATGCTGGGTTTTGAAGATTATTTTAACTACAGTGTAGGTCATGTGGTAGTTACACTGAAGCTGCGCTGCACAGCTGTCCTCGACTGTGTCTGCAAGACCAGATAAGAAGCACCCAGGAACACACAACTAGCAGAGGAAAAAATTCTTAGCAAGTCATTTAGCTTCATTTCATTCTAAACTTTTCCTTGGGTCTAAAAGCAAGGTGGATGGAATAATATTTACTCTTTGGCACTAAATATACCTTTTAAGCTGCATGCTGCAGAGCCATCTCAAAGCAATCTGTTCCTTTTGATCCTCCTTGCTGGCTGATGACTGTATATTGCATCTTTCCTGCCAGTCCTAAATAGCTGACTGGCAAAACAGACTGAAGTAGAAAGCAGTCTGCAAGTCACAAACTCCTCTCCACTCATTTACTGCACTCATCGCTTTTATGTCCTGAAGGGACCATATGATTGTCTAGTCTGACTGCTTGCACAACACAGGCCATGGAATGCCACCATGTAATTCCTCCTCCAAACCAATAACTTACTTGGTTTATTGCATATAATTTGAAGAGAGACCCAGTCTTAATATAAAAACAGGAATGCAGAATCCATCATATTGCTATATAAATTATTCCACTAGTTAATTACACTCATTGTCTAGCTTCAACTTCCAACCATGGGTCCTTGTTATGCCCTGTTCTGCTACATTAAAAAAATTTGTTAGAAATATTTTCCCCATGCAGGAATTTACAGACCATGATCAAGTTACCCTAACCCTCTCTTGGATAGACTGAGCTTCTTTTCTCTCTCACTCTATGGGTATATTTCCAGATCACAAATTGTCCTGTAGCTCTTTTCTGAATCCTTTTCCATTTGTCAACATCCTTTTGAGAGCATGGACACCAGTAATTATCGGTCTTATTTAAATTCAAGTCAGAAAGTGTGTGGTTTAAACATTCAGGCAGTGTTTGTGAGCAAAGCTCCAGTTGTGGAAATTACTTAAGCATGTGACTTCAACACAGCTACTTCTGTCCAGAAAGCTGGACATCTTGCTGAACTGGAGCCAGAGTAACTGGTACTTTAGTGACAAACTGAAACACTTCACTCTAATATGTAGAACACAGAGTTACTTAAGACAAGCTATGCTTCAATTGTTTAGTATTTTATTAGAGGAAATACATACACCTGAAACAGGACACTCCTCAGTCATTCAAATTAGAATGTAGAACTTTGATATCAGAAAGGTAGATTTTTTCAGACTACCTACATCTGTGCTTGTGGGAAAAAAAACAAATCACATTTATCTGAGTATTTTTCTGAAGTAGCATACACAAAGCGACCTGTTCAGAGAGTGGTTCAAGAACTGAACATAAATTTGAGAAATGTATTATAGAATTGTCTGTTAAAACATTTGCCCAAATCTTGCCCTTCCCTGTCCCCAAGTACTCCACTAAAATGCATGGGGTTCTATAAGATGTAACAAGGCCTTTGTGCTTAATACTTTTATACAGATCATGGTAAGAGACAAACACGGTAATTGCTAATAGCTTAGAAAGAAAAGTATCCCGACACGATGATATGGAATCTGTGTCACCAGAGGATATTAAGTTAATCTCAGTCAAGACTACCCAACTAATTTTCACTAGTCACTACTCTAGCCCTGTGACCGCAGGGGTGGTTGCGTAATTCTAAGGAGAGGTCTACTCCTTCTGCTTACTGCGCACTCAGTTGGCCCTTTCCAATATTCTGTTCCTACACCGAAATACAATTTGTAATTATTTCCAGTGTTCTCTCCAGCAGGGCCCTCTGACAGTGTTAGATCCCTGAAAGTACATTTATCAACGGGAGGAACCTCTCCAGTGGGCTGTGTCAGCCAGGCAGGCCACAAGATGACAGGTTTTCAGATTTAGTCTCAAATGACATCTGAAGGCTTATATACAAATACAATAGCATTAATTAATGTTTTCTTCTACCTCTGAAGCTCATGACAATGCTTAAGACAGAACACTGCCAAGGTAAAAACCCTGGTTACCCAGGAAACATAAAGCCCACATTTAAAAAAAAAAAAGAAACTCAATTTAAATAGCTTTTCCTACAATCTTCCGTTAAATGTCAACCAAACTTCATGTTTCTTGACATGCCTGGTAATACTGTATTTGCTCATTCACATGGGCCAGATTCCTCATCTATTTATAACAAGGACTGCACTGTTTATATACTTCATCAAAACTATAAAACCTATTATTTCTCCTCTGTTGGTTTTTAGTCAAAAAGTACAGTATGACTTTATATAACAATTCATGTTAAATTCCTACCACACACACACACTGTAGTCTAAATATTTTCTAAAAGTGTCAATTACGAAGTGTATAAAAATTAGCAATAAGTCAGGATACAATGGTAAAGATATTTCCATTCTACAGCATAGAATAAGAGATTTAGTATTGATAACTAAAACTGTATTTTCTATATCCTTAGTCTCACCCATAATTTTGAAAGGTAAATAGCAAACAAAAGAATTACAAACAAGGCCAGGTTTACAATCAGAAGCGGAACTGTTATTACAACTGTCCCTAACCAGTTCAGTCATACAAAAGTTTTCAAATACATTTAGAGGTTGTCAAGAGATTGGAGCATAAAGTCAGAGAAATGTTTCTTATTTTAGCATCTTGCTTAGGGAAGAGTCCTTTAAAATCCATCAATGTCCAGCTCTTGTTAGACAGTACCTCTTGATTCTCCAGCTAAAATACACGCATACAAATTAAGTGGTCACATTTATTTCTTAATAGCACAACTATTGGTAACCGTAACTCCGTATTGTTTAACAACTCAGGGCAGACACATGTACATTGGGCCTTTAAAGTCTTAGGTAAGGTTTGATAATCCTTGTTTATCAACTTAAACTGGAGGAAATGGCAAAAATACACTTAAGTCAAATTAGAAAGAAAGGCTTGAGGAAAAGTATGAGACCAATGAGCCATTTTCTGTCCTGCAGTTCTCCTCCCCAATCTGTTGCCTTAACGACCGACACATTCAAATCTGGTCTTGGCACTGGCAATAGTTTGAACCAAAATTAAACGAAACGCTAATCAAAGCAAGGATGATGCAGATATTCAGACAGAGGCACAACTGACCTGACTGTTCATCTGTCCCTCTCCCCTTTTGATGCAGAACATTCATGTTACTTTGGACCCTTCTCTCTCCCTTAGAGCTGTCACTTCACAGCTCAGCCTGGCGGGGCCTGAGTTGTACAACCAAAATCTCCAAATAAATAAAATAAAAACAAACAAAAACTAGTGCTTTTTTTTATGTCAAGAGAAAGACAGGGCTGGCTCTGGCTAAATGATGTATTGGCAGCAAAAAAAAAAACTCCACTG
Source organism: Pelodiscus sinensis (assembly GCF_052426305.1). Taxonomy (NCBI): domain Eukaryota; kingdom Metazoa; phylum Chordata; order Testudines; family Trionychidae; genus Pelodiscus; species Pelodiscus sinensis. The sequence goes on from NC_143061.1 coordinate 52,701,107, forward strand.
CTGAGGGAATTGAATTTAGGACCTGTCCTGATCATGAGAGATGGCCAGCAGCCTGGGAGCTAAGGGGTTAACTATACCTAAGCCAGGTAGAGTCGGCCAATAGGAATGTACATAGGAATTTCAAACTGGGACAAAGGAATTTCTGGTTTTTCCTTCTTTTGTCTCTGGGCAGTTTCTGTCCAGCTACTGAGGGGGGCAGACATGTCTCCTTCTCCAAGACTCTTCACTATCTGTAAGTAGGGTAACGTTTAGATAAATCCGTTAGGTGTTATGGTTTGGGAATGGGAATCTGATGTTTATGCATTTAGAAATGGGGTTTTCCTCTCTTTTGCAACTAAGCTCTTGGCCCATGGTGGGGTTTACCCCATGAGTATGTTAATTTGTGACTTCTCCATCTACTCATTATGCTTGCAACAAGAATATCGTGGTGATGATAAAAGTTCTTTCTCTTTTCTTTTTATTAACCTGGTATTGGTTAATTTTTGTGTCATGGTTTTTACTTTTGGGACTGAGATTTCCCAAGTGATCTTTCCCTGGTTTCTTTATCATTACTTGGGTGATGACAGTGAATTTTTTTATCCCCAAAATTTAGGTGTTTAAGATTTTGGGGGGAAGCTTTATACCAAAGTCTGGAAAGATTGGGGTACTTTTGTGGGTCCCCACTTCTGCATGTATCATGCCAGAGTGGGGGAAAAGCCTTGACAGGACCCATGATCAGTCCCTGGTTGTTGAGTTAGCAGGAGCTCTGCTACTGTGGATGCATTATGCATAGCCTGGAGAAGGGTAGGAGGCACTTTGCAATGCTCTCTCGCCACTCAAAGAGGGGGGCTGAGGAGGTCTGAAAGGAGCCACATCTGTGCTCAAAAAGGGGTGTACTACTAGGGGAGCCCTTGGCTGGGAGAGAAAGGGAGCACACCAGATTTTCAAACTGGGCGTAGGTGTATGTGTTTGTGCGACAGGAGGAGAGAATAAAGACTACTCGGCTTTCCTGCTTGTCTGGCCAACTGCATAGCCTTCTCCATGCTGCTTTGTAATACCCTGTGCTGGGAAAGTATATCATAAATGTCCCCATAAAACACAGGAGGGTGCAATTCCTGTTACAATTAATAGCAAAGGAAATGACCCAGACCTTAGTCTGGGCCCGCTTTGTCATAAACGCGGTATCGTTTTTTATCGTCACTTCTGCATAGAAGTGGGAGATCTGCTTAGTAAGGGAGCGCATTAAAATTAGAGTAAGTGTAAGTCTCATTACTGTTCTGCTGTAAAGAGGCTGAAAGTCTCAAGTGCACTGGAAAAAAGGACTTGTCAGAAAGAAACCAAATATAAATGCTACAAAAGCAATATTGGCTAGTGTACATAGGACTGATTCTGACTCGCCTGTCACACGGTAGTTTCTATAGTCTCAATCACTTCCAGTTCACACTGCGAGGGTGACAGAAGGGGGCATTCATCTGGCTCCCAACTACTATCAGGATTATAATCTTCTTCAGAACTTAGCTCCGCCCCCTCCTCGGTGTCCTCATCACACGACTCCATAAAGGGAACCCCAACAGCATTGATCCCAGAGTCCTCCGAGCTGGAGGGGGAAGAGCAGTGATCTGGTTTTGGTGTATTGCTCTCTTTTGAAATTAAGGCATTGCGAACAGCAAACTCGTCAGGCTTTATTCTATGGGGCACAGCAGGAGGCTGCCGCTGCACGTAGCACATCTTCCCGTTGATGCATTTCACACGGTAATTGTCGATAAAGAGGTCAGAGATTGTGCAGTACCGCGGGGAGTCAGGGGGTAGCGGCAGGTGGAAGACAGGTGCAAACTTCAAGAAGTGTTCCGTGAGTGAGACTGAAATCTGCATGGTGTTTGTGGAGTCCCTAGGCCTGATGGGTATTTCAGTGCTTGGAAGCTGCTCCACAGGAGTCATTGGCTGATAAACGTATTTACCTGTAGGGGAAATGAAAACAACTGTTAAAAACCGTAATTGCTACAAACATTATAGCACCCTATTGGTACTAGTTCAGCGATGAAGAACAAAAATACCATTGAATCAGTGTGTCACCAAACTGATTTAAAAAACTAAAGGAAGTTGTCAGAAAACTACGATAAAAATATTTCACATTGATCATGGCCTTTAAACAGTGATCTGATCTAACAGATATTTCCTTGGTTAACTGAAGCATTGTAACATATTAATTAGTCTGCTTTTGTGTCAGAGTGGATTTTGTGAGTGTGTTTGCATCTTCCTTCTCCAGCCTCAAAACAGTGCCTCTGTGTAGTGAGCAGATGGAATTTTAAGGCAGAAAATAAGGGAACCTCATAGTTCTAGGAGTGACTATGGCATTTTTGATTGGCTGGCTCTGTAATAAGAAAATAGGATTATGTTGGCGATATAGAGCAGTGTTTCTCAACCAGTGGTACGAATACCTTTAGGGGTACTCGAGAGAAGTCTGGAGGGTACATCAAGACAAATGAAATTTAAGTCTTACAGAATTTTTTATTATTTTTGTACTTTTTAAACCCAAAAATGTCATTGCCTGCCCGGATACAATAAAGTTGTTTAAACAAATGTGTTGCAATGGTAGAAAAAAAAATTGTCCAAAAACTGTAGGTACTGGGGGTGCTTATAATTTATTTTTTAAAGGGGTACTTTCTAAAAAAAAGCTGAGAACCCTGATATAGAGGACTCCAATGCTGAACTGAACAGGGAGCTTGTAAAGCTATGCTAAAGAAATAGAGAGAGAGCGCTAAAACTCAGTACTGTACTTTGTTATGAAAGACAAATCTGAGACTACTTGAAAGGATCATAAAATGCTGCATTTAGTTTACATAATAACCTTCTAAAAGATTTCAATCTTACTGTGATTTTCCCAAACAATAAAGCTTAGTTACAAAACCATGACAGATAAGGGGGGGGGGGGGTATCTAAGAAGAAAAAAATTCAGATTTAAATTTCTAATGCCAGAGCTGTAAGCAGGTATAAAACAACTCTCCCCCCCCCCCCATTTTTTTCATACAATAGAATCTTTTGGGTAGCCCAGCGCTTTAAAACCTAGATAAGCAGGAGTGAAACAGTTGTGTTGGCCAGGAATGAGCTACCAAGCATGGGGGGAGTAAGCTGCATGAGTAGCCCTCCTTCACCTCAATGGGCAGCACTGGGTCTCCACCTACAGCCCATAGTTCGGGGGGGGAGGCTAACAGACATTGCACGGGCAGGCAGGCAGGAAACGATGCGACAGCTGCCACAAGCATCCCAGATTTGTTCCTCGTTGCTCCTTCTCACAGAAGAGATTTGCCCCGCTCAGATTTCCAGCACTTGTGCACAAAGCTGTACCCCCAATAGAAATCCCCTCTTGCAATCAGACGTATGAGGCCTCTAGGCAGTGGTATATGAGACCCTGGATGAGACCAGAGTTTCCTACTCACTAACTCTAGGAGCTTGTAGGTGTTCCAGTCCAGTGCCCCATTGCTCTCTTGCTGATCCCTGCTTGGTTTTAGTGTGGGAAAGAGGGGGACCTCCCTTGCTGTCTGTGCTCAAGAAAGGTGGTTTCTTCCCACTCCACCAACCCAAATCCAGGGCACTCAACATTCCTGCCGGCATTTTAGGGACAGCCAAATTGTGACAAACAAGCACTTCCACATTTGCCCCAGAGCCCACTGCCAAGGATAGTGAATGAAAACACAATACATTTTTTAGACGAGCTCACAAGAGCTTAGCCTGAAGAAAGAAACAAGTTTGACTCTCAAATTTCTACATTGTTTTGGCTTAGAAGAGATAACGGACCCACTTGGGGGAAAGTGAGGTTTCAAAAGTGTTTACAATATTCAGCCACTGATATTTCTCAGTCAAAATGACCATCAAACTTTTAGTTTACCTGAAACCAGATTTAGGGTTAACAAAAGTTTTCAAGTGTGTGTTTGATAGATTTTTTTTAATTGTGAAAGGCACAAAAATTTTCAAAACCATTTTTTGTATGGAAATTTTTTTTTCAAAACTTTAAAAAAAAAGTTTCATTTGAAAATTAAAATTTACACACAGTAGGTTTTTTGTTTTTCTAAAACCAGCCACACCACAAAACCAGGAACAAAAGGTGCATTTTAAGGTTAACATTATACCAAAGAAAATTTTAAAAAATCTACCCAATTGTCTACCCCATTCATTGTAATTCTGCCCAACAATTCCCTTGTGCCAGCCGTGTCTGGCCAAATAAAAAGGTAGCGATGAAGTTTTCCAGTGCACATGCAAGCAAAATCAAGCTACTTTGTCCCGGTTATTTTTAGGTTTTCCCCCTCACAGAACAAGGGCAGGGACTGCCCTTCACTGAGTTTTCTCTGAACACCTGGCTGGACGTTTTAACACTGAGCAGGTTGAACTGATGGGAATATCGACTCTGTGATGACCCCTGGAGAATTCAGGGTAGGGTCTCTCTAAGCTCTCGCCCTTCTGGCCACTGACCCTGAATCCTACCTCAGCAATGCTGTTAGATTAGCAGAAAGGCAACTTATGAGCACAATATGCCAAGTGTATTATGTCCCCCTTTAAACCATGGCCCACGTTTCCCTACGCCTGCCATCCCAAGGCCCCCAGAAAGTGCCCCAACATGGTCACTGGCTTCTGCTGAACACGGGGAAGAGCTGCTGACAAATGCCCCTGGGGGCTGGCCATTGCTGACCATGCAGTTTAACCTGTCCAGTGACACTGTAAGAACATGAGAACGGCCATACTGGGTCAGACCAAAGGTCCATCCAGCCCAGTACCCTGTCTGCTGACCGTGGCCAATGCCAGGTGTCCCAGAGGGAGTGAATTGAACAGGTAATGATCAAGCGATCTCTCTCTTGCCATCATAAGAACGGCCATACTGGGTCAGACCAAAGGTCCATCTAGCCCAGTAGCCTGTCTGTCGACAGTGGCCACCACCAGGTGCCCCAGAGAGAGTGGACTGAAGACAACGATCAAGCGATTTGTCTCCTGCCATCCTTCTCCAGCCTCTGACAAACAGAGGCCAAGGACACCATTTCTATCCCCTGGCTAATAGCCTTTTATGGACCTAACCTCCATGAAATTATCTAGCTTCTCTTTAAACTCTATTATAGTCCTAGCCTTCACAGCCTCCTCTGGCAAGGAGTTCCACAGGTTGACTACGTGCTGTGTGAAGAACTTTCTTTTATTAGTTTTAAACCTGCTACCCATTAATTTCATTTGGTGTCCTCTAGTTCTTCTATTATGGGAACTAATAAATAACTTTTCTTTATTCACTCTCTCCACACCACTCATGATTTTATAGACCTCTATCACTTTGCCACCTCACTTTTAACCCTTTCTCCAGAACAATTATAATTAAGTTTAATAGGATTGGTCCTAGGACTGACCCTTGGAGAACACCACTAGTTACCCCTCTCCATTCTGAAAATGTACCATTTATTCCTACCCTTTGTTTCCTGTCTTTTAACCAGTTCCCAGTCCATGAAAGGATCTTCCTCCTTATCCCATGACAATTTATGTAGGAGCCTTTGGTGAGGGACCTTGTCAAACGCTTTCTGGAAATCTAAGTACACTATATCTACTGGATCACCCTTGTCCACATGTTTGTTGACCCCTTCAAAGAACTCAAAAAGATTAGTAAGACATGATTTCCCTTTACAGAAACCATCTTGACTTTTGCCCAACAAATATTGTTGTTCTATGTGTCTGACACTTTTATTCTTTACTATAGTTTCAACTAATTTGCCCAGTACTGACATTAGACTTACTGGTAATTGCCGGGATCACCTCTAGAGCCCTTTTTAAATATTGGCGTTACATTAGCTATGTGCCATGTCCTGAGCGGAGAGCAGTGGGGCTGCTGCTGAAAATGTCATAGGCCCTGGGGGTGCCAGCAGCAGCTACAAGGCTCATCTTTATTCTCTCCCGAGGAGCCTCCTCAGCTCCCTTTCTGGTACCTTAGCACTGTGCAAAGCACCGTGTACAATGAACACCAATGTCCCACGATGCTGCTGATTTCATACCATTCACAGGGCACCAAACCATTGGTTTTCCACTTCGTTAGCTAGCATCACACGCAGCTTTGGTGTTGGTAACTCGCCTACCTACTGCCCCTTCGGTACTGCCATTTCTCTGCTCGAGTACATCACAGTTTAACCATGAGCTTGTCTGACCATTTGGTGTATCTTTGGCTTGCTTAAAGTTTACATTGTGATTTGTTGTGGACTGAGGGCCGGACCCTACTAGCAGGACTCTCGCTTCCATCCCTTGATGCCTTGGTCTCTGATTATGCTTCCTCTACGTGTTAATGAGGGGCAGGACTGACCTAGGGGAAAAGGGCTTAAAAGCCAGATTTGTGGTGACCAAGGGGCAGCAAACAGAATTTATAGGAGGAAGAAAAAATAAAATCGCCAATGCTGCTGCTGGCTCCTACACCTGTCTCAAGTCACATGGGTACTTCTATGTGGGTCCTGGTGTGGGTTTGCAGAGACTGTGGCCTGATTCTCTATCATAGAAAGCCAGCTGGCTGGGGAGACCATCCTGTGAGAGAGGGAGGTGCCTACCGGTCCCCTCAGGAAGCAGATGGGAGAGCTGGAGGAGGTGGCTGGGCTGGGAAACCTGCATGCACACAAGGACTTCAGTACAAATGTGTATATGGAGAACTGCAAGACCAAGGAAGCAATATGTCTGGAGAGGGCTGCAGTGGCACCAAGGGGGAAGAGGAAACAGCCCCTTCAGAAAGAGGAAGCTGGCTGCAGGTGTCTTTCGGCACCAGCCAATGCTCCAGGTGTGCTCCCAACCGATCATCCATAAAGAACCGGTGTGCTGCCCCGATGAGGGAGCTCCTTCAACGGTGGAGGAAGAGCACCACATATTCCTATCATTCAAAAAATTCATAGTGATTTGGAGAATGGCATAAAGACTCTACTTAAAAAGTTCGTGGATGATGCCACGCTGAGAGGGATGCAAGTGTGGGACAGAATTAGAATTGAAAATGACCTTGGCAAATTGGAGAAATGGTCTGAAATGAACAGGATGAAATTCGGTAAGGAACAATCCATTACACAAATGAGAGAGGACTGTCTAGGAAGGAGTACTGAACAAAAAGGTCTGGGAGAGTGGATCACCAACTAAATGAGTTAATGTAAAATGATTACAAAAAAGGAAACCTCATTCTGGGATGTATCAGCAGGAGTGTTGTGAGCATGACATGAGAAATAATTCTTCCACTCTGCCCTAACTAAGACCTTATCGGTGTTGAGTAGTGTGTCCAATTCTGGGAAGTGCACTTAAGGAAAGAAGTGGAAATTGGAAAAAGCCCAGCGGAGAGCCACAAACACGATTAAAGGTCTAGAAAACATGACTTACGTGGAAAGATTGGAAAAACTGGCTTTGTTTAGTCTGGCTAAGAGAAGAGTGGAGAACAGAAAACAGTCTTCAAGTACACAGAAGGTTGTTATAAAGAGGAGGGTGATAAATTGTTCTTATCTCTGAGAGCAGGACAAGTAGTAATGAGTTTAAATTGCACCAAGGGAGGGTTAGGAAAATCATCTTAACGGTAAGGGTGGTTAAGCACTGGAAAAAATTACCTGGGGAGGTTTTGGAATCTGTCATTGGGATTTTTTTAAGAGGAGGATACAAAAAAGGCCTTTCAGGGATGGTCTAGAATAGATAATGCTTAGCCCTGCCCCAGTGCAGAGGCCTAAACTAGATGATCTACAGCGGCCTCTTCCACTCTGATTCTGTGTCTAGCTCTACTAATCCCACAGGTTTCCCAATTTCTCTCTGTGGGACCTGAAGGTCCCATTGGAGCAACTGGGTGGAGTTTCCCTTCCAATCCATTCCATGGATTGTCGTGCTATCCAGACGAGTAGAGCTCTTGGTTCCCCCACCGCAAACAGTGGTGACAGTATCGCCTTTACCCTTTGTTGAGCAGTTGGGATGACCTCACAGAGCTCTCTGTGGGTGGGCAGGAATGGTCCCCTTCTGTCATGGCAAGGCACCTTCAGAACCAGCTTGACAGCGGCACTCTCCATTTGTAGCATATAAGGGTTTTTTATTGGTGCTGGTGTCTCCTCAATCACCAGAGGCCTGTTGTAGTGCATCAAAGCTGCAGCTTTTCCTCATGTCCCCCTCCCCCGCTACTTTGTGTTTCTTTCTTTTCTTGGCTGTTACACTCTGCAGTTTCTCCAATAGAGCTTGACCTGTGTCTGAGCACTGTTGGAGATCAGTCTGTCCCCGATGGAGAGACTGTAAAGTCTGCATGTTATTCTGCAGCCCACTGGAGATTGAAAGGAGGAACATATTTTGCACCAGGAGTGGGTCGCACTTGAGAGTGGAATCAGCTTCCTGTGCTGCAAGCAGTACTTTGTAACAGATCCTAGGCACGCAGCAGCAAATCCTGAAGGGTCTCTAAGGCCCTGGGGAGCGCTGGGAAGTTCAGCTACATCCATCTCCTGACAGCAGTAGCTTAAGATTCTCAGCTACTGTCTGGCCCCAAGGACTTGTTCCAGGGGCAATGGCTGTAACCACTGCTCCCATACTTCATGGTCCTGACCCTGTCCATCTTAGAAAAGCTCCGTCCCACCTTCTGATTCAGACACCCAGGCCCTGCAGAGCTTGTCCGGCTGTCTTTCCCTCGCTGGCATTGTAGTCTCCTGTTTCCCTCTTTGGTGACTGGCTGGTTAGGCTCAGTGCCAGAGACCTGCTTAACCTACCTAATCAGCGCTAACCAGGTCTTTCCTATAGCTCTGCGTCAGTGCCCTCCTGAAATTTCCCCTCTAGTTGTAGGAATATATGTCCAGCCCAGTGCTCGCCATCTTTGTTTCCTGTACTCAGTACAGCCCCTGCACTATGGCCATTTGCTACATGGGTTGCTTTAAGTTCAGGGACCAGAAGCTCACTGCCTCTCCTGGTTGGCTCACCACAGTGTAACATTTCAAAATGCAGACCTGTCCTTTGGAAACACAGGCCACAGACAGCACATGTAACAGGCTCCAAAAGCATGGTGTGTCCCCCCATATTCCAGCAGCCCCAGTCGGCAACGACAGGGAGTGTCTAAAAATTGCCATTTCTGGCAACACCTAGCGTTTACCAAAAAGTTTAACCACTGCCACTCCCTTTGGTGCATGCCTTGCAATGCCAGCAGTAGGCGCAGAGTACTACTGGAATGTGTGTGCCATGCATGGAGTGGGAATGCAGTTCCCCCTTGTGTAGGCCATTTGGGGTTTTCTTTTGGAATCCTTGAATGATGCCCACATCTAACCTAACCCCTTTGTTAGACTCCTGCTCCATTCAAAGGACTTTCTGAACTGTATGTGGTTATTTTCATTTTGATTGAGGAAAAGGAAAGCACAGTCCTGAATCCGTATAGCCAAGCAACATCATATGATAAAAACCAGGGAGGATGCAGAACAAATTAATATGCTTAGCACAGGGACTGGAACATCAGGAGATGTACGTTCCATTCACAATTCAGTTTGACATTGGGCAAGTCAGTTAATATCTGAGAGCAAAAACCCACAGAAATAATACTCATCTTTAGGTAAAGTGTTTTGAGAGCATTACGTCTCAAATTATCTATATATTTTAGGTGTGTGTGTGTGTGTGTGTGTTTTCAAGAACCCCTCCTAAATATAAGAGCTAGGACCACCAAATTTGGTGTGCAGCTTCTGCTTATCCTAACTTAAGCAAGGTCAGGGTTTGGTTGTGCCAGGAAAACGGGAATTGGGACTGTTTTCCATAACATGGAAAGGGCAGGACAGAGAGGAGTAATGCACTACTGAGAGTGGCCACTGGGGGCAGTGAGCGCAGAGGAGAGCTGTACTGCAGAGTGACCACTGGGGGCAGCTGTACCACCAAGAGACTGGCCAGCAGGGCTGGGGCCCCACCCCGCCCCCAAGCCCTTTCTCCCCTCCCACCTAGCCTTGGCTGCAGTACTGGAGGGGACAGGGAGAATGCCTGCTGGCAGAGGGGGAGGCTCCTGCCAGCCAGAGAGGCTGGGGGGAAGAGAGAAGACCCCCACCAGATGGGACCCCCGACTTTGAGCCCCTGCCTCACCTCCCCCACTCTCACCCCTCCCACATCCCCATCCTCATCCCCCTACCTTGAACTCCTCAACCCCCTCCACCCTGAATCCAGCACCCCCATCCCTCAGCCTTCTGCCCTTCCCCCCCCCAATGTCCACAAGGGCCCTGCCTGGACTCCTGCACCCCCAACACCACCAGCCCCCTGCCCTGAAGGACCAGGCAATGCTAGGAAAGTCTGCTAGTATTTTATGATTACTATGACAGGGCCCCTCCCTCCATGCTTTACGAAATGGACTTATGGACACAAAGATGCACAATTCAAAGATTCTTGGGACAAATGACCTCATGTAATCAGTCTTAATCTGCTGGAGCTGTATAGCTTATTTTGGTATATACCAAAATACATTATATATATATATGGATCATTCTTGTGTATGAAGTTGGATATATGGATTTGGCCGGTGTATGGCAGGGGTGGGGAACTTTTTTGGGCTGGGGCCACTGACTCAGAAAAATCAGTTGGGGGCCAGACATAAGTGAGCCACAAAACAAACCCCAACCCCTCAGTATGGCCCCCAACTGAGAAGGACACCCTCCCACAGTCCCCTCACATACCAGAGCATGAGCGGGGGGGGGGGGGGGGGGGGGGACAGCCTAGTAGATTTTGTGTGCTCCAGCCCTGGGGCAGGAGGAGGGGCTGAAGTGCCAGCGTGTGCTCCCCAATGCTGGGTGGACCCTGGGCCTCAGGGGCTGGAGGTTCCTCACCCCTGCTTCATGGTTTGAAATGAAAGCCATCAAGGGTATTACCCTCAGGCTACATCTACACTACAGGCTTTTTGTGCGAGACCCAGTTTGCGCAGGAGTTCTTCTGCAAAAGGGCTTCCACAAGAGCGCGTCCACACTGCCATAGGCTTTTGCGCAAGCGCGTCCATGGCAGCGTGGATGCTCTCTTGCGCAAGAAAGCTCTGGTGGCCATTTTAGCCACAGTGTTAGGGTGAGTTTGTAATAAATTTGTACTGAGGTTTAATGTTAGGATTAGCCAAGTGTTTTCTGTTATTTTAAATTTGTAATCTACTTTGCTCCGCCTGTTCTCACTAATAACCACTTAAATCCTATTACTTGTACTTAATAAAATCACTTTTTTTTTCTTTCCAGCCCAGTGTAAATAATTGTTACCTGGGGGAGCAATCAGTGTGTTCATCCTCCTTCCATTGCTAAAGAGGGCTTTCCTGAATAGTCCATGTGGGGCTCTGATCCCGTTTGAGGAGTGGTATATCCCAGGAAGCTGAGCCCCAAACTACATTTTCCTCAGATGTGAGGTGTTTCAGTGTCTATACTGCTCCTCAGGGGAGCAGTGATCTCAGCTCTGTGCCTTGGCTGGGAGAGACCAGGGAGCTGGCCCAGTCGGACAGGGTAGTGAGAAACCCCAAAGAGCAGGAAGGTGAGTGGCCACTCTGGGAAAATGCCCCCAAGGGGTCTTCTGTGACCGCATCCCGTCACAATTACTATGAGGACAATTACAGTATGACGAGTTGCTTTCCTGACCTATGGTGCTGAAGATTCTGGGCAATCGCCCAGTATAAAGAGGTTTTGTTCGCACTGTCTGGGTTTCCTCTTCTAGCATTTGCATTGTTCAAATAGTAGGACCCAACCTTAGAGGAATTCTTAGTCAAGGCTCTATTTTTTTTGTAGATAACCAAACGAGCACCATAGACTTGCATTTTTCACTTTCAATATGCTCTATATAGGATTAAAAAACCACTGCAGGCTTCTCAGTGCACTAATGAAGTGAATTGTATTGCGATGATGGAGCATGCTAGCCATACAGATTTATGCTGTGAAATTGTAGCAGTGTTGGCCCAAGAATATGAGACCAAAGGAGCTGAGGCATTATTATTTATTGGACCAATTTACGTTGGTGAGAGGAACAAGAAGCGCCACCTTGTCTTCTGATAGATTTACATCCAACATGAAAGAAGAGCTTCCTGGATAGGGCTTCTCTGTTGCCAAATGAGTTTTGTTCTGTGTTTCAACAAAAGACTCTTGTCTTTCTTCAGACACAATCCTTCACTTACTTTGGTTTCTGAAACTAATTTTTCAACTCTGCTATTCTAATTTACCCTTTTCCTCAAATTGGGACTTGGTTTCCAGATTTCCTAAAGTTCATGTATCCCTCCAACTTAGGGAGGCTGGGACAAGGGGGAGATACTAGGCTGAGTAACTGGGGTGCAGATGAATGGACAGACCCTTCTCCTTTCTAGCACCAGAACACATGGGGGGATTGGTACTTAGATACCAACAAGGCGCTGCAGGGGCCCATGTAAAAACTGTAGCTCTCAAGCTGGGTCCCAGGAAAACACTGAGAGGAGCCCCAGAAGGGAAGGAGGCGGCTAGCTTCACAGCAGGCTGATGCCCTGACATAGCAGAGGGAACAGCCCCAGCTTGTGTATGTCACTTTGGCTAGTAGGTGTCATTCTCTGGTTATTAGGTTTTTGTTAGATTTTCCAAGCCTTAGCTATGAGTACTGGGGTAGGCAGGATAAAGAAGGAGAAACTGATGGAGTCAACACCACAAAATAAACATAGGTAGGGAACTGTATAATGCAGGGAAAGGAAAAGAGCAAGAAAAGACTTACAGTAAAATTGAATACTTCATTTGTAGGGGAAATTACTGTCACCTGAACTAGTACATTCATTTTAGATTATAATTGTCTTCAGACTCAGTTCTTTCTGGCTATTGCTAATGAAGTAGTAAAAGTGTGCAAATTAGTGTTTTCCATTGTGAACCTGAAGCAGTTTGATACATACATGGGCAGCTGATCAAAACTGCTGAATTCACAATATACCGGTGTTTATATTGAGAGTCTTTGCACTCTAATATGATAAAAAAATAAAACACACTTAATGGCACAAAATATATAGAGAGAAGTTTTGAATTCCCATTTATATGCTCAAAGTAATAAAGTATATAACTGTCAGTAAATAGGGAATTCCCTGTAACTTGGAAGCCATTAAATCATGATTCGAGGACTTGAGTAACTGAAAGGTTATGGGTCTATTGCAGTAGTGGCTGGCCAGGGTTCTGTGCCCTGCAACGTACAGGTCAGACTAGAGAATCTGACCTTGAACTATGAGCTTCAGTCAATAGCCTTGTTTTCTCATATAGTGGAGGTGGGGGTGGGGCAGTCTGACAAGAAGCAATGGTCTCAAGTTCCACTGCGGGAGGTCCATGCTAGATATTAGGTCCATATTAGATGATCCCAGTGAGTCCCCTCCCTCCTATTTCCCTAGGAGGGGAGGGAAGCACTGGGATGGGTTCCCTAGGGAGGGGGTGGAATCTCCATCCCCAGAAGTTTTTAAGACCAGGCTCGACAAAGCCCTGGCTGGGATGATGAGGGCAGGGAACTGGACTCAATGACCTCTCGAAGTTCCTTCCAGCTCTAGGATTCTATGGTTCCGCTGGGGTTGGTCCTCTTTTGTGCAGGGGGTTGGACCAGATGACCTCCTGAGGTCTCCTACAACCCTAATCTATGATTCTGTGACTCTTCTGGAAGAACAGAAAGCTGAGAAATTAAAATGAGGGTGGAGACAGATCAGGTGTTATCTGAGTGCTTTCTGTTTCTTACTGCATGCTGCTAGCAATGGGATAATTCACAATATGCCTCTGAAATCTGCCATGCTGGCACTAATTTCAGGGTAGAGGGAAACAGTGGCTATTCTATTAACAGAGGATTACCAGCTAAGTTGTTTGACCTTGTAGTAGCTGAAAATATGTTCAAACATATTGCAAGGACAAGCCATGAAGAGCATCATAATGGAGAGCTGGAATCGCCTTAGGCAGAAAACTCTACAAACCTGTATACAAACACATACCCAGATGAGCTCTGCACGTTATGAAAAATACATCTTCTACATAAACTGATTTCTGCTGCTGTTACTGGCACTCGGAGCATGTCTTTAAAAAACATAAAATATATTTATTTTTTAAGCGACAGCTAATTTTAAGATCAAATTGATTTGGCTTTTTTTTTTTTTTTTAACCATTCAGAGAAATGAGAGTGTGTTTTATGTGATCAGTTCTCTGAGAAAGCTATGGGCTCCAAGGGTCAGTGAGGATGGAGACAAAGCAAAAGAATACTCACGGAAGAAATCACGTGCAAAGCTGACACAGAAAGGTCAGCCTCTTTCCTCTAATGTAATAACCGTAAATGTAACCAACTAACAGTACTACATGCCTGCTGAGAAAAACATATGGAAATTTCAAGGAGAATAACCTTCAGTTTATTAAAAACATCACCTTTTCACACAAAACTGGAACAGCTGAATTGGAGGGAATCTCCTTTCTATGTAAAACAAATCCACCAAAGTCTAATTTCCCTTTTTGTATCTTAAAGACCAGGCCCGTCAGTTTTTACACCAAGGACACAAGGCATTGCCCAGTTCCCACTGACATTAATGAGAGTTGGATCAAAACCTCAGTGAGAGGTTTTTAACCCCCCACTCATCATTTATTTATAAAACAATTACATAATCGTTTATATATGCTTTAAACTGCCATGTAATGTTTATTTTTTATACAATGAGCTAAGAATTCTGCAACAGAAGACCACTTGCTGAATGCTTGCTGTCACTTATAATGCTTTCTCAAGGTGCAGTTAGTGAACCAGGTAAGTGCACAGGAAAGAGTTTGCTGGAACACTTGCCATTTCTCCTTGTGTGGAAGATGTAGCTCTGCTAAGAGAAACTTGGCACCCATCTAACGTGCTGTTTCCTCCCTTGGGTACGCAGCTTCTGGTTCAAACGATGGAAAATAATACATTCCTGGATTCAATGAAAAGCAGAGTTCACTGTGTATATAAGCTCCGGGAAGAGATGATGTACTGCTGTATCTGTTATTGTAATAGCTACACAGTTCATGTTGTGTTCTATGAAGGGTCTTATAATGGGGTAAAAATCAGGTGTGCGCATCTCATAAATGTGTGTCAGCCCCATATTTGTCCATGACAATTTTCCCTCTGTCAGCAGATCTCTTCACAAAAGTTAGCGGAGAGGTGATTCGTGATAGATGTGGTGCAATGGGTAGTCTTTTTAAAATATGGCTATAGTTAGCCATTATTTGTGATAAGGAAATGTTACCCTCTGCAGCAACTGTAGTTCTTTGAGATGTGTCCCTTATGGATGTTTCACTTCCAACGTATATGTGGTGTAAAATTTGAAGCCTTTTTCTGCAGCCATATTATTAGGTCTGAGGCCTTTTTTTTCTGCAGCCATATTAGGAGAGTAGCAGCCATGAGCTAAGATGCAGGAGTCACACCTCACATTCCTTCTAGATCCGTGGTCACCAACCCATCGATTGTGATCAACTGGTTGATTTGGGGGGCACAACCAGTCAATCGCGAAGTATTCTAGCCTCCCCACCCCCGTTCTTCCCCACTCCCAAAAAGGAGCCCGTTCTGATGCTACCTCCTCGGAAAATGGCTTCCTGCTTTTTTTTGGAGGGGGGTGAGGGAGGGAGTCCCTGGCTGCATGCCAGATCCGGTGTCTCTGCAAGCACGTGTGCTGTTCCTCCCCTCCCCAAAACAGCTGGCGTGCTTCCTGAGAAGTCGGATCTGGTGCGCAGCCGAGGACTTCCTTCTCCGTGCTGCCTGCCTGCCTTCCTCCCTGCACAGTGGTGGGGTCTTGAGGCTGCACGCCAGCTCCAAATTCTCAGGAAGCGCGCCGGCTGCTTTAGGGAGAGAAGGAACAACGCGTGTGCTTCCTGAAAAGTCGGAGCTGGCGGGGAGCCGCAGGACCCCGTCACCGTGCAGGAAGGCAGGCAGGCAGCCAGCACGGGGAAGGAAGTCTTCGGCTACGCACCAGATCCGACTTCTTAGGAAGCGCGCCAGCTGTTTTGGGGAGGGGAGGAGCAATGCACGCTGCAGGATCCCCAGGTACCAGCCAAGCTGTCCGTCCCCACTCCCTGGCCAGACCCACCAACAGCACCCTGCCCTCTTCCCCCTGGCCAGACACCCCAAAAGCACCCTGCCAGGCCCCACCAGCAGGCTGCCTAGACCCTCAGAAGTATCCTGCCCAGGCCCCACATGAGCATCCTGCTTCTGCCCAAACCCCCACCAGCACCCTGCTCCTGCCCTGACCCCCACCAGCAGCCTTCCCCCTGCCCAAACCCCCAGCAGCACCCTGCTCCTGCTCCTGCCCCCTAGCCAGACACCTACACCTAGCTTGCTTCTGTACCCCATTTTCCACCCAGATTCTGCACCCCTATCTCTATCCCATGCACTGGCAGCCCTGTCCTGCACACTGGATCCTTCATTTTTGGCCCCACCTCAGAGTATAGAGGGTTCCACAAATTCCACTAACCCTGGAACCCCAGAAGAGTTAATCTGGCCTGAACCTCAGCCCCACGTACCCTCCCCACCCTGGGGCTGGAGTGCCAGGGGAGAGAAGTGTCTCAGTAGGGGCCACATCAGTGAGGCTTGGGGTTTTTTGAAGGGGTTGTTTTTTTGCATTTCACTTGTGTGGTCCCCGACTGATTTTTTTATGGGTCAGTGACCTCTGACCCAAAACAGGTTCCCCGCCCCTCTCATAAATAAAGACAATGCTGAAACATTGTGTGTTTGACATAATATTTTATTTAAAAATGAAGTCTGGCCAACATGCCCCCAGTTGGGGCCAAGCCCCCATCTGGCCACAGCATCATAACACTCCTGCACCCCCCCAGACCCCAACCCTGAGCAGTAAACGGTATGCACCATCAAAATACATACACAATTTTTGCCAGGTGCTACACTTTGCTGCCAGATTTTATTCAACTGTGGATGTAGCTTCATGCACAGCTGAAGTAATAGTCGCTATACTTGGTTCACCTATTGCTGCTGAAGCATTGAAAAGCTTTTATTGTGATTTCTACATACAGCATACTTGAGAGCTAAGCCACATCAGAGCCATCCCTCTATTTCTCCACCCACAAGTATACAACTTAATAAGCTTCTGTCTGTAACTGAAATTTAAAAAACAACTAATAGTCCTGCGACACCTTAGAGACTAACAAAACATGAAGAAGTAGGCTGTGCCCACGAAAGCTCATGATACCATCTACATTTTTTGTGAGTCTTTCAGGTGCTACAGGGCTATTTGTTGTTTTTTAAACTTAATTAGCACAACTAGCATACAGCACAGACCACATTCCACAACTTACAAATGGTGTCCCCTAAAGGACATCAGCCTCCATCAGCTCCCTTACCATCTAGCCCCGACCAACACATGGCAGTACTAGCCTGGACTGCCACAATTTGTAGTGCTGGGAGAGGACAATTACAATTGTGCAGCACAATCTGTGCTGTCTGGCAGCTACAAATTGGAAAGGCAGCCTGTGGGTGAAGAGAGAGAGCATATGTCATAGTATGTGGCTTAATTTTTCATTCCATTGCTCTTACAATGTTATGTTGTGACTGTTGCAATCTTAAGTACTTCACAAGAACTTTTTTTTGGATTCATGAAATACAGAGCATGCCTGTTCTACTGACAGTATCCACCAGAACGGCCACACTGAGTCAGACCAAAGGTCCATCCAGCCCAGTGTCCTGTCTGCCCACAGTGGCCAATGCCAGGTGCCCCAGAGGGGATGAACAGAACAGGGAACCATCACGCGATACCACCCGTCACCCATTCCCAGCCTCTGCCAGAGGCTAGGGACACCATTCCTGCCCATCCTGGCTAATAGCCATTGATGGAACGATCCTCTATGACTTTATCTAGCTCTTTTTTCAACTCTGTTAAAGTCCTGGTCTTCACAACATCCTCTGGCAAGGGGTTCCAAAAGTGATTGTGCATTGTGTGAAGAAAAACTTCCTTTGGTTTGTTTAAAACCTGCTACCTATTAATTTCATTTGGTGGCCCTTAGTTCTTATATTATGGGAACAAGTACATAACTTTTCTTTATTCACTTTCTTCACAGCAGTCATGAGTTTATAGAT
The DNA here is from genome assembly GCF_052426305.1 of Pelodiscus sinensis. Lineage (NCBI taxonomy): Eukaryota > Metazoa > Chordata > Testudines > Trionychidae > Pelodiscus > Pelodiscus sinensis. Next base: position 52,719,080 of record NC_143061.1, read on the forward strand.
TCCTATCCTATCCCCCCTTAGTCTCCTCTTTTCTAAGCTGAAAAGTCCCCGTCTTTTTAATCTCTCTTCAGGGCAGCCATTCCAAGCCCCTTATCATTTTTGCTGCCCTAGCTCCAACATTATGCTAGCTGAGTTAATTGTGTGTAGAACTACTCCTTTGAAAGGAAACAGAAATTTTACCTTGGGGCCTGAATAGAGGTTGTGCCTACAAGCGTATATTACTGAACTAAGTTTCCACAGGGGACATATGACAGAGGCAGAGAAAACATTATGGCTCTTAAAAGCATTGACGTGCATGTGAGTGAGCAATCTGTTATGAAATTGACGGAGCCTTTGTTGTGTGTTGCTTTTCAAAACAGAACAACAGTTGTCTACCCACCAGAACATAGAAACTGCCTCTCGGGGTAGCTGGGCCCATTCTGCACAACCCTTGCTTTGCTGTCAGACAGTGAGCAGCTCTCTCATTACCATTTAGCTCCTTTTTTATATCCATAAAGGGAATCTCTTTCCCACCCATTCTATTAAATGCAATTATTGTATTAAACTAATCTTGAAAATCTAACTATGGGTACTGGGTTTTATTTTCATGGGTTTTTTTTTCAATTTTTCTTGTAAAAAACTGTTAGTAAAATTACAGTACTGTTCTCTCTCAACCCTTCAATCCAATTTCAGTGCTGAATTCTCTCCTACAATTCCTTCCACCCACTGTCCTTCTCATTCCGTATTTCCTTTTGCTTCCAGCGTATATTAGACCATCTCAATAATTTTGTATTACCCCTTAATTTTGTTTAACCTCTGCCATCAATTCTAGCAAACTTATTCCTACATGTACTGTGTGTATCACTCCCCCTCGTCTTACATAAATTCCTTCTATACATTTATGTCTAAATCAAACACACTTGCAGAAAATGTACAGGTTTTCCTTTTGGTTTACAGGCAGTCCCCGGGTTACGTACAAGATAGGGACTGTAGGTTTGTTCTTAAGTTGAATCTGTATGTAAGTCGGAACTGGCGTCCAGATTCAGCCGCTGCTGAAACTGACCGCCAGTTCTGACTTACATACAGAATCAACTTAAGAACCCCAGGCGTCCCCAAGTCAGCTGCTGCTGAAACTGATCAGCAGCTGATTCCAGGAAGCCCAGGGCAGAGCAACTGTGCCTGGGGCTTCCTGTAGTCAGAGCTGGTCAGTTTCAGCAGAAGCTGACTTGGGGACGCCTGGGGCAGAGCAGCTGGGGTGCTGCTGGGTTGCTCCAGTAGCGCCGCTCCTCAGTGCTACTGGACCAACCCAGCAGCACCCCATCTGCTCTGCCCCAGGCGTCCTGATTCAGCCACTGCTGAAACTGACCAGCAGCGGCTGAATCAGGACCTGGGGCAGAGCAGCTGGGGTGCTGCCGGGTTGGTCCAGTAGTGCCCAGAGCGGCGCTGCAGGACCAATCGGCAGCGCCCCAGCTGCTCTGCCCCAGGGTCCAAAACAAAAGCCTGGTCTGCTGGGGGGGGCACACTAGCTGCCCCCCCCCCCAGCAGACCAGGGACACGGGGAGCAGAGCCGCAGCGGCAGCGGGGTGCCGCGCCTCTGAGGCTTTGCTCGGGCAAAGTCTCAGAGGCGCGGGACCCCGCCGCGGCTGCAGCTTCAGTCCCGGTGCCTGTGGTCTGCTGGGGACGGTCCCCAGCAGACCACAGGCACCCAGACTGAAGCCGCAGCCGTGGCGGGGTCCCGCACCTGTGAGGCTTTGCCAGAGCAAAGCCTCAGAAGCGCGGGAACCTGCCCGGTGCCCCTGGTCTGCTGGAGACGGTCTCCAGCAGACCAGGGGCACCGGAGCAGCTTACGAATGGGGCTTTCTCGCCCCGGAGCTCGCAGGTAGCAATCCGCCACCTCGACCTCCGGGGCGAGAAAGCCCCGTTCGTAAGTGCGGATTCGACATAAGTCGGATCCGCGTAAGTCGGGGACTGCCTGTATAAGTTACTGCACCTTTGCCATTTTGATCTTCCTTTTTATCTTCTTTTCAAGACAAATCATGTAGATCTTGGTTTACAGATTCACCATCCTTGTTTCTGCAGGCTGTCCCCTAAGTTATCCCTTCCTGTCAGGAAGTAAATTCACAAATTGGAGAAACACTAAAGCTACTCCCTTCTGGATCTATCAAGCCTGTGCACTTATATAAACTCCTCTTCCTGTCCATGCTAGCCAGAAACATACAGAAAATCAGGCTACCAGGTACTGCATAGTTTCCCCAACTGTGAATCCTTACCCACTAGTAAGTCACGAGAAGGCTCTACAGGGGTAGCTGGGCCCTGGACATGGTGACCAAACACTGGGCCCTGACCTAGGCAAACATACGTGTCTCCCAGCCCAGTTGAAGAAGGGAGACCTCCAGAGTGGGGGGTGTGGCAGGACAGCGAGCCCACACTCAGCCAATCAATGACTCTGGCTTCCCAGGGCTGGGCTGGCCCCCTATTCTAGCTGTCGTCAGACAGCGCAACCCCATTTACCTGACTGCAATGTCTGTAGCCAGTCCCCGTTGGCGAGGACCTGCCCGTGTGGGGATCGGTGCAGGGCAGGCTTGCTCTCCAACCTACCTCCCACCCAACTTCCTGTCCAAATCAGGCCAGGATTAAGGTTCTGGATTACCAAAAAAAAGGACAAAATGTATTTGGTGGGAATCACTGGGCTGAAAAAAGCAGTGATCCTGTGTGAGAGCATGTGGGCAGGGGAGGAAGGGAATATGGCCGTGGTGTCCAACCAGTTCTGAAGCAGTAGCCACTATGGTGGCTACTGCTATAGCAAACTAGCCACACTCAGCCAGCCAACTAGCCATATGTGGCTAGCGGCTAGCATGTTGGACACCATAGGAATACGGTGAAGCAACCGCAGAATACTTTGCATTTCTAAATTACAAATGCCCTTATCCAGAACGCTGAGACTGGAGCACTGCTGAAATACACATTTCCAATTGAAAAGCAGCATACCACACTCTTGGAGTTTATTACTTGTGCTGACAGTCCCTGCTTTGGTTGCTGTAACGAAGGCAACAGCCCTGAGGTGTAAGGATCGGTGGACACGGCTTTCACGGAAGAATTTTATAACATTTGAATAAATATTATCCTGACAGTCCATATTAAAATGAACAGTTTATTTAACCATGCTGTGAACTCATATTGGTTCATATGAAACAAACTGAATGTGGCCATTTTGTTGTAATTGTCCTAATTAAGGAAAAGTAACCACACAGCATAAATATTGAAAAAACTTTTTTTGAATTGTCACTTAATAATTGAAGGTGTTAATACCAGTCATTGAAAAAAATGTGGTACCATTTTCAAAAAAACTTACAGATTACAAATTATTCTAGTACCAACAGTCCTTTATGCCCAATGAACAAACAATACAAGTGCATATAACTGCCAAATAGCAAGACTACTTACTGCTTGGTGTATAATAAAAGTGCATATAACAACCAAATCTTAAAACTAATGTGGCATGATTAAAAAAACCACACACCTAGTTTATAAGGTCTTTTATACTGACAGAGTACTTTTCAAATATTAAACAAAAAGTTTTGGAAATTATGCAGTAATGTTATTAAGCAATAGTATAAGAGCCACAGAAATACCCAAGGCAAAAGACCTGGTAGTAATGGGGGACTTGAATAACTATCCGGATATCTACTGAAAAGCTTCTGAGAATATATTAGGTGCAACTTTTTGTTTCAGGGTGCAGGTATTTTAGAGCTGATTCTGACTAACATGGAGGAACTGGTTGCAAATCTGAAGGTGGAAGATAGTTTAGGTGAAAGTGACCATGAAATGACAGATTTTGTGATTTTTAAGGAAAGAAAGGACAGAAAACAGCAGAATCAGAAGAATGGACTTCAGAAAAGCAGATTTTAGCAAACTCAGAGACTAGGTAGATTAGGTCCCATAGGAAGAAAATCTACGGAGTCCAGTCAGAGATGGCAGTTTCTTAGAGACAGTATTAACAGCACCACTGTAAACTACGCCAATGCAAAGGAAAGATAGGGAGAACAGCCAGAGGCCGATATGCACGGGCATCTGGTAGCCTAGGCGGGGAAAGGCTTTGCCTTCCCAAACTGCCAGGCAAGGCCCCGCCCACACTCCACCCCCAGAGCCCCTGCTTTAGGCATTCTGAAGGATGGCTGGTGCTCTGGGGATGGGGCAGTACTGCATGTCCTCCTCCCTCTCTGGTGCTCCGAGGCTGGGGCAGTGCTGCGTGTCTTCCTCTCTCCCTTGTGCTCCGAGGCTGGGGCCACGCCGTGCACCCTCTTCCCCACCTGGTGCACCGGGACTGCAGAGATTGGGGCCACACTCCCTGGTGCACCGGGGTTGCTCTCCTCCCTCCCTGGTGCACCGGGGTTGGGGCAAGCGCACACCCACTGCTTACCTCCCCTCCCCATGGTTGGGGGGGTGCAGGTGCGGCGCTCTGCCCCACCTCCTCCTGGGGAAGCAGGAAAGGAGTGAGGCCTCAGAAGCAGGAGCGAGATCGTAGGTGAGGTTGGGGACTTGCCTCTTCCAGCCTTACATTCACCAACCCATCCAATATGGCTCCGATAGGAGCCATTTAATGATAAAAAAATCCTGTAAGTGGAAACATGGATGACTTGCTAAGGAGGCGAACAAAAGAACAGCACAAGCACATGGGGACAAACCCAGAAAAGCTAAGGCACAAAATGAGTTACATCTAGCAAGAAACTAAAAAGGTAATAAGAAGTGGTTCCTTAAATACCCTAGAAAGGGGCTGTCAATAGGCGGATCATAAGCCTAATCTAGACTGCTGGATGCTTTGGAATGGATCCCAACATTTTCCTTATCTTTTTTGATAGCAAGGATGATGATTTTCTCTGAAGTCTAGACCTTGACTATAACTTGACGAAGAAATTTGGATTTTGACAAAAATAATTGCCTTTACTTAGCGGGGAAGGAAAGCTAATAACCGATTATATCAAAAAGTCTGAGCTGATTAATGACTATTTTCTTTGGTCCTTGCTAAAAAAAATTAATGGCAGACAGTCAACACAAGTAACATTGACAAGAAGGTGGAAGAATGAAAGTCAAAACAGCAAAAGAACAGAATATTTAGATAAGCCCAATGTGTTTAAGTCAGCAAGGCCTGATCAAATTCAAGGAACTTAAGGAACTAGCTGAAGCAATCTCAGAACCACAGCAAATATCTCCAGTGGCCGGAGATGGTTGTCTAGATGGGAAGAGTTCTGAGTAACTGGAGATTCTTTCCCAGGTATTCCTCTGAAGCATAAGTAACTTGAAGGTTTAAACCACTGTAAATGGCACATTCTCTATAACTTGAAGTCTTGAAATAATTATTTGATTATTTCAGTAACTCAGCCAGAAGTTTGGGGTCTGTTATAGGAATGGATGAGTGAGGTTCTGTGGCCTGTAATGTGCAGGAGACCAGACTAGATGATCATGATGGTATCTTCTCACCTTAAAATCTATGAGAAAAGCTAAAATACTCTATCAAAGACTATTTGATCTTTATACTACAAACCACCATCCCATCCCAACCCACCTCTTTATGTACACATATAGCAAAAATATACTGGCAGCTCAAGTCCAATTCTGTTAAAACTACAACTCTGTGATTCCAGAAGTTTCAAAGGGTGTTAGCCATGATAATCTGTAACTGAAAAAACTTGTCATTAATAGTTCTGCAGCACCTTCATGACTAACAAAAAATGTAGCTGGTATCATGAGCTTTCATGGGCACAACCCACTTCTACAGATTGAAAAAGTGGCTTGTGCCCACGAAAGCTCATGATACATTTTTGTTAGTCTCTAAGGAACTGCAGTTCTATTTGTTGTTTTTTAATTTTTTTCTGTGATTCCAGTCTTTTCCTTTCTTAACCTTTGTTTTTTGTCTCCCAATTCCTTATCAGTAAGAGAATTTACAGAATGTCCTTCAAATTATGCTAATAGGGTTAACCTAGACTGCTTAAAGAATGCCAGTTTAAATGGAATGGAATGATACTAGTCAAGCCCAGTATAAAGCTAGTGTTAATAATATGCACAAGTCCAGTTCAATAGCATGTAGCTTTTGAAGGCATCAATACAAAGACAGTGGCAAACAAAACAAAACCATTTCTCAAACTTCAAATACTCTAGAGTCTTTGTTAAATGTGAATCTGAAGATTTCACAGAAACACGACTTTCTGCCAGGATCAGAAAAGCCAAAAAACCAGCATCAGCTCATTATACTAGTTAAAAAAAAAAACCAGTGATTGGCCTATTTCTTTATGGATTCCAAGTACCTCTATTTACTCTACAGAGTTTGAAGCAGATTGATTAAAACTTCATTCCTAGTAACAGCGGGGACCTTTCCAATGCTTGTAAGAGACAAAGAGCTCAGAGACCCAATTTCCTAACAGTTGTACTCAGCTTGTAATTGTGGAGAACTTCCAGCTGGCCTGCAGAGCTACTGGAATCACAGTGGAGAAGCATGCATTGCTGAAGCAATCCGACCCCTTCTTTGAAAGTTTGATTACACATGACTCTCCCTGCAAACAGGCTTCCTTATATACCTGAGCCTGTTTGTATGGCAGAACAAGAACTGAAGCCTATGTAAGAGTCTGTGTGTGCGGCTGATGTATGGAAATTCAACTATGACAGTCTATTGACAAATAAATCAGAGTGGTAGCACATACAAAGGACAAATGTTTAGAGAAATGCTGGACTACAGCTCTTAGAGAACCACTTAAATCTTACTGGCACCATTTGCAGAGTAAGGTTGAGTAATACGGGGCACAGGAATGGCGGTAGCCAAGAGGATAAAGTGGAATTTCAGTACCGCACCTTTATCATGGCTTTACTTTAGGCTTGAATAAAAAATATTCTAGTCAAGGGGTCTGCTTTACATCTATCACTGAATCAAGGGGCAGGTATTTATCCCTTCAAAGAGGTAAAGAAGAGCTATAACAGTGGGGCATTTAAAAAAAAACTCAGCACCCAGAATCTCCCATTCTGACCCTTGTGGCTAGATTTTCCAAAAACCCTCAGCACAGTGGATACGGCACTCTTTTGAAAATCTGGCTATTTCTATTTTGGTGCCTGAATAGGTGCTGAGCCCTTTGAAATTCACCCATCCCGGCATATTGGAATAGCAGAGGAAAAACTATATCTATACCCTGGGACCAAGAAGCTAGCTTCTCAAGCTATTTTTTTCAAAGAAAGACTGATCTAACCGAACTATCTGCCAAGAACTATAATTGCTCCAAATTACATTGGAGTTCAGTTAGTGATCAGATAAATCAACAGCCTCCCAGTGGGGGCTAGAGCATTAGGAAGAAGATGTTGTGTTGGATGGTGATGGGTGGTGCATTGTGGTAAAGGGGCTTTGAACGTCTGGGGTTACTGCCTGGGTGTTTTTGAAGAACTGTGGCAGCTGGGTCAAGTAATCCACCATCTGTATAGTTGTCTTCATACAAAGAATGAAACTGCCACATACAAACTAACTGCAGAGTAAGGGTGCTGATTGGCTGAGTTACCTCTAATACCTCAATGGTCCAGGCACAGGCCTACACACATGGCACAGACACGTACTTTACTGCAGCTGTACACCACACCGTTATAATTCATCAACTCAAAATGAGGGAGAACTTGAAAAATGGATGGTAACAGGCAGCCAATCCCAGCGATGACTGAACTTGAATATTCAGAATACAACGAGTTCTCAGCCATGCTTGTAGCAGTCTCCATCACTTCACAATGAATCAGACATTTTAGATTTTAGTGTGACAGACAGATGGCAGTTCTGGAGTCTTACATAAATCATGCATACGTAACACCTTCAAATTCTCTAGAATAAAGAACAGATTCCCTAAAATCAAGCCCTAGACTGCCACACACAGACAGACTTTTGGGGGGGGGGGGAGTACTTAATAGGTGTGCACATTAACACACTGGCATATTGGAAAAAAATTTGTGAAGTGTTGTATGTATTCCAAATTTACTTAATTATTACCAATATAAAGCTCATTGTTTCACATTATTATTAGCTAGAGGAAGAATTAAAATTAATTTGGTGAGAAAATTAATGGATAAAAGATTTTATGAAGCCAACACCAATGGGAGAAAAAAAATGGAAAGTGTTTAAAATGTATGAACACAACACAAAGGGGGGGGGAGCATGTTTTCTGGACTACCTGCAAGCAAATACGTTAGCAGCAATTGCATAGATTAATTTATATAAACTCACAATATGCCATAGAAACAACAGTGGACTCTGGAATCCACACGTTCAGAATTACACAGTTGAAGTTTGCTTTATGTTTATCTCCAAGAAAAAAAAATACCGATCCATCTTACAAAGTCATTTGTACACTTCTGCTAAACCATAAGATTGTACTGACATAGAAAGGCCTGACACTTAGCATATGTGAATTAGCAAGGAATTAAATATAAATATTTTAAGAAATTGTCCCTTTTAGACAAATTCAACTGTTTGAGGGTGACCCATGACAGAATGACTTCTGGGATCAGCCCTAGCTACTCGTGGGAAGCTCCTGAAAGCTGTTCCCAGTGCATCCAGTAAGTCTAAGACAACGCCAGCTTTGAAACCCACCAGGGCAGGAGACTTCAGGATGCAGTGAAATCACATGATCTTGGGTTTATACTCCTCAAATGAGGCTGGTAGGGAAACAAATAGGTCACAAGTATCAAATCAGTATGTGCCAGAAGGGGGATCCTTGCACCCCGCCTGCACTGCAGGCACAATAATCCCCAACTCCACCTATCACTCATTGCACTACAAGAGTGGTGGCACAACGTCGCCTGCTGGAATTAAGGGGGAGAATTTTAAGCTCTTGCTCTTTCCAGGAGCGTGGACTCAAGAGTGTCTTCTTCAATTCAGGATATGGAAAACTGACATCTGTTACTGGATTTTCCCTTTGGCAGTCCAAATTCCCATCTGAAACATCCATAGCCCCATATACTGTTCAGGAAGAAATCTATGGCAGTCTTGATTTGGACCCACAAAAACAGTTATTTAGTCTTATGATCGCAGTTATATATGAAATGAATAATTTTTCCAGGGCTCTTAAAGACCATAAGGTCACTGACTTTGGCACAAAGGGAGACACATTCTGTGTGTCTGAGCTCCTCAAAAGCAGGAAAGCACAAGTGATGCACTGTCATGTAGAATAATGAATATTTTTTTTATCTGGTGGGAAATTTTTTGGTATACAAGTCTCTCTTTCTTAGGGACTTGTAAGAAAAGTGAGTAACAATTCCTATTCAATACTGTAACTGACCATGCAAATGATATTTAAAGCCTGCTTTTTGCCTATTCCTACAAAGCAATAGTAGGATTGTCGTAAACATACTTACAATTCTCTAAATATAACTTTGAATTTGGGTTAAGAGATCAAAATTCATTGCAGATGGTTCTTTTAAACGCATCAATGTTTCTCCTTGGTTTGATAAATTCTGCATATGTGAATCATCTTGCATATATACAGATTTAACATTTTATTCATATTGTGATTTAGAGACTAAATCTTCAAAACTGCTAACTGATGTGTTGTAGATCTAAAATGGTCTACCAATATAAAAAGTCATACAGAATAAGTAGTAGATGTTTATTAGCCATTAAGAGTTATATTTGAGAACAGAAATAAGATGTCACTATTTCATTTTTATTCCCTTTGGTAACATTAAATTACAATACTATAATTATTCAACTGAGATGAAAGGCCATTAATATGGGGAGAGAAGCAAACTCTATGCCTCTCTAGGCAGCAAGTTGTCTTTATGAACACTTCTATGGTAAACTGGTAAAACTCTCCTTTTCTATCTCTATGGATTTTAGCTAGCATTCATCACCATAGCACATGTTTCTGCAGCATTACTTCCAGATACACCAATTTAAGCTTGATTTGAAAATTAATCCAGTTTATCATGTGAATTCTTCTTTGCACAAGGTACATGATCATGGTGAATAAGTAACTACATAGGAAGATTTCTGATACTATAGGACTCTTTAATCTGGCCGACAAAGACATAAACAATTCCAATGGCTTTAAGATGAATCTAGACAAATTCAGACTAGAAATAAAATAAAATGGCCTGCAGAACTCTGTGTAAGCACGTCTCTTACACTGAGAGAAGCTGGTGCAATACAAGAGATTTGTATGTGTCAGAAATAAAATGTACAATTTTAACTGGGAGGTTAATTAGCCATTGAAACAATTAATCTAGGGACATGATGGATTCTTCCATCACTTAAAGTCTAAAAGAGATGTTCTTGCTCAGCTAGATGTTACTGGCTTGATACAAGAATTCACTGGGTGAAATTCTACAATCCATGTTTTTTTCTTTTCTTTTCCATATCAGGTTGCCTCAGGTTTCAATATGGTTCCACGTGATGGAATTTGTCTTTTCAGTTTGCATTTGTAAAAAGTTAGGAATTTACAGACAAAAATTACTAGGTTAAGGTTGCAAAATCAAGCACTCAAAGAGAGGAAATAGAATTAAGGTTGCCTGTCCTACCTCAATTTGTCCCATCTCTCCCCCCTCCCCCTATCCCTCCCCCACAATGTGAATATGCACTGTGAAACTCTCTGTAACAGAATGATTACCTACTACTATGCTTCAGCCAATGTCTTGGTCAATTGAAACTAGACACCTTGAAATAAACAAAAAAAACTTCTCAGGGAGTGAGAGAGTTTGGCTTCCCTCATCTCCAAAAGACTCTGAATCAGAGAGAGTTAAAAATGGGGTTCACACCTGCAGAGCGAAGTCAGGCAATAATGCTTTGTGATGAGAGAACCATGTTATTGTGAAACTGTGACATGATTGGCCACACCCAAGTCCCTTCACAATGTTCACAACCCAGAAGTACTCAAAACTCTATTTCCACATAGCAGTGCATTAAAATACCACTGAATATAAAAATTATTCCAATTCCAGAATAAAAAGAAAGCTAATGAGTAGAATTTAGGAAAAGGTGGTATACTCAAAGCAAGTGAAAATATGAATCAGTAGGCTAGGGGATAAGGAATACAGCTGAGCAAATAACTGACCTTGTGTTTTGATAACCCCCCTCCCAAAAAAAAAACCATAAGAATTGAGTAGTTCAGAAACTTAATTTTTTTCAGTTTTTGTACCAAAATGAAATTTTTGTTAAATTAAGATTGATTTGAATCAACATTTTCAAAATGAAAAGTTGAAATTTTGTTTTTTGAAGATGTACAATTTAACCTCTTGACACTATGGGGAGAAAAATACTCATTTTTTTATTTGGTTGAAACTACAGGCAGTCCCCGGGTTACGTACAAGATAGGGACTGTAGGTTTGTTCTTAAGTTGAATCTGTATGTAAGTCGGAACTGGCGTCCAGATTCAGCCGCTGCTGAAACTGGCCACCAGACTTACATACAGATTCAACTTAAGAACCCCAAGTCAGCTGCTGCTGAAACTGATCAGCAGCTGATTCCAGGAAGCCCGGGGCAGAGCAACTGTGCCTCGGGCTTCCTGTAGTCAGCGCTGGTCAGTTTCAGCAACGGCTGACTTGGGGACGCCTGGGGCAGAGCAGCTGGGGTGCTGCTGGGTTGCTCCAGTAGCGCCGCTCCTCGGCGCTACTGGACCAACCCAGCTGCTCTGCCCCAGGAGTCCTGATTCAGCCACTGCTGAAACTGACCAGCAGCGGCTGAATCAGGATGCCTGGGGCAGAGCAGTTGGGGTGCTGCCGGGTTGGTCCAGTAGTGCCCAGAGCGGCGCTGCGGGACCAACCGGCAGCGCCCCAGCTGCTCTGCCCCAGGGTCCAAAACAAAAGCCTGGTCTACTGGGGGGGGCACACTAGCTGCGCCCCCCCCCCAGCAGACCAGGGACACAGGGCAAAGCGGCAGCAGGGGGTGCCTCGCCTCTGAAGCTTTGCTCTGGCCGGACCGCTTTGCTCCCGGTGCCCCTGGTTTGCTGGAGACAGTCCCCAGCAGACCAGGGGCACCGGGAGCAAACCCGCAGCCGCGGCGGGGTCCCCCGCTGCTGCGGGTTTGCTCCCGATGCCCCTGGTCTGCTGGAGACGGTCCCCAGCAGACCAGGGGCACCGGGAGCAGCTTTTCTTGCCCCGGAGCTCGAGGTGGCTGACCGCTGCCTGTGAGCTCTGGGGCGAGAAAGCCCCATTCGTAAGTGCGGATCCGACACAAGTCGGATCTGCGTAAGTCAGGGACTGCCTGTATTAGCCAAAACTGCAAATAAGCTCTGGTCACCCTTCATGAAAAAATATTCACCTACGTCTACTGAGGAACACTCAACACACTGGTCAAAAGGCCAATTCCAGTAGCCAAAACTCACAATAGGAATATTGTGACTGTAAACAAACTTACACAAATTAGTCAAAAAATAATTCCTTGGGGACTTTAGTCAAGGGAACCTGTATACAGGCATCTTCCTGCACCATATTTGGTTATACCTAATATGAAGGATGATACTGAGTTTCCAAAATCATAAGTATGTCAGAAGGGAGATCATTATCCAGGAAACTCAAGACCATGGCTCACTCCCCCATCTAATGACAGTACCGTTGAAACAATATAAAATCTGAAAGGCCCACTTGAGACCAGAAGGAAATATGGAAAACACCAAGACAGAGAAACTTGTAATATAATGACTGAATCTTTAGAACAACAAGAGTCAGAAAAAAGTACTGCTTGTCAAAAGTGATACTTCTGGATTTCCAAAACCAAGTTTTAAATGCAAATAGTGTTTATAGAAAGACTTCCACTTTCCACTATACTTCTCAGACTAGCCACTTTTTGTCCCTCCCTTTACACAAAACCTGCAGCTTGAACACAGCTAGAGATAAAATGCTAAGTGGTTTATGCTGCAATTTATCAACCCTCATGGGCACAACCACTGTAAGAAAAAACAATCCTTCAGGCTGACAGTCTGAAACCCAGCAATGTTTTTCTAAGACAAGACAGAATCTCAGAGAAACAATTTTACAGTGATCAATAGACTGATCCCATTAGTATTTTAGAAGGAAGGAGGCTCTTTAAAAATTAATTTGCACAAAAATACAAAGCAAAAAAAAGTTGTAAGATAAAGGAAAACAAGAACAGTGAATCTTTTGGTAAAAATAAGCTGGGACATGAACACACTGTATTTTCTGTCGATGGACAACAATTTTTTGCAAGGCAGATTGAGAGTATCAAAAACAGAGGGGACTTTTCTGGCTCAAGATAAACCATCGGTGACCAAGGCAACCTGGGCTGGAGCAAAAACTGCAGTTTGCTCTGGCCTCCCCAGAATGACAAAAAGGGCTTCCAGGTCAAATGTGAGCCAGAGGCATTGCAACTAACACATGGGGTCCCAGATTGCAGAGCCACTCATGTTTGGCCCACTCATCGTGACCTCTGGCTTCATCGCAACACGTCCTGAAGGAAAGAACCCCAAGGTGGAAACAGAGTCCCTCCTCCATCAACAGATGGGCTGGAGCGCAGGGAAAGACAGTACCAGGAACACCCACTGGTCATATACAAGCCAGAGCCCCACCATCCCAGCAGGGAGGGCAGCAATCCCACAGGCCTGGGCCCACTTTGTGCCCCCCATTCTCCTCCTCTCAAATTCTGTCATCTCCATGGTAATTTTTTGAAGGGGGGAGGGCACACTCAGTTTCAGATTTTGTGCTAGGTCCCAAAAGCCTCTGTGTGCCTCTGATGAGGACTACAATTAAGATCCATCATATTTTAGCTGCTAGGGAGGTGCCTGATGGGAGGGGTTGTGGAGAAATATGCTTGCATATGTGATGGTTATGTACAGGAATTAGATGTTTTGGAAAGGAAATTAATAGTGAGATTCATTTTATGAGAAAAAGTCAACATCTTAGAGATTCCCTAACCTGCTTTCTTAATGTGACAATAAAAAGATCTGAATTTTAAAGGGAACTTATTATTATTAACTGCTAAACTCTATTGCATATTACTGGAAATGTGTGATCCTCCTCCTCCTATGAAACTGTGGTACAATAAAACAATTGTCTTTGTAATGGAAAAGTTTTTACCCCAATACATACACAAGAGATGCACCAAAAAGAGCACGTGTATTGATACATTTGGTCTCCTTTTCTATCGTAGTCAGAGGAGGGTATGTTTGGGGTATGCTGCGTGCTCCCCAAACTTTCAGCAAAGGAGTGGCTACTCCAAACTCCCAAACTAACTCTCCCAGCTCAGTATGAGTCTGCATCAGGCTGTTTTAAGATCTAGGCCGGTGGTGGGCAACCTGCAGCCCACGGCCCGCATGCAACCCGGTGATCCACCTGCAGTTACACTGTCTACTCCCCTTCCCCGATGCCTCTTGATCACTGGGGCTCTGGAGTCCCGCACTTCCTACTCCTCCCTACCCGCACTTTCAGAGTGCCACGAATCACCTGATATGCGCTCTAACTCCACTCCTCCCTCACCCTCCCAGAGTTTGAACACTCCAAATCAGTTGATTCGTGGCACTCTGAAAGTGCTGGGAGGGGAGGGGTAGAAAGTGTGGGGCCCCAGTGTGTGAGAGGGACGTGAGGGAGGGAAGATGGGGGGGAGGTGCAGGTGGAAACTAATGGCACATGGGCTGCAGGTTGCCCACCACTGGCAATCAATCATGTGGCCCACCGAGTGGAAGGAGGGCAACTCATGCGGCCCATTCACTAGTTTTGGTTGCCCATTGCTGATCTAGGCTCTATTCTCTGACCAGAATCTTCAGTGGCTGGGCCAAAGTACCTGTCGGGAACACACAAGCATCACCCCAGGCCACCACTTGCACAGCACCACAGTGACAAGAGGGGAACACACCAGCAACTGCCTTTCCACTCGTGGCCACCACCGGAGCTGAGCTGGCTGAGCCAGGCCAGGAGAGAGCACAAAGCACAACCTGCAGTAGGGCATGGCCAATATCTATCTCCAGCGCTTCCCCTGCCTGCATCAGCAGCAGGGTCAAGGCACATGACTGTGTCTCCAGCCCAGGCGAAACGCCCCAGCCTTAGTCCTTGTCCTGCTCTGACACTGCAATATCCAACCCACTACTCGGTGCCTGTGCTGGTCTCCGTCCCCAGCCCCACTCTGACCCCAGCCCTACTCCAGACCCAAGGCCTGCACCCTTCCCCAGTCAACCATCCTCCCACCCCTGAGCCAGAACCCTCCGGCAACGGCCCCCACCCTGTGACAGCTCCAACACAACCCCCTCCCAGCCAACCTCCATCGCCCACACCAGCATCACACCTCTTCCATGCCTAAGGCCCTGTATCCGCCCGGCTTCAGCTCCCCCTGGCCAAATGCGCTTGCATGACAGCCCCACGCCAGCCCCCATGTATTAACCTTCCTCTGACAGCCCCGCTCCAGCCCCACCCTCACCAACACCCCCGGTGACAGCCCCGCTCGTCGCACCAGTGGCTCCTGAACAAGGCGCCCAGCAGGAAACGGTGAGAGCCCTTGAACCCCGTGTCCGACAGACACCGCTTCTATCCCTGCCGCTCACCCCGCACCTCCCCCCCAGCTCCCGTCTATCTCCCCCCACCCCCGCCTTCCTGCCGGCACCTCCCCCCCAGCTCCCGTCTATCTCCCCCCACCCCCCCGCCTGCCTCCCCCCCAGCCCCGGCACCTCCCCCCCAGCTCCCGTCTATCTCCCCCCACCCCCGCCTGCCTGCCTGGCACCTCCCCCCCAGCTCCCGTCTATCTCCCCCCACCCCCGCCTGCCTGCCTGCCGGCACCTCCCCCCCAGCTCCCATCTATCTCCCCCCACCCCCGCCCGCCTGCCTGCCGGCACCTCCCCCCCAGCTCCCGTCTATCTCCCCCCACCCCCGCCTGCCTGCCGGCACCTCCCCCCCAGCTCCCGTCTATCTCCCCCCACCCCCGCCTGCCTGCCGGCACCTCCCCCCCAGCTCCCGTCTATCTCCCCCCACCCCCGCCCGCCTGCCGGCACCTCCCCCCCAGCCCCGGCACCTCCCCCCCAGCTCCCGTCTATCTCCCCCCACCCCCGCCCGCCTGCCGGCACCTCCCCCCCAGCTCCCGTCTATCTCCCCCCACCCCCGCCCGCCTGCCGGCACCTCCCCCCCAGCTCCCGTCTATCTCCCCCCACCCCCGCCCCCTGCCCCGGCCTCCCCCCCAGCCTGCCGGCACCTCCCCCCCAGCTCCCGTCTATCTCCCCCCACCCCCCCCCCCCCGCCCCGCCTGCCGGCACCTCCCCCCCAGCTCCCGTCTATCTCCCCCCACCCCCGCCTGCCTGCCGGCCCCTCCCCCCCCGCTCCCGCACCCTCCCCCCCAGCTCCCGCACCTCCCCCCCAGCTCCCGTCTATCTCCCCCCACCCCCGCCCGCCTGCCGGCACCTCCCCCCCAGCTCCCGTCTATCTCCCCCCACCCCCGCCCGCCTGCCGGCACCTCCCCCCCAGCTCCCGTCTATCTCCCCCCACCCCCCCCCCCCGCCTGCCTGCCGGCACCTCCCCCCCAGCTCCCGTCTATCTCCCCCCACCCCCGCCTGCCTGCCGGCACCTCCCCCCCAGCTCCCGTCTATCTCCCCCCACCCCCCCCCCCCGCCCGCCTGCCTGCCGGCACCTCCCCCCCAGCTCCCGTCTATCTCCCCCCACCCCCGCCCGCCTGCCGGCCGGCACCTCCCCCCCAGCTCCCGTCTATCTCCCCCCACCCCCGCCCCGCCGGCCCCCACCCCCCCCCAGCCCCGCCCGCCTGCCGGCACCTCCCCCCCAGCTCCCGTCTATCTCCCCCCACCCCCCCCCGCCCGCCTGCCGGCACCTCCCCCCCAGCTCCCGTCTATCTCCCCCCACCCCCGCCTGCCTGCCGGCACCTCCCCCCCAGCTCCCGTCTATCTCCCCCCACCCCCGCCCGCCTGCCGGCACCTCCCCCCCCAGCTCTCCCCTCCCACCTGCCGGCATCTGCCCCTCAGCTCCCGCCCCCCCCCCCCGCCGGCATCTTCCTCTGAGCCCCGGGTCTCCCCCCCGGCCCCGCCCGCACTCACAGTGGCACCAGCCCAGGTGGCAGCACCAGTGCAGGCGGAAGCAGCGGCCGTGGCTGTGGGTGGCGCAGAGCGGGCGGCCGGCGCAGGGCTGGAAGTCGGGTCTCCCCGCGCAGCTGCGGGCCAGCGCCTGAGCCTCGTCCCGCTTCTCGCTCTTCCCGGCCGCCGCCCCGCTCATGGCGCCGCCGAGCCGAGCCGGGCCGAGCCGCCAGCGGGGAGCGTCCCCGCGCCACAGGGCAGCGAGCGCCGCGGGCAGGGCCCGGCCAGCCCGCCCGGCTCCGCCCGGCCGCCAGGCGCCTCCCCCGGCTGGGCGGGGCTGCGGCGCTCGGGAGCCGGCCGGGACCCCGGGGCGGGGCGCGCCACAGCCCCCGTCAGAGCCCCCCCCCCCTCCCCCCCGCCGGGCTCCCCCCTCCCCCCCCCCCGCCCCCCCGCCCCTCTCTCCCCGGGCCCCCCACAGCCGGGCTCCCCCCTCCCCCTTTTCCCGGGCTCCCCCCGCCCCCGCTCCCCCCGCCCCCCGGGGCCCCCCACAGCCGGGCTCCCCCCGCCCCCCCGCCCCCCTCCCCCCCGGGCCCCTCTCCCCCGGGCTCCCTCCCCCCGCCCCCGGGCCCCCCACAGCCGGGCTCCCCCCGCCCCCCTCCCCCGGGCCCCCCCTTTCCCCCCCCCCCCTCCCCCGGGCTCCCCACCCGCCCCCCCGGGCTCCCCCCGCCCCCCCCCCCGCTCCCCGGGTCCCCCACAGCCGGGCTCCCCCCGCCCCCCTCTCCCCGGGCTCCCCACAGCCGGGCTCCCCCCGCCCCTCCCCCCGCCCCTCTCCCCCGGGCCCCCCACAGCCGGGCTCCCCCCGCCCCCCTCTCCCCGGGCTCCCCACAGCCGGGCTCCCTCCCCACCCCCCCCCCCCTCCCCCGGGCTCCCCACAGCCGGGCTCCCCCCGCCCCCCTCCCCCCGGCCCCCGCCCTCCCCCTCCCCCCGGGCCCCCCACAGCCGGGCCCCTCCCGCCCCCGCCCCCCCGCCCCCCCCCCGGGCTCCCCCCCCCCAGCCGCCGGGCCCCTCCTCCCCCGCTCCCGTCCCCCTCCCCCCCCCGGGCTCCCCACAGCCGGGCTCCCCCCCCCCCTCCCCCGCTCCCCCTCCCCCCCCCCCGGGCTCCCCACAGCCGGGCCGCCCCCGTCCCCCTCCCCCCGGGCTCCCCACAGCTCCCCCTCCCCCCGGGCGGGGCCGCCCGTCCCCCTCCCCCCGGGCTCCCCACAGCCGGGCCGCTCCCGCTCCTTTCCCCCCGGGCTCCCCACAGCTGGGCAGTTGCTTCCCCCCTTCTTCCTTAGCTCCTCACAACTCGACGTCCTTTCCCCCTTCTCCCCGAGTACCCCACAACTCCTCAGCCCTTGCCCCCCTTCTCTCTGGGCTCCCCAGAGCTGGGAGCCACCGTTCCCCCCAGAGCTTCCCACAGCTGGGCAGCCTCTACCTCACACCTAGCAGAGCACCCCACAGCCTCCAGCCTCTGGCACAGCTGGGGGTAGCTTCTGACTCTCCCCCAGCAGGGCAGCTCCCCCAAACATACACACAGCTGGGCAGCCTCTGCCTTGCCCTCCCCACATCCCCTGTAGGTCAGCCACACTTGTACAGCTGAGCAGCTTCTGACTCCCCCTGCCACAGCAGCTTTGTCCCTGCTGTATACAGCTGGGAGCCCCGGCCCCCTACCTTCCACCTAGTCATTAATGTGTGTGTGTCTGAGAGCAGGGCTCTGCAGAGTCAGGCAGTAGATGACTCCAGGTGGCCAGGATGTGCCGTGTGTAGGGTTGTGGGATGATCCCCGACTCTCATTGTTTTGTCCCTCTGACAAGGATACTGGGTGCTGAGTTGGGGGCAATTTGCTGCTGAGTGGCCTACCCCTGCTCCCATGCAGTCCTGTTCTCCCCCCCCCCCCACCTCCTTGTACAGCTGAGCAGCAACACTCCCACCCGCATACACCTCTGTACAGCTCTCCTGCACAGACACTGCTCCTTCTGCTCCCTAACAACCCCCTTTTCTCCTCCAGCAAATTCATAATCAGAATGATCGGCTGAGATGACAAGACCTAGCAGTGCTGGCAACAGGTACAAAATCCCAGGCAACTGAGGTCTCTGGCAGAGGAAAATTCAGCCATCCACTCAGGGCAGGTCTTTACAATGTTTGGGGTTTTATTCCCTTTTAGCCATTTGCCATTAGTAAGTCTGATTTGGTGGCAAATTATATGACACCATTTCTCCTCTCCTTATTTTGCCCTCATGTGAGAGCTTTTTTTGTTTACTTCAGAGCAAAGTGTTATTTACTATTTTATGTATTTCTGGACACTTGAGAAAATGTTGTGGACACAGGTGTAAAAAATGTCTTTCCATTTTAGTTTCTTCTCTCGTGATAGCTGCACAGTCATTCCTCTTTGGGTTTGCATTGTGCTTTATTGTTCTCAGTTTATAGTCACTGATTCTGTACTTGGGAACAGTCGGCCTTGTTTTCCTCATCTCGCTGCAGTGTGTTGCTTCAGAGTTGTTTTTGAGGTCTATTAAAAGTCCATCTTGTTTCTCACCTGTTCTTCCCTTCCGTGATTTATGCCATGGTGTGGGGTTTTGTCTGTTGTTTTCAGTAGCTTAGTGTGGAGTGTGCTTGTTTCCTTACAGCCTGCTTCTCCATCCTGTAGTGATGGTGATGCTTGAGTGTGATGTTAAGGCAGCATGTCTTCCCTTAGTTGTCATCACTGGTTGTGACACACTTTCATTTATTAAAACCCCACAGCTGATGCCATGGGCCCTTTCTTCCCCCACACCCATTCCCATGGTTCCAGAGTTGGGGTTTTAGCAACACTGCAACGAACAGTCCCTTAGGCAAGGTCCCATGAGCCTGGGTCAGATTGCACTGGCCAGCTGTGGGTATCTATTGCAGTGTAGAGATATTATGGAAAGAGCATATTCTGCTTTAGTCTGTATACTCTAATATGGAAATTGAATGTATGGTGCTGTTAATTATGAAGAGGAATTGTCCTAATTCTGCTCTACAGCCATTGCTGGATCCCTTTTGTAAACAAATTTGTTTGCAGACCAGTCGTATCAGTTTTCTTCTGATAAGCACTATTAGCTGTTAAGACTTGAAGTAGCAAATAGCTTTGTATTTCAGTTTCTTCTCTCATGGTGGTTGCAGTTATTCCTCTCTGGGTCTGCAGAGTTCTCAGTTTATGGTCACTGATTCTGTATTTGGGAACAGTCTGCCTGGTTTTCCTGATCTCGCTGCAGGGTGCTGCTTGAAAGTTGCATTTAGGGGTCTATTAAATGTCTATCTTGTTTCTCAACTTTTTCCCCCTATTTATGGAGTGATTTGGGGGCTTGTCTGATGTTTTCATTATTCAGTTTGGGGTGAGCTTGTCATTTCCTTATGTAAGGTTGGCAGACCCCCAAGAGTCTGTGAGCAGAACCAAACCTCTGGAGCTTAGTGCATGAACCTCTACCACATGAGCAGCTGGCTATTAGCTAAGGCTGTAGCAAGACTCCTCTCTGTTAAGTGGTTTCTGTGCCACTATGTGACAGTACACTGCACCTAGCAGGTGTGTGGGTTACACTTACGCCCCACTTCTCCGTACTGTAGTGATGCTGATGCTTGGGTGTGATGTTAAAGCAGCATGTCTTCCCTTAGTTGTCGTTTCTGGTGGTGATGCACTTTATAATTCTGCCATAATCTTCGACATATTTGAGCGAATTTGCGAGTAAGCAAGCCTGTCTGTCCATCTGTCGGTTTGTTCAAGAACTCTTCTTAAATGCTAAGAGCTAGGACCACCAAATTCGGTATGCAGCAAGGTCAGGGCATGGTTGTGTAGTAGAATCTCCCCTTCCTATTTGTACGGGGACACATAAAACCATACAGAAAAGAGACAGAATCACCAGGCAGATGAAAGGGGCTGGCTGGGGGCACTCCCACCCCCCATCCAGGAGTGCCCTAACTCCACGCCTACCATTTCCCAGGCACCCTCTAGAGAGCGCCGAGGGGGCTGCAGCTCCTGCCTCCTGAACAGTCCAGGGACATTGATGGCTGTTCCCCGTCCTCAGGCAGCAAGGGGAATTTCATTCTTCACTCTGGGAAGCACAGAGGGCAGACGAACTTGAACCTTCCCCAGCTGGTGAACATCCAGCCGTCCTCTGGGTCTGCCTGCGAGAGTTGCAGTAGCCATGGACATAAGAACTGCCATGCTGAGTCAGTCCAAAAGTCCATCTAGCCCAGTATCCGGTTTGCCGACAATGGCAATGCCAGATGCCCAGGAGGAAGTGAACACAAAAGGTAATCCTCATGCAATCCCTCTCCTGTAGTCCATTTCCAGACAAACAGAGGCTAGGGACACCATTCCTACCCATCCTGGCTAATAGTCATTGATGGACCTAACTTCCATGAATCTATCTAGCTCTTTTGTGAACACTGTTAAAGTTCTAGTCTTCACCACATCCTCTGGCAAGGAGTCCTACAGGTTGACTGTGCACTGAGTGAAGAAAAACTTCCTTTGGTTTGTTTTAAACCTGCTACCTATTAATTTCATTTGGTGATCCCCAGTTCTTATATTGTGGAGAGGTGCTTTTCACTTGGTCCCAAGCTCCTGCAGTGAGAGAGGGTTGGGGTAGTCCTTTCTCCCTGGGGCAGCCTGCACACTGAGCCCCTCATACCCAGCCCCACCTCAGAGCAGATTTAAATTAAGAAAAACAAAAATTAATTGAGTTAAGGACCCAAGCACTGCTGGGTAAATCTTGCAGTGGTAAATAATTTTGCAGCAGAGAAAGCTGATTTCATTTATCCGATTTTATTTTCAAATAGTTTAAGACCTGCTTGCCTTTCCTCATCTAATGTTTTTATAGCTAGCTTGCAGTTCTTTGTGAAATTTTTTATCAGAGCTAATGCTGAAGTGCTACGTAATGTATTCAACAGTTCTGCTTCCAAAATAACCTTTTAATTTGGTTGGGGGGGGGTATTGGTTTGGTTTTTTTTTTAATATTATTTCGTTCTTGTGTAAGATGACCTCTAGAGCTGTGTTCCCCAACATGGCGCCCGCGGGGGCATTTGTCTGCGCCCGCCAAGTGCTCAGGGCTGGCCTGGCCCCGGGCACGTGGCGCATGCGCGGTGCCGGAGCCAGCCCCGGGCGCGTGGCGCACGGTGAGCGCCGGCCCCGGGGGCGCCGCGGATTGACCCCCCGCGGCGCATGGGGGAGGGGGAGAGAGAGCGCCGGCCCCGGGCGCGCGGCACTTGGGGGATGGGGGGAGAGAGCGCCGGCTCCGGGAATGCGGCTTTGGGGGGGGCCCCACCCGGGGGGCGAACGACCACGCCCCCTGGTGCCCGGCAACCCCAAATGGTTGGGGACCACTGCTCTAGAGCCTCTGTCTTGTAATATGTTTCTTTAAACTCCTTTAGTTTAGTTTGGCATTGGCAATAGTACAATCTAGTCATCGGCATATTTTTGAACTATTAGTCAGAATCCTGGGTCTGAGGCCTGCTCCAGTAAAATGGACTATTGACAGAACTGATCAAATTGTTTGCTCAATTTAGCTTTTTATTCTGTTCATGGATAGTCTGCAAATATAATTTTATTAGTTGTTAAAAACCATTTGATGTTCAAAACTATTAGATGTTCAAAACCACTTAACACTAATATAGTTAAGTGTACAGATTTGTTCAAATTGTCCCCAGCAAATATTCAGTTGATGATTATATACCCTGACAAAAACTATATTAACTCTACCTAAAGGCTGAGAGTACAAATCGGTAATTGAAGGGCAAAAATGTTACAGGGACACTAAGTATCACAAAATGAAGCATTATAAAAGCAAGAAGGGTTTTTACATTTAAAAGAAATGCAAATATGTTTCTATTTGGAAATTGCATATTTGTGGTTCTTCCTGCACCCTCTCCAATTTTTCAACATATTTTAAAAAAATATGGACGCCAAAACTGGACACTATCAGTCTCACCAATGTCATACAAAGAGCTAAAATCATCTCCCTATTCCTATCCACTACTCTTCTCAGTCTATATCCATGGACTTTCATTAGTCCTTTTTGCCACAGCCTGGCACTAAAAATTCAAATTGATTGTCCTCTCTGACCCTCTCGATCCTTCTTGGAGTCTCTGCTTTCCAAGGTGCAGTGCTCCATTCTCTAGGCACGATCAGCACTCCTTGTTCTACACATATAACTCTGCATTGGACAAATAACATGCATTTTATTTGAATGAGCCTAGCTCACCAAGGGCACGTCTACAGAGCAGGGCTAAAGCCGAAATAAACTCCACAACTTGAGCTACGTCAATTGCATAGCTTAAGTCAAAATAGCTTATTTCAGCTTTTGGTGCTGTCTGTGCAGCAAGAAATTCAAGAAAGAGCACTCTTCCGCTGACCTCCCTTACTCCTTGAAAATGAGGGTTACAGGAGTCAGAGTAAGAAGTCCTCCAGCTCGCCATTATTTTGACATTGTCGAAATAACTGCTTATAGTGTAGCTGCAGACTCTGTTGTTTGAAATAATGTCAGTTATTCTGAAATAACGCTGCTGTACAGACGTACCCCAAGTGATTCAGATTGCTCCATATGACTTCCCTGTCTTTTTAATTATTTACCAGTACATCTGCATCAATCTAGTTATTATATAAATGTTATGCTGTCTCTTCTCTCCTAGAAATAGCTATATGTAATATTTCTGCCAATACCTGTGTACCGTTCTATTTATTTAACAGGGTATTTTCCCTTTTGTAAAGACAGCTTGAAACAGTGATACATAGTTGCCTATAGCATCTTGCAAGGAATTGCTCAGAATTGTATTAACCACATATTTTGATGATTTCCTGTTTGACTGCCTCTTTTATGCAGTCATCTGCAGAAGTGGGCTGTGCCCACGAAAGCTCATGATCCCATCGACATGTTTTGTTAGTCTTTAAAGTGCTACCAGACCATTAGTTGTTTTTCAAGTTTATCTTTTATGCAGAAAAGCTATTTTCTCATATGTCTTTTTCATGTGCTATATCCAGACTGTCTAAACCGGTTCAAATACTACTGGTGACTAAAACCCAGTGGCAGATGCAGCCTCCCATTTCAATGGGTGCATTCCTCCTCCGCAGCTAGCTCCTCACCCCCCTAAATGCCTGCAGCAGCACTTCCTGCCTCCACACTGCAATGGTAATCCTGGCCTGGGAAGCCCTGTGGGGGGAGCTTGCGCTCAGTGTTCTCCCCACAGCAGCAGCTCCAGCCCCTGCACTGTTGCTCTGCCTGACGCTGGGCCCAGCCTTGCGAGACAGGAGCCAGTGCTGCAGGGTTTCTGTGGATCCAGTGATGCCCATGAACTCCTACTAAAGCTGCCTTTGCTCCCACCATACCATGTGAATTGATGCCCCACAAACTCATCCTGCCCGGTTTCTGTCAGTATCTGGGAGAAAATATAAAATCATTGCAGGTGAAGATTTCAAGTGACACAAAGATCGGTGGCAAGTGGTAAATAACAGTAGGGGCGGGTCAGAGTCATCTGGGTTGCCTGGTAGCCTGGGCTCCACTAAGCAGCTGGCATTTTGAAAGACAGCTCAGAATGTTGTGCATATTTCTAGGCAGGAGACTGGTATTCTGGAGAGCAGAGACTTTGTGAAAGTGTCTTGGGGGTTATTGTGGAATACTAACCACACAGGCTACTGAGAGATTGGTGGATTCTCCGTGACTGGAGTATTTCAGGTTGGATGTCTCTGTAAGAGATACCTTTGACCAGTACAGGGCTCCATGTGGTGGGCTCAGTGCAAGAACTTTTCGTAGGTCAGATTAGAGGGTCACAATGGTCTTTTTGGGTCCAAATTCTCTCTTGTGCATGTGTGCAAGCGTGCCAGGGGCAGTGGAGGAACCCCCTTCCTTTTGGGGAAGCTAGTCCTTTGGTCCCACCCCTTCAGACCGAGGCCTCATCCCCTCTCCAGATTCACATGGCCTGCCCCCAATGGCTGCAGGAGCCAACATTAGTGCACCTCAGTGTCCCCAATCCACTGGCCAGCCCACTCCAGCCGCACAGGCCCTGGCTTGGGCACTGGCCCAGGCCACTGGTTGACCTGGGCATTGGGCCTTCAACCAGCCTGAGCTGCCCTGGCCAACTCAAACCCTGAGCTCCAGGCCAGTGGCTGGAACTGAGTCCCCACTGGCTTCAGGAAATAGGGAGAGTGAGAGTGCGGCCTTGGGGCAAAGCGTAGACAGGACCACAGCCTGGATAAAGGGAGGCTTAGCTTCCCTTGGCCTTCAACACCCCCTGTCCACGACGCACACTCAAATTGAAGGTGTGTAGATTAGAAGAAGGGGAGGGAAAATGCCGGGGTAAGGAGTGCAGGAGTGAAAAGAAAATGCAGGCAGAGGTGCAGAACGGTGTGGGGGCTATCCAGTTTGTTGCACCCAGTGTAGCATGTACGATTACCTGCCCTATGAGCAGGTAACATATGGAGCTCCTGGCTCTCAGAGAACATGTAGGCTGCGTCTAGACTGGCAAGTTTTTCCGCAAAAGTGGCTGCTTTTGCAGAAAAACTTGCCAGCTGTCTAAACTGGCCGCTTGAATTTGCGCAAGAACACTGATGATCTAATGTAAGATTGTCAGTGTTCTTCCGCAAATACTATGCTGCTCCCGTTCGGGGAAAAAAGCCCTCTTGCGCAAATGTATTTGCGCAAGAGGGCCAGTGTAGACAGCTAAAAACTGTTTTGTGCAAAAAAGCCCCGATGGCAAAAATGGTGATCGGGACTTTCTTGCACAAAACCGCGTCTAGTTTGGCACGGACGCTTTTCCACAAAAAGTGCTTTTGTGCAAAAGCGTCCGTGCCAATCTAGATGCACTTTTCCACAAATGCTTTTAACGGAAATACTTTTCCGTTAAAAGCATTTGAGGAAAATCATGCCAGTCTAGACGTAGCCGTACAGTCTTTGGAGATGAGAGCGGTTGAACTGGAGGAACTAAAGGAGACAGAGAGGTACGTAGGTGCGACTTCATGGGACACAGTAGATGGGTGCCACATCCGGTCAGACAGCCTCTGTGCTGTTGAGGAGGGTGAAAGCCTCAGAGAAGGAAAACATCCAACTGGAGTGGAGGAAGATGATCTCTTAGTTGTGACTCTCCTTCCAGATGATGTAGTCTCAGGCACTGAGGATACCTCTCTCGGGGCAGGAACACCAATTACTAGGAAGAGACAGGTGTTTGTAATGTGGGACTCGATCATTAAAAACATAGCTGGGTTTGCAATGACTGGGAGAACCGCATGGTGACTTGCTTATCTGGTGCAAGGGTTACAGATGGGTTACAGATCCCGAGATGTCTAGATAGACTTGTGTGCAGTGCTGGGGACAAGCTGGTTGCTGTGGTACATGTGGGTACCAATGACATAGGATAGGAGCAGGAGGTGGGTGTGCAGGAAGAGGTGAGAGTACTGGAGAGGGCTCAGGGCTGAGGCAGATCTTGGTGTCATTGTGGATAGTTCTCTGAAAACATCTGCTCAATGGCTACGTCTAGACTACGTCCCTTTTTTGGAAAAGGGATGTAAATTAGACGTATCACAATTGCTAATGAAGCGGGGATTTAAATCTCCCGCGCTTCATTAGCACAAAAATGGCTGCTGCTTTTTTTCGGCATGGAGCTTTGCCGGAGAAAAGTGCCAGTCTAGACGCTGATCTTGTGGAAAATAAAGCCTTTTCTGAAAGATCCCTTATCCCTCTTGAAATAAGGGATAAAGGATCTTTCGGAAAAGGCTTTATTTTTTGAAAGATCAGCATCTAGACTGGCGCTTTTCTCCGACAAAGCTCCGTGCCAAAAAAAAAGCGGAGACACTAAGGCTATGGCTGTTCTTGAGCAAGAATCCGCAGAGCATCTACACTGCCTGCCCGCTCTTGCGCAAGGAAATTTACAGTACAGCGTGGTAAGAGAGGGTTTCTTGCGCAAGAGCTACGCTCTTTTTTAACAGGTGTAAGCCCTCTTGCACAGGAGCTCTTGCGCAAGTGGGCAGTGTGGACGCTCGGCAGGGATTTCTTGCACAAGAAAGCCTTATGGCTAAAATGGCCGTTGGAGCTTTCTTGCGCAAGAGAGCGTCCACGCTGCCATGGGCGCTCTTGCACAAAAGCACAGCGTGCACATGGCAGTGTGGATGTTTTCTTGCGCAAGAAGCCGCGAGTGTAGACACAGCCTTTGTGAAGTGGAGGCCTTTTGTTTTGAATGGTGCCTAGGAGCTGAACGGTTAATCGAGGCAATGCGGGACAGGCAGGGGGCAGTGGCAGTGCACATTCCAGGCGGCGCTAAAGGCGGGGGGGGGGGGGGGAGGGAGTGGTGCATTCCAGGCAGCACTGAGGGCTGGCTACTCTTGGGCCTTCCCCTTCCACACCTGGCCCTGCCCCTTCTGTTAGCACAGAGCCAGCCCCCCCAGTGTTGCCCAGGGGCCCACGGAGGCTGTCAGCACCACTGTGCATGCAATGCAGAAACTGGTAGGGTGACCAGATGGCCCATATTTAAACTCCCCTGCAGGTGCCCTGACTTTCTTTAAAATGATCAAATTGTCCCATATTTTCACCCCCCATCAGTGCTGGTGAGCCCGGCTTGCCTGATGCCTGCCCACCAGTGGTGAATGGGAGGAGCCAGTGGCTGACGATGGAGTTGGATATTCAAGGCTGATGGCAGCATGAAGACGCAGTACATGTGACTCGCTTTGCCTCCTGCTGGTCCATCTGTGCAGCCCCACCCCCTGCCGTGTGTCTGCTCTCTGTCAGAAAGGCCCAGCCGTCTTCCCCTTTCTGTCCCACACTGGCTGAGTGCTGTCGGGTGTGGGCAGGCGTTATCCGTTGCCTCTGCTGCCAACCCATCAGCCCATTCCGTGCTTCCCCCTCTCGCTTTCCTCTCCCTGATCTAACCCTTCACACCCACCCCAGCACTGCTGCTTTGTGTCCTCCCTGGTGGATGTGTCCCACTCCCAGAGCCCTGCAGAGAACAAGCCCCTGGTTGGAGCACTGAGCTCACTACAGCCAGACCAGCAGCTCCCTCCTCTCCCCAAACGCACTTCCGGCATGGGGCACTGGCCAGGAGCTGAGCCCTTCCTGTGCCAAAGCCCCACATAACTCTGGCACTGCGGTTCAGATGGGGGGGGGAGGGGAGAGGGAAGCAATTTCCAGCCTGTTCATGACCTGAACCTCCAGGCTTCACAGCAGCTCCCCCGGGCAGGAGCTTAGCACTTTCGTCACACACGTGCACCCCCTGCCCCAGGGAGCAAGGGACTGCTCCATCCCCTAGCCAGCCTCCTCTGCTGAGCCACCTTTCTGGCCACGAGTTGCCCTATGCCCCTAGAGTCAGGTTCCTTGGGCCCTGGTGCACAATGCAGCCTTAGGGGTTAACCCCTTCCTGCCCATGCTGTGACAGGAGGCAGCTGAGTTATGTTGGTGACTAGCAGTAGCCTGGAGGGGTTAGCTGCCTTTTGACTCTGTGTGGGCAGGAAGAGACAAGATGGGGAGAAAAGATTCCCATGCCCCATCTCCTGTGGCTGAAAGCAGCACCTGTCCCTGTCCTGCAGAAAACTGATACTGGCCACATTCTGGTGTGAACCCTGACCAATCTGGGGAGGACATATGACCCTGCATTCCCCCCCCCCCTCCCAGTATTGCTTTGGGAAAATGCCACAACAGGTATGTGTGTCTAAGGGACCCAGCCAGGCACAAAGGGCAGTGAGCATGGAGCAGGGAGGGCAAGTCTGTCAGCCACACCCCTCTCATATTAGGTATATGGAAGAGTGTTTGTCTCACCTCTCCCCATGTGTGAATGGGACATATGGGGGGGGGTGGGCGGGAGAAATGCCACTCTTCCCCCTATGAACTCTAAAGCCTTAGAGGCAAACAAAAAATTCAATTCCATAGTATTTTTTAATAGGGATTCAGTCACCTTGATGCTAATTTGAACATTTGTACTGCATAGTTCTGAGTGCTTGCCACTGGACACCAGTAATTTTATCAGGTGTCCCGTACCCAGCATAAGGAAATATGGTCACCCAAGCACCAGTCAACATGGGGATCAAACGGAAGATCAGCAGCACAAAAAGCAGATGTCCTCACCACTCAAAGGAATATATTATTAGCTAAATGATACAAAATCCACATAGGCGGTTACATGTGGAATCTGAAAGGCCTGTAAAACATGTCTGAGCAGCGTTCTCTACTCCACTAGAGAATGGCACCGCGTCAGCTCATCCCAGTGTACCCTAAACCATCAAACCCTTGACAAATGACTGAAATGTGGAGCACCTTCATTGTTGCATATTGCACTGTTGTTGATAGATTATATGGTTACAATGGTACAACCCCATGCTCCGCCCCCTCCTGTGTGTGCATCCAATGCCCACTGCCCCCTCCTGCACAGCTGATTGCAAGAGGGAGGTGATGATTGGTGGGGCTGCTGGGGGAGGAGCAGGCTGTCTCAGTGCAGTGGAGTGATCCAGCTGGGAGACAGAGCCGGGCAGTAGGTTTCTGCATCACCCCACTTCCCAGCTCAGGCTGTGTCTACACTACAGGGCTTTATTGGAAAAAGGTATGCAAATTGTGTTTCTGCTCCATCTACGCTGGGCCAAATTTTGAAAAAAACCCTCTTTTGGAAGAGCCCTTCTTCCTTGTGGGAGGAAGAAGTCAGGGCTTCCAAAAGCGCGCATCTGCTCTTCTGCAAAAAAAAAAAGCAGAAGAGCAGATGCATTCTCTGGACACAGCGGAGTTTTTCCCGTATCCCTCCCAGAATCCTGGTATCCTAGAAAAACCCCATAGTCTAGACATAGCCTCAGTGAACAAAGGTTCAGACTCAGGCTGTGTCTAGACTGCAAAGAAAAGTCAGAAAAAGATATGCGAATTGGGAAGAGGCTTTTCCAAAATGTGGCCTGTCTACATAGGGCCACATTTTGTAAAAAACCTCCTCTTTCTGAACATCCCTTCTTCCTCATACAAAGAGGAATACAGGGATGCCAAAAGAACACATCTGCTTTTTCCAAAACGGTTCCAAAAAAGTGGACATATTCCGTGGACACAGCATAGCTTTTCCGGGATTCCTTTGGTATCCCAGAAAAACTCTACAGGGTAGACATAGCCTCAGCCTTCACTAACATCTAGGGCCATTGATGTTTGGTTAGAAATGCGCTATGGCAGGTGTTAAAGGTGTTAACATGTTGGTGTTAAAAGATTTTTTTCTTTGTAGGAGAGTAGTGTTACATCTCTGAAGAAAGGCTGCATTGGGGATGGAAGTTCTTTTGGGAAAAGCTTCTGCAAACAAATGAGTTTGCTTTCTGCCTAGCGTTATCTCTAACAAGAGATTCTTGGGGTACGTTTCTCCATGGGAAGCAGGTGTTTGTGTCCTGGGCTGAGTTTTCTGAAGAGGGGATTGCCTGTTTCCTATTTGTGACTGCTTCTGCTCCAAGACTGCTCAGTTGACTGTAAATAATCAAGATACGTTAAGAAACTACTCAGACTCCACATCACTGATTTCTCTACCACCACCAAACTGATCTCCAAGGCTCTGACATCTGCTACCACTGGGCAAAAAAATGACAGGAGTACACACAGGATAACAGTGTAACAACACCTAGTAATGCAATGTAAGTAATGACTGAAAATGAAAATAATTTTTATTAAAAATTAATGATACAGAAAGCAGAGTCAGATTTCAGACATGGCTTTTCCCAAGAAGAGAAGCTGTGTGTTCTGGAGCCTCCCACTCCCCCCTCAGCTGTACTCTTCACACAAGAGCCATAGGAGTCCCTGCTCCTCCATGCCAAGTTCAAAAAACAAAAGCAAATATTTCTTTTCCTGTTCTTTTCTCTGGCTGAGTCCTCACAGCACAACTCCTATCAGCAGAGCTCTTGAGCCCATTTAGCCCAGTCTACACTGGGGAGTTATTTCTGCTAGCCAGGGCAGAGGGAGCCAAGTGACAGCAACTACTATTGGAGGGAGTAATTATTCCACTCGGCTGAGACACCAAGACGTTATTCTTCGACCCGCAGTGCTTTGGGTTTGATTGGAGCAGACCTCACTGATTACAGCAGAGAGTGATATCTGCTGCCACTAGACAAGTGGCCGAATGTGTGCAGCAGGGACATTCACAGCTTACTGCTCCGGTGTCCTGCATGGGACATCCACTCCTTCAGGGGAGGGCTTCCTATGGACACCAGTTTCTTCAGAAATGCACTGGGCTGCACTCTAGGAATGTCAGAATGGGCCTCAGAATATTTCTGCAGTTTAGCCAGAATGTGAGGTAACCCAATGTTGGAAGCATAGAACATGGGCCCCCCTCTGTGCTTTGGCCATCCATAGCCATGGCTATAGATGACATCAATATCTTCTGGGGCACAAGCTATTCCATCGTCTAAGATCCGAAAGCCCTCGTTGATGAGGGCATATAGACAGCGCTCCAGGATCTCCTCCTGGTCTATATAGCGTGCCTGAATGTGATGGGCATCTCTATAATCACGCAGGAAATTGTGAAGCCATGGATCTGGATTAGCTATTCTAGCCCCTGGTTTCTCATACTGGTACCAGCCCATGCCAGTCTTCTGCCCATACCTTCCATTTTCACACAGAAGATCGGGCAGTGGGCTGTATCTCCTCCTGTCACGCAGACGAGCAGGAGTTCCTGGAGCCAGTCCAGGTCCCGTCAGGCCCTGCCCTTTCCGAGATCTCCAGCCCACATCAAGCCCAGCAAGATCTGACATTCGGAAGGGCCCCATATTGAAACCAAATCCCTCAAGAGCTTGATCTACTTCTTCTGGTTTACAGCCTTCTTCTAAGAGGAAAACTGCCTGTTCAATGTAAGGAGCCATCATTCTGTTCCCAACAAATCCAAAGCAATTTCCTACTACAACCCCTATTTTGCCTATAGTTTTGGCTAAACCCATGGCCGTGGCAATGGTGGTGGGCGATGTGTGACGACCGTGGATTATTTCTAACAGCTTCATTACATGGGCAGGTGAGAAGAAGTGAGTACCAACGACCTGCTGAGGGCGGCTGGTGACTGCAGCAATCTCATCGATATCCAGGGCTGAAGTGTTAGTGCACAAGAAGGCCTCTGGTTTGCAGACTGCTGACACCTTACGGAAGATCTCCTTCTTCAGTGCCATGTCCTCAAACACAGCCTCAATAACTAGATCTACATCCTGTAACACACCAAAGTCCACAGTGAACTGGACATGGGCAGGGTCACAAGCATCCGGGCTTTGGCCACTGCGCTGCATTTTCGAAGCCTCGTGTTCTAGAAGGGATGTCACAGCTCTTCTTCCTATCTCCAGGTGTTTCTGGTCCTGCTCTAGAGTTACTACGGACATCTTGGCCTTCACCAGAGAAATCACAATGCCTCGGCCCATTGTTCCCAGCCCTGGTGATAAAAACAAGAGGAAAACAAAGACTAAGTATTAGGAATTGTTAAGTACACCTCTGGAAATGGGCTCCTTTGCTACTTCCAGCACAGGAAACAGGTTTCTGAGCAAATCAAACAGAGAGTGGGAAGGTACAGATGAGAAAAAGTAAATGGAAAATTGGAGGAAAGCAACATTTTAATTTGGTCTTTGAGTGCATGTCAAGGGTTAATAGGAGCATCTGCTTGAAAGGTGAAGCTGTAAAGATTGGCTAATGCCTGTTCAAGGTGTAGAACCATGCTGGGGTGGTCTCCAGAGCACATGTACCCCAGTGTAATTTAAGCCTGTTCCCCCACTCATACATCGTATTATGGCAGGCAGTTGGAGCAGGGCAGCAGACATAAGGAAACCTGGATTCTCTTTGCACCTTGGCAACAGACTTCCAGTGGGACCCTTTGCAAGGCACATCTGAGTGCCTCAGCTCCCCAGCTGTACGTTAGGGCTATCAACCCCTGGCTAGTTTTGGAAATGCTTGCAGAAACCTGTCAGGTAAGAAAAAGGAAACAAACAAGAGTTTAACCCTAATGAAGTGCAGAACCTGATCTTTTCCATTTTAAAAGGGGGCTGCTCCAGCCCAGCTGGTTTGAATGGTCCCCTCACCCGCGGTGGCTAGACTGGAGCAGCCCCCTGCCACAAGCAGGGAGTGCTTCCAACCCTGCCTGAGGCTGCCAGCTCCCAGCTAGCACAGGGCTGGAAGGATGAGCCCCACACGGGGCCCGGTGGTGCTGGAGTAGCACTCTGCCTGCAGCAGGAGGGGGACTGCTCCCAGGATACTAGTTAACCATTACCATATAAGCATCATTTGTTAAAGGCCACTGGTTACCCGATGATATCCCTATTGTCAGGGCTTGACAAGCGGTGGCGAGCCCCGCTCTCCAGCAGCGCGGTTTGGCACGCTGTGCATGCACTGATCGCACTGCGGCGCCGTGCCGGCTTAAAATCTACTCACCCCAGTCGAGTAGATTGACTAATTAGTCGAGCCCTGCCTATTGTGAACCATTGATAACTACACTCCGGGAATAGTTATCCAATCATTTATGACCCCACCTTATAGTAACTCCCTCTAGGTTGTATTTACCTCGTTTATTAATAAGAGGGTTATGTGAGACTGTATCGAATGCCTTACTAAAGTCTAGATATTCCATATCTGTCGCTTCCTGCTTAGCCCCAAGGTTCAAGGCCTTATCCTATCAAAGAAAGCTAACAGGCTGGTTTGACATTTTGACATGATTTGTTCTTTACTTTTTGTACTTTACTATTATTTATCACCTTATTATCTTTCAGAAGTTTGCAAATGTATTCTTTAATGTTTGCTCCATTATCCTTCCTGGTACTGTAGTTAAGGTGACTGGTCTGTAATTCCCTGGGTTTTCTTTATTTTTCTTTTTACAGATGAGCACTATGTTTGTCCTTTTCCTGTCTTCTGGAATCAATCCCATACTCCATGACTTTTCAAAGATAATAGCTAATAGCTCAGATATCTCCCCAGTCAGCTCCTTGAGTTTAAAAAGCTTTGTCATGATTTAAAACCTATTACATCAAGTCTAAGGTTACCCACAATCTATTGAGTCAACTGAAAGTGGTGTTAAAATAGTAAAAACATGATAAACAAAAGTTTAAAAGGTGGAGAGGAGATGAGGAAGAGTAACTAGAAGGGAGGAGGAGAACCACACAAGGACCGAATCTTGGATGCTAAGAATGAACAACATTTCGGGAAGAGCATGCGGGACTTGTGGAAGGTCAAGGAGAAGGATGGGGCACTGGTTCTGAGCTCTGGCTAGGAAGAAGTCATTCCAGATTTTGGTGAGAGCAATTTTGGTGCAGTGCAAGAGGTGGAAGCTGGACAGGAGAGGGCCTAGGGTACAACTCGCTGACAGCGACTGTGAACAGCACATGAGCCTAGAGATGAAAAAGAGATGAAGGGAAATAGGAGAATACCCAAACAGTGCCACAATTTAGTCAGTTGTCTTTAAAACCCCACCCTGGACCCCACTTGCCTTTCCAAGTGCTGCCCCTTGGACCTTTTTTCTTCTCCCTCTGTATCTGATCTCATCCACAAACATACATTCAGCTATGCAGATAATTGGCAGATCTACCTCTCTATGCCTGCCCAAACTAAAATCTTGGTCTGTCTTGCTGACCTCCTCATGGATGTCTAGTCAACAGCTCAAACCCAGCATGGCTCCACAACCCCCTCTCTCTCAATTACTATGGCAATACCACCCTCCTGCCTGTCTGGCTGTCATCTTAGGCACACGCTTTTCTCCAGATCCTCCCACCCAGGAGATATCTAAATCCTGCAGACCTTATCTACATGTCATTGTTAATGTATGGCTTTTCCTAGCCAGCCTCACTGCTAGAACTTGGGTCCAGGCTCTCCTCTTACACACTGATTACTGCAACATCCTTTTTCCCTGTTCTTGACAAGTGCCATCTTGGCCTGCTTCCATCCATTCAGAACACCACTGGAAAGATAACTTCCCCAGCCCACTTTTTGACCATGTCACCTCTCTTTTTGCATCCCTTCGGACTCCTCTAGCACATCAGGCATACACTGCATGTGTATAGCCTATCCCCACCCTACCACTATCTTATTCACTATTGAGACATTGAGTCTTGCTTCCAACTGCTCCGTGATGCCAACCTCAACTATTCATTTGTCAAATCTTCAAACAAATACCTTTGTTCTTTCTCCCACACTGCCCCTTATGAATGGGAAGAGCTCCCCATACAACTAACTCAATATCCTCCTTCAAGAGCTTCCTTAAAAATCTTCTTTGTTGTAACAAAACACTTGATGATACTTGGGCTGCTGGTCTACTGCCTATCACTCACTGTTTCATTGTATTCCACTATCTGTGTCCATGTGTTGTCTCTTCTACTTAGATTGTTAAGTTCCTTGGAGCAGGGGCAGGCTTGTTCTGGGTTTGTGCTAGGGATGTTAAAAAGCAGCTAGTTAGGGAACTGTAGCCATCAAAAAACTTAGCAGTTACACACTGCAGGCTCTGTAGTATAAAGCTAATGCTGCAGAGCCCACAGCACAGGATGGCAGCCAGCTCCCCAGGAGCCAGTGTATGCCGGAAGCCGTCTTTTAAGCCGGCTCTCAGCATTTACCAGCTCCTGCCTCCCACCCTGCTCCCAGCTCCTTTATCAGAGGCAGCAGCACATGGTGGCAGCCAGCTCCCTGGGAGGAAGGCTGGGAGCCAGCATGTAACTGTTACAGTAACCGATAAGTTCATGCTTATTTAAACAGTTAGACTATTAGATCCCTTGTTTATGCAATGTCTAGCACAATGACTGGGGCTCCTGCATGCTACAATCATACAAGTACATAAAAAATAGTCTGAGAACCACCTAAAAAGTCAAATACTAGTGGAGTTTAAAAGGTTTTTCCTGTGCCAAGCACTTGTAAAGCAAAGGGGCACTCTGAATACGAGCACTGTTAACAGCCAGAATAAAGCCACAACTACACAAGGTCTGCAATAATTCTATAAAAATGATTTTTTAAATCCAGAATCCAGCTGACCAGGTTTTCAAATGAAAGTCAATCAGCCAAACAAAGAAACACAAAGCAGGGGGATTAAAAAATTAATCTAAAGCTGCTTTATAAAGAATGGCTGAAATTATGTCATCAGTAAAACAAGCTCAAGTCTCCGTAACACAGGTCAAACAAGGTGGAGTATTTTTTCCACTAGCAGCCTGTCATCACTGTAGCTCTGACCATGTATTATAACAAGTATGCTCTACCAAAACATTTCCTAGCCTTGACAACAAGAACTAAGATCTTGAAAATGTGTTTTCAAAGACAAGCATTTTACTTCTGGTGAAAACATCAGCAGAATGCTTAATGATTTCTGTCTTGGGCCCAGTGATGGAAAAATAAGATGTGATGTCATAATCAAAATGAATATACTACTAACACTTCTGGATTTGAATAACGATATTAACTGGTTAACACACTATAAAGTCAATTCTCCATGCCTTTGACATTCGCATTTAATATCAATAACTATGAACGGGACAAATCCAGCCTACTTACTTAGTGTCATTAAAAAGGGTCCTACAATGGACAGGTAACTCTTTTTGCTGTTATATATATCTTGGATTCTGTATTTCCACTCCAACTCATCTGATGAGATGAGCTTTTACCCAGGAAAGCGTATGATCCTATACCTTTGTTAGTCTGGTGCCACGAGACTACTCGTTGCTTTTAAAGTTACACACTATCAGGGCTACCTCCTGAGACTTCATTTATGTAACCAACAAAGGTAAAGTAATTTTAAAAGATTATAGGTGTCCTTCTGTCCATTCTCATTTACTGAATGTAGACAAAGTACAGATGTTAACACTAAAAACATGTTGCCAGACTGCTGCACTTCTTCCTTCTGCTAGGTCTTTAGTCAACAGCTGGGCATTTGAAGGTAGATTTGGCACCAGGAGCACCAAGAGCCAGGAAAAGAATAAATTCTTTAGTTGCCTATAAGCCAAAGCTAGGAGTTTGGAAAATGAAAGACAAATTTGAGTTGTTCATTTATTAGCATCAATTTGATGTGGTTAGCATTACTGAAATCTGGGCAGATCCGCATGATCAGAATGTTAAAATCAATTATTTTAACTGGTTTAGGAAAGGTCTGCTGGGAAAAAAGGGAGACAGAGAGGCATTCGGTCACACATGGCATTGCCTGTTCCCAAGCCTCATAGGGAGTCAATGCTTTTGAATGCTTCTTAGGGTACTGATCTATGGATAAAGTACAAGAGGGGCACTAGCAGGGGTCAGCTACAGACACCAAATCACACATGAGAACAGGGTGACCAAATCGCAAGAACAATGGCCTACCAATGGCCCATCTAGCCCCATGACCTTTCTTCTGAGAGTGGCCAGTGCCAGATGCTTCAGAGGGAATGAACAGAACAGGGCAATTAGAGTGAAAATCCTTGAGTGCTAATCTGTAATGTGCAGGGGGAAGAACCTGGTTGTAATGCTGATCTAACCAACACATGTTGGAGGTTTCCTGCTGTCAATACTAAAAATGTCATTGGCATTCGGACTGTGAAGCTGGTTAACTGGTAAGCGGCACCCTTAACAGGTGAGGCTTATCAGTTAAGGTTAACCAGCGGGGCTGCTGTGGATACGGGCTGTGCCAGCACAGCCCCTGACTGCAGCAGGCCTGAGCACCCTGCATTATAAAACTGACAAATCAGATTTAGAACAGAAGGAGGGTCAGGGGGAGGGCTAGTAGCTATGAGATTATGATACTAGGGGTGATAATTGGGGAAGCTATCTTTGTAATGGGTAAGGTAATTGGCATCTTTGTTAAGGCCCATTGGTAAAGTGTCAGATTTAAGCATGAATGACAGTTCTGAGGTTTCCCTTTGTAGTCTGGTGTTAAACTCTCTTTGAAGTACGATACATGTAGTAAGGTCATTAAGACTATGCCCAGGTTAGTTGAAATGAAAAGAAACTGGTTTATCCTTGTGAAGATGTCTGATGTCTGATTTAGAACAATGTTTCCTTAGATCCTGTCCCCTTTTACCCTCCTTTACTTACGCTACATCAATAACATCTTTATGATCTGGACCCATGGCCAAGAAACACTGGATGCATTCCTCATAGATACTAGCCCTCCCCGACCCCCCCTTCTGTTCTAAATCTGATTTGTCAGTTTTATAATGTGTTCACTTTTTTTCATTGTATTCCTTTAGTATATATGGTCAGGCCAATTCTCTTCCAGAATTTGATCTAAGGAAGTGGGTCTGGCCCAAGAAAGCTGATCACCTAATAAACCATCTTGTTAGTCTTTAAAGTGCTACATAGTCCTGTCTTTTGTTTCAGCAAGATAAGACTAACACGGCTACATCTCTATTACTATTTGTCATCTGTGATTTTGAGGATGACTCTTTTAGAGTGGAGTTGGTGGGTGGGAGTACATGAGCGTCTCATGCCATGGATGAGGAATGCAGCCCCTAGGGATGCAGTTCTGATTTCTGTGCTGGAGCAGAAGTGGTGTTTGTAGTTTTGTGATGTAGCAAACAGATTTATGGCTGGGAACAGGTACTGCCACTGTGAAGCTGCATTTCCATTCATGTGCAAAGTGCCTGCTGAAAGTGTCAGCAGCCACATTCTGGCAGCCAGGGAGGTAGGTGGCTGAGATGTCTATGTAACATTGCCCTGCCCCCCCCCATTCTATAGTTTGATGGCCTCTATGCATAGACAGTGTGAGCATGCTCTCACTTGTCTGATGATGTAAAAAGCGCATGCAGTGTTGTTCATCAAGACACAAACTGTCCTGTGTCTTACGAGAGGGAGGAAGTGAAGACATGCATATCTGACTGTCCTGAGTTCTAGGAGGTTGTTGTGTAGACAGGTCTCCGTTGAGGACTGTCTGCTTTGTGCAATGTAGTGGTCTAGGTGTGCTCCCGCCCTCTTCCCCCCCGCCATGAGGGAGGCATGTTTCATGTCATCGCCAGGGAGGGCTGGTAAAAAGGGACATCTACAGACGTTTTCCCTTTTTGTCCACCAGTGCAGGGAGTTTAGCACATTGATGGGCAGAGTTATTACCATATGGAGGTTACGCATGGCTGGTTTGTATATTGAGCTAAGCCATCCTGTAGACACTGCAAGTTCATGGTGCCACAAGGATGCTTGCCGCCAGGTGGCCTAGCAGTTGTAGACAAACTCTGGCTTCTACTGTTGGGTAGATGGAAATTGTCAACATAAGGCGTTTGATGGCGAGGAATCTGGCAGTTGGGAGGGAGACTCTGGCAACGGTTAAGTCAGGAGAGCGCCAATGAATTGTATTTGTTGAGTTGGAATGAGAGTGGGCTTTTGGGTAGTGTGTTGGAGCCCTAGCATGTGGAAGAGAGAAATAATAATTCATGGGACCAATTGGGCCTCTTCATAAGACAAAAATCATAGCTGTAACAATAACATTCACTATCACATAATCAAGACAATATATCCCAGAGGTGTTAATCCTCATTCAATAAGGTTTAACTTAACTCTGTGAAGTTGATTTTAATTCCCAAAGGTTTGCTCAGGATAGTCAGTCTGTCACAGTAGAAATTAACTCAGGACACGTCTATACAGCAGGGCTTAACTCAAAATAAGCTATGCAAATTGAGCTACATCAATTGCGTAGCTTATTTCAAAATAGCATTTTGAGTTTTGGTGCTGTCTACACAGCACTTATTTGAAATAGAGCACTCTTCCTCCAACTTCCCTTACTCCTCATAACATGAGGGTTACAGGGGTCAGAGTAAGAAGTCCTCCAGCTTGACAGTATTTTGACATTATCTTGAAATAACTGCCAGGTGTGTAGACGCGGACTATGTTATTTCAAAATAGCGTTGCTGTGTAGACATAGCCCCAGAGAAGTCCAATGGCCTATGTTACGCCAGAGGTCAGACTAAATGGATGGCAGTGGCCCCTTGTGTCGTTAAAAATCTATGAACCCCTGGATTTTCACAGAAGGGTGAGGTTTTACAAATGTCTCATTTATCTACATGGGCTTGATCCCACAACAGCAGGGAATCCCCAGTCTAAGCTCTGCTTCCTGTCACCTATTCCTTCTTACAAAAATGCGATAGCATCGAGTCACAAGCTAGATTCAACTGTTCTCCATGCACTCTCACCAGCGAAGGACCTCATGACAACTGAATATGTTGGTAAATTAATGTTTGGCAGGTTTAAGTACTTAAAGTCTGAAGACTCAAGTAGTAAATGACCATTCAGTATATGGCATTAATTAGCTCAGCGAAAGAATGGAGGAAAACAGACACGTCAAGAAACCCCATTTGTGGCTGCTTCTGGCAGAGATGAGCTTGAAGAGGGCTCAGAGTGTACTGCAGGAAATGAAAAAAATCTGTTTATGCTAACCAGCTGGGGGAAAGCCATGGCAACCTGACTAGGTCGCTCTGAAATTAAAATGGACATTTTCCTAGTGTTCTATACTCATCTTTCCAGTTTACCCAGAGTATAGCAATCAACATACAGAGCAGGAAGGGTTGTTGGTGTTTTTTATCTGTGCACGCATCAAAGGGTTTTATCTGAATAGCACTTATAAAAATTTAATGAAAGCATTATCTTCCAGGGGTGCAACATAGCAAGGGTGGATCATGATGAGATGAAAGCTTCTTAAAATGCAGCTGTCAACAAAACATTTTTGTATTAATATACCCCTGATCACACTCACTCGCTACACACAGGCACAGATGACAAAACTAGATTAGAAGGAGACGAATTTCATACTGATCTCTGTTTATAATACAGAATTAACTAAGCTCTCAGGACAACACTATTTTAAAATGAAATCACCTATTTACAAACTGAGAATGAAGCTGTAACAGGGTAGCTGGACATAGGAGCGCACAGAAATACCTGACACTATGGGATTAAGCCATTTAACCTCACTGGCAGAGGTTTACATTATTATAAGCAGTTTGGTATTTTCTAGGAAAGTCCTATCTTGTGTGTTCTGTTGTAACTTGGGAGACTGGAATAACTCTAACAGTGCATATCCCTGGTGGGTCCATGCAGAGGCACGGACGATCTGCCGCTAAAGATAAGGTCTTAGTGCAATGAGGCCTTTGGAGGGAGTGGGGAGTATTTTAAGGGGGAAGTTAGGCAACTTCCGGACTTCAAACCAGCTCCCAGAGCCCCCTGATAGGAAGTCATTCCAGACTTTCTGGTTTCCTAAGCTGCTGTGGTCCCACAAGGTGCCCTGCACTTATTCCAGCATTTATGTTCCCACCACTCTTGTTCAGCCACACCTCTCCTGTTCATTCAGACTGGCATTTGCCAAAGGTGGCAAGAATACTGGCTCTCACCAGCTTACCTATCACAGCCACCTTCCGGATGGGCTGAGCTGAGGCAGTTTTCCAGGAAGCTCCAGATGGTGTTGTCCACTTCTGTACTGCTCTCTGTGCAAAGAATGCATACTGCATTGCTTTGGCTTGGCCCGAGGTCACCAGGTAGTGTAAAAACTCTCTCTCCTTCCAAATCCCCTCTGTGAAGGGCAGCTGAACAGAGGCCTTGACGGCTTGGACACACAACTCCGGAGACAGAAACCCCCGGGCCTGTTTTTTCACCTTCTCAAGAGCCTTACGGAAAATGGTGTCCATGTTGGGCAGACTTTGAACTTGCTTCAGACTGAGTCTGCGAGGATTTAATGGCTGACCTGGGTGGGAGAGTAGAGAAATACAGTTACAGAATTGCCAAGCCCACTCGTCTCCTAGTAGGCTACAGAGTTTTGCCCTTTTCTACATGGGAAGTTAATGCACTCTGGACTGGTTGATGCTTCATGAGTGAAGTTTTCTCATGACACCAGAGAGTGGTTTGTATCTGGCACTATCACTCCTCTTCCATTTCCTGACCCATCTCACAATTGTGATTCTCCAGATGCACACTCCTCGGACATTCCAGCCAGGCAAAATCCCCAGCAAGCACTTCTGCTCAAGTTCTGTTCCTCACCTACTCGGGAGCATAAGCCACCAAGCATTTTGTATTCTCTGGGCAAGTGAAAAACCCTTCACATGCCACTTTGCTAACTCCAGTTCCCAGTACTGCATTCACAAAAGGAAAAACTATGTAGCACTTTAAAGACTAACAAGATGGTTGAATAGGTGATGAGTATTAGAGGGGTAGCCATGTTAGTCTGAATCTGCAAAAGCGGCAAGGAGTCCTGTGGCACCTTATAGACTAACAACACTTCTGTTAGTCTATAAGGTGCCACAGGGCTCCTTGCTGCTAATAGGTGATGAGCTTTCGTGGGCCAGACCCACTTCCTCAGATCATATTCTGGAAGAGAACTGGCATGACCATATATACCAAAGGCATATATACACTATATTGGCATATATATACACCATATATGCCAATTCTCTTCCAGAATATGATCTAAGGAAGTGGGTCTGGCCCACGAAAGCTCATCACCTATTCAACCATCTTGTTAGTCCTTCAAGTGCTACATAGTTTTTCCTTTTGTTTTAGCAAGATCAGACTAATACGACTACCTCTCTATTACTATTCTACAGTGCTGCATTAATAATTAATTTACAATGTACTTTGTTTCTTCGGACAACTGAGCGAAGCTTCCAGATCGCAGGCCCTGGTTCTCGTGGGGGACTTTAATCACCCTGACATCTGTTGGGAAACCAATACAGCAGTACACAGGCAATCCAGGAAGTTTTTGGAGAATGTTGGGGATAACTTCTTGACACAAATGCTGAATGATCCGACCAGGGGCCGTGAGCAGCTTGACCTTCTGCTCACAAACAGGGAGGAACTAATAGGAGAAGTGGAGGTGGGTGACAACCTGGGAAGGAGTGATCATGAGATGGTAGATGTCAGGATCCTGACCAAAGGAAGAAAAAAAGTAGTAAAATACACACCTTGGACTTCAAAAAAGCAGATTTTGACTCCCTCAGAGATCTGATGGGCAGAATCCCCTGGGATGCTAACATGAAGGGGAAAGGAGTCCAGGACAGCTGGCAGTATTTTAAAGAAGACTTATTGAAGGCACAGAAAGAAACCATCCCGACGCGTAGCAAGAGAGGCAAGCATGGTAGGAGACTGGATTGGCTCACAGGGAAAATCCTTGGTGAACTTAAGCACAAAACGGAAGCTTACAAAAAGTGGAAACTTGGACAAAT
This sequence comes from Pelodiscus sinensis, assembly GCF_052426305.1. Lineage (NCBI taxonomy): Eukaryota > Metazoa > Chordata > Testudines > Trionychidae > Pelodiscus > Pelodiscus sinensis. Next base: position 52,762,106 of record NC_143061.1, read on the forward strand.
GACCAGGGAGGAGTTTAAATGTATAGCTCGAGAATGCCAGGGGGTTATCGGGAAGGCGAAAGCGCAAATGAAATTGCAACTGGCTAAGGATGTGAAGGATAACAAGAAAGGTTTCTACAGGCATGTTAACAAGAAGAAGGTGATCAGAGAGGGTGTGCGGCCCCTAATGGATGAAGGAGGTAACTTAGTGACAGATGATGTAGGGAAAGCTGAAGTACTCAATGCTTTCTTTGCCTCTGTATTCACGGACAAGGTTGGCTCCTGGACTTCTGCGCTAAGTGACGCACGATGGGATGAAGATGGACAGCCCGTGGTGGGTAAAGAACAGGTTAGGAACTATTTAGAAAAGCTAAAGGTACACAAATCCATGGGTCCGGACTTAGTGCATCCGAGGGTACTGAGGGAGTTGGCAAATGTCATTGAGGAGCCTTTGGCTATTATCTTTGAAAAGTCATGAAGATCGGGAGAAATCCCGGATGATTGGAAAAAGGCAAATGTAGTGCCCATCTTCAAAAAAGGGAAGAAGGACGATCCAGGGAATTATAGGCCGGTCAGTCTTACCTCGGTTCCTGGAAAAATCATGGAAGGGATCCTTAAGGAATCCATTTTGAGACATTTGGATGAGAGGAAAGTGATTAGGAATAGTCAGCATGGATTCACAAAGGACAAGTCGGGCCTGACCAATCTGATTAGCTTCTATGATGAGGTAACTGGCTCGGTGGACATGGGGAAGTCAGTGGATGTTATATACCTTGACTTTAGCAAGGCTTCTGATACGGTCTCCCACAATATTCTTACCAGCAAGTTAAGGGAATGTGGATTGGATAAATGGACAGTAAGATGGATAGAAAGATGGCTAGAAGGCCGGGCCCAGTGGGTAGTGATTAACGGCTCGATGTCAGGATGGCGGTCGGTTTCTAGTGGCGTGCCCCAAGGTTTGGTTCTAGGACCGGTTTTGTTCAATATCTTTATTAATGACCTGGATGAGGGGATTGATTGCACCCTCAGCAAGTTTGCAGATGACACTAAGCTGGGAGAAGAGGTAGATACGCTTAAGGGCAGAGATAGGGTCCAGAATGACTTAGACAAATTGGAGGATTGGGCCACAAGAAATCTGATGAGGTTCAACAAGGACAAGTGTAGAGTCCTGCACTTGGGACGGAAGAATCCCAAGCATAGTTACAAGCTGGGGACCAACTAGTTAAGTAGTAGTTCTGCAGAAAGAGACCTGGGGGTTACAGTGGATGAGAAGCTGGATATGAGTCAACAGTGTGCCCTTGTAGCCAAGAAGGCTAATGGCATATTAGGTTGCATTAAGAAGAGCACTGCCAGCAGATCCAGAGATGTCATTATTCCCCTTTATTTGGCTTTAGTGAGGCCACATCTGGAGTAGTGTGTCCAGTTCTGGGCCCCCCACTACGAAAAAGATGTGGACGCATTGGAGAGGGTCCAGCGGAGGGCAACCAAAATGATTAGGGGGCTGGAGCATATGACTTACAAGGAGAGGCTGAGGGACTTGGGTCTGTTAGGTCTGCAGAAGCGAAGAGTGAGGGGGGATTTGATAGCAGCCTTCAACTTCCTGAAGGGAGGTTCCAAAGAGGATGGAGAGAGGCTGTTCTCAGTAGTGACAGATGGCAGAACAAGGAGTAATGGTCTCAAGTTGTGGTGGGAGAGGTCCAGGTTGGATATTAGGAAAAACTATTTCACTAGGAGGGTGGTGAAGCACTGGAATGGGTTACCTAGGGAAGTAGTGGAGTCTCCATCCCTAGAGGTGTTTAAGTCTCGGCTTGACAAAGCCCTGGCTGGGTTGATTTAGTTGGGATTGGTCCTGCCTAGAGCAGGGGGCTGGACTTGATGACCTTCTGAGGTCTCTTCCAGTTCTATGGTTCTAATCAGACACATCCCAGTCAGGGAGCTGGATATGCAGGGTGTTCATGTGAAAGATCTAGGAATGTCATTTGTTCCTATATTATATCTAACTTTGCAGCATGAATTTCCCCAGGCTCCTTTGAGAATATCCAACAGGAATACGCTCTTCACGGGGGTAATAAATTAATAGGCAAGGACAGTTTGCATCCACCCACCAACAAGGGGCTAATCAAACACCACCACCAATGGATGAGTTACTACAAGACACTGTGGAGTTGCTGTGGAGATGGCACAAAGGGATTTCAATTGACCAAAATAAATTACATTTCAGGTACCAAAACTGCCTTCACCCCTCCAAATACAGGAAGCCGAGAGCCACTCTTCAGGCGTTAATTCCATTTTCACTCACGCAAACTCCCCGTGTTCTCAAAAGTTTGTCTGATTGAGAGAAAATAGAAAAAGAACCTCAGAGTCCATCCCATGAATGCTGCTAAGGATTCACATGGTGCTTTGAATCCTCACAGCACAGTACAGACCATTAGGTAATTAGCCTTTCCAGCACCCAGGCTGCACATCCTCACACTGAACACCACCGTGCAGTTCACACTGAGTTGGTACCATGAGAGGTCTCAGCTCAAAGAGAAGCATTTATAGGCCCACACCAGACAGCGATCCCCGGCCTGGTGTCCTGAGAAGTGTATCAGTGACAAAGGCTGGCTGCGTGGGCTTCCTCCAGGGCTTCCTGGCTCCTGCAGCTACAGCCCAGCCATAGGAGTCTACTTGCTTCAACGACGGCAGATTACTAGAGTCTGCCCACCCAGCCCTTCCTCTCTCTCAGCGCCATCCTGGCTCTGAAAGAGCCTGTGCAGCTGCCTTTCTGGCCTGTCAGCCTGAAGACACAGGAGAAGGAAAAGCAGCAGAGTAGCGCCCATCTCCGAATGGCTGATGAAACATCAGTGGAGCCATAACTGTAGCTGTCTAACTAGCCCATCCCAGCTCCAGTTCTTTCTTCAAGCCAAGAGCGCATTTGAGAGAAATACCAGGCACACGAGTATTAGCTTCTCTCAGACCTAGGAACCACCAGGAACAAAAAGCTTTTTTTAAAGTTCAAATGTGTTTAGAAGTTTTTAAAAGAGAATCCAAAAAGAGAAGGAAAAAGTCTCGCTCGTGTGAGCAGCTCAGCCATTCATCAGAGTTTATCTGGAGAAAGATTTCAGACGATCACTGAGCAGAAGCTGTAGGATTTCATTCTGCTCCACCTTTACTCTGAGTTATTCTCCTTTCCTGAATCTACAATTTTTACCTGCAAATCTCAATCCCAGGCCATATATATCCAGTGATTTTCATCTGCTGCTCAAAACCATACTGCAGGGTTTGTGGGTGGCTCTGATAACTGAATACGGCCCATGATACTGATGGGGCCATACTAAAAGATTTTCTATACAATTCTGGTTGATCTGAGTAGGCCTGTGGAAAGAGATGCTACCATATGCTATGGGAGACATTCAGCATGGCCCTCAGGTAGCAACTTTCAGTTGTAATTTGGGATACAGGAGGCCCACGCTTTACGATGGCCCGATTTACGACCCCCCCCTTACGACCTTTTCCGTAAGTGCGGAAGGGGACGAAATCCCCCAACTTGCGTCCTCGGCCCCACATGTATGACGGCGCACAATGCCTGTCATAAATGCGGGCTCAAGTTATGACGCCCCCGACTTGCGACACTATCCCAATAACCGATCGCGTCGCAAGTTTGGGACAGCCTGTATTAGATAGATTACCAGGCAAATAAACCTCCTTGGACTGGTGACACAATGTAAGTATTTAACATCCTGATCAGATTATCATGCATAACCCCCACTAAGACTGTCAAATCTTTGGGAGAGGGACCATTTCTTGCTCTGTGTCTGTACAGAACCTAGCACAACAGGGTTTTGTTCAGTCCTTCACTGGCTCTCCTGTTTACTACCACAATAGAAATAATTGAAAACTATCAGCACCAAATTACTAACAGAGAAATAACTCAAACTTGTGAGAGAGAGAGACCAGCCCACTTGGTTAAGAAACAGTGGAAAGGGCACAGGGCCAGCAGTGTCAGCTCCAGCTCCCCAGAGAACCAAAGAACTCAGGCAATGGAAGCTGAGAAAGATACACGTTACCAGGAGCTATATTCCAGGTCATGCAATTAAAAGGCAAGGGTGTAAAATACAACAATAACTATTGTGACATTAAAAGTAAGAGAAATAAACCGGGTAGGCAAGTGCCTAAATTCTTGAAAACTTCTTGCCCATGGAGGCCAAGAAAAGGCCCAACCCAGCAGTATGATTCCAGCATAATGAACTCCCAGCCTGGGGACAGAAGATCAGCTGCTAGGATTGGTCCCCAGGCCAGCAGAGGCAGGAAGCACATCAAAGGCAGTGCACCCAACCCATCAGAGGGACAAATGCTGCCCCTTGCACTCAATTGCCAGCCTCTGATCAACCCAGGAGCTCAAGAGGGCAGGATCTCTATCCCTCTTTGTCAAGGGCAGTAGGCAGACAATGGTGAGCCACAGCGCAGGACTGAAAAGAGGCTGGGATGTTGGGACCCTACCCAGAGGATGGTGGAGATGTTCCAGAACGCTTGAATCTTTTGACGGGCATCTGCCTCCAGTGGTCACTGAAGAATTGCCATCTGCCCACAGTTGTCCTGCAGTGGTATCATGCCCACACCTATCACTGCACAATTACCACATTTGGCAAATGGACACTCAGGACGTGCTGCGTTGACCCACGTTTGCCTCGGGTTCTGCTTGGCTCCCAGTGTGTCTGGTCTTTGAATCTGAGCTTTGTGCACTATGAGCAAGCAGATATCCAAGTGGCAGTTGAATGTCAATTTTCTGGTGCCATCAAGTGGACAAATTTTGTAATGCAGCTCTAAATTAGGAGCATTGACCTTTCTAAAAAAACAGCCAATGAAAGAACACTCCGGGCTCGTCTACACTGGCCCCTTTTCCGGAAGGGGCATGTTAATTTCACCTATCGTAGTAGGGAAATCCGCGGGGGATTTAAATATCCCCCGCGGCATTTAAATAAAAATGTCCGCCGCTTTTTTCCGGCTTTTAAAAAAGCCGGAAAAGAGCGTCTACACTGGCCCCGATCCTCCGGAAAAGTACTTTGAAGTAGGAATAAGAGCCTCCGGAAAAGGGCGCTTTTTCCGGAGGATCGGGGCCAGTGTAGACGCTCTTTTCCGGCTTTTTTAAAAGCCGGAAAAAAGTGGCGGACATTTTTATTTAAATGCCGCGGGGGATATTTAAATCCCCCGCGGATTTCCCTACTACGATAGGTGAAATTAACATGCCCCTTCCGGAAAAGGGGCCAGTGTAGACGTAGCCTCCATGTATAAATGTCAGATGACACTAAGCTAGAGGGAGAGGGTCGATACGCTGGAGGCAGGGATAGGGTCCAGAGTGACTTAGACAAATTGGAGGATTGGGCCAAAAGAAATCTGATGAGATTCAACAAGGACAAGTGTAGAGTCCTGCACTTGGGACGGAAGAATCCCAAACATTGTTACAGGCTGGGGACTGAATGGCTAAGTAGCAGTTCTGCAGAAAAGGACCTGGGGATTACAATGGATGAGAAACTGGATACAAGTCAACAGTGTGCCCTTGTAGCCAAGAAGGTGAATGGCATATTAACGTGCATTAGGAGGAGCATTGCCAGCAGATCCAGGGAAGTGATTATTCCCCTTTATTCGGCTCTGGTGAGGCCACACCTGGAGTATTGTGTTCAGTTCTGGGCCCCCCACTACAGAAAGGATGTGGACAAATTGGAGAGGGTCCAGCGGAGGACGACCGAAATGATTAGGGGGCTGGAGCTCATGACTCTGAGGAGAGGCTGAGGGATTTGGGCTTGTTTAGTCTGCAGAACAGAAGAGTGAGGGGGGATTCGAGAGCAGCCTTCAACTTCCTGAAGGGAGGTTCCACAGAGTATGGAGAGAGGCTGTTCTCAGTAGTGACGGATGGCAGAACAAGGAGCAATGGTCTCAAGTTACAGTGGGGGAGGTCTAGGTTGGACATTAGGAAAAACTATTTTACTAGGAGGGTGGGGAAGCACTGGAATGGGTTCCCTAGGGAGGGGGTGGAATCTCCATCCCTGGAGGTTTTTAAGTCTTGGCTTGCCAGGGCCCTGGCTGGTTGATTTAATTGGGATTGGTCCTGCCTTGAGCAGGGGGCTGGACTTGATGGCCTCCTGAGGTCTCTTCCAGCTCTATGATTCTATAAATCACAGCTTATAGCTCTTCAAGAAATTAACCTGTCTGTAGGTTTCGATTTAGTCTCTGTTCCTTTCTTAAAGGATCTTTTCAGATGCAAAGACATTTATTGGCTAATTTGTTTGAGGCTCAACCTGGAGATAGCTTGAAGACTATGTAGCTGACCTGAAGTATGCTATTCTTGAATATTACCTCTGTAGCTGGGGTCTGTGCATTCTTATCCTTAAGTACCCAGACCTGTGCCTGAGTACACACACTATCCTTCACTAGGAACATTCCATAACAATTTGTGGATGAAGTGTGTTCTTCAAACAGGCTGAGACTATATATACAAATTCTATTAAGAACATATTGTATTTAACAAAGGAAGCTTTGCACAGTACCAGGCTATCAGTATGAAATCTGAAAGACTGAGCTTTTGCCATAAAATCTACAGGACTAGCAGACATTTGAAACTGATCTTCCCTTTATTTGACCAAGTAGCTGACCAAGCACAGAAATTCTAGTAGTGCCACCACAAATTATTTTTCATAAGCAATTATCCACCTTGCACCTGAAAAAAAAGTCCTGCGCCAATCCTATCAGAAAGCATGCCTACTGCTAAGCAAAGAGTGTGGACTCAAATCCTGGTATTTCCAATGAAACTGTGTTGTTGGTTCCCATAAGATACAGAAGCCAACTCAGAAGCACTTACAGACATTGGAGCTCATGAGTGCAGCCCAAGTAGCTGAGACGGCTGCATCTCTTTTTAAGGAGTTTGGAGTTGATGCTGTTGGTTTGCCATACTAGTGACAGAGAAGTACAGTATACAAAGATCACTGTCGTAAATCTATCATGTGCCAGCTCATTTTTTCATCTTGACCACGGATCATGTAGCTAAGTAGTGCACTGACAAGTGTTCAGATTTCAGAGTTCTTCAGCAAGGCCTGGTGGCATATCCTCAGAGCAGATGTGAAATCAGAGCTGACTTTGAAAATGCTATTTGGGAAAAATGGACAGCTGAAGCAGATGCTATGTAAGCTGTAAGGGAATGGTACACAGCCATTTAAAGAGCCCCTGGGCCTCTTGCTGTTACCCTTGTTTGCCTCCGCACGCAGGGAATTAATTCTGTTTGCCACTGAGGATGAAATTGAAGTACAGAAATGTTCTGGTAACGACAGTGAATATGTAAATCCCAAAAGCAAATGGCAACAAGGAACAGACACTGGATGATTCATCCAGTCCTGAGGTTCTCCTCTGAGGTCATGCTGGCTTTCATCATTCTCAGTCACTGCACAATGCACAACTGACTTGTCACAGAGAAGAAAATAATCATTCACATGTCTAGAGGCTTTATTTGATTTCAATTAATATTAAACTGAAATCCAGAGTATCTTCTAGCTCTACGATGCATGTACCCCACTTACATGTCTCTGCTATAAACACTTGTATGGTTCCTACACCGGGCCCCAGCATCACCCTGGAGCATACTTCAGAGTGAAATCATTGCTTCCTGGAAAGACAAAGGGCAATAACTTCTCTTCCAAAAGATAGAGGACAGACAAACATGAACTTTCATCCAACACAAGCAAATGGGGTTGATGAGCAGAAGTTTCTTTGCTTTATTTAGAACAGAAAAGCATATGACCACGTCGTATCTCTAGCGCTTTAGATTTACATTGTCATGAGTTGTTTGAGTTTAAAAAAAGAGGAAGGAGGACTGCTTATGGAATGGACTGATTGTTGCTAAAGATTTAAAAAAAAAACCAAAAGCTTACAAATAATCTAAACACAGAGACAGGAGAGAGTATCTATTGTAGATGACCACTTCTGCCAGAGAGCTCTTGGACAAAATGTAGACAGAGTGCCGCAGGACATTGATCTTGAACAAGAAGCCATAAATTAAATAGTGTCAAAAATGGTGTACAGGGTCATCTAGAATTCTGTTTGCCCTTTGGAATACGCTAGCTTCTGTTGGCAAAGTCCTTGGCACGAGGGCCCCAAGGTGGAAAGTCCACTAGGAAGGGAGCAGCAGCAGAGCAAAGTGTCTACCCACTTCTTTATGCTGGGAAGAGTGGAAATGACAAACACTGTACCAGAAGAAGTTGGGGTATTGGCAGGTAAAGGCAAATGGCCAAGATGGCTAAAGAATATGCTGACTCGGTGCTTCCCATAGTGGTTCTCAGGCGCTCAAGATGCTGTCCCAAGAAGAGGCACTAAAATAGGACAGTGATGGAAATGTTTCCTGCCTCAGTGAATCTGCCCTTGTGATCTTTGGGTTCTAAGTGACCTCTTCATACAATTGTCATTTCCAGCACTTCTCCACTCTCCGCAGCCCAGCCTCTTCTCAGACAACTGCAACATAACAGCTTATGGCTACAGACACGGAAAAATGGGCATTTAGAGACAGATTTATGGAGCCATTAAGCCTTGCTGGGGATTTGCCATTACAAAGAGTTCTCTTAAAGCAGCCAATAATGATTATACAGCTGAGCTGTGCTCCACACTAACAAGTCTGGCCATCCAAGAACTTACTGTATCTGGAAAGTGGGTGACTCCTTATCAAGCCAAGAAGCCACCTGGAGCGGGGGCAATGCTGTTCCTCCGCAGTGGGGAAGGGTGTATGCCCATAGGGAACTGGTGATGCTTTAATAGTATTTTCCCCCATCTATCTGCTCTATCTGAATTTGCTGAGTTCCCTGAAGCCCACCTATGTTTCTGAGTTGTTCAGACACATGTCAGGACAGTAACTGCCCTGTATTTAAAGTCTGTGGTCTGTGAAATTCAAAGCCCAGCAAGGAGGAAGGAGATCGGTGTCTGGAAAAGAGGAAGGGAGCTCGTCACAGCAGGCCTCCTTCCAGTTAGCCCCTGCTGTTCTCCTGGATGCTTCTCATCAATGGGTGCCTGCTCATTACTACGCTTCTCCCCTTACCTGACACTTTGTTTGCCAAGTGAATTGCTGCCTCAATTGTGTTTCCTTCCACAATTTCATCAATGATGCCCAGCTTGAGCGCTTCAGCAGCCAGCACCCGTCTCCCTGCAATGGCGAAATAAAGTAGCTTCAGCCTCCCGCTGTCAGAGATTTCATTGCACTCCATTTGACAAAGCTCATGCCTTTGCCGGGCCTGGGATCTGTTCTCCACTGGGATGCATCAGTCACACCAGACACAAACAGATTCTGCTAAGTAAACCATTAGTTGACTTGGCTCTAAAATGGCAAAAGCAGGTGTGCAGAGATAATGCCGAAAGGGGAGAAAAACCAAGGGAAGCTAGCAGTTAAAACTGATGAAGGCCTGGTACATCCTGTTCTCTCAATCTCCTCCTGTTCTAATTAACTTTAAAGTGTGGTTGTACACCTCTTTCCCCAGCTGTGCCCTCTCAGCATAGCAGGGTACTGAGAGCAAAACCCCTTTTCATTTAAAATGTCCCACTGTTTTATTAGCTAAAGGTTTCAGTAATCTAGTGTGTACACACAAAAAGGGAACTCCCTCCTATGAGAGAGAAAATGGTAATAAATATACAGATAGAGATTATAAAGCCTCTCCAACACCCCAAGCTGCTTGCATTTTGCAAAACACACACAGGTATGAATGCATGCACACCTCTCTGTACTATATAGCGTCACACACAAGTAGCCTAGGGAATGTTTGCACACATAGTGATCTGTGCCATCAAGCACCAGCAATGCCCTCTGCCATGTATACTGGCCAAACTGGACAGTCTCCATGACAAAGGCTAAATGATCACAAATCAGACATCCGAAATGGCAACACACATAAACCTAGAGGGCAGTGGTTTCCAACCTTTTTACACCCAAGATCGCTTTTTAAGTGTCAGGGCAAGCCAAGATCTACCCCATCCCTTCCCCAAGACCACACCTTCTCCGTTCCCCTCCTCTCCATCACTTGCTGTCCCCAGCCCTTACTCTCACTGGGTTGAGACAGGACGTGTGGGCTCTGGGGCGGTAAGGAGGGATCTGGGTGTGGGAAGAGGTGAGAGATGCAAGCTCTGGGAGGGAATGTGGATGCAGAAGGAGGTGGAGAAGGGGATGATGGCTCAGGGAGGGCCCTGCAGGCTGGAGAGTGTTGGGGTCAGGTGGAGGGTTGGTGTGCTGAGCAAGACACAGGTTTGTGGATGTGGGGGCGCAGGAGTTTGGGTTGGGGTGTATGAGGAGCTCAGGGCAGGGGAGGTTGGGTGTATGATGGGCTTGGCACACAGATTTGCAGTGTGTGGATGGTGCAGGAGCGTTGTGGCACAAGATTGGGGATATGGGAGTGCAGGGATTGGGGATGAGAGAGGCTCAGGACAGGGGGTTCCGGTATATGATGGGCTCAGGATTGGGGTCGGGGGGGGATGCAGGAGTGTCATGATGCTGCGGCCAGATAGGGGCTTGTTGGCCGGGCTTCATTTTTAAACAAAATATTATGTCCAATACAAAACGTTTCAGCATTGTCTTTGTTTATGGGAGGGGCAGGGACCCTGTTTTGGGTCAGAGGTCACTGACCCATGGAAAAATCAGTCGGGAACCACACAAGTGAGATGCAAAAAAACAACCCCTCCAAGCCTGACTGATGTGGCCCCTACTGAAACACCTCACTCCACTGGAACTGCAGCCCCATTGGGAAGGTAGGTAGGACTGAGGTTCAAGGCCTCAGGCCAGATTAACTCTTCTGGGGTTCCAGGCTTAGTGGATTTTGTGAGCCCCTCAACACTCTGGGGTATGGCGAAAAATGAAGGATCCAGTGTGTGGAACGTGGTTGCCAGTGAGTGAAATAGGGAGGAGGTGTAGAATTTGGGTGGAAAGTAGGGTACAGGAGCAAGCTGGGGGGTAGGTGTCCGGCCAAGAGGAAGTGGGCAGGAGCAGGGTGCTGAGGGGGGGTCTAGCCTAGTGCCAGGATACTGGTGAGGATCTAGCCAGGGACAGGGTGCTAATGGGAGGTATATCCAGAGGAAGGGGGCAGGGAGCTAGTGGGGATCTGGCCAGGGGGCAGGTGATAGGGTGCTGGTGGGGATCTGGCCAGGGGGCACGTGACAGGGTGCTGGTGGGGGTCGGCCAGAAAAGAGGGGGCAGGAGCAGCTCGGCTGGTACCTAGGCGTCTCCAGGGACAAGGATCTTTGGGGCAGAATCTGCAGGCAGTCCTGGAAGAAGCATACATGCATCTCTTTTAAGAAATCCAGCTGCTCCAGATCTTGCACTGCCATCTTAACTACCTCACCTGCTCTCCCGGAGCATGGGGAAGAGAGGACAAGAAAGTGTGCATGCGCCTCCCCTACTCACAACAGTGTGCGCGCTTTCTTGTCTTCCCTTCCTGTGGCATGGTAGGGGGGAAGTCCCAGATCCGGCTTTGGCTCTGAACCACGGGACATCCCCCCAATGCTGCAGGAAGCCAGAGCTAGCTCTGTTTTTGCAGGAGGTTGTAGCACCAGCGCGGGCTCCTCATTGGGGGGGAGGGAGGCGGAGCAAGGAGAGGCTAGGAACACCGCCTCGCGATTGACTGGCAGTGTCCCCATGATAGTCTGATTGGTGACCACAGCAGTAGGGGAACATTTTAACCTGCCTGGGCACTCATTAATAGATTTAATTAATGAGTTCTACAAAGGCATTTCACCAGCCAATTAGAGAGTGCAGCATTGACCTTCATATGCAAATTTGACACGGTTTCCCTGGGCTTGAACAAAGACATTAACTGGATGTCGCATTATAAAGCCAGCCTTCCCTGTATTTAACACCGCATTTTTACATCAAAAGCTAAGTATGGGACACTTCCAGCCCACTTAATTAGCCTCATTAGCACCGGTCTTACAATTGACAGGTACTTTTTTTTTTTCCCTGTTATAAAATTCTGGGTTTCTGTTATTCGTCTCCAGCTCATCTAATGAAGTGAGTTTTGCCCACAAAAGGTCATGATACTATATATATTTTTGTTAGGCTCTACGGTGCCACAGGACGACTCACTGTTTTTAAAGTTACACAGTAACATGGCTACTCTTCTGTGACTTTTTTTGCACACAGTGTTTGTGGATTCACACATATATACACTGAGTCCAGTCCAATAGTCTGGCTTTGTCTAGACCAGGATTTGACTCAGCCAGCAAGTATGTGTTACAATACAATTTGCCTTGTCTGAATAGAGTTTCTGAACACGTTCAATAGATTGAGCTAGCTAACCTGATCCCATGTCACACCTGTCCATCCTAAACAAAGCCACAGAAATTTACCTGTGGTGATTATGTCAAGTGCGGCTGGGACCCCAATCAGTCTGGGGAGTCTCTGGGTTCCTCCAGCAGCTGGAAGTATCCCAAGGGTGACCTCTGGAAGACCTACCCAGGCCTAGAGGCGAGTGAAAGTAAACAGAGGATCTAATTAAAGAAAGCAGTAATTATATACTATATACAGAAGATGCAAGCACAGCATAACCACAGTCATACACCATTCCTTCTAGCAAACTGCTCTTGGAAGCCCTACAAAGGTACAAATTGTGATTTTCAGCAGTTTATAACTGCTAAATCTGGATAAGTTGTAGGAAAAGCAAAAGATGCCCCCCAGAGCCCACAAACATCACCTGCTAAATTTCAGGTCTCTGCTTCAAAGGTATGGATACACTAGAACCGTTTCAAAGAAATGGCTGGGGAAACGTTTGATATTAGCAAAACTGCCTATTTCCCCCAACCTAATTCTTGAGAACATCTCTCGAGCATTTTGGCTGAAACCTGAAAAAATCACCATCCAGATGGTTAAAGTTTAGCAAATTATAAGCAAGAGAAACTGGGTGATTATAATGGAAAATATTGCATAATGGAAATATTAATTAGCGGTGTGGCCATGTATTCTCTTTTGATAAACTTTCAAAACAATTCTAATGCCACAACAGAGTGATAGAAACTTGAAATTTGGTAGGGATGTAAACTTAGCTCACAGATCTGCCTTCAGGAATTTGGTGAACACACTGTGTGTTGATATGATGAATTATGCAGGCTTAAAAGTGCTGGTTATTTGCTGGACACAGATGGCACTCATGCATACTACAGCTGAATAGAAATTCAGTCTTCCAACACTGTATTGGTGTTCTACACGTGCACGAAAAAATGGAATGGCCTTCTGGTTTTAATGTATAGGCACATGTAGAATATGACCTCAGATTGGGGATGAGATGAAGCATGTCTCCATCAAGGGCAGGTACCCCATTGTGCCACCCACAGCACTCCAGTGCAATGCTTTTGGGGGATTTTTTTGCAATGTTTTTTGGGACAGAAATGACTCACCTAGGAATCTCTAGGAACTAGGGATCAAGTTCCCAGTATGCACTTTTCTCCATCCCATAATGCCACCCATCTCCCAAAATGACCGCTTTTTTTATTTCCACAAGCCCTCACAGCCCTTTTTGCTGTCCAACACTTCTGCAGGAAGCATTATTTTGGCACCTGCCCACCTTAATCTAGATATATATTTGAGCGTGTCCGCCTGTCTGAGTCTGCCTGTCTATCTGCGAGTCCATTTGTTCAAACACTCCTCCTAAACAGTAAGAGGTGGGACCACCAAATTTGGTATTCAGCTTCCTCCTCTCCTAACTTAAAGCAAGGTCAGGGTTTGGTTGTGCCAGGAAAACGGGAAGTCCCTAGAATGGGACTGTTTTCCATAACATGGAAAGGAAGGTGGCAGAGAGGAGGAATGCGATACAGTGGCCACTGGGGGCAGTGAGCTCAGGGGAGAGCTATACTGCAGAGTGACTACTAGAGGCAGCTGCACCAAGAAAGGCTACCATCTTGCCTGCCACCAGACAAGGTAAGAAGCCCCTCTGCCCCAAACCCTTCCCCCAGCCCCTCGCCACAACCCTAGCAAGGGAGACAGGGAAAACCCTGCTGGGCAGAGGGGAAAGACCCTGCCAACTGGAGGAGCTGCGGGGGAGGGGGGTGGATGGTCCCTGCCGGCCAGGAGGAAGGGAAAGCCCTGCTAGATGGGACCTCCCCATCCCAAGCCCCTCCTCACTCCCTAACCCTCAATCTCTCACACTTCCACATCCCCAGCCCCGAGCCCCTCTTTAACCCCCTCACCATGGCTCATGCACCCCCCACGTCCCCAGCCTCCTGCCCTGACCCCCATTCCTCCAAGGCTCTGCCCTGACTCCTGCACTCCCCCTGTCCTGAAGGACCCAGGCAATGCTGGTTAAATCTTCTGGTACATAATATAGCAATAGAATGTGCTACTCTGTGGCTAGGCAAGCATTGGTAAATCCCTGCAGACACGTGACTGATGCCAGCGTGGGCTGATCAGAGAAGATGCATGACATTCACATGTTTAAGCACACAGGATGGTTCGGAAAGCTGCAAGCAGGGACATTCTTTCCCAACCGGTGAATTACCACTGGTGATACGGAAACATTAGTGATTCTGGGGGCCCAGCCTACACTTTGCTTCTCCAGACACTTCCTACCTCAACAGCATCAAGCAAAGACACAAGCACCAGCTCAGCAGATGCAGAACAACAATTGCATGTGCCATTGATAGAATGAAGGGATGAGGATTCTGTTTACTCACATCGTGTCCTGTGGTGGCCTATATGTTATCTGAGAGCCCAAGGGGGAAAGCTGCTGCCAGGATGGAGGTGGAGCAGCAGTCGGCTGACTTTGGACAGCCAGATACAAGTGACATTGCAAGAGCTCAACTTGGAGCTATGCCGTTGAGGAAGGCTTTGAAAGAACACTTGAATGGTCACCCACAGTAGTATTGTGTGCTGGAGTAATCTCTGGGCCTGGAGCTTGGATGCTACTAAGAAAAGTCTGGTGTTTGCTGCACATGTATAATTACTCTGTGGTTTACTGAAATCAGTTCTGTGGTGCTGCATGTTTACAAGCTCTGCTTCTCATTCTGCAATATGTGCTGGAAACAAAGGTGTTTTTTTTAAATATAAATGTATTGGGTGGTAAGTCAGTACAGACAGACAATGTGCAGAACACTTCGGACAACGCAATACAAACTTTTAACAGACTAACAGCATGGAATGTTACAATTGGAAAGCCAGCAACGTTACAATTGGAAAGTCCATTTCAGTGCACAAATGCACTCCCTTGTGACTACACATATAGTAACTGTGGTTCTCGCAGGCCAGTGTATATGAAGCTAAGGTTTTCCTGGGAGTCCCTAGATGAGGAGTGATTGGGGCAGAAATGCCTGTGGTGTATGTCCCAAATATTGCAGACCCTGGTTGACTTATTGGTCCAAATGGTCCAGGACTCCCCAAACTTTGTAGTCTTTAGATATCTCCATGCTAGCAGCTTCCTATCCCACTTTCATCATATGATGTGGCATTAACTTTGTAATGCAGACTGGGCCTAGGTCTCACCCTTCGGGTATGTCTAGACTACGTCCCTCCATTGCAAATGAAGTGGAGATTTAAATCTCCCGCGCTTCATCTGAATAAAAATGGCTGCCGCGTTTTGCCGAGTTAGCAGTTTGTCGGCACAAAGCAGCTGTCAAGACGTGGATCGGGCAACAAAGAAAGCCTTTGTTGCCCGATCCCTTATGCCTCGTAAAACGAGGTTTACAGGATCGGCCAACAAAGGCTTTCTTTGTCACCCGATCCCCGTCTTGATAGCCACTATTTGCTGACAAACTGCTAACTCGGCAAAACGCGGCTGCCATTTTTATTCAAATGAAGTGCGGGAGATTTAAATCCCTGTTTCATTTGCAATGCCGGTGTATCTAATTTACATCCCTCTGGCGACAGAGGGATGCAGTCTAGACATACCCTTCCTGTGCACCTGTTCCCTTACTCATAATGGCAGTGGAGAGAATTGGAGGAGCTGCAGATGAAGTTGTTCAATGGGCTCCTCAGCATGCAAATGAGGCATTTGATTAGGAACCCTCCCCTCTAGTCTCTCCTGCTCCCAGGAAAGCCATACAGCAGCACTCTTCCTAGTGCAGCCTCAGGTTCCCTATGGCTCATTTCCCCTTCCATTCAGAGCACTGTATGCTGGGCACGATCCGGCATAGGAGGGCATTCCTTCTAACCCACTTATTGCCCTTTGTTGGACTCTGGACACTTAACAGCATATTACCTGTGCCTGTGCAATCCTGTAGTGACAGCCCAATGCCACTTCCAGTCCTCCTCCTAATGCCATGCCTTCAATAGCAGCCACCACAGGCTTTTCGCTTTTCTCTATTAGGTCAATTACTGATGTCAGACTGGGGCTGTCTCCTGCTGGAAAGGAGGAAAACCCTCGAATATCAGCACCTGCGGAAACACAGAGGAGCTTAACAAGACCATGAAAAGTCAGCAGAGCAGGGAGTGCCCGTCTTTGCTTAGAACACCCTTCAGGACCAACAAGTAGGGATTAATGCTGGGCGACTATGGACCACTGTTCAGTCCAGAACTTGAAGGACAGCAGTCATGATGCACAGATCTCTGAAGCAGATTGGATGTGATGAAGAAAGCAGTAAAGATCATCAAACTCATTCACAAGCACCTTTGGAAGGAACCCTGGGTGGTGGGTGAACCTGAGGTTGGGGGAGCAACCTTCCAGCCCCACCTCTTCCACCCAAGGCCTTGCCCCCTACAGGAGCCAAGTTCCCCCTCCACAGGGGCAGGTCTCCAGCTCCCCTTTTCCCCCTGCAGGGGTAGTCCCCAGCCCCACACTCATGAGTTAGCCCCGGAGCACAGGGAGGAAAGGCGGTGACAGGGGGTGGAGTGTGGGGCAGGGCCAGGCCTGGCACTTTGGGAAGGCAATGCCTTCCCCTGCCTCTTACACCCACTGCCCCTGGGTGGAATCCTTATTTTGACTCTCTCTGGACCTATTCATAAAACCTTAGAGATGGAGAAGGAAAAACAACTCCCATGCTGCTATAACAATCACCATCAATGTAGCATTAGCAGCTGCCACCACAAGACACCTCTAGCACAGCCTAAGAGTTTAGGGGTGGGGGGACAGCAACAGATCCATAGACAGACATCAAGCCAGAGAGCTCAACACGGCAGTAGTGCAGCAGAGAGAAGGTGGGGCCCACCATCAACATACGGCAACTACCAATTCTGGACCTGGATCCACCATCAGCCCAACTCCTTGTATCACCAAGGGCTCTCACTGCCAGTCAAAATCAGAATGCGAACAGTAGCTCCATTTCAGGGCAGGTGGCAACACTAAAATTACTGGCACATTCTCTCTCTCTCTTTGCAGGTTATCTTGATGGGGCTACATCTAATTAGCTCCTTGAGCTGATCTCAAATCAGGGTGAGTTACCTCCACAATCACAGGCCACTGTCTGCCTCAGCAGTGTGTGAGATGTCCTCTAGAGGGCAGCAAGAGACTCTAAGTCAGTGATACTCCAACCTCAGTGAAGACAACCTCAGTCTAGCAAGACCCACTAATTCCAACTGGGAGCGTGGAGCGTGCTCCCATCAACCTCCTGCTGTGTGGACAGTGCCAACATGTGATTTAAGACACTACAACTCCAGCGACGTAATTAACAAAGCTGGAGTTGCGTATCTTAAGACAACTTTCCCCTTAAGCGTAGGCCGGACCATAGTGTTTTGATGTCATGTGCTGCAAAGAGCTGCAGGAGACACATTAAAGAGGCATTTGCGGCTCCTGAGCCTCAGTCAGAGTATCACTGCTGTAGGCAAAGGATGAGGGATCCCGCCTGACCTTCCCAATTCCCTGGTATCCAGTCCCACTCACAGGACAGAAAATCCAGGCTGGGCCAAAACTTCCCAACACACACAGAAATTGAATATGAAACAGGAGACACAATGCTGGGAATTTTGGATGCTGGGATTCCAGTGTGGGAAGCATCAAATGAGGAGAATGAACTCTTAGCTGGAGGCTGATCTAAGCTGGTAGAAAATAGGAAAGATGCAAACCTCAGAGTACCTTTTAATGTCTGTAGAGCCACAGTGGGCGGAAAACACTTTGGAGAAGATCGGAGGACCAAGTAACTGTTGCAAGGTCCCGAGTCCTATAGACTCAAGCACTTATCTGTAAGTGCTGAAGAACCAACGAGAATTTCTGTTCTCTGTATGTTGGGTATTTATCAGACGTTGGAGTCAATGTTTCTGGTTTATA
This sequence comes from Pelodiscus sinensis, assembly GCF_052426305.1. Lineage (NCBI taxonomy): Eukaryota > Metazoa > Chordata > Testudines > Trionychidae > Pelodiscus > Pelodiscus sinensis. Next base: position 52,780,264 of record NC_143061.1, read on the forward strand.
CTAGAGATGTTAAGATGCTTTTCAAAACATAATGTGCTAAAAATCACAGCGGTTACATGCCCTGTGGGCTCTGTGGTATAAGGCTTAAATAAATAAGCTTTATACTGCAGGGCCTGCAGCTAAGCCACCTCCCCAGGAGCGCTGCCGGACCTGCTCCTGGGAGGCTTCGCTGAGGCAGGCTCTGCAGTGAGCTCCTCAGGAGTAGGGCTGGCAGCCCCTGCCAATCCTGCTCCCAGGTAGCCAGCATGTAACCTGCAGCGGGGTGGGAACAGGGGGACGGCGGGAGGAGGGCAGCCAGACCTATCACAGACTGGAGCAACCCAGCTGCTCCAGTCCCTATCAGTTGACTGGAACCAGAAAGCCTCACCCATTCAATCAAACTGTAAACCGTGTTTATAATGGAAACCACTTCAAGCCAGGGGTGCTGCACCACCTCCTGCACCTCTAGTTCCAGCACCTATCAATGTAAGCAAATCCTATATTTAATGTTACATGTAGCAGGGCTGTCTACATGTGAAGACACAAATTGTGTCCTTTGTAGCCTAATTTGGTCCATCTCTGAGAAGCACTGCATTAAAGACACATCTGATCATTGCTGACTGTTACCACTAGAATAACACAAGCATAGTGAGACGACGATGCTGATACTCTGAAGGTTCACAAAGTTGTACACAATGCTGTTTATGTTTATAGTTACTGTGGCAAATTCCTACAGAGTTTGGAATAATTGACTCTGTGTGTGTGAACACTAAATAAAAAGAGAATCTTACCTGCACTGAATTTCCCATTCTCCCCACAAATCACAACAGCTTTCACAGCAGGGTCTGTAGCTGCTTTCTTCACTCCTTGCTCTAAAGATCGAATAACTGCAGAGCTAAAATAAATCAGAGAATCATCAACTGATGCATACCCACACCCAAAATCTGAGGGGCTCACATCTGGCCTCTTCCTCCTCTTGCCCTCTCTGTGACGTCCCACAGGGTCTCTCTTCTCCTCCCCTCTTTCCAAGTCATTTCATTGGCTCATTCCTATCACTGGTATGTTGATGCCTCAAATCTAGCTCTTCACTCTTAAGCAGCCTCCCTCCAGCCAGTTCCACACCTCAGCTTCTCTCTCTGGTGTCTCCAGAAACTAAAACCAAGCTGGAACTCTTGACTTTTCCCATCAACTCTTCCTCACATCCATCCTGTCAATCAAGACCGCACTCTGGGGTCCATCTGGCCATACATGGATTTCTCTCTCACCGCTACCACGTGGCCTTGGGTAAAGAAATGGAAGAGAGAAGACAGCCAGAGACTAATGCCAGCAAGAGCAGCTTAAGCAGGGGCCTGTGGACGATGGCAAGGACATCAATATTTTGGACAGTTTTGATGGGACTTTCTTTCCCCCTGTCCTGTTTGGCTGTTTGCTGCAAGCCCTCCTTCACAGTCTCTTTACTGCACTCGTGCCCCCTGCCTTTCAGTGTCTCCTCCCCTTCCCTGTTCTTTCCATTTAGACAATCTCTTCCCATCAAAACTCCACCTGAAATAAAAAAAGATTGTGTAACTCTCGTGACATCTGCAGCTATGGCATTCTACATTCCGCCTGGAGTGTTTTTTTGGGGTATCAGGACTCTGGCCCAGGGACTATGTGTCTGCTACTATTTATACAGTGGACTCTTGTACATTTCAAAGGAGGAATGCGGAAGTGCCTATCGACAAAATTCCATTAACTACTCGACTAGTCAATTAACTGCTAGTTAACATCCTTAGTTGCATCCCTATTCTACGCCCACAATATCAACTATGTACCATTTATCTCTTCTACCAGCAGAGCTCTGGACACAGGAGCATCAAACTTGGCTACTGATGGACAGGTTAAATAGAGGAACATATGAAACACTACTTTAATTTGTAAGGGAGGACACAAACCCCCACATACAGCACATAGAGTGATATTTACACACACATTTGGTTATTCTTCTGAACACACTACATAGAATAAAATGTATACAAGCAAAGAGGAAGTGCCTCTGAGGAACAGGCATTAAATGTGTCCTAAGCACTTCTGTGCCTGCGGTGCACATATAGTCAATAGTTATGCTGAGCGTGCTCAGAAGTGTGGTAATTTGCACTGGGGGGATTATGCAAGAAAGACTTTGTCAGGTTACCCCTTCTGTCAAGCCTAGGGAAATCAGTCACATGAGGCTGATACGCAGGGCAATTCTATTCTCCATTCCCCATCTTTACTATCATAGCCCAAAAGAACTGATTGTCCCAGGGAATAACTGACACTCTGCTAGTACATAGTATTTCCTTTCCCCTCACACAGCTATTTTCTTTCATAAATAGGATTGTACTTTTTTTTAGAAAAAGAATTGTAGCAAGAAAACAATATTTATTGAAAGCAGGACAAAGGCCAAGAGCAACTCCTAACTCTGAGCTAACCTCTCACTCTTATCAGGCCCAGAAAACATGCAGATGACACAGGCCCAATGTACGAATTGTTAGTTACATGCATTCTTATTATAGTGTGCTTGCAAAAATACATAACTTACAATAAAGGTTCCTAGAATAAGTATAATAATACACAACATCACAGCTGAAAAACTTGAGTATAAAAAGAATAGACGTGGCCAGTTGTATTTACATATGTATTTCATTAACATGACAGAGTATATCCATTAACTATGGTGTGAAAATTCACTGTACATATTCCTACAACTTTAAACCTTTCAACATGTATGCATGTGCACGCATGCATGTGAAAAGATTAACTGGTTACTTAGTAGGCAGCAGATTTATCAGCATGCTTACCTAGTAACTGTCCCTCTCCCAATCCCCCACCCCCAGCCATGGTGCAATGGAGCCAGCCTGACAAGCCCCCAGCCGGTGGTGGGCCAGTGGGGCTCAAAGAGCTCCATGCTTCTGGTGAGCTGGCCAGCAGGCTGGCCCCTGCCTGGAGGGCACTAGCCCTCCAAAGGTTAATCAGTTACCCTGCATAATTGTAATCATTTAACTGGTTAACTATTTTAATGGCGATTTATATTTGTGTCTTTAAATGTATGCCCCGTAAGGTGAGAGAATACTTATAAAGATGACCTTAGCTTTCTATTCCTATTCCTTTTATGCAGAGGGTTTTCTTAATCACAATGGTCCTGTCCTGTATTTTATAAACAGCAATTCCAACAAAGTTAGGTAAGCTGTGTGTGTGTGTGAACTTCCTTCAATTGCCTCTTCGGTTTTTTTTTTTTTTTTTTTTTAAAGTGCCACAAAGTTTTTCTCTTTCAAACACTTGGGGTACATCTACACAGCAGTGTTATTTCAGAATAACCAACATTATTCTGAAATAACATAGTTTTCATCTATGTTTCAAGCACTTATTTCGACAAAACGTCAAAATAATGTCAAGCTTGAGGACTTCTTACTCTGATTCCTGTAACCCTTGTTTTAAGAGGAGTAAGGGAAATCGGAGGAAGAGTGCTCTTTCTCAGACTTCCTGCTGCATAGACAGCACCAAAAACCAAAATAAGCTATTTTGACTTAAGCTATGCAATTGATGTAGCTCAAGCTGCACAGCTTATTTCAACTTTAGCCCAGCTGTGTAGACATACCCTTAGGCTATGTCTACAATGGCGCGATCTTGCGCCAGAGATATGCAAATGAGGCTAAGCGTGGAATATCGCTGCACCTCATTTGCATATCTAATGAGCTATCATTTTTGCAGAAGAGGCTCTTGCGCCAGAAGGAGCGTCTACACTGCCCCTTCTTGCGCAAGAAAAACCCTCTCGAGCAATGCCACTATGCTGATTATTTTCAGGAATAACGGCATTGTGCAAGAGGGTCTTTCTTGCGCAAGAAGGGGCAGTGTAGACGCTCCTTCTGGTGCAAGAGCCTCTTCTACAAAAATGGCGGCTCATTAAATATGCAAATGAGGCTCGGTGATATTCCACGCTTAGCCTCATTTGCATATCTCTGGCGCAAAATCGTGCCAGTGTAGACATAGCCTAAGGGTATGTCTACACAGCTGGGCTATGTCTACACTGCCACGATTTTGCACCAGAGATATGCAAATGAGGCTAAGCGTGGAATATCACCGAGCCTCATTTGCATATTTAATGAGCCGCCATTTTTGTGGAAGAGGCTCTTGCACCAGAAGGAGCGTCTACACTGCCCCTTCTTGCGCAAGAAAGACCCTCTTGCACAATGCCGTTATTCCTGAAAATAATCAGCATAGTGGCATTGCTCGAGAGGGTTTTTCTTGCGCAAGAAGGGGCAGTGTAGACGCTCCTTCTGGCGCAAGAGCCTCTTCTGGAAAAATGATAGCTCATTAGATATGCAAATGAGGTGCAGCGATATTCCACACTTAGCCTCCTTTGCATATCTCTGGCGCAAGATAGCGCCAGTGTAGACATAGCCTAGAGTTCACAAGATGGGCGCTCCTCAGACTTTCGGAGGCTCATAGCAGGAAGGTTTTCCTTCTGCATATTACTTAACATCCACGAAAAAGGAAAAATCGAAGGTGAGCAAAAACAATGAGGAGTGCTGTGACACCTTAAAGACCGACAGATTTATTCAGGCATAAGCATTTGTGGGTAAAAACCACTTCATCAGATGCATCTGACAAAGTGGTTTTTACCATGAAAGTTTATGCTCAAATAAGTCTGTCAGTCTTTAAGGTGCCACAGGTCTCCTTGATGTTTTTGCTAATTTATTTGAGTTTCACGGGCTGGAACCGATGCCTTGGATGACTGTGTACCTAATGAGGTGCATGGGTGAATTCAGACATGCATAACTGAAGACCACAAAGATGACGTAAGTTCTTAAACACTAAGGTAATACAAATAAGAATAATTTTGTCTAGAATAGATCATATATCATATTTCATGCTATTACCCAGCCAAGGCCAATGACTTGTGCTTTGCTATTGCGTACCTTCCAGTCTTGATTTGAAGGTGTCAAGTGGTAAAGAATCCACCACTTCCCAGAGTAGTTTGTTCTAGTGATTAATCATCTCATCCTCACTATTTAAAAAGTGTGCCTTATCTCCCATTTGAATGTGTCAGGTTTCAACTTCTAGCCACTGCTTCTTGTTCTGCCTTTCTCTGCAGGATTAAAGAGCCCTTTACTACCTGGTATTTTCTCCCTAAAACAGTACCTGTACACAGTTATCAAGTCACCACTTAATCTTCTTTCTGAGGAACCAAACAGATTAAGCTCTTTCTGTCTTGCTGTAAGGCATTTTCTCAGTGCTCAAATCCTTTCTGTAGCTCTTTTCTGCACTCTCTCCATTTTATCAATACGGGCAGTCCCCGAGTTACGCGGATCCGACTTATGTCGGATCCGCAGTTACGTATGGGGCTTTTCTCGCCCCGGAGGACAGGAGCCGCGGGACGCCCAGATGCGCCACGGTCCGCCGCCCCTGTCCTCCGGGGCAAGAAAAGCTGCTCCCCGTCTCCCTGGTCTGCAGGGAGACGGGGAGTAAAGCCTTGGAGCTTGGAGTTGAACAGGCAGAGAGCAAAGGGGCTCAGAGCCTGTGCTCCAGGGTTGGAGGAGGGCCAGAGACTGAGCATGACAGCTCTCTGCCTCGCAGGCAGCCAGCCAGAAACGCTCTTTTCAATGAAGTAAAAGTGAAAAGAGCTGTGAAGCAGGCAGCAGGGAAATTCCATTGTGGTCCCCCCAAAATAAAATCTTCCTTGAATGTGTTTCCAGCAAAATAATGTGTGTTTCTGATCTCTCGTCCTAGTAGGGACAATCCCCCCCCCCCAGAACTGTAAGGTATTTTGCAGACATTCCTATCTTCTGACCAACTCTCCTAAAGCTTAGCGAAGAGGAAGAGCAAAGCCCCTTTGTCGCAAAGAGCCCGAGCTGCACAGACAAGCGCCCCTATGCTGAGGGAGAAAGGAGCCGTGGGAATGACTCTGTGCTGCAGGCAGGCTCCGCCCCAGGGACACCCGCGCAACTGCCCCTGAGGGGAGCGGGGCCCCAGCCTGCCCCGCCCGCGGACTCGCACCCCGCTGTGGAGTCCGGAATTGGATGCGGGGAACGCGGGGCGCCGGGCCCGGAATGGCCCCAAGAACAGGTCCCCGCGCGGGGGGAGGGGCGCGGCGGTACCTCAGCGTGTTGAGCGGCGGGTGGCTCAGGCGGATCAGCGCCACGGCAGCGGCGACGCGCGTGCACCGCGCCGCCATCCCCGCCGCGAGCCAGCGCCGGACTCTGCCCGGGGCGGGGCCTTCCCCGAGCGGCCGGGCAAAGCCCCGCCCAGCCCGTGGTGACCCCGCCCCCCGCGTTCCGGGACAGACCCCACACAGACCCGCCGCACGCCACGCCCGGCCACAGTGTACAGCCCCCCCCCCCCGCTCTCCGCCACTGGTACAACCAGCCTTCCTACCCCCCCACCCGCTCTCCGCCACTGGTACAACCAGCCTTCCTACCCCCCCACCCGCTCTCCGCCACTGGTACAACCAGCCTTCCTACCCCCCCCCCGCTCTCCGCCACTGGTACAACCAGCCTTCCTACCCCCCCCCCCCGCTCTCCGCCACTGGTACAACCAGCCTTCCTACCCCCCCCCCCCGCTCTCCGCCATTGGTACAACCAGCCTTCCTACCCCCCCCCCCCCCGCTCTCCGCCATTGGTACAACCAGCCTTCCTACCCCCCCCCCCCGCTCTCCGCCATTGGTACAACCAGCCTTCCTACCCCCCCCCCCCGCTCTCCGCCACTGGTACAACCAGCCTTCCTACCCCCCCCCCCCCCGCTCTCCGCCATTGGTACAACCAGCCTTCCTACCCCCCCCCCCCGCTCTCCGCCACTGGTACAACCAGCCTTCCTACCCCCCCCCCCCCGCTCTCCGCCACTGGTACAACCAGCCTTCCTACCCCCCCACCCGCTCTCCGCCACTGGTACAACCAGCCTTCCTACCCCCCCCCCGCTCTCCGCCACTGGTACAACCAGCCTTCCTACCCCCCCCCCCCCGCTCTCCGCCACTGGTACAACCAGCCTTCCTACCCCCCCCCCCCGCTCTCCGCCATTGGTACAACCAGCCTTCCTACCCCCCCCCCCGCTCTCCGCCATTGGTACAACCAGCCTTCCTACCCCCCCCCCCGCTCTCCGCCATTGGTACAACCAGCCTTCCTACCCCCCCCCCCCGCTCTCCGCCACTGGTACAACCAGCCTTCCTACCCCCCCCCCCCCGCTCTCCGCCATTGGTACAACCAGCCTTCCTACCCCCCCCCCCCCGCTCTCCGCCACTGGTACAACCAGCCTTCCTACCCCCCCCCCCCCGCTCTCCGCCATTGGTACAACCAGCCTTCCTACCCCCCCCCCCCGCTCTCCGCCACTGGTACAACCAGCCTTCCTACCCCCCCCCCCCCGCTCTCCGCCATTGGTACAACCAGCCTTCCTACCCCCCCCCCGCTCTCCGCCACTGGTACAACCAGCCTTCCTACCCCCCCCCCCGCTCTCCGCCATTGGTACAACCAGCCTTCCTACCCCCCCCCCCCGCTCTCCGCCACTGGTACAACCAGCCTTCCTACCCCCCCCCCCCGCTCTCCGCCACTGGTACAACCAGCCTTCCTACCCCCCGCTCCCACCGCCACTGGTACAATCCCACCCCAGCTCACAGCGCACCCGATCCCCCCCTCACATCGCCACTGGTACAATCCCATCCCCATCCCCCCCTTCCCATCGCCACTGGTACAATCCCACCCCATCCCCCTTCACATCGCCACTGGTACAATCCCATCCCCATCCCCCCCCTTCACATCGCCACTGGTACAATCCCACCCCATCCCCCTTCACATCGCCACTGGTACAATCCCACCCCATCCCCCCTTCCCATCGCCACTGGTACAATCCCATCCCATCCCCCTTCACATCGCCACTGGTACAATCCCACACCATCCCCCTTCACATCGCCACTGGTACAATCCTACCCCATCCCCCCTTCACATCGCCACTGGTACAATCCCACCCCATCCCCCTTCACATCGCCACTGGTACAATCCCACACCATCCCCCTTCACATCGCCACTGGTACAATCCCATCCCCATCCCCCAGCTCACATCGCCACTGGTACAATCCTACCCCATCCCCCCTTCACATCGCCACTGGTACAATCCCATCCCCATCCCCCAGCTCACATCGCCACTGGTACAATCCTACCCCATCCCCCCTTCACATCGCCACTGGTACAATCCTACCCCATCCCCCTCTTCACATCGCCACTGGTACAATCCCATCCCCATCCCCCCCTTCACATCGCCACTGGTACAATCCCACCCCATCCCCCAGCTCACATCGCCACTGGTACAATCCCACCCCATCCCCCAGCTCACATCGCCACTGGTACAATCCCACCACATCCCCCTTCACATCGCCACTGGTACAATCCCATCCCCATCCCCCCCTTCACATCGCCACTGGTACAATCCCATCCCCATCCCCCTTTTCACATCGCCACTGGTACAATCCCATCCCCATCCCCTCTTCACATCGCCACTGGTACAACCCACCCCCTGGCTCACAGCGCACCTGGTACGATCCCCCCCCTCACATCGCCACTGGTACAATCCCATCCCCATCCTCCCTTCACATCGCCACTGGTACAATCTCCCCAGCTCACAGCGCACCTGGTACAATCTATCCCCCCCACATCCCACTGGTATAATCCCCCCAGTTCACGGCGCGCCTGGTACAATCCCCCCCCTCACATCGCCACTGGTACAATCTCTCCCCAGCTCACAGCGCACCTGGTACAATCTATCCCCCCCACATCCCACTGGTATAATCCCCCCAGCTCACAGCGCGCCTGGTACAATCCCCCCCTCACATCGTCACTGGTACAATCCCCCCCCTCACATCGCCACTGGTGCAATCTCTCCCCTAGGGTTGCCAGATGTTTTCAACTAAAATAGGGGCACACTTGACATTAGGTCACAATCTACATGACATCTTATCTAGAAAATAGGGGCGATTTCTATTTTCTCAATCTGTTTCCCAAACAGAAAGCTCAGATACTGGACTGTCTGGTTCAAAACCGCACACCTGGCCACCCTCCCCTCACATCGCCACTGGTACAATCGCCCCCTCACAGCGCAATTGGTACAACCCTGCCACACACACTCACATTGCTACTGGTACATCTGGAACTGGTGCCACTCACAGCACCTCCAATTCCAGACTCCAGTGGGCACAGCCCTTTCTGCTCAGCCTGCCCCACCCCCGTCTCCCTGCCTAGGGTAACCCCTCTGGCCCGGCCCAGCCTGCTCTGCACTCCCAGCTGCCTTGCTAAGCAGTCCCAGTTCCATCCTCCTTGCTCCCCCACCCCCATCTCCAGTTGCAGAGACAGAGGCTACATCCACCCCGTATTGAGCGACACCCCATCCACCTGGCACAGAGCCCTGAGAGGTGGCCAAGGCAGACAAATGTGGTGTGTCATGAGAGCTGCCATTCAAAGGGACGCTGCAACTGAGAGCCTGCTTGGAAAGTGTTTGGAGCACGAGGGTTATTTCACCCTGCAAAGAAATACAGAAACCACCAGCATAGAATACAGTGAACCCTCGTTTATCGCGGTAGATAGGTTCCAAACCCGACCGCGATAGATGAAAATCCGCGAAGTAGAAGTAGGATCCTCAAAGCCTCGGGGGAAGCCGGCGGGGGGGCATCCCAGGCGCGCCTGGGCTGCTCCCCCGCCGGAGCCCCTCCGCGGCTTTCAAAGCCTCGGGGGAAGCCGGCGGGGGGGCATCCCAGGCGCGCCTGGGCTGCTCCCCCGCCGGAGCCCCTCCGCGGCTTTCAAAGCCTCGGGGGAAGCCGGCGGGGGGGCATCCCAGGCGCGCCTGGGCTGCTCCCCCGCCGGAGCCCCTCCGCGGCTTTCAAAGCCTCGGGGGAAGCCGGCGGGGGGGCATCCCAGGCGCGCCTGGGCTGCTCCCCCGCCGGAGCCCCTCCGCGGCTTTCAAAGCCTCGGGGGAAGCCGGCGGGGGGGCATCCCAGGCGCGCCTGGGCTGCTCCCCCGCCGGAGCCCCTCCGCGGCTTTCAAAGCCTCGGGGGAAGCCGGCGGGGGGGCATCCCAGGCGCGCCTGGGCTGCTCCCCCGCCGGAGCCCCTCCGCGGCTTTCAAAGCCTCGGGGGAAGCCGGCGGGGGGGCATCCCAGGCGCGCCTGGGCTGCTCCCCCGCCGGAGCCCCTCCGCGGCTTTCAAAGCCTCGGGGGAAGCCGGCGGGGGGGCATCCCAGGCGCGCCTGGGCTGCTCCCCCGCCGGAGCCCCTCCGCGGCTTTCAAAGCCTCCGGGGAAGCCGGCGGGGGGGCATCCCAGGTGGGATGCCCCCCCGCCGGCTTCCCCGGAGGCTTTGAAAGCCGCGGAGGGGCTCCGGCGGGGGAGCAGCCCAGGCGCGCCTGGGATGCCCCCCCGCCGGCTTCCCCGGAGGCTTTTTAAAGTTTTGGTAACCGCTACTTCGTGGTTCGACCATCGCGGATTCACGTATATACATAATGTAATGAAAAAAGTCCGCGAAGTCGTGAATCCGCGATAGTCGAACCGCGAAGTAGCGAGGGTTCACTGTAACACCACACTGTGCTGTGCATGAGGCAGGGGTCCTCCCCACCAAGCCTCACAGCAGCGAAATGCGGTCACACACGTATGTGTAACAAAGAGACACAACACAATGAGATGCTATGATGCTCCACTCCTATATTTTATGGAAATGTGTTTTTGAATATGAATATGCAGAACTCAAATATGCTTTGTGCAAAACATGGCAAGTAATATATCATTCAAATGCATGTGATCCCCTGAGTGTGTATATTCTATTTGTAGGCAGGAATCATTCTTGAATGTGAAGTTAGAAATATTAAGTGGAAACCTGTTTTATTAATCTAGGTCTTCTAGTGAAAGCCTTTAGTGGTACTTAAGGAACTTGGGCTTGGTACTCATCTGTGAATGGTTTTGTTTTTCCTGTAATCTCCAATTGTGGTTGGTCTTACAAAGATATGTGACCATGCCACTTGATACTGGAATCCATCTTGAATTTGGTATTTTCCAGAGTGTGCGTGTGGGGGGTAGGGGGGAGAATTGAACAAAGGTTTCTCACCCTGGGGAAATTCTATTTAAGGGATGGAAAATAATCAATGATGGTCTTCAGCTAGCTTTTGAAACTCCCTCCCCACCCTAAGAGGATACACAAGAAGCTGTTAGACTCAGGCCAGAGAAAAGATCAGCTTTGATTGTAAGGATTTTTCCTGAAATAAAGAGTAGGGTGAGAAATATGATCTGTAACAGTATTTTTTAGGCTATGTCTACACTGGCATGATCTTGCGCAAGAACTCTTTTGCGGAAGAATTCTTGTGCAAAAACTCTTCCAGAAGAGAGCGTCTACACTGGCATGTGCGTTTGTGCAAGAGATGTGCTTTTGCGCAAGAGCATCCATGCCAGTGTAGATGCTCTCTTGTGAGAGAAAGCTCTGATGGCCATTTTAACCATAGAGCTTTCTTGCACAAGAAATTCATGTTGCCTGTCTACACTGGCCTCTTGCGCAAGAACAGTTGCGCAAGAGGGCTTATTCCTGAATGGGAGCATCAGAGTTCTTGTGCAAGAAGCACTGATTTAATACATTAGAACGTCAGTGTACTTGCACAAGAACTCACGGCCAGTGTAGACAGGCAGCAAGTTTTGCAGTTGCTTTTCCACAAGATCACACCAATATAGACACAGCCCTCGTGTATTAGGTTTAGCTGGCATGTCTTGTTTATTTGAGATTAGTAATCTGCTTTGATCTGTTTTCACATGCAATCACTTAAATCCTACCTTTTATACTTAATGAAACATTTGTATTGACAGGCCCAGCATAGATAATTGTTATGTGGAAGGAGCAACTACTGCATCTCTCTCTTTCCTTGATAAAGAGAGCAACTCTGAGCTTTCTCTGTGTCAAACTTTTATAAAGAGTAAAACTGATTTATTTGGGGGTTTGGTCTCTTTAGAGGGCTGTACTCTTGGATGCCATCAAGTTGCTACAGCTGAGCTCTCCCAGAGCTGTTATCAGCATCTGTGTTACTCTGCTGGGGGGCTGTTAGCCCAACTCTGTGCCTTGGCTGGGGGAAACCAGAGCTTCTGGCCCAGTAGCACAGGTTGGTAGGGCACCCCACAGAGCAGGTAGGCGGGGCTCAGTGGTGTGATCAGCACATGTGGTGACAAATTCAAGGGGACTTCTGTGATCTAACCCATCACAGATGCAACCCACTCCTCCCCACCACATTTGCAAAGAGCAAGGAGAGACATCCCATTCACCTGATATGTAACAATGAGATGTGGGCACAGGACAATATAGAGTCTCTGAGGCACAGAGTCATGTGATACAGTTCTCTTCCCCAGCCTCACCAACGAAGATAGACTTCACTCCCCAGACATTATCATACCATATGGAGCTCCCGGTAGAAGTGTGAGATACCAACCTGCACTCTAAGAAGAGCAAAGTGAGATGCAGACCTCAATTGCCACCGTACAAATGAGCTATGGAAATCACTTCTGAGATTCGAAGCAATAAGATAAAATTTTCCCACTTCTGACACAGAGCAATGAGACAATGATCTCACTGCTTCTGTCGAACAGCCCACAGCCATGTGTGGCATGTGAATTGCGAGCTGGGCGAGGCTAGCTCCTAGTCCTGCCCAGTCTGCAGCACTCCCTTCCAGGGACCAGCCTCACCACAGCCACTGGCCTCCACCCCAGGCTAGATTCCCTCAACCCCAAAGTGCTCCTAGCCCTGGAGTGGTGGTATAGCTGCCACAAGCACAGCCATAGAGCAGTGGGAGGGCAGGGAGCACAGCCAAGCTGGGGCCACCCCAGAGAGAAATTGGATCCATGCCATGTGAAATCAGGAGGCAGGAGTCTGGGGGTGGAGAGTAAGTGAGACCATGTCTGGCATAGCTTCCCCCAGCCTATGATCCCTGCTGTCCTGTACAGTACCAGAGCTCAGGTAGCACAGAAATATTGATGCTCAGATCATCACAAGGCAATGGTAACCATACCCTTCCTTCCCCGAGAGAGAATCCCTCCAACCCTTAGAACAAAGTTGTGTGCTATGTAGCCTCCTCTCGCAGCACAGAACCAACCAATATGGACTCCTGTCTTAGGCACAGAGATGTGAGAGCCAATGTTGTGCACTCCCTAACTTTGCTGTCTCCTACTCCATATGCTGCAGTTACTTTTCAAGTTCAAATGGTTAACAACAGTCACCAGTTCAAATTAAGCATTTTAGAGGTTGCCAGAATTATAGATTGGTGTTGCTGACTTTTTTTTTGGGGGGGGGTTGCGTTTTTTGTTTTTTTGTATGTACCTGTTGTACTAATTTCAACATTCTGAAATATTTGAAGCATCAGGTGGTGGCTGGGTTAGTCTGCACAGGATAAATTTAAAAAACAACAAATGGTCTGGTAGCACTTTATAGACTAACAAAACATGTAGATGGTATCATGAGTTTTCGTGGGCACAGCCTACTTCTTCAGATGACTGGAGTTTTGAGTTTAGGATGTGTGCAAAATAAATTGGGTCTGCACATCCCAAACTTAAAACTCTGGTCATTGGGCTGTGCCCACGAGAGCTCATGATACCATCTACATGTTTTGCTAGTCCTTTAAAAACTGGAAGCCAAATCCCAGTGAGGAAATCAGAAAGGAGCATAAATTCTGACAAGTCAAATGTAAACCTAAATAAGGCAAACCAAAAAAGAATCTGAAAAGCAATTAGCAAAAGACCCCAAAACTAAGAGCAAAGTGTATATCAGAAGCAGGAAATCTGCTAGTCAGTGCGGCCATTGGACAATTCAGGTGCTAAATGAGAACTCAAGGAAGACAAGACCATTGTGGAGAAGGTAAATGAATTATTCACATATGTCTTCACTGAAAAGGATGTGAGGGAGATTCTGGCATCTGCAACATTCTTTTTAAGTGACAAATCTGAGGAACTGTCTCAGATTGAGGTGTCAGTAGAGGAGGTTTTGAAACCAATTGATAAATTACACAGTAATAAGTCATCAGAACCCCCGAAGTTCTGAAGAAACTTAAATATGAAATTACAGAATTACTAACTGTGGTAGTACATGACTGGAGGATAGTTAATGTGACGCCTATTTAAAAAAAGGCTCTAGAAGCTATGCTCGCAACTACATACAATCAAGCCTGTAATTACCAGTATTGTCAGTATTAGGCAAATTGGTTGACACTATAATGAAGAATAGAAATATCAGCCACATAGATTAACATGATTTATTGGGAAGGAAGCAACATGACTTTTGTAAAGGGAAATCACACCTCACCAATCTATTAAAATTCTTTGGAGGGGTTGACACTAGTAGACCAGATGACAGCTCATGCCAAGTACTCTGTGCCTCAACTGAACACCATCAAATCCACAGTTGGATAAGTCTGAGTCATCTGTAGGATAGCTTTGCTAAAATAGGCATTAGACTTGTAACAATGTAGGAAGCCGGGGTGGCAGGCAGGTGGCTCTGCAGAGCCAGCATGCACAGGAAGCCAGCTTAAAAGCCAGCTCCCTGCACATATTGGCTCCTGCCTCCTCTCCCCTTGCTGTCTCTGATACAGAAGCAGCAAAGGAGGGGAGTGCGTGTAGTAGGATTAACTGATAAACTCAGGTTTATTGGTTAATTGAGTAGTTGACTACATGTTGACATCCCTATGTCAGACTCTCATCTGCCATTGTCAATCAAAAATATGCTTTAATGGGTCTGAGCTTTGAAAAACTGCTCTCTTCACTTGATATTGTGACTGGCACTGTGAGCAGACTTTTCAAAGCTATCAGCACTTTAGGAAAAGTGTGTTTGAGTTCCACATCTGGAATTAATTGGAGAATTTAGAGTGGAAAGTGCTTCCTGTGTTACAAATAATGGATGTTGTCCAATTCAACATAAAGGTCTTTATCTCTGATGTCTCAATATTTCCCATATGTTAGAGACCAGTGAAGGTCTGTACAATTGTTTAAGAGTGTTTTCCTGTCTGCAGGCAGTTAAGTAAAGTCATACCACACCACACCCACACCAGGTCTTTTTGTGGTGCTTAATTTCTAAACCTTTCTTTGATGAACACTTGAGCAGTGTAATTACACCTAGAAAGTGAAAGCAATAATTTGGCATTCTTGTACAATATTTTGCAACAAAATCAAAACACTGTTAGTTGATTTTGATGTCCATCCTGTGTCTTTGAGAAGTGTTGCTTCTGCTCATTTACTGGAAATGTCATATCCTCAATTTAGCCCAGTCCTTTCAATATTGTATGATCAATATTGGAAGTTTACAATCATAGAATTATAGAATCCTAGAGCTGGGAGGTCATCGAGTCCAACCCCCTGCCCAAAGCAGGACCAACCCCAACTAAACCATCCCAGCCAGGGCCTTAAAAACCTCTAGGGATGGAGATTCCACTACCTCCCTAGGGAATCCATTCCAGTGCTTCACCACCCTCCTAGTGAAATAGTTTTTCCTAATATCCAACCTAGATCTTTGCCACTGTAACTTGAGACCATTGCTCCTTGTTCTGTCGTCCCTCACTACTGAGAACAGCCTCTCTCCATCCTCTTTGGAACTTCCCCTCAGGAAGTTGAAGGCTGCTACCAAATCCCCCCTCACTCTTCTCTTCTGCAGACTAAATAAGCCCAAATCCCTCAGCCTTTCCTCGTAGATCATGTGCTCCAGCCTGCTAGTCATTTTGGTTGTCCTCTGCTGGGTTCTCACCAATGCGTCCACATCCTTTCTATAGTGCCCCAACTATAGAACTGGGGGCCCAGAACTGGACACAATACTCCAGATGTGGCCTCATCAGTGCCAAATAAAGGGGAATAATCACTTCCCTAGATCTGTTGGCAATATTCTTCCTAATGCAATCTAATATGCCGTTAGACTTTTTGGCTACAAGGACACACTGTTGACTCATATCCAGCTTCTCATCCACTGTAATTCCCAGGTCATTTTCTGCTGAATTGCTACTTAGCCAGTTGGTCCCCCAGCCTGTAACAATACTTGGGATTCTTCCGTCCCAAGTGCACTTGTCCTTGTTGAACCTCATCAGATTTCTTTTGGCCCAATCTTCCAATTTGTCTAGGTCACTCTGGACCCTATCCCTGCCCTCCAATATATCTACCTCTCCTCCCAGCTAAGTGTCATCCGCAATTTTGCTGAGGATGCAATCCATCCCCTCATCCAAATCATTAATAAAAATGTTGAACAAAATCGGCCCTAGAACTGATCCTTGGGGTACTCCACTTGAAACCGACCATTAACCAGCCATTGAGCTGTTGATCGCTATCCTTTGGGCCCTACAATCTAGCCAGCTTTCTATCCACTTTACAGTCCATTTATTCAAACCATACTTCCTTAACTTGCTGGCAACAATATTGTGGAAAACCGTATCAAAAGCTTTGCTAAAGTCAAGGTACATCACATCCACTGACTTCCCCACGTTCACAGAGCCAGTTACCTCATCATAGAAGCTAATTAGATTGGTCAGGCATAACTTGCCCTTGGTGAATCCATGTTGATCATCAGCTACAGAGCAGGATCTCTGTGGGGTACAATTTTCCTTACTGCTTTCTATGTCATAATGAAAGGTTGTCTCTCCTTTATTGTTTCTCTTTTTTTTTCATGTAAGCCAGATTTTAACTTCCCATTGCTCTTCTTTTTGTGTGAGCTACATTCTTCTTTATCATCATTTTCCTTTACATTGCCAGAAAAGCCAGATGAGTCTCGATTACTTGCCTCCCATTTTCATTCCTTATCTTCAGATAAATCGGTTAGTTCTGGCCTTAGTGATAGCATTTCTGCCATTTACACTTTGCTCCTCAGTTTCTCCTGCCAGGCATGGTTGGTGCTGCCTCAGTCCGGGTCTGTGTTCTATTTCAGATATTTGCCCATCAGCCTCCCTGGGCAATTTATCCCAGTGCTTAACCTCCCTGACAGACAGAAAAAAAGACAGAACTATGCAGCACTTTAAAGACTAAAATGGTGCATGGTCCTGTCTTTTGTTTCAGCTAGACCAGACTAGCAGGGCTACATCTCTATTACTATCCTGACAGGCAGGGAGCTCTTCCTACTGTCCAACCAAACCTCCCTTGCTGCAGTGTAAGCCCCTTGCTCCATTTCTCTCCCTTCTCCTTGTACCCCCCTTTGAGAGACTTGAACGCTGCTGTCAGGTCCCCTCCCCAGACCGACCAAACCCAGGGCGCCCCCAATCTGCTTTCATGGGAGGGGGGGACTTGCTGGGTCGGGGGCCCCTGTTCCCAGAAGGGGCGGGGCCTCATGCAGAAGGGGCGGGGCTGGGAAGCTCTCAGCCCCCAGCCAGCCCCAGGTACCCGCCAGCCTGGGGCGGGGCGAGCCGCTGTCACAGTGGTCCGCAGGTACCCGAAGGGAGGGGCGCTCGCTCAGCGCTCTGATTGGCCGACCCTGGGCCAGCGCAGGGCTGGGATTGGAGGGGGGGGGGGGGCGCTGTGCGCGTGACGGAACCACAGAGGGAGCCCCCGAACGATTCCGCGCCTTCCCCGCTGCCCGACCCTTGTAGTGCGCACGCGCGGGGCGCAGCTGGCTCTCCAGGTGTCACGGAGCCGGCAGTGACGGGATGGCTCGGGCTGGGGACAGCGCCTGGCCGTGCGGGGAGGAAATGACGCGTGCGTTGACGCAGCAGGTAACGTAGCAGGTGGGAGCGGCGGGCTGAGGCGGGGTGCGCGTGGCCCCCCATTCGGGCTAGGTAACGTGGGGGCGCCCGCGCGGGCGGGGGGAGGGGCGGAGCGAGGCGGGTGGGCACGTTAGGGGCGGGGCGGCGCAGGTGGGCGCGCGGGGACGGGGGCAGCCTGAGGGGAGTGGGCGGGCGGAGGCGTCCCTGGGGCTATGGGGGTGGGGGCCCCCCCGCTCTTCCCTGTCAGTCCCTCCCCTCAGACATTAACCCAGTCCTGGAGCCTCGCGGCTCTTGGTAACAGGAGGGTACAGCCACATATCGTGCAAGGCTCAGCCCCCTGCTTCTTAGAGACACCTGATTTCCTTATTGTCACCTCTCCTGGCATCCCTGCATGGCAGTTTAAAAGCTGCCCCCCGCCTCACCTGTCCGTTTCCATGTCTGGATTTCTTTCAAGTCTCATCTTACCTCTGAATGTCCTGGGTTTATACTGCTTGGTTTTAGGATAACGTCTCTGTCATGTTTATTAATTAAGTTACTGATATGTACTGTCAACTTTACCTTCATCTGAATGTAGTCATTTTGGGTGAGAATTTCCTTCCTTAAATTAAGAAAACTTCATCTATGACTCTGAAAGAGAGAAAGAAAGAATGCTGCCATACAATGTTTCTAATGATTTAAAGATATGCAATATCAGTCTTAAATTATTAAACTTTAACTGGCTTTAATGGGAAATCCACTGGTAGCACAAAACAGGCAGAATGTACTGGCCAATATAGCTGAGTTATGGCTATTTTAAAATTACTGGAACAACGCAAAGCATCCAAAGTGAGTCAGGTCCTTACTTTTCGATTGATTTTAATGGTCTGTTTTAGTGAGACTGCTGCTGTGTGCAGCTGGGACAGGGAGAGACCAGTCTGAGTCACAGTGTGTCTTTGGCTTAAGGTATAGACCTGTGCCACAGTATCAGTTCTCCCAAGCAGTGCTGCTTTAATATGCTGTGAAGCTGAGATGCAGCAGTACCACGAGGACAATAGTGATGCCTAAACTAGCATGCAGTCATCAGCTCCTTAAAGAGACGTGACAGTTGGGCCAGTTCATCTGCCAGTGAGAACTCTTGAGATCTGTGTTCAGCTTCAATCATACCACAGCTCACCACAACCAATAGAACTATCATATATAAAGCTGCTGCAGAGGCAGGGTAGTGACTGGTTGATTTACCTCTGGCATAATGGCCCCACTTAGTTACCTGAATTTATCTGTAGCCTATATAACAATTAGAACGGTTGTTAACCACTTAGTGAAATTGAAACTTATTTGTGAGATTTCGATTAGTTCAAATAATATGGAAATTTGAAGTGTCTCTGTAATACAGAAAATCCTGATCCGGGATGCTAAATTTGATAAAATCTTTTAATGGTTTAAATTAGTTAATAAACTAAGATTTCCTTGTCAACTCTTGGAACATGTTACTTTTTCTCAAAGAATAAATGCATAAATTTGGGGTGGCAGAGGATATGTTGCACTTTTCATACAAAACAGATTGAATCCCTGCTTTAAGTATAACACAAAACTCAGTTTTCACTATGGAGTTATGATCAGCACTTTCATAATATAGACACGCTATAAGCATATTGTTGCTTTTTTGATACCGTGTTCCTGGTGCACAAAATAGTTGCAGTATACAATGGCCTTATCTCTAGGAAACAAATAGGTAGAGAACTGGCAAAGCTTGTTACTAATATCATGTGAATTAGCTTTTGTTCTTCTCCTAGTTGAACATTTGGTTGCACAGTGGTTTCCAGAATACAATGTTTTAGGTTACATATACTGGAGGATAAAGTATGTCAATTCACTTGAGCCTTATTTACACAGGTGATGCTTAAAAGAACCAGTATTTGTTTGGTCAGAATATTCTACAAATACTGGTTCATCTGAACCTGTGGGAGCTCTAATTTAGACAAGGTTCTGGCTGCTGAATTTGTTGAAAAGCAGGTTTTACTAAAATAGTGGGTAGGTGTTGGAATCAGCTGGAACCTTGTATGCTGTCTGGTTCCCGCTGCTTCTAACCCCTTTTTTTGCTGAACCAGTATTTGAACTGGCTGGAATATTTTGTAAATTTCCCTAATGTAAATATGACCTTGCATGTTGCTGCCTTCTTCTATGAAATCCTTGGTCTCTCAATTTTGACTTGTGAAATTTGAGCTTGAAGAGCATTGCTGTCTTTCAGTTAAAGCTGGAAATGCAGGATTTGGGAGAACTGTACTGTCGCACAATCTGTATAATTTTCCCTATCTCTAATACATTGATACTTTATTAAGAATTTTGAGATCTTTAAAGGAAACGTGTTAAATATACACAAAACTGTCACTACTGTTATGAAAATCACTATTATAGTACTAATTTTTGTCAAGGCATGCTGTGTGGAAGGATTCGATTTTTTTATTGGCAAATATCAGTAAATATTGATTTCACTGTACACAGGCCAATGCTTTTTTTTAATTCAAAGCATCCCAGCAGACAACTGTGGGGGGGAAGCTAGCTCCCAACTCTACCCCTTCTTGGGGGACCCCAGAGGTGGCCCATGACCAAGTACCAAAATTCATGAAGTGGCCCCACTGTGAAATTATTGCTCACCCCTGCTCTTGAGGATCAAACAGGACCACACCTGGGTTATATTAAAACCCTGAGGCTATGTCTACACTGCAGACTTCTTGTGCAAGAACTGTTTTGCGCAAGAGTTTTTGTGCAAAATGTCTTGTGCAACAGCATGTCCACACTGCCATGGACGCTCTTGCGCAAAAGCACATGGCAGTGTGGATGTTCTCTTGCACAAGGAAGCTCTGATGGCCATTTTAGCCATAGGGGTTTCTTGCGCAAGAGGGCTTATTCCTCGTGGGGAGAGGAATAACTCTTGCGCAAGAAGCCCTTTGTTCCGACGCTTTACTGTAAATTTACTTGTGCAAGAACGTGCTTGCAGTGTAGACACTCTGCAAATTTTTGTGCAAGAATGGCTGTTCTTGCGCAAGAAGCCTCCAGTGTAGATGTAGCCAGAGTGTGGCTCTGCCAATATTGGTTCTATCTTCTGGACCTCTTATTGGCGATTCCAATCTTACTCTTGTTGCATCTGGATTTGATCTCTCAGGACCATTGTCAGTTGCTCTGCCTGGACCCTGGGTCCTTTCATGTAATGGCCTGGAAACTACAGGGTTAAATCCCAAAAGCAACTTTGCTACTAGGTAGCAGAAATGCTTCCATCAAGGCCACCTGTCTGTCAAAATGGCCGTGATTCTCTCTCTGGGCTTGTTAGTCTGGTGCATTTATCCATCCAAAAAATACCCAACTACCTGCTGCTCCTGAAACAGCAAGGGTTAGTGATTTCCTCTGTCAAGGCTCACCTAGTAGCAATATCAGCTTTCCACTCGCTTTGTGAATAACTGTCCTGTTTTTCCAATCACATGCCAACTAGATTCCTTAAAGGCTGGGAAGGACTGTACCTTCAACAAAGGGAGTCTGTTTTTCCTTTGGAACTTGAACTTAATTTTGTCTAAACTTATAGAGTCTTACATTTGAGTCTGTAATAGAGTGCTCCTTATTACATCTTTCATAGAAGGTGGTCTTCCTAATTGCAATCATTCTGCCAGAAGGATCTCCAAACTGCTTGCCCTCACATCTGAACCACATTGCACAGTCTCTTTTAGAGAGTAGGTGGACTTATACCCTTATCTAAATTTTTTATCTAAGGTAGTTTGAAATTTTCATATCAATCAATGTACTTACCTGTATTTTACCCCACTTCACATGCAAATAAGGATGAGCAATGGCTATACATATTGGATATTAGGCAAGTCCTGGCATTCTATGTTGACAAAACCAAACCATTTCGGTGGTCCATCCTTACAGTTCATGGTCACAATAGGCAGGGCTTGTCAAATCAGTGAAACTACTCACCTGTGACAAGTAGATTTCAGCCGGTCGCCCTGTTCATCGGCGGCGCACACATGCTCAATGCAGATCTGGCGCATGCGCAGTGCGGGGCTGGCGAGTAGATTTCGCCACAGTTTGTCAAGCCCTGGCAATAGACATAATGAACAATCTTCTGCTCTCTGAAAAGAGAGTTTCAGCTTAGATAACTTCTTACATCCCTGCATGTTAGGATCTGACAGACATCTTTCCTCCAGACAAACTGATTGCCTACTCGACAAGATTACAAACGTGCTTTGATGCTTTCCTAGCACAGATCTTTATCCTAGACATTTGCAGAACAGCAACTTGCTCTCCTCTCATTGTGCCATCACTCAATATTCAAGAGATGATGCCGAATTTGGTTGGGTTGTACTCCCGTCTGTGTGTACATGACTTCTGATCCCTTTACCTGTATAACTGAGGGTCACTAAGTGTGGAATGTACACATGTAATCACTCCATGACTTAATAATGGTTGCTAACCTTTCATAACTGTTGCACATCTCCATTCCACAGTCTGCCCTCCTCTCCCTCCGCATTGGAGTGTCTGGAAAGAGGGAACTGAGGGGCTCAGTGTCAGGTTCTTTATACAAAGCAAACAGGGCCTGGCAGCAGAGAGTGCTCAAGCTGCCCCAGTGGGTACCACCGAGGGGGAAAATGTCCAGTGACTCTGGTATGGGATGTGCATGCACCAAGAGTCGAATTGACACATGCAACATATCTTGAAGAACAAAAGGATAGTAACGTTTTTTTCCAATCTACCAGATAAATGTAGCCCACCACAAGGCTTCAGAATTTCACTTGTGACAAATAGGAAGCTTTTCTGGCTGAATTGCATCAAGTATATGCAATCTAAGATTTAATTGGATAGCTCAGATATATTTCTAGCTCTTATTAAGGCAAAGATAACCATTTACATATAAATCAAGTGTATTATCTTCAATCTGACAACTCTGTGTTTCTGCCACTGCTGTGTTTTCTTGCAGACCACTGCAAACTGATAGTAAGGATTCAGTGCTGCTCTTGGGACTCCCAGGGGTATTAGTGAAACTGAGCATTAAGTCAGTTTCATGGTGCTACTGTTTGTGGAGTCTCTGTGCAGCATTTTAGGCACCAAAGCATTACTGAGATCTAAAAACAGACTGCAGAATGGATAGAATAGGGGACTTCTTCCTTTCCCTGTCAAAGGGACTCTGGAATGGGAGGGGGAAGACATGGACAACTCCTCCCTTCCAGTGGCCTGTGGTTACTTCAAACTGGTCTGATGCCTGCATTTACCCTTGTGCCTAGTAGGTATGTTAAATTTTGTTTAATCAACTAATTGACTAGTCAGTGGAATTTCTCTCTACTAGTCAATTAGTCAATAAGCGGGGGAGCCCTAGGAGCTAATCCCGCTGTAGCTCTGCCTTTTAAATGTATTAAGAGCCATCAGGAACAGCTGATTCCTGGCTCGCACCTGGTCTCCTTCGCTGTTCACTAGCCTTTTAACTGTATTAAGAGCCTACCAGCTCTTAATACGTTTAAAAAGCAGACACACAGCAGCTGAGACTGTGCGCGAGACTCCCCACTACCCCCCAGTCTGTCTTGCCCTCTGTGGAAGTGGTGCTGGAGGGAACTGGCTTACATGCCGGTTCCCCCCAGCAAGGGTGAGGGGGAGAATCAATTAGTCAAGGGACTAGTTGACTATCTGATAAGCTTATACTTACATCCCCAGTGCCTAGGGTTGGAGGAACTGAGAGAAACAATGTTTTGTGACAGATTGCATTGTGTCCTTTGGACTCGGGCCCCCCAAAAAATTAGTACAAGCTCTGGCTCACTAAGAAATTTTTTGCAACTGGGTTATTTTCCTCTTTTGATTCTCATTTTTTATAATTAAAAGGTGGTGCAGTTTAAGGCAGAAGGCTGGTCTTGTTTTAAGCATAAGACTGTGTTGGGAGGTTTGGGTTTTATTCAGTCACTTCCAAGGGTTTCCTGGGATCTCAAAACCATTTTAATCCCTATTCCTCATTTTCTCTAAGGGCTCGTCTACATTGGCCCCTTTTCCGGAAGGGGCATGCTAATTTTTCAGATCGTAATAGGGAATAAGAGATCCTCCGGAAAAGGGCTTTTTTCCGGAGGATCGGGCCGGATCGGGGCCAGTGTAGACGCTCTTTTCTGGCTTTTCTAAAATCCGGAAAAAAGCGGTGGACATTTTTATTTAAATGCCGCGGGGGATATTTAAATCCCCCGCGGATTTCCCTATTACGATCTGAAAAATTAGCATGCCCCTTCCGGAAAAGGGGCCAATGTAGACGTAGTCTTTCTGTAAAGTGGAGATGTGTGGCCTAGAGAAGCATATTTCATTAATGTTTAGGAAATGCCTTTTCACTTGGTAGAGATGTTGGGAGGGAAAGGGTGATGCGTTACATGTTTTGTCTTCCAGTGCACTTCATCACCCCCATTCCCGTTTATTAGCAGTTTGATTTGTGAGCTCAGTACCATGATGCAATGTTCATTCCCATGCAGAGGTGAAAATAAGCGGTTATGCCCTGGTTCACTGTTCTGGCAAGAGCTGGCCGAGCTGCGGCAAAAGCCAGCAGAGAGCTATTTAAAGAGCTGGCAGGGACCCAGGTTGTAATAGGGCTCTTTAACTTAATTTAACGGGCTCAGGTTGTCAGTCCCACTCCTAGTACTTCATGACAATGAATGAGTTGCAACTCTCAGTTTGAGAACCCCTGATCTAGACTGACCACCTCCATAATATTGTTTAAAACTCTCTCTTTATACTATCTGACTAAAAATCCCTTTTCAAAGTCACACACAGGTTATATGCACTCTTGGTGCTTGTGATAATGCTGTTTTTTCTGGTGTCTTCAGAGTCTTTCAGGAAAGCCAGGATATCATGGGCTGAATTTCTAGTGTAAAAATACAAGCCAAAGGAAAGAGAAACTGGGTGTGGTAGAGTGGAGGTAGAGTGTGGAAATAGCTTCTTGGTCTCCTTTACATAAAATAAACAAGAAAACACAATTCTTTCCTCTGCAGATCATCTTTAATCAGGGGTCTGTGTATTCTAAGAGTCCGTCTTTGCAGGATTCATACCTTACTGCAGAATTGTGTTCTAAAATTTCCACTTTAAATGTAAAGAATGTTTCTCGCCTTCTGGCTGCAGAGAACCTCGAACATTTTTTACTGAGTGACAGAAATATCTTCCTGAGTTTCTATGTAGCCTGAAATAAGAAGTGTCAGTTGCCCTTTTAACTTAATAGGTTATTAACTTTGAAACCTAAAAATGACAGAGCTGCAATGTGGAAAACTGAAATTGTGGGAACAGTATAAAATGAGTTTTAATATCCATCTGAATATCACAGAGGTTGCTGCACTGACTATATTAATTGTTCTTCTACTTAATGTATTAAGATTTTCCATTTAATAGGTATGCGAAGCTTTCTCAGAACTCCCAACAGCAAATGCAGAATGTAGGGACCTTGCTTGAGAATGTAGATCCATTTTACTGTGAAGTGAATGAGGTCTTGCTTTGAGCAGGCAGGACTAGTTTGGTTCAGCTTGTGCAGATAATGATAAATTTTGTTAAAAAACTGTGCATTAGCCCTGGTGAATAGCTTTTTGAATAACCATTTGTAACACAGTTTGGCCTTAGCGGAACATATCCTATGCTTTAACTTGGTTTGGGTGCGGCCAAATTAAATTACTGTCAGACTAGGTTATTCTGCAAGCAAAATGTGACAGTCCGTACTCTTCTTGTGACTAGAGACTGTTTTGCTATTGATAGCCTTGGCACAGTTTTTCGCACTATTCAGTCTATAATTTTGTTGTCCTATCCATGCTGTAAACAAAAGACAATCACCATGTAGTGTGAATGGAAATAGCATGGTCTCTCTAGATTTACATGCTGGCATCATTAGAATAGTCCAGGAGACCCTAGGAAAACCAAATGGCGCAGAACTACACTACAGTTTTTTAGCAGTATGTGAAATTGCAGTGTTCAAAATTAAAAACCTAAAGCCACGTATATGTAAACAAATGAAGTGTGAGAGGCAGCAAGAGCTACAAGTGTTGAGACTAATGTTCTGTTTCTGCCTTTGCCACTGAACTGTGAGAGACTTCGGGGGAAGTGCCTTCCCCTGTCTTTTACTACCAGTTTGTAGTGCACCTAATGCAGTGGGTACCTGCGCCCATTTGAGGCCTCAGCATGCAACTGTAATAAACTAATTATAGAATATGCAAACATGAAGATGACAGGGTTAACAGAAAACCTCTTCTTGTCCCAACAGAATTGTTGTTCTGAACTGAATAATTGTCTACTTTGATTTGATTTGAGATGAATTTTTATGGATCCAATCAGAAAACAGAATAAGTGCAATGTGTACGTAACCGTGTATGTTTCATTGGAGATAAATACATTAAATTAGCATTCTTTACAGATCTCCAGAATACGAATTTCTGGGAGGAGTATCAAACAGATTTAATCCAGAGAAACACATGGACCATTAAATCTTTCAAAAATGAGCCAGTTCACAGTTTTCCACTGGAACCCACAGTGTCTTGAGGAAGGTAAGGGGTTATTTTTGTTTGCTCTCTCTGGCAGGTGAGCCCTTCAACATTTCAGGGTCTTGATCATGCAGAGTGATTAGGGTATGTAGACCCTCACATTAGTGCACATTGCCTTTGGCTTTCTGAAGGAGTGCTTTCTGTTGGCCTTGGTATTTGAAGAAAGAAAATGTTGGGTGACTAAATCTTTTCCTCTAATGTCTCTGTGATTCTTTTTAATAATGATTAATTAAATGCCTTTTATTTAATGGTATCATGCCTCAGTCAGATCAATTTTATATTTTTTCATTTTGGAACACTGAAAATGTATTTCTTTACTGAGTATTCATTGAAAAGGGGCTACAGTGTACTTTTGTGTTCCGATATTGTGCTTGAAAATATTATTTTTTTTCCAAGAAAGCTGCATACACTTTCCTGTAAGCTCATGAGAGAAGTTATTTTGTAGCTTGAACTGTGAAATGTATTTAGAATGTTTTTAAATAGAATTAGCATTCTGAGCACTGTGTCAATGGTATATAAACGGTAACATCATAGGCAATACTAGTTGTAGGAGAAGGCTCACTATTCAAGATTGTAAATTAGTTTCCTTGAGTATGGAAAGTAACATCTGAGTAAGCTAAACTTAATCAAAATAATGATAAAAACACTGTAGAGCTTGCAGTTTCTTAGGGTATACTTCTAGTCCAGTGTTTCTTAAACTTTTTAAGACCAAGGAACACCAAACAATAATTTTTTTTTATGGGGAACATCAAGGATTTTTTGTTGAGCCAAAAAAAGTCACCTGCCCCTTTAAGGGTGGCCATTTTGAATTGTGTTCTCCACGGCACACCTCTGATTGCCTCGTGCCGCGGAACACAGTTTAAGAAACACTGTTCTAGTCAGTCTGTTTGGATTGTAGGCAGCCAATTGTTAAGCACCCATTTAAAATCCTTAAAATTGGGAACGAACAGAAAATAAAATACAGCCAGTGATCGATTTATATTCTGAAGCAGGAGGGTTTATTTCCTTTCTGATGTAATTGTGGATGTTCTTGTGTATCCATATAGATTACTCTTACCAAGCTCTTATCTCAGACCAATGAATTTCACAGACTAATTATGCATGGATTGTAATAAAAATCGTGGGCTCAGCAGTAGTAGAAATGAGCTTCAGGAACCGCTATATTTTGGTTGACACGGAATTAAATTCTTGACTACGTGTCCCATGAGTCTCTTCAGAACAGCAGAGATGTGAAATCTGCAGTGGCTTGGCCAAGTTCTTCTAGTTGGTGACTGCATTCAGACAGGCTACTTACCCTTCCTTTTCCATTTCAGTTAGACATGCTGGCTAAGATATAAAACACATAATTGAATGGGAGCGGTTGGGTGCAGAGCACTTCTGAAAGTCAGGCCTAAATATGGACTTAGGATCCCATATTTTGAAAATCTTAGCCAGTATTCTTCACTTCCTGTCCTAAACTGTTCTAAATGTTTGTATGCTGTGGTAAACAGCGGCAACATCTTGCCTAAGAAATAGCTGCATTTTAGTGAGGGATAAAGACTTACAACTCTTTAGGATCTTTCAGACTGACTGCTGTTACATTTATTTAACATTATTAGTAATTACTAATATTACAGACCTAGCATAGGTGGGTTTTTTTTTCTAATTTTACGTTTCTTTAAGAAGTTTTTAACCCTAAAGAAGTTAGGCAATTGTAGCAGCAAAACTAGTGATTTGTGGGCTTCTGAAGTAAATATGGATGATTCCTAAAACATAAATTTGAAAGGAATGTTAAATATTTGCCTGGGGATGCAGTATATTTTCTCAGCACCTTGGATACTTAATACAGAGCAGGTTAGCAGCTAGGACAGAGAGACTGCAGAACAATTTTCCTTGTCCCAGTTAAGTCAAGAACTATTACAACAGTAGTAATAAGCTCACCACAAGATGGACAAAAGGGTGAGGGGAGTGTCAGCCTACAGCTCGTGCTGGTGAGAGGAGGAAAAAGAGAGTCTGCATGAATGCACCAGTAAGGCAGAACTTGGCATTGGAGACACAAATTGTGAGGCGTTGCACATACCAGTGCAGACACAGGAATACTATAAAAGCATCTAGAGAGATCAGGAATATGATGGACAGTGTGAATCTCCCACTTCTCAAATGAGATTCAACTTGGAAAAATCCATCGGGGAGACAGTAAATAATAATAAATACAGAAGTTAAATGAGAAGGAGAAATCTGTAAAAAGATAATATTGAAAGAGATGTAGGGGGCTAATGGAGACCAAATGTAAATGAGAGTTTGCAGCACTCCATGGTAGTAAAAGGCAGATGCAATATTTGGGCTGCCATGCACAAGGGCATCATGTCACAGAGCAAGAAAGATTAGTCTTTCCTCGCTCCAGTGTGAACACACCTATAACACTATTTTGTATACGGCATTAGGTTGTAGGACCTTGAGTACAAGAAATAGACTGATAAACTAAAGAGTTTTAAAACTGCAGCACGAGTTATCAGGTGACTGGGGAGATTGATTTATGAGGAATGATTAAAATGGAGATGAAAGTCAGCCAGTGCGCCTTGGTGTGGCACTCTGGCAAGAAGCCGGCTGGCGGGCTGGGGCACTCAGCTGCAGTGGAAGAGGTGGGGCACTCCCCACCTGGCTTCCTGCAGGCTGTTGTGCTCAGCAGCACGCAGCCAGGCAGGCTAAAGGGGATGGCTGGGATACCAGGTCCCTGTTGCTTTTAATGCTTCCTACTTCCTCTTACTAGGGAGCAAGTGGAAGTGCAGAGTCTGCCGCGTTCCTCTTCTGCCCCTCCCTTAGGCAGCTGGAAGCAAGAGGAATGCAGCAGGCTCTGCACTTTCCCCTTGTTCCCTAGTAAGAGGAAGCAGTAAAAGTAACAGAGACCCAGTATGTGTGGCTGCAACCCACTCCCCCTCAAAATAGCACCCTTGCTCACCCACACTCACCCCTACATACATACAGCCTCCTGCCCTGAATCCTGCACCCTCATAACCCCCACTCTGAGCCCTCACACGCTCCCAGCCCCCTGCTCTGATTATCCACTCTCCAGCCCTGTGCTCTGAGCCCCTCCTCATACCCCCAACCCTGATTCCTGAACCCCTCACATCCCAGGCCTCTCAGACACCCCAGTCCTAACCTCCTGAACCCTTCCACCTCAGCCCTCTCCTCTGAGTCCCCCGCACTGCACCACACACTTAATTTCTTATATCTACTGTTATATCACAACCCCTTCCCGCCCAAAGTTCTTTCCTTCCCCCCCTCCCCACTCCGTGATAGGACAGTAACTGTAGAGAATTTGTTATTTTCACCCCTGGATTAAAATATTACTACAGGTGGGCTGAAGAATGCATATATATTTGCAAAGTGTAAGCAAAAGAATGAAATAGTCTAGTAGTTTGAAAGGGCATAATTAGGAGAATAAAATGGAACTGAGAGGGAAAAATTAGGTTGAATATTGTGGTGAAATATGACACCTCTGTTAGACCAGTGGTTTTCAGACTTTTTTTCTCATGATCCAGTTGAAGGAAATTGTTGATGCCTGTGACCCAACATAATTTGGCTAGAGAATAGGCTCTGGGGTGGGGCTGAGGATGAGAGCTTTAGGCTGTCGGAGGGGGCCCTAGCTTTGGAGGTGTCAGGGCTGGGGCAGGAAGGGCTTACTTTGAGCAGCTTCCGGTCAGCAGTGCGGTGAGGGTGCTAAGGCAGCTTTCTGCCTCTTCTAGCACTTCAGACCATGCTGCAGTAGGTTCCCAGCCAATGGGAGTGTGCTGCTAGTGATCAGGGCAGGGGCAGTGTGCGGAGCCCTGTGCGCTCTCCCTTCCCCCCCGCCCCGAACCTAGGAGCTGGGCCTGTTGCTGGCTGCTTCTGGGGTGTAGCACAATCTGTGTGCCAGGACAGGCAGGTAGCTGCCTTAGCTCACCTGATCCCCCTGCAGCAATGGAGATCCAGTGTCTGACATCCCATGACCCAGTACTGGGTCGCGACCCGTAGTGTGAAAACTCCTGTATTAGACTGTGAAATTAGTCATTCAAGAGAAGTTGCAGAAACACTATTTTTGGGGGTAATTGGAGCTAGACCAGGGAGTATGATAGATGTTCTATAGAGGCTAAGTTCCAGTAGCAGGGAGATAGGCCTTTTCTGCAGCTCAGCGCCCCCCACAATTCTGGATGTTTGGACTGCTCTCTTCTCTTTCAGCTTGTGGAGGCAGATTAGAGTTTTGGCACCATACAGTTTGGTCACTCTCCCTCTGTTCCTGATTGCTGCCAGAGTCTCTGCCTCTGCACCAGAGAACACGGAGGCTTCTTTTTCCTTCCTTCCTTTCCAAACTTCTGTGTCCAGTTTTTTGAGCAGCGGGGACTGGGAGCAATGTTCTCCCTCCTCAGCCTTCACCTGAAATGCCAGGATCTAAATGCTTCCAAGACTTCCAGCACTAGGTGGGTTAGACTGTGTCATGGAACCTGCAAATCTTGAGATGTTTGTGTGACAGGGATTGCGGTGCACTTCATAAGATCTTTAGGAATGAGCAAATGCATCTGTAACCCACATACCTAGGCTCTGTCTACACTGTCTCTTTTTGCAAAAGAGGAAATGCAAATGAAGTGCTCATTAGCATTTCTCGCACTCATTTGAATATTCTCTTCTGATCCTTTTTGCGGAAGAGGTTTTTGTGGAAAAAAACGCAGTGGAGACAGGGCCATTTTGCGCAAAAATCCCCTTTTGCGCAAGAACCCTTATTCCTCAAAAAATGATACAGAAATCAAACTTTTGAATGAACTCACAAACTTCTGTGCTTCTTTCCTACTGAATTTTTGTTTCATAATCCACCCTGTATCTGGACTTTGCTTGCTACTTCCCAGATGTCCAAAGCTGAGAGAGATGCTGGGCTACAGAATGGAGAATTTCTGATAGATAATTCCCTTTCTGCTAGCAGCATCTCCCACAGTTCTGTCCACCCAAGATGGCTCAAATCCAATGGTTGGCTATTAAGAGGATTTGTTAGAATAGGGTAGTCTTCCTTGGTCTAATGTACATAATTGTTTTATCACTTCTGGAATATGTGTTAATGACAATAACTTGTCTAACAGCAAGTGGAAGAAGGGGGGTGTTCCAGTGTAGCACTGCAGTACCAAAATGCTGACCTGCCTTTTGTGAGCGGCAGAGAGAAGAAAGCAGTTCACATGCCCACAATTGTGGGAGATGTTGTGAACAGAAAAGAAATTATCAGTAAAGTGTTTCCTATTCTCTCCTCGATGTATGTGATTTTGAGATTATTTTAAAGTCTGCATTTTTAATATTTTCCTTATGGTTCATTTTTGTATTTTCTTAAAATGTGAAGGTGCTTTGAATTCCAGTAAAAGCAGTTTACTCCGAGGCAGGGGGGATGGATTCTGTGCCAAAATATTAAATTCTGCACTCAATAGTTTAAAATTCTGAATATTTTATTTCTCAAAATAGCACAGCATAATCACACTGGTTTTAATCGTTTTGGTAATTTATTTGAACTACAATATTGTGGTTGAAGAATGAGAGCGTGGAGCACTGGAGGAAATTCCCCAACCCCTTCTGTCTAACTGTAATGTAGCTAAGTTTGACCCTTAATTTCTAGTTCTTAGTCAGCGCGCACACATGCAGCCATATGCTCAGTGTTACATCACAGGCAACTGGAGAGCAAGTGAGGGCTGGGAAATCAAGCACAATTGATATTGGCTGTTGACCATCTTCAGAAATGTCAGAGGCAAACAGTTCATGGGACACATTTTGATAGGAATTTTTTTCAGTCCAAAAATTCAGACCAGTTCTAATCACTGACGTATTATAAGCATGGTTAAGGCGTATTGTTCTTCATCTCACTCTGGCAATGTAAACTTTTACACCTGTTTCATACTCCTGGGGGAATTCACAAAGGCAATAGGAACAATTCCCTGAGCAGGCAGGCTGCTAAATTCTGCTCTGCCCGAGAGGACAAAGCCTGTCCTATGCCTACCTCCTCAGACACCTCAAAGCCCTGCCCTTCCCCACTGAGCATTCAGCAATAGCAAGCCAGAGAGACAGTCTCTCTCACATGCATAACTGCCCCGTCCCAATAATAAGTTACGTCTCTTCTGGCTGCTCTGGACACTCAAACCAGCCTGTCTGCACTCCACGGAGGGACCCGTGACTGCTCTTTGTGTCTTCCCTTGGCTTCCCTGGCAGAAGTCATTTTTTCTGTGGGGGACACGAATTCTGCACATGCTGTGTGACTTAGAATTCCCCCAGGAGTAATTTTGGATCAGAAATTTTGGAGATCAACATTTTCTGTCTCCTTGGGTCCAGCTTGTCTGTGTGGGACTCAGGAGACCTGGATTACGTTCCTAGTTCTGCCACTGATTTGCTGGGTTATCTTGGGCAATATTGACATACTTACTTGACATGTTTCTGCCTTAGTGAACCCATCTGCAAACTAAGCACAGTGATATTATAAAGGGTTTTGAGCTCTGTCAATGAAAAATACTAAGTGCTAAATATTTTAACGTATTATTTAATCCTTGCATCTGATGAGTCTACTACCAGTGTCTGAGGAGGGGCTAGGAACAGTGCTAGCCTGTTTGCCTCTCTTGATCCTGGTGTACTCACTAACTTTGCATTCTCCTCCTTGCTAATGTTAGGGAAAGCAGAGCTAGGAACATCTCTCCCCTTTGTGGGAGCTGATTGGAGCTTGCTGCTTTTTTTCTCTCTACCCTGTCTTCTACAGGGACCCTAGGTGCTGGTACTTCCCCTTCCCTCTTAAAGTCCTTGTGAGAAGTGTTTCAGATGTTACTGGATCTCAGTAGCGGGAGAGAAGAGAGTCCTTCCATAAGTGCCCAGTAGCTCTGTCTGGTCTGAGAAGCTAGCTGCCGTTCAATGGGCTTATGCTGAGTTCATAGCTCAGCACTTCCCGGTCCCATAGAGCGAGCTGCATACTAATGCTCCATTGCATTGCCCAGCCTGTCATTCCTGATCTTTTTTCGCCTAATGGCAATGAAGTTCCTCAAGGGGCTATTACACACTTACCCATCAGAAAACCTGCACCTGCCAGGGACTCATCCTCCTGAAGCACAGAGGCCCTCTGTTGAAGCCTTTCTCAGAATGGTCCCTTCCTCACCTCACTCTGAAGTTGGTCTTTCCGATGCCTGTCATTTCAGCTACAAGAGTGACAGATTCCAGTGCGTATGGCCCCATCCCCCACATAACATTCCATAAGGACAAGGTGGTGCTAAGACCTTACTGAAGATTACTCCTAAGATGGTCTTAGAACTTCATAGTGATAGAAATGTAGCCGTGTTAGTCTGGGGTAGTTGAAGCAAAATGCAGGACAATGTAGCACTTTAAAGACTAACAAGATGGTTTATTAGATGATGAGCTTTCGTGGGCCAGACCCACTTCCTCAGATCAAATAGTGGAAGAAAGTAGTCACAACCATATATACCAAAGGATACAATTAAAAAAAATGAACAAATATGAAAAGGACAAATCACATTGCAGAACAGAAGGGGGATGCAGGGGGGGGGAGGGGGAGGAAGGAAGGTAAGTGTCTGTGAATTGCTGATATTAAAGGTAGGGAGAGTGGGATGTTTGTGAGTTAATGGTATTACAGGTGATAATTGGGGAAACTGTCTTGGTAATGGATGAGAAAGTTCAAAGACTTGTTAAGTCCTTGTTGGCAAGTGTCTCTTACCAGGCTGGTATGCATGAAAGTCTTTGAACTTTCTCACCCATTACCAAGACAGTTTCCCCAATTATCACCTGTAATACCATTAACTCACAAACATCCCACTCTCCCTACCTTTAATATCAGCAATTCACAGACACTTACCTTCCTTTCTCCCCCTCCCCCCCCGCATCCCCCTTCTGTTCTGCAATGTGATTTGTCCTTTTCATATTTGTTCATTTTTTTTAATTGTATCCTTTGGTATATATGGTTGTGACTACTTTCTTCCACTATTTGATCTGAGGAAGTGGGTCTGGCCCACGAAAGCTCATCATCTAATAAACCATCTTGTTAGTCTTTAAAGTGCTACATTGTCCTGCATTTTGTTAGAACTTCATGTGAGCCAGTCAGTCCATCTGTCTTGTTACTGAAACCACACTAGATACTTGGAGAAAAGAAATTACCCCCCTTGTGGTTCCCGGGACCCTTTTTTATGATAGTAACAGAATCAAACCAGTTAGAAAGTTATCCCTGCTGTTTAATGCCACAGCTAGATGTTCCAAAAGTCCATCCCTACCTCCGTAGAAAACATCAAAGTGGGTAACACAGCATCTGGATCTGTGGTATTAGCTGCCTGGCATGCTTCTTCCACTGAACATCACTCCACCAGAGCTCAAGCAATATCCTCTGCCTGCTTCAGGAACGTGCCAGTATCAGAAATCGGTAATATGGAGAAACTCACTTGACCTTTGTCAAACACCATGCCTTGGACTTAACTACGAGGGTAAATGCCACTGTGTTCATGAGCACAGTACCACGGTTACTGTTTGATGCATCAGGAACCCTTCATATCCCACCATCCTGAGAGGCTGCTGTCTGCCAGTTACTTACAATGGGATCCACAGTGGCTCATGCTGAAAGAGGGGAAAATGGTGATTTACCCTTTGAAGTAACTGTGGTTCTTACAGGTGTTATTGTCAGTTGGGATCCTATGACCCACCTCAGTCCCTGTGTTGGTCCTCAGCTATCAGGGGCTTCAAACTGCAAGGGAATTGAGGGAGGGTCACAACTGCCCTGCCATTATGTGCACCTGTAGTGGGAATCACATTGATGATAGCACCTCAAAGAACTACACTTTTACTGTAGAATACGTAACCGTTTTGCACCCCCACACGCATTTGTGTATCGCCATAGAAACAGAAGCAAAGGAATATATACTTAAGTGCTGTACTCCCATCTTTGAGCTTTGCCTCTGCTGGAATTCCCCTGTTAGTTCAGCAGTATCTATTTATGGAGTTTCGACAGAACCTGGTTTCACCTGACATACATGCTGGCTGATATGCCTGAATGATTATCTGTGTACCTTGACCTTTGGGTTTGTGCCGGGGGAGACACACATACAGTAACTCTCAGCATGAAAAAAGCAAAATATTTTAAAAATGAGACTGAATCACGTTTACAGAGAAGTCTTTTTGTATGGCTCTATTTTTGTAGTGTGACCTTGCAGTGAAGAACTGGAAATAAAGGTATATGCGTAGCTGACTAGTATTTTTGCATTCTCTGAATGAAAAACGGCCAGCTACTTCTTATATTGCGTCTCCACTCCTGTAAAGAGTGCGGTCAAACAAGAGGTTTTTTTTTTGGTTGTCGGAGTAGTGAAGGAAAAATGTAAAATGTATTGTTCCTGACAGCAATGCCAGCAGGTAAAATTGCATAAGTGTTCCCTTTTTAAGAGCTTTCCATTTGTGAGTAACTTACCATGTTTGCTCTCAGGCAGTGGTGCTCGATGCAGGCTGAGAGCTTTGGGCTAGCCACTGCCTCAGTTTCTTCGTGGGCTCCTGATAACTTCAGCATAGGCTTTAACACGTTGCATGATGCTCCCTTGTGGGGGCTGCGTTTATTAGCATATTTCAAAAGGAAATGCAAGAACCTCCCCCCCCCCAGCCTTTCTTGGCTCTCAATCCTTGGTGCAAGGTTCTTAGTCATGTCCTGCAGAGGCTTTCTATTAAGCAGACTCACACTCTGTCGAGTAGCAGTTCCTAAGAGGGCGTCTCCCTTCTCTTACCAGGCTGGTATGCATGAATTTCTGTGTGTGTGTGTGTGGGGGGGTGCTTTTTTTGTAAATGTGGACGGCAAGTGTGTGGATGCATCCCCATGGTCTCCCAAGTAAGCGAGGAAATCAGTCCCTGCCTTTCCCCGGCTGGTCAGAGCATAGAGGAGGGAGGCTCGGGAAGCATGCCGCGCCTGCCTTCCCCTGGCAGGCCAGAGCATGCTTACTTGGAGGACCTTGGGGCGGGGGGCAGAGCTTTCATACCCTCCACACCCCCTCTGCTTATGGGCCTGCTTACCTCTGGCTCTCCAAGCATCTGCCTTCTTTTCACCTTAGAAGGCCTTATTTAGCCATATGAACTTCCTGTAACATGGCTTAACTCATTCTCTCTGCCTGTAACTGTGTTACAACGGGGCTGTACTCATCTCCCCTTAAAGAGGCCAGCCTCCCTGTGTCTTTTTGGTTTTGAGCGACAATCTGTTTTGATTTGGCTGAATTTTATAAGAATTTAGAAGACAACCTTGGTGCACCTGCTATGATTTCTGTTTATAAATAAGTATCTTATGAACTGCAGCAATGTTCCAATCTGCACTCTGCCTACAAGCTGAAGGTAGCACAGAGAAAATTCTCTTTTTATTGTGCAAGAGTACATGTATGGAGGATGATCTGGTCATTACTCTCGCCTGTTTGTGTATTTCTCTTAATTCTTTGCTAGAAGAACAGTTAGGTTGCAGAGTATGTGTGCGTTGTTCTGGAAATGTCAATCTTAATGGCATGGGCATAACTTGATTTAGTTGGGTTGTGCCTGCTTTGAGCAGGGGGTTGGACTAGATGACTTCTGAGTTCTCTTCCAACTCTAATCTTCTATGATTCTAACTGACCTACTGTGCATATAAATTGTTAAATACATTTTGTCCCACAAGACACCTGCCTCTTTGAGTTGATTGGACAGTTATGTATCGAAAAAATCCTGTCTCCGTTCAGCAAAGGGGTTGATTGGTGGGCAGTGAATGATGCAAGGACCTCATGTCGATCAGTGATGATAAAGACTGAACAAGCCTCTTCCCCTGAGCATCATGCTATGCAATGAATAAGACGACATGGTTCCTATGGGGGGAAATGGCATATGCTTATGTATTTTGAGACTGTATTATAATGCATATTTGAAATGGGCAGAGGTGAACATTAATATCCACATTAACCTGGCATTTCCTGTCTATTGGGTAGGCATGCCATGCTGTGATCTGTCAACTGCTCCCCTCTAGACACTTGCTTTCCTCATCCGCTATCTTTCTCTGGAAGGTTTTGATCATCAACGAATTGTGTAAAGAAAGTTACCATCTGACACTGAGAGAGTCAAGAAATCAAAATATTATTTTTTTAGACATTTTTGGACAAGTCAGAGCTGCTCCACGCCTGATTAACATCCAACTGCATTGGCAGTGATAGGTACATAGACGGTGCAAGTGGTTCTCACCACCAGCTGTCAGTGCTGAAAAAGAATCTAAATGTCTAGATAGGCATGTTTAATTGTCAAATTAACTATTTAATTGCCTCTTTTATTTTAATTGTCCTGGTTAAGAAATTGTTTTGTTTGTTACATTTGTACAAACTCCTAGCATTCAGAGGGAAGATCTGCAATACTAGTGCTCCTTACACTTGATAGCATATAGTCAGTACGCTCCTGGCTGCTTAGCAAGCACAAGATCAGAATGCACTATTTGTACTTCAAAATCTGCCAGGTGGTTGTGTGAGTTAAAAGCTAAGCCCCTTAAGGAGCTAAACCTGTTATATGGGGGGAAGGAGGGTGTTTCAGTAGTCTGGATCGGTTTAAATAGACTCAGGAGCATTTATAGCTGGTTACCGTACTTTGCAAATTGCTAAGACATTTCTCTTTGTTAGGCTCTTGCATTACAAACTAACCTACACTTTCCCAGTTCTGACAGTTGTTCAATAGCTTTAGCACTGAGTGAACAGGAAGCCACTAGATTATGGAGCAAATATTTAAGGAATCCATCTGAAAACATCTAGAAGATAAGAAGATGATGAGTAATGGTCAGCATGGATTTGTAAAGAACAAATCATGTCAAACTAATCTGTTAGCTTCCTTTGATAGGATAACAAGTCTTGTGGATAAGAGGGGAGCGGTAGATGTGGCGTGTCTAGATTTTAGTAAGGCATTTGATATGGTCTCATATGACCGTCTCATTAACAAACTAGGGAAATTAAACTACTATAATGGTTGGATGACCATTTCCAGAGAGTAGTTATCAATGATTCAGTCATGCTGGATGGGCATAACAAGTGGGGCTCTGCAGTGATCAGTTTTGTGACCAGTTCTATTCAATATCTTCATCGGTGTCTTAGATAATGGCATAGAGTGTATGCTTATAAAGTTTGTGGGTGATACCAAGCTGGGAGGGATTGCAAGCCCTTTGGAGGATAGAGTTATAATTCAAAAGGATCTGGACAAACTGGAGAAATAGTCTGAGGTAAATAGGATGAAATTCAACAAGGACAACTGCAGAGTGCTCCACTTAGGAAGGAACAATCAGTTTCACACCTACAGAATGAGAAGTGACGGTCTAGAGGGGTAATAGTAGACCACAAATTAAATATGAGTCATCAGTGTGACAAGGTTGCTGTAGTTAGTTCTAAAACCCTTGTTTACAAATTAGACGTATGTGTGTGTCCTGGGGTTCTCACAGACTATTACAGAGGTCTATAAAATCATAACTGGTGGGGAGAAAGTAAATAAGGAAGTTACACAAGAACTTGAGGTCACTGAATATTTTAAACCTGTTGTCTCTTAATTTCAAACAGAAGGAAGTGTTTTTTTCACACAATGCAATCAACTTTTGGATCTCTGTGCCATAGGGCATTTTGAAGGCCAAGATTATAACAGTGTTTAATAAAGAACTAGATAAGTTCATAGAGGATAGCTCCATCAATGGCTGTTAGCCATTGGGGCAGGGATGCAAAATCATGCTGTGAAGTATCCCTTGCCTGTGTTTGCCAGAAGCCAGGAATAGGCGACACTTGATGATTCCCTGTTCTGTTCATTCCCTGTGAAATACCTGACATTGGCCACTGTCAAAAGACAGGGTACTGGGTTAAATTGATCGGTCCATTGGTCTGACGCACCATGGCTATTCTTATATTATGTTCACTGGCTTGCTTCTGCTGGAACAACACAAAGAGCCAAACTGTGAAAGCATCTGAAATGTACAAAATTCTTCTAGGTTGAACCTCTAAAATCCAAGACTCTTTGGTCCAGCAACATCCGTGGTCCAGCAGGACAATGGATATTGCTGGACCGGTGAACTCCAGCTGACCAGGTTCAGAATCCTACCCCGGACCGGGCGGTCAGTGGGGAGCCCAGCCCCAGTGGGGACAGTGTGGGGGAGAGCACAGTTCTGGCCAGAGCTGTTGGCAAGGGGCAGAGCCCCAGCCAGGGCTTGAGGTAGCAAGGCTGCCAGCCACGTGTGCAGCTTCAGCCAGGGCTAGGGTAGTGGGAAGCACAGCCTCAGCTGGGACTGACACGGTGTAGGAGCGCAGTCCCAGCTGGAGCTAATGGCGGGGAGCTCAGCCCCAGCCAGGGCTGGAGTCAGCTGGGTGCGCAGCCCAGACTGGCATCATGGTGGCAGCGGGGCCGACCCCTGTCTGGGACTGGTGTGACTGGGGACGCAGCCCTGGCCAGGCCTGGCATGATGCGGGGCTGGAGGCAGCAGCCAGCAACACAGCCCCACCCGGGAGCAGAACCTACAGCGGGGTAGGGAGCCTTGACTTCTCCTCATCTGGCAAACTTCATTGTTTGGGGCCATTCACGTCCCGAGGGTGCCAGACAAGGGGGGGGGGGGGGCACCTGTAATAGTTTCCCTTATTTACTGAGACTTATTTTAGAAGGAAATTACAGTTCCTGAGATGGTATTAAGGAGGGATGTTAAATATTGGTTAATTGAATAGTTGAGTAACCCCAAGAATTTTTATCGGTTAGTTGACTTTTCTATAGTCCCCGGGGGCGGGGGCGGGGGCCGGGGCGGGGCCGGCAGCCAATGCACTCCAGCCTCACTCCTGTGGAGCCCATGGCCACTCCGCACTGCTGCCTCTGTATCAGAGGCAGCAGCATGGGGTGCCAGGCAGGAGCTGGTCTGTGAGGGGAGCCAGTTTAAAAACCAACTCCCCTCACGGACTGGCTGCCTGTCGCCCTGTGCTGCTGCCTCTGATACTGAGGCAGCAGCACAGGGTGGCAGCAGCCCCTGTCTAGGGTGGGTCTGAGCTTCTGGACCTGGTGCAAGCCATAACTGAGCCAGGCTGCTTGCCCGCCTGGCTCTAATACACTTTAAATGCAGAGCTGCAGCAGGAATAGGTCCCGGATCCGTTTCAAGTCAGGACTAAGCCAGGCTGATAGCTAGTCTGCTAAAAAATGTACTGGGGGTGGGGTGGGAATGCGTGTAGTCTATAGCATTAACCTATAAGCTTTTGCTTATCAGTTAATCGACTGTACTATTACATTCCTAGTATTGAGGTGTTAACCATGGGTAGGATGTAAACCAGGCTAACCCTTGCCAGACTATAGGGAGGAGCTGCTCTGTGCTGTTAAAGGGATCTGGACAGGGTGGAGTATGGGTGGGGCCACGCTTGGGTGTTTGGGGGAGGCATAGCCTCCTCCAGCTTATGCAACCTGCAGGGCTGGTCTTACCATGAGGCGAACTGAGGCAGCCACCTCAGCGGCCAGACTGGGTGGGGGGTGGAGGGTGCCACTAGGACTCAGAATGTAGAAAATTGTGTCTGCTGGTGGTGCATATGTATTCTCTCTGCAGTACCATGAGAGGAGTAGAACAGGAAGAAGGCAGAATTGAGATTTTTCAAAGTTTTGGCCCAAGCGAAGGGGCATGGGGGCGTCATTTGAGCTCCCTGTCTCAGGTGCCAAAATGTTGTGTGCCTGCCCTGGCAACCTGCCACGCAGGATGTTAACTTTCCTTATTGTATGTGTGTGTGGGAGAGATGAGGGGAAAGAGTGTTTAGATTACTAAAGGCCTCCCAAAAATGGCAAAGTTCAACCCTGTTTCTTGTGAGGTTTTTGTTTTGTTTTTTAGTAGGAAACAGAACAGGAAGAGAGGGAAGAAAATGCAACGGGCATCTGTTTGTCTTTCTCATCTGCAACTTAGCTGCTGGGAAGCAACAAGCATAGAACATAGTCTTATTAGCCCTTCAGAACTTGGCAAAACTTTTGCCAGCATCAGGCGGCTTCAGATATTATTTTAAGCTTCCTGTTTCATTGCAGTAGTGTTACAGGGATGTGTTTATCTTGGCTGATTGACAGACTTTTACTAGATGGAAGGCAAAAAGAAGCAGAATAATGTGATGGTGAAGAATATCAC
Organism: Pelodiscus sinensis; assembly: GCF_052426305.1. Taxonomy (NCBI): domain Eukaryota; kingdom Metazoa; phylum Chordata; order Testudines; family Trionychidae; genus Pelodiscus; species Pelodiscus sinensis. Next base: position 52,821,525 of record NC_143061.1, read on the forward strand.
TCTAGAGAAGGAGTGGCAGCAGATTCAAATGCCAGGCTTGGTTCAGGATTAATTCGTAGTTAATGGGTAGGTTGATTATCAACTGGTTCCTTCCCCTTCTGTAGTCAGGACATCCTTTTTGGATCATGCCCAGTGATGTGATGGTACATTCCTTTGTCACCGCAGTCAATGATGTTAGCTCTGATGATTAAGTTCACTTTCTCTCCTGTAGTCTAGTGCCTTTTAACTATCCATTCCACAGTCAGGTTGCTGAGTGATTCCCCCTTCTCCCATGATTCAGGAAAAGCCATGTGTAGAAAAGGGTAGCAATATTAGCCCACCAAAATTAATATTTGAGTATATTTATTATGTGTATGTATACTGCCCAGGAGCCCTAGACATGGACCATGCAAACACATCATAAAAAGATGCTCCCTTGCCCAAAGATTTTAGTCTCTGTATAATACAAGAGACAACAGATGGACCCAGACAGATAGATGGGGAGTAGAAAACAATTGGACAGTATTGGCTAGCACGTCAGCTGTTTCCCAGCACACCAGTAGCCTAAACAGTCTCACGTTTTTGGAGGCAATTGAAAAAAGATATTGGGGTGGTGCTGCAGATGTTCATGGGGAGTATCTTCCAAGCTTCCAGGATCACAAGAGGCTGGCATCACTGACTGACTGGATGGGGAATCAATGTCTTGATAGCGAGTGGTAAGTAGTGTGTGGTTTGGCCATTTCGTGCCTTGATAGGATGAATAACTTGTGTGAGATGCAGTAGAAAAGGGGGAACAAGGACAGTGATGCAAGGACAGGGGTGACATGGAAAATGATCTTTGCAGCAGCATGCTGCATGGATATGAGCAGGCAAGACTTTTGTCAAAGCCAGAGGGAAGATTGCTGTAGTCATTCTCCAGACCCTGCATTCCTTCCTGCACCCCTCCTCCAGGTCAGAATACTGTCCTACACCCATACCCATGCCCCCTCCCAGATGCAGTGCACTGATGCTTTCAGTCCATTTTGGGTGGGTATCTTGCGCAGCAACACATTCATCTGTTAACATGCTGAAAACCATCCAAGGATTCTTTGTCCTGGGGTCATGAGCAGGACACAAACCTAGATACTAAGAATTAGATTACAAGAACTGGAGGTGGAGGACAAAGAGGACAAGGGGCGCATTTGTGTGTCTTTTTTTTCTTTTTGGCTTGTTTGATGTGCACCTATTGTGTCTGGGAACATGATGAAAATTAAATTCAACCAGGTATTACGTCTACAATAGTTTAATATTAAAAACAGTGTAAGTACCCCTCTCTATATGTTAGGACTAAAGTCAACAAAATACTGACCTTCAGAGTGTGGGATAATGTGCCTCCTCTTGGTGAAGCCAAATCAAATTTGGTTGGGCTGCTGGAGACAGTAGGTTCTGCTTATGGAATCTCTGAGACCCCAGGTATCCTCATCCAGGCATTTTCAGCACAACCTTTCTATTAATCAATTTTATATGGATGAAAAATACACTTACATCAATTAGGTACCCTAAAATGTAGCAGGTAACGAACTCTGCTTAAGGACCTCACGCAGCCAGCACTGAAATCAGTGGAAGGATTCCCATTAATTTCAGCGGGAGTTGTATCAGGTACTCAATTAATATTATTGTTTGGCATGGAACTTTTGTAAAAATTGGTGATGGTGACACCATGCTGGGTTGAAATTCAGGAATTCATCTTAGTACCTTGCTCCTGGGTTGGCAGAAGCAGGGAATGCAGCAAACACAAGCAGGTCTTCCCTGGGAAAGGAGCATTTCACGTTGCTTCTTAGTAGTGACAAAACCTATCTTCGAGGCTGGGGTTTGTTGCCTGTGAAGAGAGCTGCGTATTGCATTTTTCAGAAGGACTATGACCAAGAATAGGGTCTCAGAGTATGGGGGAAAAGCAGGGGATTCTGAGCCAGTAAGTCTCATAAGGACCCACTATAAGGGGAATAAAGAACTCTGGTATTTACAAACTTGTTCTGTATTCTTTGCATCTCTCGCTCTGCAAATGTGTTGAACTCGACCTTTGAGAAGTTCCTGATAAGTTATCATCAGCCAGGCATTAAAATAACAAACCCTCCCACCTAGCTCAGTTGGATAGAAACTCCCCAGGCCAAATTTGTGTACAATTGTTATACCAATCTCCAGGCACGACAGCCTGGCTGAGGACAAAGTTGACTTTGTGAAGAAATCAACTGCAACTGGTAGTTTCACACTGTTTATGCAGCCTGTCCCTGTATTGTGAGTATTTCTTTTTACGTAGCATATTTAGTCTGAAACTGAATGTGGTATTGTGAATATGAAATTGTATTCATTGTCTTGTTAGAAAGACAGTCATTGAGGGATCTAAAACTGACATGGAGAAATCATGGCCCTGCTTGAAGTCTTTGGCAGCAATCCCATTGACTTCAGTAGAGCCAGGATTTCACTAAAACAAACAGCAAACACCTCATATGACTCTTCTGACTTCCCATTCCTTTAAGTCCGTGCATAAAATCATGTTTTCAGGAGAAACCAAACAGTAATCAAAGTTCTGGAGCAATTTCATTAGGACAAGAAATGCTAAAGTGAAAGAATTTCTTTTAATTACAAAAGGGAATTAAAAAAAATCTATCAATCTGCAAGTATGTTGCATTGGCCTCTCTAGAATAGTTGTTTTGATTAGTCAGTAGAGCTTGGAATTAACCCAAATGTTTACCTTGACATTGCTTACAATGTGCATATATTGTAAACAAATTTATGCTCACTCAATATCTTAATAAAGTATATGCATTTGTTAACTCAATCCTGTGATTTGTCTCACTAGCTTGAATGGGCATAGAAGATGCTCAACACCTTGCTGGAATGAGGGCTTAAAGAGGCATGTGTAAAGTAAAGGATAAACCATAAAAAGGATGTTTTGGTAGGCTAGGGAGCCAGTTTAATGGACATGCTTGTACAAAGACCCCGATGTCGTCTTATCTGGAGGATGCTTGTGGCTCTTAATCGAGAGTAATACAAGTGCTAGACTGACTTCTAGAACAGATTTTAAACAAAGCATTAGTATTTATGTTAAAAATATTCTTATGTCATGTTGCCATTTTCCAGCATTTATATCCTACATTGTTTTCCAGGATCTCTTCACTGACTGCCATTCTTAATTTTCTATATGTCAGAGCTGTCTTAACTGTATTTAAAACTATATTGAAATCACCCATCACTTCTTCCTTATTATTATGATGGTTTTTATTTTAATATTAGTCTTGCTTTTGTATTTTTGTTTCATCTCTCCATGTTTATATTTTGTGGGGTAGGAAAAGAAAGTTTGATCTATATACAGTAAAACTCCATTAGTCCGGCATCCAATGCTCCGGGACTCCTGATGGTCCGGCACCATCAGGAACCCGGAAGTGCTGGGGCAGCGGACAGTCTTCCCCCATTCAGCTGCTGCTGAAACTGATCGGGAGCAGAGCAGCTGGGGTGCTGCCAGGTTGGTCTCGTAGCGCTGCCCCTCGGGGCTGCGGGACCAACCCAGCAGCACCCCAGCTGCTCTTGGGGATGCCTGGGGCAGAGCAGCTGGAGTGCTGCCGGGTTGGTCCCGCAGCGCCAAAGGACGGCGCTGCGGGACCAACCCGGCAGGACCCCAGCTGCTCTACCCCAGGGGTCCCCGATTCAGCCGCTGCTGAAACAGATCAGCGGCTGATTCCAGGAAGCCCGGGGCAAAGCAGCTCTGCCCTGGGCTTCCTGGAATCAGCCGCTGATCTGTTTCAGCAGCGGCTGACTTGGGGACCCCTGGGGCAGAGCAGCTGGGGTGCTGCCGGGTTGGTCCCGCAGCGCCGAGGGGCGGCGCTACGGGACCAACCCGGCAGCACCCCAGCTGCTTTGCCCCAGGCGTCGGGATTCAGCCGCTGCTGAAACTGACCAGCAGCGTCAGTTTCACCAGCAGGCTGAATCCGGACGCCTGGGGCAGAGCAGCTGGGGTGCTGCGGGGTTGGTCTTGTAGCGCCGCCCCTCGGCGCTGCGGGACCAACCCGGCAGGACCCCAGCTGCTCTGCCCCAGGGGTCCCGAAGTCAGCCACTGCTGAAACAGAGCACCGGCTGAATCAGGGATGCCTGCGGCAGAGCCGGACCATCGTAAGGGGGGGGCTATGAGGGGCCTGGGATGGCATCCCCTCCCACCTCACTCCAGACCCCTCATAGCCCCCCCCTTCTGATAGTCCTGCATATCTGATAATCCAGCACCCCCTGGGTCCTAAAGGTGCCGGAGTATCGGAAGTTTACTGTACTCTTTTTCCTCTAGAGACATTTTAAGTGAGTGTTGTACTGTAATCACTTCTTTGTTCTTTCCTTTAATTAACAACTTTTCTTTTTTATGGGGTGTTTCAGGTTCTCGGCATTTTTAGATAAAAAGTTATATTCACATTTTTATTTAAGCTAATTTGTTAACAGGCCTTTCCAAAATTCCATCTAATCATGTATAATACACATTCTGAGTATTTTACTCTGATTCATTTTCAAGAAACTCCATTTGCAAACTTCCCATTGCAGTTAATACAGTAACCCAAATTATAGTGATACCATCTTATAACTCTTTATAGTTACTTAATAATAGAGATGTTAATGAACGTGTATTTGTGTAAATGTGTAACCACTGGATTTTTAGCTGTTACACATTTACATGAAAGGGGGACAGGCAGAAGCCAGTGCTCGTGGCTTTATATCAATGGTGCTGCTTCTGCCTTTCTACAATAGTATAACATAATGATATTTGTGGTTGGTAATCTCTTTTGAGTGGCAAATTATCCACATTTTCAAGGTGCTCACATACTGTTGTCTGATTGTTAACTCGTGCTTCCTTCATCTGCTTGTTGTATCCATTCTTTGTGTCTCATTTTACTCTGAGATCTGATGAAGTGGGTTTTGCCCACAAAAACTCGTGATTCTGTATATTTTGGTTACTCTCTAAGGTGCCACAGGACCACTCTTTGTTTATCAACAGGTCATTGTGACTGTTCGATATTTATAATTTGAACTGTTAGAAACACACTATGTGAACTGTTTCTGTTCCCGGTCTGGGAGGAATGTAACCTTAGAGCCAGGATTCTAGTGTGAACATTCACAATTACAAGTCCATAGTTCACATTCTGTGCATATTTCGCAATAGTCATTTAAAGCTGCTTGTTTCGGAAAACATTCCTGTCAGTGTATTAACTTTGTAGAATTGTCACAGGAAGCTAATATGTGATGTAGGTGGTGGAATGGAAATTACTCTGCAAATAGAATGTTTGCTTCTGACCAAACAGATTTAAATTTCTCCCAAATCATAAGTAAAGGCGTCTGAGTCTGTTCCGGTTTTATACTTCTTTTTAAAATCTTGAAAAACCTTATGATTTCTTATGTGGAGTTTATTATAAAAATCAGAAGTCCTATAAAGTCAATTTCAGTGTAATTCCCAGTATTCAGACTTGAAGTAGGCTTAGCAGGATGTAATATTTTCACTTGCCAAATATGTAAACATACCCATGATCTGATTCTGCAATGACTTGACATGGGAGTAGTTCAAGGGAGCTGTGCACAATGCATAAAGTTAAGCCGATCCCCATGACTCTGCAAGATCAGGATAATTAGCGCTTATTTTTTAGAAGGCAAAGTCTCTGACCATAGCAACAGACGTGTGCTAGAGTCACTGAGTCCCACTTCAATAGCCATATCAGTGCAGACATGTTGGTATTTAAAATGGTTATGATTGTATCCAAAATATATTGTCTTCTGAAACTGAGGTGCCTTAACTGCATCAGCCTGATCAGCCATTGGCTTGGAGGAACTTTGGCTTTTTTCTGGGAACTTGTACTATCTGTAGACAAATTATAAAAAAACAACAAATGGTCAGGTAGCACTTTATAGTCTAACAAAACATATACAGGCAGTCCCCGGGTTACGTACAAGATAGGGACTGTAGGTTTGTTCTTAAGTTGAATCTGTATGTAAGTCGGAACTGGCGTCCAGATTCAGACACTGCTGAAACTGACCGCCAGTTCTGACTTACATACAGAATCAACTTAAGAACCCCAGGCGTCCCCAAGTCAGCTGCTGCTGAAACTGATCAGCAGCTGATTCCAGGAAGCCTGGGGCAGAGCAACTCTGCCTGGGGCTTCCTGTAGTCAGCGCTGGTCAGTTTCAGCAGAAGCTGACTTGGGGATGCCTGGGGCAGAGCAGCTGGGGTGCTGCTGGGTTGCTCCAGTAGCGCCGCTCCTGGGTGCTACTGGACCAACCTACCAGCACCCCATCTGCTCTGCCCCAGGCGTCCTGATTCAGCCGCTGCTGAAACTGACCAGCAGCGGCTGAATCAGGACCTGGGGCAGAGCAGCTGGGGTGCTGCCGGGTTGGTCCAGTAGTGCCCAGAGCGGGCGCTGCAGGACCAATCGGCAGCGCCCCAGCTGCTCTGCCCCAGAGTCCAAAACAAAAGCCTGGTCTGCTGGGGGGGGGGGGAGCACACTAGCTGCCCCCCCCCCCCCCAGCAGACCAGGGACACCGGGAGCAGAGCCTCTGAGGCTTTGCTCTGGCAAAGCCTCAGAGGCGCGGGACCCCCCCGCGGCTGCGGCTTCATTCCGGGAGCCTGTGGTCTGCTGGGGACGGTCCCCAGCAGACCACAGGCACCCAGATTGAAGCGGCAGCAGCGGCGGTTCCCCGCGCCTCTGAGGCTTTGCTCTGGCAAAGCCTCAGAAGCGCGGGAACCCGCCCGGTGCCCCTGGTCTGCTGGAGACGGTCTCCAGCAGACCAGGGGCACCGGAGCAGCTTACGAACGGGACTTTCTCGCTCCGACTTCCGGGGCGAGAAAGCCCCGTTCGTAAGTGCGGATCCGACATAAGTCGGATCCGCGTAAGTCGGGGACTGCCTGTAGATGGTATCATGAGCTTTTGTGGGCACAACCTACTTCTTCAGATGACTGGAGTTTTGAGTGGCGTATGATCCCATCTCTATGTTTTGTTAGTCTATAATGTGCTACCAGACCATTTGTTGTTTTTTTGTAATTTATCCTGTACAGACTAACTTGGCTACCCCCTGAAGCTATCTATAGACAGTGGGAACATGACAGTTTTCTACCAAGTGTTTACAAGATGTAAACGTGAAGGAAGGAGACTAATAGTTTAGGGTTGTACAAGGGGATATAACCAGGAGTGATGGAATATAATTAAGATGTAGACTATTTAGTAATAAATGTGTGGGGAAAATGTGATTTCTAAAATCCATTTGATGTGGCATATTTGTCCAAGGAAAGTGCCGTAGACTTTTTTACCTAGGGCACGTATTCTCAGATTCCAAGGCCAGAAAGGATCCTTGTGAATATGACCTTAGGCTGTAGGACTGCCCTTCCCCTTGAATTCTTAGAGCATCTTTTTTGGGAAAACTTACCACCCAACCTTGATTTAAAAATTGTTAGTGGGGGGAATCCACTACAACTCTTGGTAAACTGTGCCAGTAATTAATTACTTTCACCATCAAAAATTTACACTTTATTTCCAGTCTGAATTTGTCTAGCTTGAACCTCCAACCATTAGAACATGTTATGCCTTTGGCTGTTAGATTGAAGATTATTAAATATTTTTCCCTGTCTAGGCACTTACAGACTGTAATCAAGTCACCCCTTAACCTTTGTCTTGTTGAACCATTAGTGACATTGTACAAGGCAATGGTAAGCCAGCCACCCTTGGAATACTGTGTACAATTCTGGTTGCCCATGTTCTAGAAAGATCAATTTAAATTGGGGGCAGGTGCAGAGAAGAGCTACTAGGATGATGAGGGGAATGAAGGACTCATTTTACGAGAAGATCTTGTTTAATCTAGCAAAAAGAAAGCTGAGAGCAGATATAATTGCACTCTGAAAATGTATCAGAGTAAATACCAGAATGGTGAAGACCTATTTATGCTAGAGGACAATGCTGTTGTAACTGCCACAGGGCAGATTTGTACCTGGGACCTCTGGAGCTTAGTGTAGGAGCTTTCACAGCTTGAGCTATAAAGCCAGCTGGCTCTTAGCTTAGCCTGTAGAGCTCACTTATTTTTATCTCTCACTGTAAGCGGTGTAAATGCTACTGCATGGGATAATGAACTACACCCGCTATGTGTGTGGGTTATACTGGCACAAGAAAAAATCAATATAATCTGTCAATAAACAAATTCAGATTTGAAGTCAGAAGATAGTGTCTAACCATCAGATTTGTGAGGTTCGGGGACAGCCTCCCAACAGGAGTTATGAGGGCGAACAACTTATTTAGTTTTTAGAGAGACTGGACACATTTCTGAATGGGGATGTATGATCTGGATATATCATGTAATCATTAGCCCCTCACTGCAGGGGCCACTGGCATTGGTGTATTGTAATCCCTCTGCTTGTGCACATAATAGTTTAGTCTCCAGCGGGTAGTAATATTTTGCTCTAATTTAGGTTGTTGGATTTAAGGAGCAGATGCTAGTGGCCTGCGCTAGCTATACAGACCTAATAATCCTAGTGGTCCCGTCTGGCCTTAAACTCTGTGACTCTAAGCTAGATGTAATGAGCTCCATGAGTCACTCATTATAAGATGTTTTCTTATCCTTTAAACATCCCTGTAGATGTTTTCTGAACCCTCTCCCATTTATCAATAACCATGTTGAATTTTGGATACCAGAACTAGATGCAATAGTCACAACAGTGCTGAATACAAGGTATACTCTTTCTTCTGCTTGAGATTTCCCTGTTTGCGCCTCAGGATTGCATTAGCTGTTTTGGCAACAACATTGCACTGGCACTTCCTGTGCAGCTGATTAGTCAATATGACTCCCAAATCTTTTTCAGAGTCACTGCTTCCCAGGAGAGAGTGCCCCACCTTCTAATCCTGACCTACACTCTTTTTTCCTAACTGTATACATTTATGTTTATCCATATTAAAACACACATTGCTAGTGCCAAGCTCATCCAGTGATCCAAATCATTCTGTATGCATGACTTGTCCTCTTCATTATTTATCACCTCCCAATATTTATATTCTATGTAACCTTACCATTGATGGTTTATGTAGGACTGGAAAATATAGAACAAAATATGTGCTGGAGAACAACTTTGTGCTAACAGGGAATGCAATAGATGATCTAATATGTCTTTTCTACCTTAGACTTGTATGCATATACTTGAGAGAAAGTAGAATAGCTAATATTGGGTCTGCTCATCTGCATGTATGTGTGGCTTACACCTGCATGTCATTGCAATGCCTTGATAATACTACGTGCCTTCACCCTACAGGAATGAAATTTTCCTCTTGGCATCACACTGTTTATTTTTGGATGGATCTTAGAGACCATTTATTCAGGTCTATTTTTGTTTAAACACAACACTGAGGGTTGTTTTTATGTCTGTTGTCTTTAGAGAGAAGAATCCAATGTTGGACTGTCTTAGACCTTATACTCAGTGCAGCTTCAGAGAGCAATTTGGTTTATCTAACCTGAAGAGGAAACGTATGGACAACAAGTCAGGAGGACATGGGCTTTCAATGCACTTTAAAAAATGATCAGGTATCAGAACTGGTTTGAGTTAGTTTGTATTAACAATATGAGTAATATCAACTGATATGAATTCAAAGAGTGCAATTTTTTGTAAACGTGGTCTTTAATTTCCAGGTATATTTACTTGTCCTTCTGAAACAATGGCTGCCTCCTATTCCTCCTGCACTTAGACATTCTAATACGTAAATTACATATTTTGTTGTTATATGAGCTATCGTGTACATGATTAAGGCTCCATTTTAATAGGACTCAGTTGATGTGGATAGGGAGAGACAAGCAGTTGGGTGCCCAAAGCCTGGGGGTACACTTTCAACTGAAGATTTTTGTCTGGTATTTTCAGATACAATTTGAACACTCTGAGCCATTTTGGACCCCTCGCTGATCATGTATGTTATGGCACAGCTTTGGGATGTAGGGCATTTTTCCACTTCACTTTTCCTGGAAGCTACTGTTCTCTAATGCATCTTTAGTAACAGTAAGTCCATGTCTTTTGAACCTCGAGAGTATGGCTGCTGGGAAAGAGGACTCTGCATCTTCAGCTAGTGTAGAATACACTGGTTCACTTCTTGAGATGGGCAAGTTAGGAGGATTTACATTGGCTGTTTTTCTGGAGCAGCTCAAGGTGTTCGTTTATAATCTAAAGCAGCAATGAGTAACCAAAAATAGGGAGTGGCCCACATGAGTGGCCTTCCTTTACCTCAGTTGGCCGCAGCAACCTCCCCCATCGGCTCTCCTCTCCCATGTGCAGGGTAACCGGAGTCCCAAACTTGTTACTCTTCCTCCTAGTACTTTCTGAGCATGCATATCCCTTGCTTCACTTTCCGTCCCCACTCCTTCCCATCTCCCAGAGCTGGAATGCTGCAACGCCAGAGGCTCGGGGGGGGGGGGGGGTGCAGGAGGCCTCTGTGTGTGTGTGTGTGTGTGTGTGTGTGTGTGTGTGGGCGGGGGAGATGCAGGAGTCAGGGCTGGGGGTTGGGGAGAAGGTGAGGGGGGCCCTGGGGCTGGATAACCTTACCTGGCCATAAGGGAGCTGTGGGTCGTCTGTGCAGGGGCACTGCTCCAGGGGTACCAGCAGCAGTGAGAGAGACCCCCTGGCTTCTTCCCAGGGGCTTCTGGCAATAGGGTATGCCAGGGATGCCCAGCACACGGCTCCCCTACTGCCGGCCCCTTTAACCAGCCTGCAGTGCTGCCTCACCTGACTGCATGCACCCAGCCAGCTCCTCCTGTAGCAACGGGCCCAGCTGGGAGAGCACATTGCAAGTGCTCCCCCCACTCCACTCCCCACCAGGCTCTTACTGGAGTGGTGCCCCAGGCCACACCCCTTTACTTTCACCTCCTGACTGACAGTGGAAAGCCTGCGTATCTGGGACTTCCTGCCGCCAGCTCTCCTATTTGGTAAACTTATGGAGTAACGTGAGGCCTGTTTGTTTGGCTAAGTTAGTGGTTCATTTTATTATGAGAAGGGGTATTTATTAGCAAGCTGAATTACAGTTATTTTTCTGGGTGTAATGGGCCCCAGCTCTGTGGTGGTAGAAACTGGTGGGTACTTGAATGTGGTGTTTTTGAACATTTACATGAATGCTCTTGGTTTATTACAATTTAATTTCTTAAAGGAATGGCTAAATGTAGCAATCCCTTTTTTTAACACGACAAATGGGCCAATTATTACTTACTCTGGAAAGCTTTTCTACTATAACAATATTGTGATAATTTCATGTCTGATCCATTGGGGTAGTGATGGGATAGACATACTATCGCTTACAACATTTAAATCAAAACTGAGGGGCTTTCAGAAAGCCATTGCATGGTACAATGACAAGTTGTGCTCAATGCAGGAATCATTGGGTGAAATTCTCTGGCCTGCTACCTTCAGGTGTTCTGACTAGATAATGTTAATGGCCTCTTCTGACCTTAAAATCTATTAAATCAGCTTTTGTCTTGTTAGTCTGCAGAGTGAATCTGTGTAGTCTGCTTTAGGAATAAGTTGTTTCAATCTTTCTTTTCTCAAAGGAAAATAATTCTATAGTCTAATTTTTTTTCAGATGTGCCTGCATGTGCTCTAATATTTTGTAATGCATATGGGGATTGGTGTCTTTAGCATCTATTCAGTACAGGATGAACCTATCTAGTCTGGCATTCTGATCCAACACATCCATGGTCCAGCATGATTTTAGTTAGTCTGATGGCCACTTATGGGTTTGGCCAAGTTTACCACAGTCCCATAAAGTTTGTTTATGGCCACCAGTCTTGGCTCTCAGTGTTCTGTGCTGTTGTTTAGCTTTATTTTACCCCTAAATGTCCTTTAAGAGCCCAGTAAGCAGTGGAAGTGTTGGCAATGCTGCTAGACATTATTGACCTCCCATGGTTTGGCAAATTCTCTGTTCTGGCACCGGTCAGGTACCAAAGGTCCTGGACTAGAGAGGTTCAACCTGTACTACATGTTGATTAGGCAGTGATACCGTGTGAGCATATGATACCTGTTAAATCAATATCATAGTTTTAGTCTTTAATATTCAGCGTTGTCTATTTTATATTTTGAAAATGAAGTAAAATAATTGTTTAAAAATAAATAATTGGGATCTGCAATTATGAGATAATGATTATTGCTACATAAATGCTCAGGTAAAGTTGCTGTATATTTTCAATGTAGGAGATACTTAGCAATAGAATGATAGCTATTTGATCATTATACTAAATAGGTTGAGTTTTAATTGCTTTAGGTAACAGACTTGTTTGATTCAACCAAAAAGAGAGCAGGTTAACTTTAAAATAAAATACATATTTTTGAAAGCATATTTTGATTGCCCAGCTTCTGTCTGTGAAGTTCCATTATAAATCATTCAGTTTTAATAAAGGGAGGTTAGCCAGAAAGCAATGTGAATTGCAGGCACATGTCTTTTGCGGATGTAACAAAAATGTGTACAATAGATGTATATACTTCAGGAATTAAAAACAGAGGAACACTTCCATGAGAGCAGTGCATCTCTGTTTTCTGTGCCTATGTTCATTGACATCTTTCCTGGCTTTGCCTTTTAATTGTGAGTGATGTAAGCAGTTTTATTCTTTTGATTAGTGTACAAGAATAAGCATAATGTGGAAAACTTCCATTTCTCCTAGGTATGAGCCTGCAAAATGGTTTTTCTAATAAATGTTCTCATTTACATGTCAGCATGAAATTCTTGAGGAAATGTTACTTCATGAAGAGAATATTATTCCTTTACATTTAGCATTCTGTAAGTAATCAAGGTTTGTGGTTAAGATGGACTCTTTTCACTGGAGAATTATAATTATTTCTTGGGTTGAAACTAACTTTATGCTGGTGAAAGCAATCAAGTATTTAAACTAGAGGCCTGAACCTACCCAAAACTGGTCTTGGTTTATCTGTCCAATGATCCTTCCATTCATCTGTAATGATTTTATTTCTTAATATTTTCTGTTAGTAGAATATCCTTATTGAGTATTCTATGCATGGTAAGTGTGAAATTGGAAAGGGGTGTGTGTGTGTGTGTGTGTGTGTGTGTGTGTGTGTGTGTGTGTGTGTGTGTGTGTGTAATATATATCTATAAGGGAGACTGTTCTAATAGCTGCTTTGTCTCCCCTGCTCCTTCTTTTACAGGTGCCTTGCTTTGTCTACCCTGTGAAAGAGTTGTGAAACTTCTAGGATTAATGCAGCCAGCTCACATGTTTTAAGCACAGCTGCCATTGATTCCATTAGTTGCCAAGTTTTTTTAGTACTGGACCGTATTTATATTCTACACAGGGGTATGTGTGCTGCATGCATCCAAGATCAGAGATTTGTAGCCAGTAGCATCTGTTGATCTGTGCCTGCGCAGTAGCTACCCTCATGCTCTGAACCAAGGATATAAGAGAGAGTGCTGTGCCAACCAGCACCTCTCCTGTTCCTTCTTACCGGCACCTTGCCTGAGTCAGAATCCTTTGTGTCCTAAGTGATTCTCGCTGTTGTACGCAGTTTTAGCATTCTTAGTACTAGTGGTTTATTGTTAACTTTGTTTCCCCACCTTGTAGAGCTTCTCCCCGTGGACAAGGAATATGTCCAGAGTTTTGGGGTTTAAAACTTTCTCTTGATCTGCTTCTTTTCCATTAGCAAAAACCTACCAGCATTATCTCTGCTGCTTTGGGGAAGCTCACATTGCCCCTAAGCGTAGCATGTTGCTTCTTCCTTCCCTGAACCCATGAGGGATAACAGCTCCATACGAGAAAACACCTCATGGAGAAGGCCATGAGACACCGGTCAGATCAAGGCTGGGGGACCTCCCCTTTACAGCAGTCTCATACTAAAGCAGTGCCCCTTCAAGCATGCCCTCTGGAGCAGAGGCAGGGTTCACAATGCCTAAAATTCGCCGAGGGGAGAGAGGGACGTGTTCAGAGGCACGAGGACAGAGCCTCTTCTAGATTTGTCTCTTAAAAAAAAAAATCTCTCTCTCTCTCTCTGACTCTGTCCAAGTCAGGTGAGTCCTTGCATACTGGTCTGCCTAAATCTTTCAATCAACAAGGGAAGGCATAAAAGAGAGAGGTTCCATTGGGTAGGTAGAAGGATTGGCACCCGATGGCTGTGACTGGGAACTCCACATGGAACACCTCTCTAACAATACTGCTGTGCTGAACACTGTGTCCTTGAATACACAGGCTTCATTGGCCATGATCCCCAGACTCCTTGAGTTTTGGGACAGACTGGACTTTTATCTCATCAGACGATATCTTTGCTTTACCCTATCAGCAATCTCTCTTCCTATGAGTCCAATCCTCCTTGGAGACATTTCAGCTCCAGAAAAAACTACCTCCATTCTTGCCTTAGTGCCATCAATGGACTGTGAGCTGACCGTTTCATTGGATGGGACTTCACTTCTGAGGGAGGCCACCTGGCACAGAACCAGGTTGCTTTGGAACCTCTCTCCTCCCAGACATGGCCACCCAGGAGACTGATGGTACCCAGTGCCTTGCCCTTGCCTCCCCGCCCCGCCCCCCCCCCCACACTGGTTGAGCCTTCATATGGCCATACAGAGGTCCATGGGGTCTGAGTGTTAAACACTTGAGATCTGTGCACAGATTGCAATGGTCCTCTTCTAGCTGACACCAGCTTGCTCGATTGGAGTACCCAGAGGAGAGGAAGCAATCCCCCTCCCCCACTAACCTTATACTCTGGTCCTGGAGCTGCCGTCGGAGCCGCTGCCTGCGCTCAGCAGCTGGCTGCTAGCATGTGCAGGCTGGGACACTGTGTGCGATCCAGCCTGCATGTGCAGGCCATGATGCAGCGCTGGGGACCGTGAGTGGAACGGCGCGAGCCATGAGCATGCATGCGGCTCACAGCGGCCCTGCCGTGAGAGCAGCTAACCTGAACGGTTCCAGGTTCCATCCCGGTTCTGTCAGGAGCCGCGAGTTGGCCACCCAAAGCTAAAGGTTCTGTAGCCATGGAGCCTGGCAGCTCCCATTAGCTCTGGTTCACTGATTCCAGCCAAGAGGAGCCACGGCAAGGAGAAGACTATTCAGAGAAAGGCAGAACAAGAACAACAGACTGGAAGCTGAAGCTGGACCAATTCACATTAGAAATGTTAACACTGCACACATTTTTGACAGTTGTAACCAGCAGAACAGCTACTGCGGGAACTCCACATTTCTGACCCCAGCTGGAGCCCTCACCTGCTCCTGTACCCCAGTCTCTGAGCCATCCTGGTCAAAATGAGTGAGCGAGGGTGCGTAAGGCCAGCGACGGAGGGGGAATGGAGTGAGCCAGGGGTAGGGCCTTCGAGGAGGAGCAGGGCAAAGGTGTTCCAGTTGTGTGTGCATGGAAAGTATCACCATTTTTAGTACATTTCCAGAAAATCCAGCGAAATCTTTCTTGGGAAACTGGGGTTGGAACACTTTCTATACCTCGTGCAAGGCTGAAAAGCTGAATCCGAAATCTCTCAGATTCTAGAATGTCAGCAGAATGGTTTATTTATGTCCCTCATGGTGGCCAACCTCTTTATACAAACAGACATTTGTGATTTCATCCAGCCTAGGAACAAGAAACTGAGGGAGATGCTCTATTTGCTCACTATCATGTGGGATGATTTCTCAGAGCAGCATCCTGTCTGAATCTTCAAGAAATGCATAAAATGGTTTCATGGAAACTACACCTAACTTCAGATGCTGTTATGAAATCACCCTTCAAGGCTCTTTCATCTGTATGTCTCTGTGTTGCCATTAACATGTACTTCCTGATCACTAACATGCCTGCACGTTGGATTTCAGAGCGAGAAGCTTTGTCTGTGGGGTATTTTCCCCTCACAGGTAAAATTGTAGGCTAGCTAAAACTAGCTTTTATTGCTGTTTTACTTCCTTTTTTTCTTTTATCCAAAACCCAAGAATCTGAAAAGAAGGATTGGCACCTGATCTATCAAAATATGTGGAATCATTCCGAAAATACTGTCCTGAAGTTTAAAGGAGCATTTAAAACCACAATTGAAACTTTGTGCAAGGGGAACTTACCAGGCTACTTATATGAATCCTTTAGGCGTCATTAGAGCTATCAGATAAAAGGCATTTTCATTTTTTGTAGACAAAAGTCCTTGAATCTGATGGAAAATATTTACAAGGTTGCTACATAGTCACGTAGGCTTATTCTCCCCTGGCATTACAAGCTTTATGTAAAAGCAGCAGTGGATGCAGCCTTTGGCAGAATGATGCAGGCAGTTTCTCCTTCGCAAATCACTTATTGTATAACGTTATATGCAACTACTCAGCAGACCTCTCTTGGAGTTTAACTGTTGTTGAAAATTCCACTGTTGGAATGGTGGTGGTGGTGGTGAATTTGTCCTCACCTGAGGGTTATTTTTCATCCTAGAAGCCAAGTTTGTCATCTGCCTCCAATCTGGGCTGTGGATGAATGTCCTGAATTTACAGTAGCCTTCTGCAGGCTTTCTGTTTGCTAAGTCGAAATGCTATGGTGGGAACTGTTGGAGTTGTTACAATACAAACCATTTGTAGATTCAGCTTTCAGCTTGGGGGAATCCATGTCAATAGGGCAAAGGTTCTCAACCTGAGAGGTGGGAGCAGATGTCAGGGGATCAAGATCACCCTGTGTTTCTAAAAAGAAGAGAAGGGGGTTCTGGCTACATCCCAGTTTCATTGGAAGGAGGTTCCAGTCTGGAAATGGTTGAGGAGCACTGTGCTTTAGGCACGGTTAGATGGAGCTAAACTAGTTCTAATCTTATCCAAGAATGAAATCAGGTTTGTTTGACCAGACCTATTTTCCATAAAAACATATTTACTGGCATTAATTATATTCCTGTTTTTCAGTTGATAAACAGGATTAAATTTCATGTTAGCTTTTTTTTCTCTTGTTTTGCCTGGAATCGATATCAAGCTAATCGGCCTATTTTTACCTCATTGCGATTGCTCTTTTTTAGCATGACATTAGTACTCTTCCGCTCTCCTGCAATTTCCATGGTATTCTAAAATTTGTGACCACAAGTGGGCCAGACATCTCCTCAGCCAACTCTTTTAGTACTGTTGGGTACTAGGTATCCAGGCCTGGTGACTTTTAAAATGTTTATGCCAAAAGGATGGTGATTAACATCCTTATTGGTTAGTAACTGCCTGGGAAGTATTTAACATACCTGTATCAGATGGGGAATGATGATCCTGCTTTTTTCCAAATACAGAAAAGAAAATTGTTACTGACTCAGTAACTGCAGGATACAATATTTATCATATTCATGTAGTAATGGAGCATACCATTGCTAGGATTTAACTTTGTTCTTGATATACTTAAGAAAAATGACCATTAATTTTTCTCTGGCGTCTTTTGCTTTCCTTTCTCAGTTTTCTATATGCATAACTTCTTGTTTATATTGCTTGCTATCTCTGTCATCATTTTCTGTGTGTATTATGTTTTTTACATTTCTAATAGTTATCTTTACTTTACTGCTGAAGAAGGATTCTTTTAACCAAAGTTATCCTCTTATATTCACTGTTGAGTTGTGGCTTTTTGGCTGTCTATTAAAATTTGCTTAAAGAACTCTCAATTTTTGCTCACTTTTTACTCTACATTTTTCTTCAGAATTTACTACGAGGCTGTCAGGGCAGTTCCCCACTCTGGCGCTCCAAGTGTAGAAGTTGAGGGCCCATGAGAGAGTGTCAAAACCTTGCCTCTACAGGCATTGGTAACAAAAAAAAAAAAACCTTCTTCCCAGAATCATAATACACAGATTTTGGGGACTTGCTGCCACCATCAAGTGCTTTTTTTATCCCTAAAAACCAGGGGTGAACACTTGAAACCATCCCCAGGGGTACCCCAAGCTCTTTTGCCCCCAAAAGAGCTTGAAAAAAGAAAAGAGGAAAACAAGCTGCAGTCTCTGATAGCTGACCCCTCAGTCAGAAGCCTGCAGAGAGACACAGACAGACCTTCCAGGACACAACAATCAAATCATCACCTTGAAAAAGTGATATTTTTTTTTATTACAAAACAAAAGATAAACTTGATAAAGCATCTTTGGTTGCTGGATGTTACAGAGCAACCGACGAAAACAAATAAAACACAGGGAAAAAGTCTCTGGAACCAATGGTTAGATGGGTAAAGAGGAGAGGAGGCATAGACTCAGAGCAGTTCAAACCAAATGACAATATAAAGAAAAATTACCCTGAATGTGACTGGATTCACTTTTCGCTTTGCTTCCAATTTTCTCTTTGTTCAATCCACTCCCATGCTGCAAATTCCTTAGAGGTATGGTAGTCCTGCCTGGGTTTAAATCATTTTGTGTGTGTCAGCTCCTGTTTATCTCTCCCACACAAAGAGGGCAGGCAGGGAACCTATATCCAATTCAAATTTCAACACTTTAGCTCGATTGGTTCTCTCGGCCCCTGGCCAACACCTTTGCTAGCTACCTGAGTTTAACTCCTTAGTCACTGGGTGCTGGTCAGGACTCCTCTTGTCCATTACAGAGGCTATGTCCCCCTGCTCACAATGCTCGCCAACCCCCCTTCCTTGCGGGTAGGCAAGCCCAGATGAAGGGCTGGAGCCGTACCAGCCTCAGCCTCTTGGGGGGGGCCCCCCCTCCAGCCAATAGGGCTGGACCAGCCCCAGCCTCTCACCCTACCCCTGGCCCCAGCCAACCCTGGTCTCTCAGGCCCTCCTGGCTGCTGGGGCCATGGCAGCCCCAGCCTCTAGTCCCCACACCAGCCACAGCTAGCCCTGGCCTCTCCATCTTCTCCCAGTCGCAGCCCCGGTCTCTTGGTCTCCCTCTCCGGTGCTGCTGTGGGGAGGGGAGGAGCAGTGCAAGCACATCCCCACAAGCCAGATCTGGCGTGGAGTCTCAGGTCTTTCTCTGCTCATCCTTCCCCCACCCACACAAAGCCAGCGCTGCTGCTGTAATCTTGCGGGGGTGGGGCAAGGCTGGAGCACTAGGCAGGTGGTGGCCTGAGACAGCTGGAGGAGGCAGTTCCCCGCTGAGTCCCAGAGCATCGGAGCCCTGAGTGCAGCAAGAAGCCACTGCTGCCACTCCCTAGCCTTCCTGCAGGAGAACCAGGGGCCAGCGGGGAGCCTGGGTTGCCTCCCAAGGAGAGGCCGGGGGAACCCGGAGCCATAGCTGCCTCTTCCTTCTCTGGGGACTCTGCCGAGGCGAGGAGGGTGGGGCGATGCAGAGTGACATGATGATATCACTCTGTCACCCCACAGGAAAAGTGTTTTTATATAGAGACAGATTTCGTATAATTTTCCTCAGCTTTGGGGAATTAGTCTTTTTGAAGCACCAAGAGATTTATGTGTCTAGTTGGGCTGTTCTCTGTTTCCCCAACTGAATATAATCAGGTCATAATCATTGGTCCATAGGCAACAACCTACTTCCAATCCAATTACAGTAAAACTCCAATGGTCCGGCATCTGATGGTCCGGTACTCCTGATGGTCCGGCACCATCAGGAACCCGGAAGTGCTCTGGGCAGCCGGACCATTGGAGCCGCTCTGCCCCCAGGTTCCCCGATTCAGCCACTGCTAAAACTGACCAGCGGCTGAATCAGGAAGCCTAGGGCAGAGCAGCTGGGGCGCTGCCGGGTTGGTCCCATAGTGCTGCCCCTCGGGGCTGCGGGGCCCAACCCGGCAGCGCCTCAGCTGTCCCCCATTCAGCCGCTGCTGAAACTGACCAGCAGCTGACTCCAGGAAGCCCGAGGCAGAGCTGCTCTGCCCCGGGCTTCCTGGAATCAGCCCCGATCAGTTTCAGCAGCGGCTGACTTGGGGACGCCTGGGGCAGAGCAGCTGGGGGGCTGCCAGGTTGGTCTCGCCGCGCCAAGGGATGGCGCTACCAGACCAACCCCGCAGCACTCCAGCTGCTCTGCTGCAGGCGTCCCCGATTCAGCCGCTGCTGAAACTGATCAGCAGCGGCTGAATCAGGGATGCCTGAGGCAGAGCCGGACTATTGGAAAGGGGGGCTATGAGGGGTCTGGGGCGGCATCCCCCCCCACCCCACCCTAGGCCCCTCATAGCCCCCCCTTCTGATAGTCCGGCAAATCTGATAATCCGGCACCCCCTGGGTCCCAAAGGTGCCGGATTATCGGAAGTTTTACTGTATTAATTTGCCTTTATTCATCATAGAGAAGTCCAAAATAGGGCTGTAAACCTCTTACAATAGTTAACTGGTTAAAAAAATGTGTGTAACTAGTTAACCACTGGCCCATGAGTGGCAGAGGCTGCCCTGGCCTCACCACAGCCACTGGGCTAGAGGCCTAAATGTTTCCAGGTTCTCCTGAAACCAGGGCAAGAGGCCTGTTTAGTTGAACTGACTGGGAAGACCCTGACGAAGCGCAGACCACTGTACTCTGGTCCCTTCTCCCTAGTGACACTGTATTGCTTAGCCTGGCCTGAATCCTATTACAGGGGCTAGAAATCTCTCAAGACCCTTCTTGTGACTTCCAGCCCTGTAAGAGAAGGTTTTTCTTAACCTAAAAGGTAACTTGTATTTTGATCCCGGAAGTTCATAATCAGGAAGTTAGTTTGCATTTTTATTAGGCCAAGGTGGAACCTCAATTCTGTACAATTTAAGTGCACACCTGAATGGCAACTTGCATGGTTCTTTCACACCACACTTGGTGATTTTTCACTGTCATATTTTCTGGCAAGCAATGGCTGTATTTTCCACAAGGATGTTATGTGACTGAAAACAGGAGGCATGCCTGACTGCCTGTGTGCTTTATCTCCAGGTCAGAGTGATTTTTTGTTGTTGTTGTGTTTTGCCAGTATAAACTCAAGATGAAATTATTTTCCCTGTAATAGTAAAATCCTGTAAACAGCAACTTCAGTGGCTATCTAATTGGGAGACCAGATTGGAGTGCATTTTTCCCGGCTGTTCAGAAATAGGTGTGCCTTTGGCACAGATGTGTGGTTAATTTGCTGTGATGCGTAGATGGAGTGTCCATTGTATCTAGAGTTCAGAATGTGGCTACAAATTTAGAATCCTGCTCACTTTGAATATTCAGTCTCTTAATTTCCTGATGTTATAGATTTCAGTCAATCCTTTTGTGTTGCTGTAATGTGGATTTGTGGCGAGTGGCTTGCTTTTTGTTGTATTATTGATCTGACACAAATCCCCTCTGTATTCTGCTTGCCGTCACTTTCCAATATATGCTTATCTTTTGGTTATTAATGTATAATTCCCAGGAACTGTAATGCTGAAAGAAAAAGGTCACATAGTAAGTCCTTTTTCTGCTTACCAAATACATTTTGTTCATATGACAGATGGTGGTGATTGGGATGTGCATTTATCATACAAGACATATGGCTGGACAGCAACTCATAAGAGAAGTCACTAAATGGAATGATAGCTTCTGTTCCTTTAGCAGAATGGCAGCAACGATGTATTTTATCAAATTCTTCTGTGTACCTCAGTCATTAACAATGACGTTTTGATTATCTTCCTTCCCCACACACACACATGCGTCCCTCCCAGCTGGTAGGAGCTGTCTCATAACCCCGAGGGGCTGTTACAGAGGTCTGATTGGTGGGCTCTGTTTATTCTGTGACCAGATTCTTCTAAAAGAAGGCAGGCCATAGTTGCCCGCTGCTGATTGGCTGTCTCCCTCTGACTCCCCCATTTCCCTTCCAGAGCACACACCACAGAAAGCTCTGTGCTGAATCCTAACACAGCCCAATTTACATCCATTCATGAATCTGTGACGTCAGCACGCTTCTGTGCTCCTTTTGCAGCAGGCTGCAGGGTTGTGTGGGTGGAATTTCCTTTTATTTTGGAAAGCTTTTTTACCTTCCATCTTTTTAAACCAAGGAAATGGACCATCATGTGTAGGAATTCTCCATCCTTGTGAGTATTTCACCGAATGCTACGGGGGTGTGTGTGTCTGTGTCTGTGTCTGTGTGTAATGGCCAGTGTTACCTTTTCATCATTTATTTCAGAAGGGCAGATGGATGGTGCATTTGTGATGTGGAAAGACTGAAAAAAGGATGCTGAGGGTGAGGCGTGGAGAGAAATCTGAAACCATATTTAGCCAAGAGTGTGTCTGAAGTCGACAGCTGATTTTCCTTTTGCTTGTCTGCATGGTAGATATGGATATTTTTCATTTAGTCTTATATGTTATCCCTTAGTGCTTCCCATGCCAGCTTTTTAAAGCAGGGAGGGAATGAATGTCAGTGAGGAGTGGCTTTATGAAATGATGGCTATTGGGGTATTCAAGGAACAACAGAAGAATTACCGGAGGCAGAATAGGAAAAGCAAAGCTGGCTTTTTATCAGATGGGCAAGTGTAATCTTTCCTCTCCCTCAGCTATTCAGTAGTTTTGCTGTCATGTTATAGAAATGAATAATTTAAGAGAGATTTTTGAGAGAATGAGGTAACTTGTATAATAGTTAATACTTTATTTTTGGCTATAATTTTGTCTTTTAAATAGAATCTTTTAACTGTTTGCTTCTTGTTCTGGACATATATTTTACGGCCAGATTATTTTATTCTTACATTGCATAGCATCTCATTTGGGAGTAGTCCCAATGCAGTCAATGGTGCTACTCACTGAGGGCTAGATTGTGATACTCTTGCTCACGTTGAATAGTGCTCCATATCATAAATAATTCCACTGAAGTCAATGTGGCTAAATTTGTGGTAAGAAACTAATCGCTGTGACTAAGGAAATCAACAATCTGCTTGTGATTTTTAAATCTGTGGGAAAGGTGAATACTTGAATTTTTAGTTTGAAGAAGGCAGTGGAAGAGCCATGTCTTTTGGACAAGCTAATTGTGGCTCTGATTGGTCTTTATGGTGTTAGGAGAAAACAGAAGGAAAGTGTTTTATTATTTTCCTGAAATGATCGAAATGATTATGACTGATAAAGATGAAAACATCTGATTGTGTGGTGAGGTTAAAAAAAATTAGTAAAATAAGTAAGAGCATTGTCAGCTACATTTTACGATGCTTTGCCTGGGATGTCCTGGGATAGTAGATTTTCATTGATAAAATGTTCCTTTTTCTGAGTTCCATTTGTTACAATTTCTACAACTAGGAAACTTTCTAAGAGAGTGAGGAGGTCCTCTTGGATCTGTATCTATCTGGCTTTTCAAAGTATCAGTGGACAGTGCAGCTCACATTTGAGAGTTGGTAGACTTGTGTAGTTTTCTTCTTGTTTTTGATTTAACTTGGAAGGAGGGACTTGTTCATTTCATTTCCTGTAGTTCATTTTATATTCTATGCTGGACTTCATAGGTAGAGCCCTACTAAATTCATTGTCCATTTTGGTCTATTTCATGGTCATAGGCTTTTAAAAGTAATACATGTCATTATTTCAGATATTTAAATCTGAAATTCCACATTGTTGTAATTGTAGGGATTCTGACCCAAAAAGGAGTCGTGTGAGGGGTCTGCAAGGTTATTGTAGGAGGGATGGCAATACTGCTACCCTTCTGCGCTACGGCCTTCTGACCTGGGCTCTTGGTCAGCCGTCACCACTCTCCAGCCAACCTGTCTAAAAGCAGTGCCCTCCTTCCCCTCCCCCCCCAAATAATGTTGTGATTTCACCCCCTCCTCCAGCAACTCCCTTTTGAGTCAGGATCCTCAATTTTAGAAATGTTGGTCTCCTCAATGAAGTCTGTAAAGCACACAAAAGACCAGATTTCAGTCTGTGACATATTTTTCATGTCTAAGAATTTGGTAGGGTCCTATTCATAGGGTGGATCAGATAAGAGGCCTGATCTTGGATAATATTAGGGATGTAAGTGAGTAGTCTACTCAACTACCCGATAAGTTGACTACTCAACTACTCGCATTTTCCCTCCCCTCTTGCTGCCTCTGTATCAGAGGCAGCAAGGGGTAGGAAGCAGGAGCTGGTGCTGGGGGAGCCAGCTTAAAAGCCAGCTCCTCTCCAGCCCTATCTCTATAGTGCTGCCCGCCCCCCCCCCCCCACTGCAGTACTGCAAAGGCAGCAGTGTGGGTGGGGAGGCAGGGCAGGGCAGGCTGCCGCAAAGTAGCTTCTGCTCACGGCATGCCCAGGGTCACTGCAAGCAGAAGCTGCTTCACGTGGGCGGTCCCAGCAGGGAGCTAGATCTCCTTGCATACAGGGTTGCTGCTGGAGTAGCCTGTGTTTGTGGCTAGGACCCTCAGTGGACAGGGGATGCTGGACCCAGCATGAGCCGGTACTGAGCAGTTTTGTCTTGCTCTGGGTCCAGGACCGCGGTGGTCGTGCATTTTAAATGTAATAAGAGCCGGACCAGCTCCTGCTACATTTAAAATGCAGAGTTGCAGCGGGGCTAGGTCCTGGACCCAGTGTGAGCTAGGACAGAGCACCTTCCCTTATCGACTAATCATACAATACAGATTGTTTTGACTGCATGATTAGCCAACTACCCACCTCTTAACATCCTTAGATAATATTTGGTTTAGATTTGCCTTTGCCCCATGCTGGCCTAGTATACTTCAACTTATCACTGTTCTGATTCATTTTCCATTTCATGATTAGAATTATGAAATTATTATTTATAGCATTAAATGGGCGTGAGGCACTCTTAAAATTTAGGCCTCCACCCCTCCAGCTGTGAATTGTTTTCAGAATTTTCATTTTTCTGTCTTTTCTAAATTTATGCATCTTGCTTTGCTATTTTTGTTCTCCGTTGGAATGAGTTGGCAAATGGATGATCCTATGTTTGTCTCCACGGGCCTGGAAAATTTAGGAATTGTATACTACTATATAGTTAAAATAGATTTCATTGGTTAAAACAGATCATACTGTTTAAAGTGGGTTTCTACTCTAGATAGTAATAATTTGAAAATGGATTGTGGCATTCCATGTTTGCATCTCAGTGATTTCCATAGCAAATGTGTTAAGTTCACAGTTCTAAACCAAAGATTTGTTCAGTTTGGAGAGAGCACACAAGTTCTGGGAATATTCTCCATTTAGGCATTGGTATGCTTAAAAACAGTGGCATCTTGCAGTGTCAGAGAAACTTTTCAAGTGCAAGTGCTGTACAAGTGAAAAAAAGGGTCTGCTTTTAACCAAACACCTCTTGGGATCTTAGTCGAGTGGATTCTTTCCATTTCACACATCATCTCTGGAAATAAAAGATCTTGTAGGACACGCTAACTGCTTGTATCTACACTGCAATTGGGAGAGTGCTTCCTAGTGTAGGTAGACAAACACGTGCTAGCCGATATTCCCTCTAATTTTTTGCATCCATGTGTGGATACATTTTATGTGCATTGAGGCATGTGCAGATGTGCACCACCAGTAGAAACATGCAGCTTGCAGTGAGCACTCTGCTAATCAGTGGAGTGGCATTTGAATCTCGCCTGGGTAGCCACCCAAGCACTGAGCTTACAGGGAGCACTGACATTGCTCTCTGCTTAGGCTAGTGTGCTAAAAACAGTAGCATGGCCTTGGGAGCGCAGGCAACAGACTGGGTTGAGAACAGACTTGCCCAGCCTGCAAGTTATGCACACTGGTGGCTAGCCCAGCCTACTGCCTGTACAGGTGTGGCCGCACTGCGCTATTTTTAGCGTGCTAGCTTTAAGCAGAGCTAGTGTTTCTATCTACTGAAGCTGAGAGGTGCACTTCCGGGCACTGTAGACAGTTTGCTCTTCATTGCTGTCAGTTAGTTTGTACAGCTATAACTAACGGGAACTTTTACAAAAATTCTCCTGGTGTCTACGCGGAGCCAAACAGAAGTAGAACAGTTGCATAATTTTTTGTCATTAAAGGTGTGACATGCAAGGAACAGGTCTGTTGTGGGGGGGGGGGGGGGGAGGAAAGGTGCCACTTGTATATTCTCTTCAGAATGGTGCTGCACTTTAAATCAAAATTACAAGGAGCCTCTCCCAAAATTTAAGATGTAGCGGCTTAGAAGTGAGCTCTTCTGTTTTAATGGTCAAGACATGTGTCTTTATTATATATCCCGAGATCCCCAACTCCAGTAAAGCTAATTGTTTGAATTGGTTAAGCTGATCCTTCCACTCTCTTGTCAACAGCTGCCAGCTTGGTGTTGGAAGATAAGCATCAAGTGAGCTTAGATGGGGGAGAGAGCAGGAGCTAGTGTGATTGATTAGATGGGAGGATTCTTGGGTTGGAAGAATGGGTGTTTCTGTCTTCCCTATGTGTGGGGTGATTCCCTCCCCTCACGCAGTCAGTTGCCGTCGTACCAAGAACTATATGGAGGGCAAAGGAGGGAAGTGAAGAGCCTGCAAGGCAGGTCTGGTTTTGGCAAAGCCAGCCTCACAGCCCTAACACAGTAATAATAATAGTGCTTAGCTCTTACATAACCCTTTTCATGACAGCATGGGTTGGCAGCAACAGCCAGGGCCAAGGAGGGCCTAGTATTCTTAGAGGTTCTCTTACAGGATGTTGTATGGTCTGGCTGATGCAGGAAATCAGGCTAGGTGATTAGATGCTCTCATTTCTGACCCTACAGTCTCTGAAACTTTTTCTCTGCTTTTCATTGACATAAACCTACATGGTGGCAGCATGTCTTAACTAGAAGATTAAGCATAGGACTAAGAACTAGCATGTCTAAATTTTAATCCCATGTCTGATACTGTCTCGGTACAGGGCACTAAAGAAGTCACCGTGCCTGTGCTTACATAGGGGGATTATTCTTTCCTTCCCTGCAGGACTGTTGTGGTGATTAAAATGTAAAATGCTAGTAAGTGCTGAGTATTATTATGGTAAATTACATGCAGATGGTGTCCTTAAGTGTTCCCTTCTATTGGGTGCTGTTGTTTTCTCTGTGTGTACCCATAAACCCCTGCCTGTAACCAGACCCCATGGGATTACATGCAATCCAATAATAACTATTTGCATTTGTATAGTAGTCATAGTACTTAACACTTATATCGCTCTTTAAATATCCATGGCACCATTGATTAGTTAATGTCTACCCCAGCACTGCCCTGAGTGAGACTTGTCCCAGTTCAAAGCCTAGCAAGAACCACTTAGGGCTTGTCTACACTGGCAAGTTACTGTGTTGCAACTTTCTTGCTCAAGGGTGTGAAACCTCTGCCCCTTCTCCCCCCAACTCCGAAATACAGGAAGTTATAGTGCTGTAAAGCACCATTATAAGCAGGCGCCCAGTGCTGTTAGGTATTCCCCTGGTGGAGGTGGTTTTCCTAGAGTGCTGAGAGACCTTCTCTCCCAGCATTGTAGCCGCAGTGACGCTTGCCCTTGTCCCCACCTTGTGCTGAACCTCAAGCAGCTCACCTACATGATTCCAGCATAAGTTGTCCGGCACATCATGCCACTGATTAAACGTACAGAACTCTGGGAGTAACCCTGAATATAGAATGGATACTGAATGAGCAATACATTGGCATACAGCTTGTCTTCCCTATTAATGCCAGTATCTGCGCATCACTTACTCTGGTCACGCCAACGGATCCAACACGTCGTTTTGGTGGTGTGGCAGAAGGTGTTTTGTGGTTGTTAGGCCATGCCTATGCTATCACTCATGTCAGCAAAATGTATGTCTTGGGTGTGAAAAAACACACCCCGAATACCTTAGTTGTAGTGTGCACAGCACTGTGTTGGTAGGAGAGCTGCTCCCTCCGACATGGCTACTGCTGCTCGTTGGGGGGTGATTTAATTATGTTGACAGGAACGCTCTGTCCTATCGGCATAGAGCAGCTACACCGAAGATTTTACCATGGAGCCACTGCACAGTCGGTAGTGTAGACATAGTTACACAAGGAAGGCATTTTATTGAGGTGGCACCATCACCCAAGCTCTAACGGGCTCTTTTGCATTTACACCAGAGCCCACTATAGCTTTAGTGCTCTTTCGAATTGAGGGCTGTCAAAAGAGAATACAGGTTCCTAAATCAATCGGTGGTTTCCATTGGCACCACCTGAATTCCTACTGGAGAGGGACAAGTAGGATATATGTGGATACTGTACAATGGCACGTATAAAAGCCCCATATGAAAGCAGGGTCCGAATGAGCTCTCAACTGACATCTAGTGAAGATGGGGAAGACTTCAGGAGCAGGCCATCTGTGCATAGGCGCTCCTGCTCTTCCTAGTTGGCCATCAGGTGTGTTGCCAAAATGATCAATTTTGACTAGTTTGGGGTTACAAATCACTAATACTTGAATGCAGGGGTCATGAAATGTTATCCTGGTTGTAGAAGTAAAGGGCAGCCAACATAGCTTCTTGCTCCCTCTACTGCACTCTGCTCACAGTCCAGAGTTCAGACGTGCGTTCAGTGTTAGCTTCCAGCTGGAGATGGGGGAGAAAAGCCTCTGCTGCCCCCTCTGCAATTGGCTCACAGCCTCTCCACGATGTCAAGCTGTGAGGTTCTGCCACTTACCGCAGCTCTTAGTGATATCAGTTCTCGGTGGTTTCAGCAGGTGGGGGATCTCGCTGACAGTTCAGGTTTTGTGGTGTCTTTTTTGTTGCAACTCCATCTGCACACATAGGAGGAAGCATAGCCCCTAGACTAGCTCAGCAGGGATGTCTGCTCCAAGCATTGCCAGACAGAAACACAGGCTCTGAGTCTAATCAGCTTTCTCTCTAAATGCTGGAGAGCGGCAGGTCAGATGTAAAGGGCGTTTGGGCCCCTTCGTGCAGAGTCCACACTAAGCACGTGCCCCTTCACTGGTATTTGGCACCCTTACCGCTGCGAGGCTCAGCTATGGGTGATCCCCTCAATCAGAGCATGCTAAGCACCGTGATGCTACCCTCTCATTGTACATATGGATAACAACACTTCATTGCCCCTACATTCAATACTAGAGTGATTTGTAACCCAGAACCAGCCAAACTTGATCATGTGGGCAAAGCAGCTCCATGTACTGTGTACCTAAGCAGGGAGGGCGGGTCTATGCAAACACAGTCTGCAAACACAGTCTGCTCCTGAAGTCGTCTTCCTGCTCGTCACTCGATACTAGGGGAGAGTTCATTTGGGCCCCTGCTTACACACAGACTGACGTAACATCCCACAAGAGAAAATCTACACTTGGTGCATGCATGAACTGTGAGGAAAACAGAATTGAGTCTCTGGCCCTTTCTGCTTCTCTGGATGTTTATTATTTGCAGTAAATGTACCTCATATAGGGCCCTTTATCAACAGATTTCAAAGCAAGTTACACAGGATAAAGGTACGCTTACCGGCCCTTTGGGACGCCCCACAACCTTGTCTTGCTGAGCCAGAAGGCATAGAGTTGGGGTAATAGCCCCCCAGCAAAGCAACACAGACACTGAGAACAGCTCAGCTCTGGGAAGGCTCAACCACAGAGACTTGACACAGCAAACTGGTGCACAGCCCCAATGGGACCAGAACCCCAAGTAAATGCATTTCACTGTGCATAAAGTTTATTCAGAGTGAGCTCGTAAGAGGTTTACCCCCTTTATCAATGGAAGAGAGGTGCACAATTGTTCTCCACCCTCTTAACAGTTTTTATGCTGATTTCAGAGGTAGCCATGTGAGTCTGTTTCAGCAAAACCAACACTGGGTTTGATAATAAACAAAAATGATTTTATTAAGTATAACCATTGGCTGAGCATTCCTTGCCCATTGCTCTGCTTCAGACAGAGAATTTTCCAGCATCAACACAAAGTACATATTTATAACTCCACATACAGATATTATACAAGTACATGAATAGCATACACAGAATCAGTAGAACAGAAGCTTTCACGTGACACCTCACATGGCCCCCTGTGTATACACTTTGGGGCAAATACCCCCCCATGGGTGCAGCAGTGATCTGGCTGCTCCCCTTAAACTCCAGTAAAGTGACATCTACTCATCTGGAAACACATTTGGCTCACACACATAAGGGTTATGGCCGGTACTTACAAAAAAGACCTCAACCAAGCATGTTGATAGCTGGTCAGAGGAACACAGCTGGATTCTGGTCAACCACTGGTGTAAGGCAAGCAAGATGCTCAGCTTTAGCAAGAGCACAAGTAATGACTGTGTCTGTGAAACTACATCCGAGTGGCTACTGGCTTTGGGAATTGACTCGACCAGCTATCAATGGGAGATCAATCAGCTCAAGACTGATTGCCACAAAGCCAAGGATGCCAGCAGCCCCTCTGGAAACTCATCTTCTAGCCATTTTTACAAGGAATTTGATTGATTCCTGGGAACTTCTGCAAACACTGGACCCACTGTGTGCATAACAATCTGCTAAACAAGGATGTGATGTTTATAAACCCCCGGCCACAGGCACCAAGGGATGATGGGCAAGAAGTGGCCCAGGCGCCGTGGTGGCTACAGAATGCTCTGGGTCTGTATTCAGAGTAGTCCTGGAGGCATCCTGCAGTGGAACCAGCAGAAGAGAAAACACTGGTAAGTTTCCGTGGCCATTTTTGTTGTTAACGTATGGATGGGAGGGATTTCTGGCTTATGCCGTGTTGAGCTATTAATACAAGCTGGGTTTACAGTTTTCTGGGTGCAACCCATCCATTTCTGTAGTGCACGCTTCCCTCCTAGCCACCACATGGGATTCAGAATGGATATTGGGAGCTGAGAAAAAACAAAGACGCCGTTATGATATTTTTGCTACTTACTAGTTACTCTCTGATTGTCAGACATGTGGCTTGCAGCACTTCAATATAAGCCTCTCATATGCCTCCCTGCTAAGACAGCGCTCCCTATAAATTGGCTGTTCCTGCGCTGTTCCGGAACCCTGGGTAACTGGGTCTAATCAAAGTTGGCTGTAATGAGGCCAAATAAAACCAGAGTCTGTATGTCATCCATAGCGGGCAGAGTCCATGTTACAGCGGAGGGAGGCTGCAGGTCCATCAGGGGTCCCCATGGCTGGCAGTCAGGCCTGTCCAGGAATACAAGGAGCTAATAAGGAGGCTGTACTTTGCCTTCATGTGACACCTGCACCAGGTTGATTTTAGCATAGATTTTCACTCATTGCTGCCTGTTGCAGAAAGTGACTCTCTCATGAAGTAGGAACTCTAGACCGTCTGTTACCTTCTGGAGCAGGGTATACTTATTAGGGCCATTTCTATAGCTTATAAGCCCCCTCTGTTTGGAGGTGTGCTGACTGGTCACCAGTGCTTTAAAATCTCCACCCACAAATGGCTGTCCTTTGCTGGCTGGAAACCCAAGTTCAGACTTCTACTCGGGAACCTCCAGAATATCGGTGTCCTCCAGAGCTTGTCCTGCCTGAAAGGATTGTAAGACCATAGCTAGTGACAACATCCCTCATCAGCCCCTCTCCCCCTCGGCTAGGTAGAGGGATTTATACATTGTTGTTACTGAATTTCATATGTGTATCTTACCCTGCCGTGTGATCGCTTTCAGTGCTGCTCCACAGGCCATCTGGAGTAGCCAGTATTTTTTGTGTGAATAAAATTAAGCCCATTGTTTAATATACAGTCTTTTGATCTTGAAGTAAAGCAGCTCCTTTGAAGAGTAAAGTGTAATTTTTATCATAGTTAGATGATAATGTGTTCTTCTAGTTTCCTTTCAAGGCCATTCAAACACACGGCACCAGGAGCCCAGAAACGTGGACGTTTCCATCTATATGCAGGGAGAGCGTTTGAGATGGGTTAATGGGAGAGATTCTCAATGAAGCTAGTAAGCAGACTGTGCACCAGAAGGACCAGACTGAGCACCAGAAAGATGAGGATGCAAGAAAGTGGGAAAGAGAGAGGATGCATAGCACGAGGCACATATCTTGGAGCATGACCTCATGTTGAAGGAAGAAGGGAGACTGCAAAAAGAGCTGTTTTGAACACTTACTTACATTTGTAGCCACTAGTCTTCAGGTTCCAGCATCCACTCCACTACCACATTTGCTTCCTGCTCCAGCCCCAGGGCCTGAGACCTATCCCCGTTATCTTGGTTTGAAGACTGTGAAGCCTTTGGACTGTGGAGGGATTGGCTGGCCAATGAATACTATAACAGGGAACGTTCAAATACCCTGTGCTTTCTTCTGTCTCTCTCCAGTGGCAGCCTGCACATGCAAAATGTACTAGAAAAGGTCAAGGAGCACAGAGGAACAGGAGACGCCCAGAAACAGCTGTCTGTCTTACTTGGAAACGTGCACCGTTCATGGCTTCTGCATTCTTTGGATACTGTGTTGTACGCATGGATGGTAGCTGGTCTGCGTGTCTGAGTTTTACACTGGTATTTCATGTTTAAAGTATTATATTTGCACACAAGACTTCTTTAACAAATTGTATTATATGTAATGAAGTAGAACTTCATCGTGGTACCCCATAAGCTATGGATTCAAGTATATAGCTGGCCTCACTATATTTTTAAAAAATGCAATCAAGTCATATTGATCTATAAACATAAACCCATATGTTTCAGCCTAGTGAACGATACACTGTGTTTAGTGATGCATTAAAGTGTTTACAAAACTAATTAAAAAAATTATTCTAGAGCTGATCTACACCCAGAAACAACACAATTATAAATACCATTTCAACATCCCTCTCCCCCAGATGTATGGGACCATATAAACCCATTCTGTGGGTGCAAGAAGCACCCCCGATTTCCACTAGGCATGTGAATCTAGCTTTGGTAAAGATGAGTGCATTTTTTGGCTACATGTAAGAGTCTACTCATGATTAAAAGGTTTTCCCTTGTTAGGAGACGCTCTGCACAGCAGGCCACAGTGCTGCAGATGCTGCATTCTGGCATCCAAAAGGTTCCGAAGGCAGTGCATGTGGTATTTCAGTCTTCCCAATGTGTATTCAACCACAATTGTACAGCTGCTCAGTGTGTGATGTGCACCTTCCTTCTTTACCAGAGCTGCTGCGATCATGGTGGGGTTTCATAAGCCTTGGGAAAATGGTACACATGCCTCCTAGAATAACAGTGGAGACAGTGACTCCATTTATAACCATCCTTTGGTGGGAATAGCACCCCAACTTGGCCACAAACAAAGTCCTGATCTCCGGAGACCCTGGCATCATGTCCCTTGCCAGTGATCCCATGTTCGTGTCCATGAATCTGCCGCTGTGGCCAGCGGGGGGTTGCATAACAATGGAGTAGTACTATTTGTGGCTTATGTTTACTCTGTCCTCCCTAGAGCGCTCTCCTTGTGGAGGATAAACTGTAGGCGTTGGAGTCCCATGAGCAGCCCCCAAGGAGACTGGAAAGCTCATTCTCTCAAAGTCAGAGACCTTGTCAGCTCCACACTGTGAGCAGTGAACTTGTAGCAGTCTGAGGCAAACAGCTTTCCAGATGGTTATAGAAGCCGGTTTCCATAACTGACTTGGTGTGCCGTCTCATGCATGTGTCCTGGTGTGGAAGGGTTAGGGCAGCTGATCACAAACCTCCAGGGACATCTGCCTCTTCATGCAAACTTTCTGGACCCGCTGCTGGATATTACATGTCCCTGTGGAAATGTGTTCCCGCCATGTGCTTGCAGCCCTGCTCCAAATACATTGGCCCGCTTATGGGGGAAGGGCAATTATGGCAAAAGGCCTGAACACCACCAGGGGAGTTGTGCCCCCCTCCAAGATGTGCCTTCAGCAGATGATAGTCTAGAAATTAAGGCCAGAAGGGACAACCAAATCTCATGCCATGCAGTATGGACACCCAGCGTATCCCACAGTTCACTATGAGCCAAGCCCTAGAGTGGCTATAGCTGGTAAGGGCACTAGGAACCCTGGGATAAGGAGGGGGTCTGCCCCTAGAAAAAGCAGGTCTTACATCATTCAGTACAGACGCGTCAGCAGTGTTGGGAGGCCCATGCTTACAATGCAGTGTGGATGCTCAAGTACAGGCTTCAGAGCATCCACACAGCCATCCTGGGGGCACAGATACAGGCTTGCTCTGCAGTGTAGCCATAGCACGAAGGCAGAGCGTTCACCCTGGCTGAGCTGTGCGCTGCAAACAGCTACTCTGAGGGCCAGTGTCATCCTGAACCCTGAGAGGTTTGGCATCAGTAGGACATGTGCATGAGTGTGGCTGCTGTTGAATGTGCCTCTGTCTCTGTGTACGAAGCTCATATGTGAGATGGAAGCCACCGGGAGCAGAGATGGAATTTGACTGTTTAGCTAGGGGGAGGGGGGAGTTCTTCCGAATTCCTGTTTTTGTTTTTTCCCAAGTGTGAGTTATGAGACTGACTCTTCTTCATTTCTGGCTGAATTGCCTTTTCTAATGGTTTTAAACTGCAGCTAAAGGCTACCTAATATGCTGAAATATCAGGGATGACAGGTCTGGCTCTTCCATAAACAAAGATGCTCTTCCTGTTTCCTTCATTCTGGTATGCTAAATTGGAATGGTGTGGCTGGAAGAATGTTTTGCATGTGAATGAGACTAATTCACAGCAGCTTGGGATCATATACTTTTATATTGTGCTTGGCTTAAAATACCTTTTTTCTTAGCTGCAGCAATAAGCATGAGCTGATCAAACAAGCTTAGCTCAGACCTGAGGTTTTGCCTTGCAACATGCTGCCACAGCAGCAGCATTCAGTGAAGTCAGCATAGTTGTGATGCCATAGATACGCCTGGAGGAATTCTGCACCACTGTGCAATGCAGAATTGTGCAGAAACTAACATTGTGCGCACAGAATTTTCTTTCTCTGCTGGAGTTGGCATTGCTCAGCTTGCAGGTAGACAGGGGAAGGGGAAGGAAAAAGGAGCTAGAGAGTCCCTGGCAGCTGCAGTTCCCAGTAAGCCCTGAGACAAGGAACAAAATACAGGACTATGTAGCACTTTAAAGACTAACAAGATGGTTTATTAGATGATGAGCTTTCGTGGGCCAGACCCACTTCCTCAGATCAAATAGTGGAAGAAAATGGTCACAACCATATATACCAAAGGATACAATTAAAAAAATGAACACATATGAAAAGGACAAATCAAATTTCAGAACAGAAGGGGGATCCGGGGGGGGGGGGGGGAGGTAAATGTCTGTGAGCTAATGATATTAGAGGTGATAATTGGGGAAGCTATCTTTGTAATGGGTAAGATAACTAGAGTCTTAACAAAGACTCTCACTCCGAATCCCTGGCTCTGGATGGAGAGGGGCCTGGGTGTCTGGGCTCTGGAGGGAGGGGATGTAGGTGTCTGGGCAAGTGGGGGGGGGGGAGGAGAATGGTGCAGCATGTGGGCCAGGGGTGGCACTGTGACTGGGCTCTGGGGTCAAGAGGGATTGTGGGTGTCTGGCCCACTGGCGGGGTGAGGGAGGAATGAGAGGGCAGAGAAACCGGAACTGAGTTGTCATAGGGAGTGTCTTCAACTCTCTTGCACCTAGAGGAATTTTTGTATCTGTCTGTTTGTTGCGGACATACTTGCTAACGGACGTTTTGAAATAACTTACCAAAATGATTGAAACTGGCATGGTTAGGTAGTGTTATTTTGACAAATAGTATTTGTAGAGTTTTGCTGGATTTTTCATTTTTGGTGCAGAACGCCCCCAGAAGTACATATAGAGAGACACTAAGGGAGTGGAACCTATTCAGCTTAACAAAGCAAAAGTTAAGGGGAGAGTTGATTGCAGCCTTTAAGTGTTTATATGAGGAACACATTTTTAATAATAGCCTATTCAGTCTAGCAGACAAAGGTGGAAACTGAACAAATTCAGATTGGAAAGAGGTGCAGATTTTTAACAGTGAGGATAATTAACCATTGGGACAGTTTATCAAGGATTGTGGTGGATAACTTTTAAATTAAGATGGGACGTTTTTGTAAAAAGATCATCTCGAGGACTGATTTGGGGGCAGGTCTATGTCCTGTCTTATCTAGGAGATCAGACTAAATGGTCACAGTGGTCCCTTGTGTCTTTGGAGTCTGTGAACCTATGTGTGGGGAGTACAGTCTGGCGCTTTCTCCGCACTGCTCTTACTCTCCTCCCTTCTGTCCTCCGTGCATTTGTTTTGAAGCTGGAAGTCTGCGTAACACTGGGTTCTAATGACTGCTCTGATGAACCAGTGTAGCATTGTGTAGCAATAAAATGTTGGCATCCTGGATGCCTGACTGAATCTTTTATGCAATCGCCTTTAGCTTTTGCATAACATTTCAAGCCACTTTTGTTAAGACTGCTTTTCCTTAATCCTTTGTCTGATTTTTTTTTTAAATGATCTGGCCTCGTGATTGGGAAAGCAACTGCTAAGATTAGGTTATTTTTCAGTGTAAGATTCTTGTGATTTTTTTATTATTATTATTATTATTATTATTATTATTTTAAAGTAGCTCTAACATCTCAGTTGTTTGCAGCAAGCTTTCTGACTTTGGCAAGGAGAGAGGCCGGAGCAAGTGCCTATAGTCTGTCTCATGAAATTCTGTTCAGGATTGAAAGAAAGATGCACTTTTGAAAATTGTCATTTCCCTTCTCCTTCTTGCATTGTCATAAAATATTGTGAGTCTGCCATAACTCTAACTAAACATGAGTTCATGTAAGGTAATAACCACGCTGCTACCATCCTCACACAGCACACTATGCTGGAAAACCTGGGAACAGCCTTTCTGGGGGAGAGAGAAAAGGTGATGGACACTTCCTGTCCATCTCCCCAACCCTAAACAAACCCCAGTGGCCAGTCCCATCCCTCTCCCGGATGATCATCCACTGTAAGCGAATGCAATTAGTTCTGTAGCGCAGGCAGGGCTGGTCAGAGTTCAAGCCCTGCTGATGATGCACAGTGGAGCTATTAGAAATGCAACAAATAGAATTTTTTTCCTTTTTCCCTTTTAAAAAGCCCAAGGAAATGACCTATACTTTTAAAAAATAGTACCTTCTAGACCTAACAGTTATCTAACTGTTATGGTCTAGAATAGACAATATTGGATCCTGCCGTGAGGGCAGAGGACTGGACTCGATGACCTCACGAGATCCCTTCCAGTCCTAGTGGTCTATGTTCTATGCTTCTGTGATTTAGGATGCACAGCTAGGAGATGCCAGAATTCAGGTTGCCTTGCAATCTTAATTCGGCCTCCTGTGCTTGTGCATTATGGTGGTCTTCAATTACATGATTACGTAGGATTCTTGTTACTTTCAAGTACTTGTCTTTGTACCTTAATAGCATCTTTTAGTGTGTGTTTTATATATAAAACTGTATGTATTTGGAGAGAAAAATGAATAGCAAACTCCCCACCTCGGCTTTTGGACTTCCCCCAGTGACGTTCTTATTATTTTACTTCTGCAATATGCTGCTTTCTCAAAGAGCTCAGGAGTGCAGATTTTTCAAATATCCTGATGTTAGCTATCTAAAACCATATTTAGTCACCTGAATAAGTGGTCTAATTTTCAAAAGTATGGGATACCCAGCACCTCCCAATGAGGTTCTGTGGTCTCCATCCACCTCCGTTTCTTCCGTTTGGTGGCACTGTTTAGACATCCAGACCTTTGTTGTTTGCCCAGGGAAACTCCTCTGGCTTGTTAATCAAATACCTGTTGGCATACTGACGTCAGGGGGGAATCTTTCCATTAAATTCAGTGAGATTTGGCTTAGGCCATCAGTGCAGGAGTGGGAGAAGCATTGGGGGGATGTCTACGTGAAAGGGGGAGCACCATTTTGTGTTATATGCTGAACTTACGCCTAGTCCGGCCCAGCCAAGGTTGGACTACCTCCATGGAACAATGGGTGTTCTGACAGTGCCTCTGGGCTGGAGCATATGATGCAGAGAGGGGGAGACTCATTTAAAGAGGGTGTGCTCTCTGAGCGGCACAGGGTGGAGGGCTGTCACCACATCAGCAGGAGAGAGGGTGCAGAAGCTCATACCCAGCCTGAGATGTTGAGAAACCTTGAACTCACAGAAGGGGCACAGAGTTCAAGGCTGTCTCTCAGGACTTCTGTTGTTTTGAAGAGATCAGTACCTATTCATGCGTTCAAGAGTAAAGTGACTGGTTAAGAAATTCCTTCGCTAACTCTGCGTTCCTTGATGTGCTGCCCCATTGTCCCTGCAGGGGTTGAACTAGAAGCCAGTGCAATCATATCAAGGTGGCACTCTGAAGGAATGTATGTAAGTGATGTGAGGACTTAGGAGGTCTGAGGCACTGGGAAGGGCTCAAAGGTTCTGTCGGACAGAGCCAGAATCTTTATCCAGACCCAGTTGACATGGAAACACATGCAAACTATCAGCTAGGTCCACTTAGAACAGACTGGTGTCTGTGCAGAGGGGTACTGGGCCTGGTGGTAACATAGGTAGTGAACACAGGCCTTTCCTGGAAGGCCAGCCCTTTGCCAGCTGGTTGAGTTTTCCAGAAAAAACTAATGGTGGGTAACTGACTAGAAAGGAGAGTTAACAAGGACCATCCCATTGATGATGTGCAGTGAGTTAAGTTTCAAAGGTAACAAATGTTGTCGTTGATTAATTTCAGTAATCCTTCATCAAATGTCATTGGGCCTCCAGTTTTCTAGTTAAACTCATTATCGGGTCTTCTCCAGAAAGGAGCACACAACAGAAATACCGTACAGTAGTAATTAAGGAAAGAAAAAAAAAATCTCATTTTCTCTTGTTCCAGGTGCTGGAGCCATCTGAATTGTGTATCTTTAGTTCTCTAAGCACCGTATCAGACTACCTGCTTCATGCACATGCATGGCACCATGGCCAGTCCTCAGGAGCACCTGAGCTGGCCTTCCTCTACAAACTTGGTCACCAAAACTTTCAGTGAAGACAAGGACTTCAGTGGAATACTTAGTGATCGTGCACCCACCGGAAACCATCCTTCACCTGAGATCATAGAGGATGTGCTAGAGAAGGGCTTGCTTCAGGCAGATCTCGTAGAAAATGTGGGCAGTCCAGGAACCACAGCAGTGCTGACCAGTGTCAGTGAGGACTCGAGGGATCACTTTGAGAACAGTGTGCTGCAGCTGAGAGAACAGGATGACGCTGAAACACCTGTGCCTCAGGGTAACAGTAACACGATGGCTGGAGAGAATAACGGTGGGACAGATGACATTAAAATCCAATTCAACAGATCAGGCAGTGGGAGCAGTGGGTTTCTTGAAGGACTTTTTGGTTGTTTGAGACCTGTATGGAACATCATAGGGAAAGCCTATTCCACTGACTACAAACTGCAGCAGCAAGGTAAGCTGGTGGCACAGAAATGCTTCCCTTGATTTATTTTAAAGTGAAGTTTGTGAAGCTGAGGATGCTCAAAGCAGTGAAATCCCTTTCCCAGCTTTCCACACAGCATGATGCTCGGGCTTACACAGAAAACAATCAGTCAGTCATTCCATACTGAGCCACAAGCACAGAAATATATAAGCCAGCAATGGAAAAGACCAGGTACATGATCTCCTCCATCCCCTGAACTAGGAGGTGGCAGACTTTGAAATTCAGACAATTATTTCAATTAAATTAGTCAGGACTAGAGAAATCTATGGGGACCCTCAGGAATATAATCAAACTAAGTGATTGGGCAGCCTATGGCAGATGAAAAATAATGTTGGTAAATGCAAGGTAAGGTAAAGTGAAGGAATAGTTGGTACTGCGCACAGACCTTCCACCATACGATCTTAACACAGTATGTTCCTGGTGTAACTCTTACGCTGTACTTAACGTATCTTGCTTTGTGTTTGAGTTTTCCAAGTGATGTGTTAGGTAACCTTAGTTGTTGTCACTTAGCAACCTTACCTGGATTTTTAAACAGTTTTTATACTCTGCCCATCCTTGGCTCCATATGTATTACCTTCCCTTCTATGCTGCATTTTATCCCATTTAATAAATATGAGTAAAGGGCTAGAAAATATGATCTGAGAGGAAAGATTGAAAAAATTGGGTTTGTTTAGTCTGGATAAGAGAAGACTGGGGGAGGCAGGAGAGAAGATGCTAACTGTTTTCAGGCACATAAAAGGTGGTTACAAAGTGGAGGGTGAAAAAATATGCCTCTTTACCCTTGAGAATAGGATAAGAAGTAATAGGCTTAAATTGCAGAAGGGAGGTTTTGGTGCGAATCAGGAAAAACTTCCTGTCAAAGTAGTTAAGCATTGGAACAAATTGCCTAGGGAGTTTATGGAATCTGTTATTGGAGGCTTTTAAGACCAGGTTAGACAAAACACCTGCCAGGAACGGTCTAGTTATTGCTTAGCCTTGTCTTTAGTGCAGGGGACTGGACTAGGTGACTTGATGATGTCCTTCCCACTCCTACATTCCTGTGATTCAGTGATTTTTTTTTTCTTTTCTGTAGAAAAACCCTTCCATTTGTTTTGGCCCATGTGGATTTTAAACATTTCCTTTTGCTAGAATATTTAAACTGTCTGTAGTTATATGTTTAATGTTGTACTGCCCCCTCCTCCTCCTCTCCCTGAATTTCACTGAAGAGGGGATGCTCTTCAAACCATCTAAGTAAGTCTTGAGTGTATTAACTTCCTGTATTGCCTCAGCAGTTCACCAAGGTGATGAATGTGTGATTTGGCTAGCTGATGAAAAGGTCAATGTTGGGGGGGGGGGGGGTCATAAGAGATGACAAAAGAGCTGACAGTTGCTGTCTCTAGTATGACCTTGCAGCAGAGCACTGCATGAAGTTGGAATTTTTCAAGCTATGTACCTTGTTTGTGTGTTCCCAGACACATGGGAAGTTCCGTTTGAGGAGATCTCAGAGCTGCAGTGGTTGGGCAGCGGAGCGCAGGGAGCTGTCTTCTTAGGCAAATTCCGAGCAGAAGAGGTGGCAATCAAGAAAGTGAGAGAACAAAATGAAACAGACATCAAGCACTTGCGGAAGCTGAAGCATCCTAACATCATCGCCTTCAAGTAGGTCATGATTTTGGTTATCTTGATAATTACTCGAAAAGAATCATTTGTTTTTTCCAAGAGAGGCATCATTAGCCATCGCGTCCGGGTCCATTGGTGAGTTCTGAGTACTGGAATTACCTTCTGGTTTGTCCAGTTTTCTGTGGTTAAAACTGGAAACTTATTCTGCCCCTCTTCTCACGAACAGGCCTGTAGTGTTGTGGTCACAGTGTGTGACGTGGTGTGCAGCGTTCCAACCCAGAGGTGCCGTAGAGACACTCAGACACGAGAATAGTCCTGTGAACGTAACACATCTACTGGTGAGGGAAAGGCCGAGGAAACTAGCCCCGGCCACAGACATTTCCCTCCTGCACAAAGCCTTGTCCTGT
Organism: Pelodiscus sinensis; assembly: GCF_052426305.1. NCBI lineage: Eukaryota > Metazoa > Chordata > Testudines > Trionychidae > Pelodiscus > Pelodiscus sinensis. The sequence goes on from NC_143061.1 coordinate 52,862,508, forward strand.
CCTGTCCATTGGAGAGAGCCTCGCTATTGGGTAGAACAGTGGGTCCCAACTTTTTTTATGCTGCAGACCGACAAACCCCTTCACAAACTTTTGGTGGACCAGCAACATTTTATTTGCATATTCACTATGAAAATAATGAATATGCAAATGTTGCCTGTCTGCCGTGCTCCAACCCAGCCCCTTGCTTCCCAGTGCCTAACACCCTTTGATCCCTCTAGCCCTGTGCCCTTTGACCCTTAAAACTCTGACCTCTACAGCTGATGCTAACACCCTCTTGCTCTGTGACCCCACCAGCATCTCACCCAATACCCCTTTGCCCCACCCCCCACTCTCCCCAGAGCGAGGCTACCCCCAGGGAGCGTGGCTCTTACTGCTTTGCGGGCAGGGGGAGCAGCTGTTGGTGGCATGCACACTCCCTCCTCCTTCACAACCCCGACCCCATGAGTAGAAAGGGGGAGTGCAGAGCTCGGGTCGGCTGCCATTACCGAGGGGGGGGAGAGGCACCTCCTGCTCCTCCACCTCCTGCTGTGGGGACAGGGGAAGGGGCCATTGGTGGCATGCGCGCTCCTCCCTCCCCAAGCATATCATGTACCCCCCATGGGTAGAAGTGGGGGAGCGCAGAGCCCCAGCCAACCGCCATTACCGAGGGGGGAGGGAGGCACCGCCTGCTGCTGCCCCAGCATTGCTGCTGGCAAAAGCGGCCATGCAGGCAGGGGGAACAACTGTGAGAAGCGCTTGCTGCTCCTTTGCGCCCTCTCCCTCCCCAAGCGCGGAGGAGGGAAGAGGAGGAAGGAAGGCACTTCCTGCTATGGCTGCCAGAGCTGAGCCACTGTGGCAACCTGGCAGCCAGCGATTTGCAGACCGGCACCAGTTTGCGCACCGGTGGTTGGGAACCGCTGGGGTAGAAAGAGGGCAATGAGTAGCGCTGTAGTCAGGCAGAGTCAACAGAGCTGGACAGAAGAGCAACTTCTCTCCCCCTTGATTACAAGTTCCTCCTTAGACTATGCTCCATGGACTTCAGCTGTATGCAGTGAAGCTAGTTAAAACTGATGGTAAGAACCATGAACATAGAGGGTGTGTCTAGACTACATGCCTCCGTTGACGGAGGCATGTAGATTAGCCAGATCGGCAGAGGGAAATGAAGCCGCGATTAAAATAATCGCGGCTTCATTTAAATTTAAATGGCTGCCCCGCTCTGCCGATCAGCTGTTTGTCAGCAGATCGGGGCAGTCTGGACGCGCCGCGCCGACAAAGAAGCCTTTCTTGATCGGCACTGGTAAACCTGGTTTCACGAGGCATACCTGTGCCGATCAAGAAAGGCTTCTTTGTCGGCGCGGCGCGTCCAGACTGCCCCGATCTGCCGACAAACAGCTGATCGGCAGAGCGGGGCAGCCATTTAAATTTAAATGAAGCCACGATTATTTTAATCGCGGCTTCATTTCCCTCTGCCGATCTGGCTAATCTACATGCCTCTGTCGATGGAGGCATGTAGTTTAGACGTACCCTAAGAGAACAGGAATAGCTTAAGGTGTATGGTGGACAGCAACAACTACGAGTATGAAATGCAGCTTTCCAACTGGCAGCAGTCCATGGGTGCTCACTGAGCATCTGGCTGGGGTAATGCCTCACCCATGGGGCATGCAAGTCAATCCTTGTCTACATGACACGCACAAGAACAGCTGGCACCTTACACCCTGTTAAGTAGTCATAACTCCTGTCTGGGAGTAAACAAAGAAAAATCTACTATACTCCTTATTCAGGTTTTTAAATTCCCAGGGACCATCAAGGATTCCTCCAAGGCGTAGCTTCCCTGCATCAGGACAAGTGCAGGGTCTCATTCTGGCAGCAGATCTGGGCAAGTCGAATTTGCAAGCCTGTGAAGTGTGACTGGAGAGGGGTGCGAGATTTGTGCTTTCCTCAGCAGGCTGAGGACTCTCTCTAGTTTACATATGCCAGAGAATGTCTTAAAGGACACAACCTTTTTTCCAACCTGCTGCTTAGTTAAACTTTGACTCTTCAAGGTACTCTGTGTTAGGCAAGTAACCCAGGAAAGTCTGACAACTCAGGGCAACTTGCATCCTGTTTTGTACAGGAGGGTTTCTATGAGATGAGCTTTGCAGCAACGGGAGGATTTCCATGCTGATGTGTTGCATGCTAGGTCAGGGTGTGACTGATGCACTAATGAGGCATGTGCTGTGCTGGGCCCATCCATCTGCCAGTATACTATAATCAGCAGCACGTAGGGGGATTGGAAATGCTGCTTTCTTGGGAAGAGAATTAAGGTATTCTCTCACTTCATTCAGCCTGGGCTGGCAGCATGGCATATGGCTCCTTCCTAAAGCCAGCATCTTACTGCTTCCCTCCAACAATGTATTTTCTGCAAAGGCAGAATTTTGCCATTAACCAGGTCTGAGTTCATGTTACTGCAGAACATAAAGGCGAGCGCTCCCACAGTGCTTTCAGTCCCAACAGCCCCGTTCTCTTAGAGGTCTAGACTGAATTGTACTTGAACTCACAATAAAAGCTCCCCAGAGCAGGCATAAAACTAGACTCTGCATGAAGCAAAACCAGGTCTTGCAGACCTGTGGTGTACTCAAGTAATTTATTTCTGGTGTTACTTACTGGGTATGATTGATCTGTTCACTGCTGTACAAAACACGGACACCGTCCATGCCCTAACAAACCATATATTGCAGGCAAATAATCTGATTAGATTTTACTCCTAACCCCGTTTGTTATCTAAGTAATGCCTGCAGATATTTCCCAGCCTAATTTAAATTTTGCTGCAAGAGGATTTTTGAACAGTACTAAAGTATATGGTGGGTAGAAATGATTTCCTTACGGTAAGGATAGCAAGAATTTGGTTCCAAATGGAGTGGGGATGAACCCTTATTCTGTTAACTTGGCTGAATACTAATACAAGGTCCACTTTACAGCCACGTTAATGTGGAATTCCTGCTGACTTCGGTGGCAGCTGATGTGCAGAGTGACTTAGTAGCACCCAACCAAATAAATGAATTAGGTGACAAGTTGAGGGAGACAGCAGTGGTTCAATTAACATAAGCCGTGTTCCTCCAATGTGTGTCTGCCAAGAGATGCACTAAAATAAATATTACTGAGACACAGTAAACTAATACAAACAAGCCCAAAGTAAAAATAAAGTAACAATGGTCTGGTAGCACTTTATAGATTAACGAAACATGTAGATGGTATCATGAGCTTTCGTGGGCACAGCCCACTTACTCGGCTACCCCCTGAAGCTTCTAAAAATAAAGTGCAAGCCCTGTTGACTGGGGAGAGAGCTGTTTTTTGTTATTTTAATGGGAAGGTAGGAGGAGGAAATGTAGTCCAGAGTGCTTCCTGATCAGTCCTTTACTAAGGCATGCTGTTTGTTTTCCTTTGTAGCAGTGAAAGCCCCTGCCGTTGCTTGAACTGGGGGCTCCGTGGTGTGATTAGGACCGGTGTGGCACTGTCTGTGTTCCTAGGCCTGTATCCCTGGAGAAGGAAGGTCAATACTAGAGCACCTACAGCTCCCTGCCATTACAATCAGTGCACAGGGGGCATCCAGTAACGGTGACAGCAAGAGCATGCTGGTCTGTGTCTGGGTTTGAGAATCCCTTTGATGCTGAGCATTGGATTTGATTTGCAGTAATGTATGTGTGTGTGTGTTCTCTGCCAGGGGAGTTTGCACTCAAGCCCCGTGTTACTGTATTATCATGGAATACTGCGCACATGGACAGCTCTATGAGGTGCTGCGAGCAGGTCGGAAAGTCACGCCTCGGCTGCTTGTGGACTGGTCCACAGGGATTGCGAGTGGAATGAACTATTTACACCTTCATAAAATCATCCACCGAGACCTCAAATCACCAAAGTGAGTCCTTGGGTGCTTACAATGTAAAACAATAGACCTTTGAGAATTCTTCCAGCAATGGATATTGAGCTAGATCCGGGCCCCTTCACTTTTCTCATGGTGTGGCCTGTTACGGAGAGTTTTCTTGTGGCTCTTCTGACCTGTTTCTAACTGGATGGACCATCCCTGCTCCCATTTATCTTCGAATAACATCTCTGGGGCAACTGCATAGCTTAGGTGGGAAAGTAATAGAGGGGAAACAGAGCTGCTAATGAGATGGCTGCTCTGACCTTTTGTAGAAGTGAATCTCTCGGGCTCCTTCTGCTCTTTATTTTGTCTGTCCTTTGTGTCTGTTTTGTTCTGGTCTCATCCCTTGCTCTCTTGAATATTTATCTTCCTCTTCTCTTGCACCTGCTGCCTTATCTCATTCACCCGGGACATTGTCTCTCCCTTCCTTCACTGTTTGCAGCATGCAATAGGACTGTGGGTCTGTTGTTGTATCCGTTTTAAATGGTATGCTGTATTGTTTGGGCAGTGAGGTTGTTATTCTTTCATTTATTTTATTATTGCTAGTCTGAATATCAAGATACATTTCCCAACGAATAGTTTTAAGTAGTTCTGTGCTTGTTACTTTTAATTATACTGTATATAGTGTACACCTGTAGATGGCTAATTACTTCATCTTAGTAGTCATTTTGTATGAAAACATGCATTTACAAGGAGTTTGAAATGCCCCAAATATAGTCAGCCTTGATGTTCCCCCGTTATTACTCTGTTACAGTCCATTTACACCAGGATGAACTTTGGCCCCTAGAATTTAGAATCAGAGTTTGGGGGGAATCAAAGAATGTTGAGGTAACTCATTTGTGAAGCTGCAGTAGTATTAACCCTGTGCTCTGACCTGGCAAACAGCCTCACCACAGTCCGTTCTGATTTGAAACCGAGCATTTGCCATCATCAGTTACTGCACTACTCCAGGCTTGAGTGAGTGTGGTTAAAATTGAGGCTTTAGATAGGAGTTTAGCTGTATTCCAAAAGGAAGGAGCTTTGCTTCCAGAACTCTGTAGCTCGTGGGGCAGTGGGTTCTAGTAGTGATAGAAGCCAGGAGCCCTTAGTCTGTAGGGCTAGAGACATACAAGCAAAAATGTTAAAATCAGTAGAGCAATCTGCTCTACTTCAATACTACCTCATTTATGATGCAAAGCAAGGAAGGGTAATTGTGGCTCCCTGCTGTGTTGGTAGAACAATGGGATCTGCTGGAGTTGCATGAGGAAAAAGTGACTCTGAATAGAGGGAGAGAATTTACTGAAACTGGCAAATCAATTCCATGTATTGATCAAATTATTTTAAAATCGCAGGCTTTAGTTCCTGGCTGCTAGGGCCAGGTGAACAACAACTCCTACCCCCTCACTTCTCCCATCAACAAAGTAGGCATCGTATGTACCTTGTGAGCGAGTGCCCAAGAACTTTAAAATCCACTTCTGAAAGTTGCTATGGAAGTGAAAAGCATTTTCTCATTGCTGATACCTTTTGTGTTTCCCCCTCTTTCTCCAGTGTATTAGTCACTCATACAGATGCAGTAAAAATTTCAGATTTTGGTACATCTAAAGAACTCAGTGATAAAAGTACAAAAATGTCTTTCGCGGGCACCGTGGCTTGGATGGCTCCAGAGGTGATACGCAATGAGCCCGTCTCTGAAAAAGTTGATATCTGGTAAGCATATGTTATGATATCTGTTATGTTCATTACATCCCTTCATTTCCCAGTTAGCCAGTCAGGTCTTCCCATGTTATTGCATTTCCTCACCATAAGGGCGGTCTCGCTGCTGGACTCTCCATTCTCAGGGTTTCTGGTAAGTATTACATGCTCCACAATGAGGAATGTGACTGACGGTAATAAAAATAGTCTATTTCGAAGATGTTTGATGCTGTTTCGAGCTGAAGGCTCTCAGGCCTTCACAGAAGTCCCCAAAACCTGCCCTGTTAAAAATTAAAACAGTGAACAAACACAAAATCCTGCTCTTTTGCTCCATGTAATGTTGTTGTAGCTGTGTTGGTCCCAGGATATTACAGAGGCAAGGTGGGTGAGATGATCTCTTTTATAGGACTAGCTTCTGTTGGTGGGAGAGACAAGCTTTTGAGCCTACATAGAGCTCTTCTTCAGGTCTGGGAAATAGGATATGTAGAGAAAGAGATGCTGTTCTTTCTGAGATGCAGTTACTTTGGACTTTGAAACTCACTAAACACAAGAACCACATCTCTGCGCCTCAGGCTAATTCTAGCTTCTGAAGTGGTTATTCAGGGAATGCTTTTCTTTGGTTCTTGGCCACCTCTTTTTTGCCTTTGTACTATCAGTTTGCTTTTTTATGATGCGTTTTCTCTGGTTGGTAGATGGTAGTCATTCCTTGCTACCCTTTGTGAATTCTGACTTCTCCCCGGACCTTTAGATTCTCTACAGGAGAGAGGCAGATTTTGTCATCTTACCTATAATTTTAATTTCTTGCATTGTGGGTTGCCTGCTCTGGACAGACCCTCTTTAGACTTCTCCAGCTATGATTGATTTTAACAAAGCTCTTGTTCATCTTTTTTCAAATTGGGACAAGAGGGAATCTCCAGTGGAGTGTGAAATATCCAAATAATGGCACGTCCACAGTGGCTGTGTATGTAATAAATCCTATTGCTTTGGGTTTCACTAGCTTTGGAAGGATTTGTCTGCGGAGGGCATGAGTAATGCAGCAAGCATACCAGCAGAGGGAGTGTTTGCTTAAAAAAAAACCAAACCAATTGAAATCTGTTAGCTGGCTTATCATGAATACATATACATTCTCACTTTGTCCCAGAGCAAAGGAGCTGTACTAGGATTAACACTGATTACAGCTTGGAAAACTAACTTTGCCTCTTCGTTTACTGGAATCGGTAAGATTGGATGTGAGAACCAATCCAGCTGTGAATTAACGACTGGTGCTTAGGACAGTGTCAGAGGGAGACCGGAAGACTGTGATCACCCTTATCCAGTTAATTATATGAACATTGTCACTGTTGAATCCATTTTCCATTTAAAATTGGTGGGAACCTGCTGCCCATTTTGTTAACTGCACAGAACGTCTCGGAGTCTGTTACATAACTTTGTCGCTACACGTGTCGCTCATTGTGGAGGCTGATTCTTGTGTTTCTACCACAGGTCATTTGGAGTCGTTTTGTGGGAGCTGCTTACGGGAGAGATTCCATACAAGGATGTAGACTCCTCAGCTATCATCTGGGGAGTGGGCAGTAACAGCCTGCACCTTCCTGTCCCATCCACCTGTCCGGATGGGTTCAAAATCCTGATGAAGCAAACGTGGTAAGAGCCACCTCCCTGGCACAGACTTAGGGCTTGGCCAGGCAGATCTGGCTCTGCCAGACTCCCAGTGGGGTCAGTGGAAATGGCAGCAGACTGGAGGGTGGAGCTCAGAGAAAGTCCTCTGTTTAAAAACCATCCAGTGGGGGATGAGGTGGGTGGTACGTAACAGCTGCATGGAGGGTGGGAAGACAGGAGAGTTGAGTGGAATGCTGCTCAGAAGAGGGAGGGAGAGTTGGAAGCAACAGGAGCAGGGGAGGTGGAATCCAGGTCCCAGCCTCAGTGTGGTTCTAGGTGGTGAGAGAAGGGGAGATTTTGACCTGTGTGGTGGCAGAGGCAGGCTCAGCCAGAAGGATCTGGTTTCTCTTGGCATTGGAAGCTGGAGGGAGCCACGCTTGCAGGATGGGGGACTGGAATACAGTAACTCTGGAAAAGATTCGGCTCACGATGTATGAGGAGGACGGGAGCTCCCATTGCAATGCTGTGGCCAAAGGGAATCTCAAGTCGGAGCAGCGAGGTTCTATTCCCTCTGTATTTGTCGCTATTGTGACTGTTGCGGGAATGCTGCATCCAGGTCTGGTGCCCAAAAGTCAAGCAGGAAGTTGGCGAGTTGGAGTGGGTTCGAAAGAGCCAGGAGGATGAGTGAAGGAGTAGCAAACCTGCCTTACAAGTGATGGGCTCCGGGAGGTCAAGCTGGTTAGCGTCGGAGGTTAAAAGTTACTTGGCCAAGGTGTGCTGGAAGCTGGAGCCAGCCACGTTCAGACAATAAGCTGTGAATGTTTTAACAGTGAGAGTAATTAACCATTGAACAGTTTCCCGAGGGTAGTGGTGGTTTCTCCATCCCCAGCAGTTTTTAAATCAAGAGTAGATGTTTTTCTAACAAAATGCCCTAAGACTGATGCGGGGCAGGCCTCTGGCCTGTGTTATACAGGTGGTCAGACTAGATGATCACAATGGTCCCTGGAATCTGTGGATCCATTAATATGATCCTGGCAAATTCTTCTTCATCTCCTGGCTCTGCAGCTACCAGCTCTTGGAGCACTACTGTCTAGGAGTAGCTCACTAGCTAAAAGTGCATGCCTCTTCCTAGACGCACAGCCTCTCTGCGTGGGTGTGCAGACACGTCCCCTATTTCTGTGTGTCAGACCTTCAAGCTTGAAATCAAGTTTTTTTTCCCACGGAAATAAATGTATCTCCTGGGGACCTAGACGCTTCTGTCAAAATGGCTGGTCATAAGCCAAATGAGCTAGAGTAGATTCAGTTTCTACACTTGCTCTGAGCCCCCTGTTGACTGTTGTGATTATACAGTGTCAATTCCCTATTTTACAGCTATTCTCTCTGCCCTGTTGTGGTTGTAAATTGGGAAGACTTACAAATAGGGTAGACTGACTACAGCACAACAGTGAAAGGGCTGTGACACAGCAAGCTGTCAAGAGCGGAGGAGACACACGGGGTGGGAAAGAATGCTTGTGCTTTGATCTTTTCCAGCTGCAGTAACCATAGGGCTGATTGTACCAGTAGTGGGTAAAACTCTCTTGTGGTGTGATTTTTAACTGGGTCACATGTCCCCTTGACTTGACTTTGTTCCGTTCAGGCAGAGCAAGCCCCGGAATCGCCCCTCTTTCCGACAGACGCTGATGCATCTGGACATCGCATCTGCTGACGTTCTTGCCACACCTCAGGAGACTTATTTCAAATCCCAGGTAAATGCAGACTGGCCAGAGCCAGTGGTGCTAGGAGGGCTACAGGGGTCTCACAGCTATTACCGACTCAGGCAGGAGCCCCACTTGGTCTAGCTTCCAGCATAAGATGTGATGGGTGGGTTTGAGGAGGGAAAAAGGATCCAGGACAAAGACTATAGGGTCTTGCAAGGGAAAAATGCAATAATAAGCCAGTTGCGGAAAACTCTTAGGCAGAGGTTCCTGTTTTTGCTGTTTATGTTAACAATAAAGGCTGGTGCTAGGAAGGAGTTCTGCTTTGGACACAAACCATGTGTATGCACCTGCTGTGTTCAGAAAACAGGGTGGAGATGTGTACTGGGGTGGTGTTTCCAGACACCCTTTCCCCAAATGAGGCATAGAAGCAGTCTTGAAATGGCACAACAAAAGCTGCAGCAGATACAAGTTCGGCATGCAGCCCAGCGTGGCAGCACAACAGGCCTTGATGCAGCTTTCAAATGGCCAGCAAACCTGATCTACTCCGGCATTTACAGCAGTTGCAGACAGCATCAGCTAGCTCAGGCTGCAGCCAAGCGACGACTGTCCGAGAGCAGTTTCTTTGGCAAGACGTGTACCTGTGTGCACTGTTCCAGCCCTTTCCCCCCGAGTAAAGGCGAAGTTAACCTACAGGGTCAGCTGGTCTCTTCCAGTAATGGCTATTGCAGTGTAGAGGGTTAGCACTGGGGCTTGGTGTGTGTCCCCTTTCACTTTTTGAGAGAGGAGAGACAAGCAACAGACTGAGCCAGGACCGGGCTGGCTGGGCAAAGGGGCAGATACAGATTACAAGGGAGTGAGGGCTGATAGTCTAGGCATGCCTGGAGCCTGAGAACAGCTGCATCAGCAGGTGGTAGAGCTGAGCCCTGCACCCCCCCACATTTTTCCCAGCCCTTCACATGTTGGGGGTCTCGCTGGCTCTGGGCTCTGCCCTAGACAGTAGGAGACAAATGGACCTGCTGAACTTGGAGCAGTACTTGGAATCTGGCTGCGGGATGCAGAGAGAGCTGCCAGATGAACCACCACACTGTGGTGGAGCAGGGAAGGGCAGCCAGCTGGGCAGATGGAGGAGCCTTTGCAGAACAGTGAAGGGACCTGAGGACTGTAAGGGAGCAATCCAAAGGGACAGACAGACAGAATCCCAAGTCCCAGTTCCCGGCCCAGTCAGCTGTTCCCTGGATGACACGCTCTGAAGTGGGTGAGTACACCATGTGTGATTCTACACATTAGGGCCCCAGGGCGAGGGACTTGTTTGGGGGGGGTTAATGCTGTGCCAGCAGACACACTACCAGGCCTCACAGGGTACGTCTAGACTGCACGGCTATTTTGGGATGCTAGAGCTATCCCGAAGTAGCTACCCTGCGTCTACCCGAGCCACCCGTTATTTCCAAATAGTTTTCGGGTGCTCTATTTCGAGCCATCCCGATAAGCCTCATTGCACGAGGGTTAAGGGATGGCTCCAAATAGCGCATTATTTTGAAATTTGGCGCTGTGTAGATGCGCCAATTTTCAAAATCAACTATTTCGAAATAGATTCAAAATAAGATGCACAATTTGTGCTACTCAAATTGCATATCTTATTTCAGGTTGAGGGTGCACCCACAGACTTGGGAAGTGACCAAACAAGCATTCAGAGCGAGCTATAGTGAACAGCAGAGCTTATGTCCATGGGTTCTTGGCAGCAGTTTGAGACCTTGGGACTTGGGCCCTGGGTGGGCTGCACACATGCGGCAAAGGCAGGTCTGCCCTGGCCTTGGTTTGTGGGGGCTGATGTGACAGGACGGGAGGGCTTCGTGAGAAACAGGGCAATGCTGATCCTATACAGCTGCTGGAAGAAGACCAGTGAGGTTCATTACACAACCTGCTTGGGCTGACTGTGTGGGGGGGAGCAGGGGCAGAATGCAGGTGTGCTGTGGGGACCACTTTCAGTCCCTGACATCACATTTCCCGAGAGAACTGCCCTGCTCATGGCTTCCTGGCCTGCTTGTGGGCATGCACCCTGCCTAGGTCTCTGCCTGCTGTCTTCCTGGGAGCAGAGTTCTGTGATTTTCTCCCTACAGAGCAGGGAGTTAGGCTCCAATTCACTCTGGTCATTCTAGCAGCCCTGGCTTAAGTTCAGCACCTGCCACCCTCTTTCAGGGGCAATGAGAGGGTGAACCAGCAGCCAGCTGGCCTTCCTAGGCTCCGTAAGTACTATTCATTCAGAGCAATGGCACCCTGCTAGTGCTAACGCGCTCATGTGTAAGCCTTAGCATCCCAGGCAGTCACCCGTCTGTGACATGGAGACCCCTCCAGGCTCTTGCTGCTGACTCGATCCCTCCGGGCCAGTCCTTGGATCAGCTAGGAGTGATATCCCTGTGACAGGCTGGTCCCTTTCGGCAGCCTCAGTGCTTTGTTTGTTAGCCTTCTTCAGCCCGTGCCAGCCCAGGGAGGCAGTTCGCCCTGCGAGGGTTGTGGGCCGAGGATTTTCAGGTTTGTTTACCTGCCTTGGGTTTTGCATTAATTATCCCCCAGGGACTTTAATTCTGGCAGGAATTAAGTAACTTACCGTGGAGCCAGGGTACAGTTCCCTTCCCAGCCCATACAGGTGCACACATTTGTAAATGTCTCCCCAGATATTCCGTGTGGCCATGGGATTGGTCACGCCTGGCAGAAGCTGAGGCAGTTCTCACTGAAGTTCCTTGACCTTGGGAAAATCCTAGGCCTCTCCCTGCAGTAGAGGAGACCCAGTGCCCTGTCTCTGGCAGGTTTGCCCTCTCGAATTTCCCGCTCAGAGTTTGGAGCCTCAGAATGGTTGGGGGGGGAGGGCGGCTCTTCCCCCAACTGCTCCACACACACAGTCTCCTCTTTGCCTGGAGCAGGCAGCCAGAGGGGTCAATCTAATTACAGAAAATAAAAAATGACCTGTGAGCCTCCAGCACTGGTGCAATGACAAACTCGGGATTGCCAGCCCCTGAGAGCGGGGATCTCACAGTCCAGGCTCCCTGAGGGACAGTGGATCGACGGCACAGTTCAGCTCTGACTCGGGCCACCTGAAATGACTTTGAGAAGCCTCATGCCAGGTGGACATTTGCTTCCCTGTGTGGGGGAGCTGGGACCGAGCAGGCACGTCCCTGCTCACAGGGTGGGGGAAGTTGAGCAGGGAATTTTGCAGGCTGGGACTGTGCGTTGCAGGAACTTGCCTGGTGCCTGTTTGCACTTCTGCCTGACTCAGGCCGTGCTGCCAGTCCTTGCGGGGGGGCAGCCCCAGAGCTGGACTAGCAAAAGGGAGCTGCAGGCCTGGCCTGGGATGGGTGGGTGGCAGGGTGGCTCCGTATTGCAGGGGTGGGACAGATCGGGGAGAGGCTCCTTGGGGGACACGTGATGAGACATGCGGAAGGGGAGTTTGGGAATGCCCGGTGCTAGCAGAACAGACTCCTCTGCTGCAGAGTTGCCTCTGCCGTGAACCACAGTGCCGTGTAACCGTGAACGTAAAATGCCGTCCCACAGGCTGAGTGGAGGGAAGAAGTAAAGAAGCACTTTGAGAAAATTAAGAGTGAAGGAACTTGCATCCACCGGCTAGATGAAGAGCTGATTCGTCGGCGAAGAGAAGAGCTCAGGTCTGTCAGCATCTCTCCCCCCCACCTCTGCTACTCTGCCCCTTTGGGGTCACTGACACGGTGCTGCTCAGCTCCCTTTGTGTCTGAATATTAACCTCGAGCTTGTCCCCATTTGCGCACACTCTTCTCAAGGCTTCTGCAGAAATACTCTGAGAACAGCCTCAAAGCAGAGGTGGCTTTCGCGTGTCGGCCTGTCAAGGCAAACCCCAGTGAAGACTAGGCCATAGAATGTCTCTGGCTTACTCCTCCCGCATTCTGCCCGTCTTTCCTCCCGAGTCCCAGGGTGCCCCTTTGAGCCTCGGTTTCCCTTCCTTGTTCCCAGGCATGCGTTGGACATCCGTGAACATTACGAGAGGAAGCTAGAGCGAGCCAATAACTTATACATGGAGCTCAGTGCCATCATGCTGCAGCTGGAGGTCCGGGAGAAGGAGCTCATCAAGTATGTATCGCTGTGGAGAGGGGAGCCTACGGGCATATGAGCCTCCTGTGCAGGAGATGGTTCTGCGCTGGGAATAAACAGGGTTCCTTCCAAACTGCTCTGTAGGCCTTCAGGCTCAGGCCCTAGCAGCGGGCGTCCAGACCTGGGTAGCAGACCAGGCGACTCCTCAAAGTCATTGTCCAGATTGGGGATATCCTTTTTAAGGCCAGTGTGTGACAAACGCCTCAGTGTAAATCTCCTGTTCACCCTGTTGCTGATGACGGAGAGAGGAGCTGTCATAGTTTGCTGCTAGCTGTGTCAAAACCCTGCCCTCGGCCCCTCTGTGAAGAGGAGACAGTGTATCATAACTGCACCAGGGCCACGCATGGCCCCTGCCTCCTGCAAAGAGAGCTGAAAACCACTAGAGCTTTCCATGTGCCGAACACGCCACACACCTTGTCAGTCCTGGGTGCGTCACCACTAGGGTCACAGCTGCTTTTCCACCCAGCCAGAGGTGGATTACAATTCTGCGGGGTCCTGGGCCAGTGTGGGGGGCCTCTCCCCACCCTTCCCCCCTGCAGTCCCTGCCCCCGGCCTGGCGCTCATGCTGAGAACGGCCAAGGTGTGAGAGCTTGCCCTGCTCCCCACCCAGCACGCCAGCTGGAGAGAGGGGTCAGGGTCCGGGGGCTTGTCCTACTGTGCCTCCCCCATGCTCCTGCCAGCGAGCGGGGTGGAGTGCGGGGCCTTGCCCCTCTCCACCACCAGACTGCACCCACCACTGCATCCAGCAGCCACTTCCATTTGGCAGAGGGGAAACTAGGGCTGTGCTCTTTGTTCCGTATTCCAGACGGGAACAGGCTGTGGAAAAGAAATATCCCGGCACTTACAAGCGGCACCCCGTCAGACCCATCATCCACCCCAATGCAGTGGAGAAGCTGATGAAGAGGAAAGGGGTCTCTCACAAGCCAGGGAGCCAGACCAAACGGTAAGAAACCTCGGCACAAAACCAAGCCCTCGCCAGGGAGCGAGACGAGAGTGACAGCCTGGTTTGCCTGAGAAACAGGGCTGGGTGAAAATGACTGCGGCTTGCCCAACACGTCTGCTGTCCCCTGTGCATGTTCTGTAATGTGCCGGCTTGCCTCAGGTCTGTCCTTTGTGCCCTGCTGGCAGGGCAGAGCAGAGCCAGCCCAGCTAGGAGTGAGCTGGGCCCTCGTCTGACTGCCCCACGATCAGCACGGTTGCTAATTAAGGCTTCCCTGCAGTGTAGACGTGCTGTTTCTTAATAAGCTCTTTCAGAATAACTGTTCAGCGTGCAGTGTGGGCGAACCCTTAGAGCTGTCTCCCCGGCTGTTGGGGTTCTACCCGCTAGGAGGCCTGCTGATGAACAAGCGCTGACTGATCTTTATTCCTGTGCAGTTGAAACAAACTGGCCAATGCTGTTTATATTGTGGCCTGGGATGCCCCATTGTGCTAGGCCCCTGTCCATGGTGGGGCTGGCCAGCCCGCCGCCCGCACCACAGGTTACACGCTGGCTCTCCGGGAGTAGGCTACAGAGCCCGCAGTGAAGCCTCTCCAGCAGCCTTGCTGGGCCACTCCTGGGGAGGCAGCTTGGGAAAGAGAGAAAGGGAGATAGGTAACTCACCTATGTTGGCCCTGTGCTCCCTTGAGAGCACCCACCTAGGTTTCCAGCTCACCCCTCTGGTGGAGGTAGACTTGAGTCTCCCTTGTTCCCAACTAAGCATTTTACGGCTGCAAAGCTCCCTGCCTCACCCATCAAGCCAGCCTGCCCAAAGGCCAGCGCCTGGGCGTTGCTCTGTCTCGAGAGCCAGTGCATGGCCAGCTGTTACAAGTGACCACTCAGCTCTTTCTAAGCAAACACCTTTCTCCTCAAGGAACGGCATTACAGAGAAAACAGCAAAACAAGTGGCCCAGTAGGCATGTTAAACATAGGAGGAGTCCCCCATCAACCATAGGAGGCACTACTAGGCCAGAATCTTACCAGCCCTTCTCCAAGGAGTGGGACCCTGGACAGAAAGAGGGCCCTCTGTCAGTTTAAACACAGCTTTTTTGCTGCCCAAAGCCCTTTTTGGGCCTGTTGATCTCTGGAAAACCCAGCTTGCAGCAGTGTATGGGTGGTACCTCTGCAGATGCTTTACAGTTGTCAGTGATTCTCCCTAATCTCCCCGCTCTGTCTTAATTCCCGGAGGAGCTGTGGGACACAATCGTACGGACCATCTCTGGCCCACAATGAGACGTAAATGGAACACGCTGTCTTCTCCCAAAGGTGCAGCACATGTGGTCACAGGGACCAGGGAGCATGGGGGTCAAAAGCAGAAGTGAAGGGCCCATGCGGGGGGTAAGGGGGAGGGGAGAGAGGGGAGGAGTTGGCACCAGCAGCCAAGTAGCAGAAGGGAAAGAAAGCCCTGAGACTAAAGAGCAGAACTGGAGGCAGCTGACTGAGTCACTGGGCCCAAGCTGATCCCATGAGCTGGTTCTACCTCAGAGTTAACTCTGTTTTTCCTTTGTCTCCCAGGCCAGATCTGCTGAAGTCAGAGAGCATATCCAACGTGGAGGTGGCACCCGATGGCTCACCAGTCTCAGGAAGTCCCAAAATGTCAACGCTCAGTAACAAAGGCCGGTACCGCTGCAAACCACGTCACCGACGAGGGAACAGCAAAGGCAGCTATAATGAATTTGCAGGGATCTTGAAAAACCAGCCAGCACAAGACAACTCACCCCAATCTCCTCATCCCAGCCTCCAGCAGCACCAGCAGCACAGCCACCCGCATTACCATGGCCATCAGCCCAGGCTAAACATCCAGGGCCAAGACATTGCAAACTGTGCAAACAACCTGAGGTACTTTGGCCCTGCAGCAGCCCTACGGAGCCCCCTCAGTAACCATGCCCAGAGGCGCATGTCCGGCTCCAGCCCCGATCTCATCTCTACTGCTATGGAAGCAGATTGCCGGAGGAATCTGGAGGAGGAGGAACACAAGGCTGATCACTGGAAGTGTTGTAAAGCAGACCCATACAGCCCTCGTCCTCCCTGCAGGCAGACGAGCAGTGGTCAGGGACAGATGCCGTCCACTGAACCCGGGATGAACCACCCCAAAGCGACAACGTGTGGGCCCTTGTATGAAAAAGCCCAGCTTCCTGAAAAGATGGTGGAGGAAGACTTCAACAGTTGCAAGTCAGGCTCATCTCAACAGCTGGCTACCCCAATGCTACCTGGCAAGCCCCGACCTATTCAAAAGGTAAAGACTGGAAAGTCGTCTCTAAAATAATCTGTTAAAAATTTCCAGAAAATATGGTACGTTGTGGCGTGGTATTGTTTGAGAGAGAGAATCTGACTATGTAATGAAACTTCGTATGAACACAAAGGGGCAGAGTTAAGGTTGTGCATGCAACTTTCATTTTAATTTGTGTGTTTTGCTTTGCCACCTTGACATCTTTTGTTTTTAAAGCAGTTTGTACTGGGGAGATTAGAGGTGGTTGCGCTGCATATTGTTACAGTGGCCTAGGGATGTAAGGGACTAGTATGCTTATCGGTTAGTTGAGTAGTGACTTGACTAGTCTCTTCCTCCCCCTCCCCCTGCTGCCCCTCTCAGTTGTGGGGACTGGGAGCAAGCCGGGAAACAGCTGTCCCTGCTTGCGCCCGGTCCCAGACACTGCACCTCTGCTTTTTAAATGTATTAAGAGCCCAGGCATTTAAAAGACAGAGCCTCAGCGGGATTAGCTCCTGGCCCTGCTGCGGCTCTGCAGTTCCCTCCTTATTGACCAATTGAGTAGTCGATGGAAATTCCATCGTCTATTCGATTAGCTGATTACATGCAATTTAATATCCCTCGGCCTAAAGCTTCCCATTAGAAGACTCTCTTCAGTTACCTATCACTTTGCCAAACATTAACGGAGAATTACCATGCTAAGTGTCTGTCCCTGGCTAAAGCTGGGGGGGTTGTTTTATTTTTTTGTTTATTTCAGAAAAAATGGTCCAACCATTTCTCAGAACAGTGTCGGGGAAAATTATATTGTTTGCCCATGTTAAAAAAAAAAAATGTAACAGCCTTTTCTTTGAGACACTTTGGTTCCTCTGCTTCGGAGCAGGAACTCCAGATTTGCCACAGTGTCAGCAAAATGCCTTTTGGCGTTCCTGTGAGATTGTCCAAATTTATCCACGTTGTAAGATTCCAAAAGTTGCAGTTTGTTCATGCCTCAGAAGAGGCTTTGGCAGCCTAATACCCCAAAGATTCTGTCTGTACTGGCCGTGCTCCAGCCTGGAGCTGGCAGACTTTCCCTGCAATTGTGCTTCTTTGCAGCCAGGGAGTGCTTTGGTACCAGGGATAGGACCTGAGAGAAGGCATATTGTGGTCTGTGCTCCCGTACTTCTCCTGCTGGAACTCAGCAAGGAGGAAATGTGGGAGCCAGCCTGACTGGAATGCAGAGAACAGAAGAGCTGGGGTTGGGGACGGGGAGAAGGGTGGGGACTGGAATTAGGACAAAGGGGGTTGAAATGGGACTTGGTCACGAAGTGAAATGAGGAGGTGGAGTCTGGAACTGGGACAAGCACAGGTTGGTGAGGCATAGAATGTGTCAGGCTTTTGGGGGAAGAGGATCCTTACTCCTCTCTGAACCTGGAATAGAATGGAGGTTTCCCGAGTGGCAACGGTGCCAGTACTGGTAACAAATAGCTATGAAACCCATTGATAAAACATGTGCATTTCCCTCTTGTGGCTGGTCTGCATGGAGGAGGAGACCCTACTACTGCTGTCAGTTACTCCATTAGCTCAAGTGGAAGAGCTTAGTGCAGTAGATCTAAAGCTTCCAAACTTGCTGGATGGCCCATGTGGCTGTCAAAGTGGTTCCACAGGAAGGATTTTCCCTGTTTGCTAAAAAAGCCCTAGAAAATTACACCCAAAACTGCATTAAAAGAACACTATTAAGATTGCAAAGTCAAGTGTTCTAGAGTTTGGAAATGCCAGAATTCAGATTGCCTGTCAACCTTCCATGTGTGTTTGCAACCTGCTGTGTGCATACATTACGAGACTGTCTTTAATTGCATGATCGCATGCTGATTTATCCACGGGACCCCTGCCTCACTCACTGCACGGGAAGGAGCTTCGGAGGATGAGTGAAGCTTTTTTTCTGTAGGGACCTGGCTCTTCTGTTGTGGAAGTTGGAAGGGTTTAGTGAACAAGGCAAGACTCCTGGGTCCCACGGAGGCAGCAGCTCAGGGGGCAGGTGGGAGCCAGTGCTTGGGGGAGAAGCTGGCTTAAAAGCTGGCTCCCCATGAGCATCAGATCCCACGGAGCTGCCTGCTCATCTCTCCTCCCCCACGCTGCTGCTTTTGTATCAGAGGCAGTAGCCTGGGATGGGGGCAGGCAGGATGCTGGAGCAGCCTCTGTCCACAGGGAGCTCAGGTCCTCTGCAGACAGAGGCTGCTGCTGCCCCATGCTGCTGCCTCTGTATCAGAGGTAGCAGGCCGGAGT
The DNA here is from genome assembly GCF_052426305.1 of Pelodiscus sinensis. Classification (NCBI taxonomy): domain Eukaryota; kingdom Metazoa; phylum Chordata; order Testudines; family Trionychidae; genus Pelodiscus; species Pelodiscus sinensis. The sequence continues at coordinate 52,880,909 of NC_143061.1, forward strand.
CGATCTGCATGGGAAGCCAACTTTTAAAACCGGCTCCACCTGCCGCCCAGTGCTGCTGCCTCTGATACAGAAGCTGCAATGCTGGGCTGTGGGGGGGCTCCCCGAGCCTGGGGCCGGAAGCACGCTGGCTGCCAGCCCTGCCTTCGAGAGCGTTCTTTTTTAAACTACCGTCGCTCTTTCGCTCTTGCTGTTCCCGGGCGTTTTCCTTTTCTCATCATGTTTCGGACAACCCTTGAGTGTTTATGGAGGAGTGGAGCTGTTCTTTTCCTTCCTGCTTGGTTTCCCATAGTCCCCTATTAAATAAGCCTCCCCATCACCAGATCAACATCCAGTATTCATGGTTACTGAGCTGTTCCAAATGTGTCAGAATAGCCTTTTGGCTTCCTTCAGACTCGGGTGTCTGCTCACTTTTAATTTACTCCCATGCTTTGTGCATCATTGGCTAATCCGTTAACCTGTCTAGAGAGTTACGGGGATGATGTGACCATATCCCTGTTACTCTAATTCTATCTCTTTTGTTTCTACTGGTTATACTCTACGGTTTCGAACGTCATGATAAACCTTTGAGATGTCCCCAGAATCAGAAAGAGGCAGCAATGGCGGGGGGGGGACGAAGGGGGTACTTCAAAGAAGCAGTGCTGTATGGAGCCTGGGACCAGACCCCGGGCTCCTCGTGATGCTGTTGCTTTGAAACGCTGCTGCAGGAGCCCGGCATCAGGCTCCTCCTGGAATTTCAAAGCGGCAGCGCCACCTGGAGCCTGGAATCAGCTGGCTACAGGTGGTGCTGCCGCTTTCAAATGCCAGGAGTGGGCTCCTGCAACGCTTCAAAGCTGCTGTTTCTACACTTCGAAGGCAGAGACGCCCTATCAACTATTCGGCTATTCAACTAGTCAGTTACCTGCAATTTAACATTCCTACCCAGAATCCAGTGCTGTGTGTCATGCTGCCTCATTGCTGTTGGCTTTCAGCATTTGTTGTCATGTTATCCAGCACTTTGGAGTGATAATATAGCCCTTCCTTATGACGTAATTTTGGAAACTGAGAACTGGAATAATTTTCTTTCAGATGTGACCTGGTGGCTGTCCAAGAATATTTCAAAACTAGGGACTAATACCACAATAAAGCACATTATTTAGTCCCTGGTGTATTTTTGGTCATCTTGGTTAAGATCACTTGAAAGACTAAAACTGTGCCCGTCTCTGGCTTGTCTACATAGGGAGATGGACTGAACTCGAGTACAATTCCCCATGTCAAAAAAAGGGACTTTATTCTAGAAAAATGACTCCACTGCAAAGCACAAAGCAGAGTAATTATGCCAGGACCCAGTCACTGGGGAGTATATCAACACAGCTGTACTAGGACAATTACGCTGCTGTCGTTCTGTCCGTCAGTGTCCCCATGAAGTCAAGATCTAAACTCTGTAGAGTGTTCCCCTTTCAGGAATATTGCTGGGGTATTCCAGTCTCTCAGACATTGCCCTGACCATTTTAACTCGGACCTTTGTAATATTCAGGCATGAGGACTTTAAGGATTTCCTGTTAAATAGATCAGCAGCCAATTGTCTGGTAGTCCAGGGTGAACATTTGCCACATCTCAGAATTCCCTGCAATGCTTCACTTTTAGCTTTTAGTTTGCCAAAGTTTGACACCTTACTTGTTTGGAGTGCGGCGGTTCATTCCTTTCCTACATGGACCCTGGAGAGAACAGATTCCCTGCTCTGCTTTCAGCACGTTCAAAACACTTGCAGCTCTGACTCCAGACAATGAATCTAATTTAGTCTCCTGGTTCATGGCTGCATTGTTCACCTGCGGGGCTCAGGGAGGACTTTTCCCTGGTGCATAATCAGCAGGATGTATTTTGAGGGTGAGGGGTTTTGCCTTCCTTTAAAATAGCAGGGATTGCCCTGGCTGGAGATGGGTGGGCCAAATGCGCTGATGTGGTACAGAGACTCCTGTATTTTAGATGCTTGCTCATGTACTCTGGATCTAAGCAATCACCCGAGTCGTGGTCAGGATGGAATTTAGATTGGCTGGGGCCTTTGGAGATTTTTTCACCTGTTCGGGAGCATGGGAGATCGGTTCATCTGCTGGGATGATCATGGCCTCAGGCATTGGTGGCAACTCAGTCCCCCTGTTCTCTGTCTGTGGCTTAGTCTCTTCAGACTGAAATGTCTTAGTCTGCCCAACCCTCCGGGTTCCATTTAGTGGAGACAGGTGTGATTAATGGTCTGCGATATACTGGAGATCAGAGTCTATGACCCGAGGGCCCGTCTGGCTTCGAACACTGGGGCTACGTCTAGACTACGTGGCTCCGTTGACCGAGCCATGTAAAATAGTTTGTTCAGCATAATCAAAGAAGTGGGGATTTAAATAATCCCCGCTTCATGAAAATAAAAACGGCCACCGCGCTGTGCCAACAATCAGATCTGACACAGCGCGGCAGTGTAGACGCGGCGCGGTTGACAAAGGAAGCCTTTGTCGACCGCTCCGGTAAACCTTGTTTCATGAGGCATACCGGAGCGGTTGACAAAGGCTTAGAATATTCCGAATAAACTATTTACATGGCTCTGTCGACTGAACCATGTCGTCTAGATGTAGCATAGGAAATCTCTTGAAGCAGTGAGTTTGTGCCAGAGAGCAGAGTGGCAGCGAGGATGCTGTAGGGTTGTTTGAGACAGCCCAGTAACATTGTTCTCTTCCTTCTCTCTTCACCCCCCTCCTCCTGCCCCCCCCCAGAGTGGTGACGACTCTTCGGAACAGGAAGAAGGAGAAGTGGACAGTGAAGTGGAGTTCCCACGGAGACAGAGGTAAATAGCTCTACCCTTCCGACCCTTGCTTGAGTGCTAGGCAGAAATCGGAGCTGTTCTTTTTAATCTGGCTCAGTTTCACGTCACTTAACGTCATGCCGTTGTGTTGGGAATTCTGAGCCTTCTGCAGCAGCAGGATCGGTCCCTGTGTGTAATCGTTGGCCAAGTACCAGCATGAAATGTATCCAACCCTGTAGCGATTCTGTCTAGGGCCTGGCCAGTCCTATGGTGACCATGAACTCCATAAACTATGGCCAGAGCTCCTGCCTATTAGCTGCAGTATTGATGACAGGAGTGTCCCCCAGGTGATGTCTCATGCTGCCAAGCAGTTTTCAGTCCCCTGCACCTCTAGCATAGCTCCTCTCCATCGTGGGCTTGGTTGGGCAGGAACCTCACCATGTGTGACCAGTGCAAAAGGCTGCTGATACCCAGTCTGGGATCTCCAGAGTCTGTGCCATCAGGCTGGACACTGCCAGGGCCTGACACCCTCCACAGCATCTTTCCAAAGTCCTTGATCCAATTTGTTACTGCAGAGGGCAAAGGAATGGCTCCAGCTCTTGAGCTAGAACAGTTCAGCCTTGTTTTCATGGACGTCACTTCATCAAAAGGCTGGCTATCTAGAACAGGGACACATCCTCTCTTTAAGGCTGGAACTACTGAAATGGTGGCAAGTGAGGAGCAATCCGAGCGCAGGTTCCCACGTTGTGTCTTGAGGGTGTGGTTAGCTTATCAGGCCCAAGCTCCTTTTGGGGTGAAGTGGAGCAGCCTGGCAACTAATGTAGGGTGGGGAAAGTGATGTAGCAATATAAACTGAAGCCTGCAGTGCAGGCATTGAGCCAAAGGGAGCTAAGCTGTTCTCCTGGGCTTTCAGGCCTCACCGCTGCATCAGTAGCTGCCAGTCCTACTCAACCTTCAGCTCTGAGAACTTCTCCGTGTCTGACGGAGAGGAAGGGAACACCAGTGACCACTCAAACAGCCCAGATGAGCTGGCCAACAGGTTGGAAGACCAGCTGATGGAGAAGCTAGAGGACGTCCTGTCCCAGACTCCAGAAATCCCCATCGAGATCTCCACTCAGTCTGACGGGCTTTCAGACAAAGAGTGCGCCGTGCGCAGGGTGAAGACACAGATGTCGTTGGGCAAGCTCTGTGCAGATGAACGCAGCTGTGAGGTGAGTGGAGCCATCAGTATTCCCCTTCCTCTTTGGTCAGGTGGTGAAAGTAACTAGAACCACACAAGAAATCTATATGGCTAGAGTGAGAACACCTGGGACTGCCCAGAGAGGGGCCACGGGAGATGTACTGCAGAGAGAGGGGACACAGAGCGCTTCTCTGCACCCCGGGACATTCCCAGAAATTGAAAGGCAGCAAATGTATAACTGATAAGTTACACAAGACATAATTAACCTGTGGAACTCATTGCCATTAGATAGTGTTGAGGCCAGGAACTTAACAGGCTTCAGAAGAAGAGGGACCATTTATATGACTCATGAGACATCCAGGTACATTAGATGGGATGACAAATAGGCGTTTAAATAATATGGATACGAACCCTCCTGTTTTGAGGCAAACATCAGCCTAAAGGGCCAGAAAAACTTCCTCAAAGGGCAAGCTGTTCCTCATTCTCTACTAGAGGGTTTCTTGCACCTAAAACAACTGGTGGTGCTGGAGATAGTAGACTGGTCTGCCCAGATGTGGCATCCTTTGCGTACCTGTGCGTGCTCTGTCTTCCCTCTTCCTCTAACTTCTTTGGTTTTATGAATGTTGCATTAGATTGGCCTACCTGTTGCTCCCCTCCCAGTTCTGTATGGACATGTGGGGAAAGTCCCTGGCTTTCCCTTTCCCACTGGTTACACTCACTAGCCAGCAGGTCCCTGTGGCTGTGTTGGGGTCAGTGGTGACCCTTTATGGATCCTTAATGCCCCCTGTTGGCCACCAGAAGATGCGAAGCGATAGGCTCCCTAATGGGGACCTCTCAGTCTCCTGCTCCTCTACGAACCAGAGGCCGACCCTCCCGGTGCAGCCCCTCTGCCGTGCAGGGAAATCGCTAAAAGAGTTTCTCTGACCTTTTGCCTTGCAGAGCCAGGCACAGTTTGGAGAATCGGATTGTGACTCTTCCGAGGGGGAGTGTTCTGATGCAACCGTCAGGACCAATAAGCCCTGCAGTTCTGCTACTTGGTAATGACACATTCCCCACCAAAGCCGTCCTCATCCTGGCATTTGAATTCGCCCGGACTCCTTCCATTTCTCCCTTGCCCCCATGCTTTGACAGGAAGAGACGCTGATGCTCCTTCCCACCCCAGAAATGATCTGCAATAACTTGAATCTCTGGAAAAATGTCCAAATGAAACTAAATCTCACTGAGCATTTCAATCAAGAATGGCAGGGATGTATTTTATTGAATAATCTAGCTACTGTAACATGGATATTTATTTTTTTTTACATTTTAACACTTTTTATTGTAAAGAGTGGACTATATATCGAGAGACACAATCATTTGTTGCAAAAAAGTGAAGAAAACAAGCAAATGAAAGACACATCCTTGTGAGTCGGACATAAACTGCATGATGGACACATCAGGATTTGACTGCTGCTCTTCCAGGGACCAGGCCGCATGGCCCTAAAGGCTGGAGAATAGACAAAGAGAAGTGAGCCAACCAGTCTTAGCAATGAGGACATGTAAGAAACCTTGCTAAAAGGTAACCTACGAACAAATAGCATTCAGTCTAACCAGCGGGGTCACTTTTCATCAGAAAGTGGACATGTTCCTGGAGAAATTTGGTACCAAGGTGCTTACATCCAGGGTCTTCTGAATCAATACATTCCTCCAGGGATGTGATAATGGGGGGTTAATTTATGGGGGGTTTGTTTTATTTTTTAATCAGCATTTTGTTGTGAGATCCTGCAGCTGTGTTCCAACCGCATTCTCTCAAGACTCAGTATGACAGCACTTTTTAACGTCACCGGTCATCTTCACTACGGCCGACAGAACCGTGCGAATTTCCGTCTTTCACCTGCAGAGTGCCATTTTCCCACCGTTGACTCCCTCTCCTGACTTCCCACCTCCCGTTTGTTCCCGTCAATTACAAATAATCAGATCAGTGCTGGACACACAAGAAGCATGAAAAGCACATTCTGCAAAGCCTGAGAACTAGTCAGGGAGGAAACCGCAGACACCTGCTCTAAACCTTCAGACGCAACCTCCCACTCCTCACGACCTCACACAACTGGCCAGCGCCGAGGGAGAGCAAACCAGGGAACCGGTTGGCCTGGACAGCGGCATCAACCTGCCCTTTGTTCTGTTTGTTAATGATTTGGTTTTGTCAGCATGAACGGCTGCCTGCCCTTCGTGTCAGGCTTGGGGTAAAACGGAAAACTAAATTTGGATTTGGTTACCAAAAGGACGGGGGGCTTGATTTTGGATGTGGCCGTATTTTATGTGGGGACCCTCAGTGTGAATCCCAGCCCTGTAAATTCCAGCCTGGAGGAGAAACTGGCACATTGGGGGGGTAGCTGCCAGGCTGAGGCACTGGCATGGAGTGGCCAGCCTAGCACTCCCCACTTGGCCTTTCCATTCAGAGACAAACCGCCCCTTTTAACTGACACACAGAACAAAGGCTCCCCTCCCTCTCCCCTTCCCAGTCACTTTCCCTCAGGAACAATTGTAGCTCTGCCCTGAGAGCGCCAGCTGCTCTTCCTCGTGGTCCTGGCTAGAGCGTGTGCGCTGGGCCTGTCGTACCCCGGGCGAATGGGGAATCGGCCCCCTTGCAGAAGCCACGCGTGAGCCTCAGATGACTGGCAGGAATGGACGTAGGCAGGTTCTTCTGTTGCTTTCTTTGTTTACACTTTATGTTAAAATGCTGATTTGAAGGTAGCCTTGATAATTTATAGCCCAGTGGCAACAATGAAGGAAAATGTTTTGCTTATACAAAGAGCAGTATTGGATGAGTTAAATTATTCCCTGTTTTAGCCTTTTGTAGCTGGCCTACATGCAGATCTTAAGTTATTACCTATTTTATTTGTCACCTTTTCTGTAGATCAGAAGGTTGCTTTACTGCTGGCACAATTGTTCTCTCCATGTGATGTTTCCTCCTTGTGCATCAGAGTTGCTCCCTTGCTGACCCCCTCCCCCATGCTGGTGCCATGCAAAGCACAGTCCTTCTGGAGGCTGCATCAGGCAGGCCTGACCTGCTAGGCGATTGGGGAGGGGTACTCAGTTTCATTGGCTTTGGAGCGCTTCCACACAGATGAAACTGTGCAGTGTTTGCTCCTGATTGGGGGATGGACGGGGGGAGGGGAGTGTTGGGGGGCAGGGCAGATGGAGGGAGCGGAGACAGTCGGACAGCAGCGAGTGCTTTGCCCTGAGACATAAGCAGATGTCCCCTCTCTGAAAGTTCGGAGCAAGCCTCCCTGGGGAGGCATTCAGGGCTGTTAGGATAGAGCAGGGCACCGGTGCTCGTGGTGGTCCCAACTCGCGCATGAAGCAGCTAGGTAACAGGAGGGAGGACCAGCATCACCCCCTCGCAATTGAAGTTAGGAGCTTTCTGTTCTGTACGCCAAGGCCTTGGCCTCAGCCCCAGCTCAGCCACTCCTCGCGCTCATGCAGGGGCAGTACAACATCCTCCCCTTGGGGGGGCGCCCTCCGCCCCCGCATTGCTCGGTGGCCCCAGAGCGTGCGCAGCGGCTCGTCCCCCGTTATCTGTAGTCCCCCCTCGGGGCTCTGACAGCTGCTTGGGCGCTGGCGGCGTGTGGACAGCAGCCCGGCAGTACGAGGTGCTGGCTCAGGGCTGGACAGTGCTGTGCCCGGCTGCATCCCAGAAGTTCGACATGGTCTGGTTGGCCTTGGCCTCAGCTCCTGGTCAGCCCCGGCTCTGTCCTAGCGAAGCGCATTCCATGCACAGGGCCCCTGGCCTGCACGCCACACGCCGTCTGCCCCGGCAGATGGTAAACTGGGGCGAAGCTGCCAGAGCCAGCGGCACCCCGAGTGTTACTGGGCCAAGGATCAGAGCAGGCAGCGGCAGTTTTAAGGCCCAAGGTCTTGCCATCACAGAACAGCAATGAGTCGGGGAAGTATCCAGCCTAGTCTTCAGTCCCGGTCAGACTTCGGCCCTGCCCAGCCAGGAACACCGGTCACTTCTGGGTCCTCCTTCCTCAGGGTGCTGCACGCTCGGATTCCCTGCCCTCGGCCAGGCTGCCGGAGCCATTTGAAAAGCCTCCGTGGCGTGACGCAGTTTGCTCTGGAAACTAGGCTGCTGCGGGGCGTTCAGGGGTTTCTCGGGGCAAAGCCGCACTGCTACAACCGCGAGCACAGCCCATCGCCCCTCTCGCCCTAGGGGCCGGCCTCCTGCATCCCTGCATGGCTGAGGCCTGGGCTGAACCCCCCACTGGGAGCTTTTGTCAGTCGTGAGCAGAGGGTGAAACCAACCCCCGTCCCAGGGCGGCATGCGCTGGCGCTCCTGGGGCGGGCTAGGTACCGGATTCTGAACGGGGCGGTAAGTTTATGGAGGTCTCTGAGGACCAGTGTAGTAGGGATCATGTGACCCGTGCCAGCATTGTGCCGTGGATGGGTCGAGGAGGGAAACAGGCCCCGTTGTGTGTTTCCAGGCACTAGCTCTGTGGCCACTGGGTACCAGAGTCTGGACTTTGTTCGCTGGGGAGGCTGCCGCTCCGTGGAAGGAGAGAGCTAGAGGCCAAGGGCTGCTCTCAGCCACGTTCCTGCAAGCCCAGCGTGACCTCACCGGAGCACGCTGGCTCCTGGGGATGCCCACGGGTGGGGCTGAGCCTGGAATTGGCAGAGCACAGCCCTGGGGGTGGGGAGCGCTTTATTTTCTCCTTCCCAGGAGAAGGGTGAGTGGGGGCTCCCTGCCCACTCCCCACCAGCCTGGCCTCTGGCAGCTCTGGGTGATGTTGTTTTCCCTGCTGTGGCCATTTCATCTCCCGGTGTCTCCTCTCCTCTCCGTGCTGTGGCTTCCTGATACAAACTTGATTTCTGTACTGACCCGTGTACAGTGATGGGCATACGAATGAGTGTCAAAGCAAACAAATGCATGGAATAAAAAGCCAGTGTACTTCAGCCCGTCCCGGGCGTGTTGTCCGGGTGGTGTCGTCTCTGCCGCATTTCTACGAGCTGCTTGACAGGCTGATGCGTTAGTGTCTTTGAAGAGACACTGCAGCTGGGCCAGTGCCTGGAAGCCCCGGGGCTGCTCCCTGTCCCTAGAAAACTCCGAGGGAGAGCAGCAGAGCAAGCGTTTCTGCCAGCGTGCTCCCTGCCAAGGTGCAAGCAGACCATGCCCCAGTCACCGGCCTCCCAGGCTTCCACTACCCTCCTCGCTCTGGGTGTCACGGGGACACGTTTCAGCGGTGCCCTCTCCCCTGGCCTCCGCTCAGTCTGCTCCCTCCGCGCCCGGGACCTCTCACCAACAGCACCAGCAGAAACCGCAACTGCTCTGTGACGCCGGCGGTCACATGTCCGGAAACGCCGATACCTAAACCCCCCCCCCCCCCCCCCGGGATGGGTTCGGCAAGACCGTATGTGAGCACTCACACCCGGGCAAGGCTGCGTGTTGGAAGTATCCAGAGCCTGGGGCCACGGGCTTTTTGAAGTCCGTGCGGCTTGGTGCTGGGTGCACGCCAGAGCGCGGCTGCGGCAGGGTGCTGGGGTCTGCCCAGCCGCCCACTGTCCCCGCCTCTCCGGCGGAAAAGAGGAGGTGGAAAGAACGGCATTTGTAAAAGGAGACCGACCAGGCCTCCCTGCCTTAGTACCAGGGTCCGACCTAACCTCAGCTGGGATGGGACCATGCTAAGGGAGCAACCGATCAGAGCTGCGGGTCGGAGACGCGTCTGAGTCTGTCCACCACTTCCCCAAACGAGGCCACATCATCAGCTGGGCAACTCCCCAGTCACGTTATTAACTCACTTAATGCCCCTCCACAGGGACCATTTAACCCCGTGGGATCACTGACATGTTGGGGGCCCAATGGCAGGGCCCGGTGCCTGCTGCCAGCTTCCTTCAGTTGACAGGGCCTCAAGGCGTCCCTCCCCCAGCCCTGTAGGAACAGTCCCCGTAGCATCGCGGAGGCCCTGCTCTCGGACCCTGGTGCAGGAGGGCGTGAAGGGCTGGGCTGGGCCGGAGCACCGTTCCCCCAGCACTTTTCAGTTCACGCCCCAGAGGCTGGGGTGAGGCTCAGCCCCTGGAGGGAGCTAGACTGGCTGAGTGAGCGCCGGGGTGGCACCTGCAGGAGCAGCAAGGAAGCAACGAGGACTGAGGATGACGCTCCCCTGGACAGGGCTGGTGCATGGCCGGGGGCTGAGGGCAGACGGGCTGCAGGGAGGACTGGAGTCACTCTGAGGCAAGGCGGAGCAGGCCCGCGGGGAGGAGTCTGCTGGAGGCAATGTAGGAGGCAGTCCAGGCCAAGAGTAGGACGGTGGGGGACGGATCTTAGCTGCTGCTGGTAGGCTCCATTTTCCCTACCCGCCTCTGAGGAAGTGGCACCATTGATGGGCAGTGAATGGGGTGGCAGTAGAGAGACAAACATGGGAGAATGGCAGTGACCTGCCCAGAGGCCCAAGCCATGAAGAGGGAGCTGCTGAGTCCGAAGAGAGACCTTGAGCCCCCGCAGGAAGGAGCATCAGGCTGGCAGAGCGTATCCCAGCCATGGGCACGAGGGGGGCGCACGGGTTCTGCATTGCCATGCTTACCCCGCAGGTGCCCTGCTGCCTCGTGGACTCTGCAGCCCGCGTTAGGCGCCTAGGTTCCTTGGACCAGCTATGGAGAGAAACGGGGCTGAAGCATGGGGCTGTGCGGAGCCGCCTGCTGAGCCGCCGAACCAGCCAGCAGGTGAGGCCCAAGAGCAGCGAGAGTTTCAGCCTTGCGCTCCCGCGAGCTGGGCTCCAACGTTGGGCTGGAGGGAGGCGTCTCTCCTGACGCGGGATTCTCTGTGACCTGAGCTGGGGCAGAGCTTTACCTCCTCCCTCCCCCTGAAAAAGGGAAGGTGCTAGTGGTCCCATTGCCTCTTCTGCCGCTAGCTGGGGGGAGGGGTCTAGCGTTCATGGGAGACGGAGGCGCCACGTCCCCCTTGGCCTGGGAGATGGAGTTCGAACCCCGTACATTTGGCGTTAGGATTCAGTCTCCTCCCAGGCACTGCCCTGACCTCTGGCTTGAGTCGCTTTCTCTTGCCTGGGCCTATGCCCACTGCAGCATGTTAGGCAACGCGCAGCAGCATGACGAGGAGACAGACGTTCCCCAGACGCTCCACAGCTCCGTGGGTTGGGCACTTGGCTGGGTTCCTGACCCTGCTCCGCTCTGGCAGAGGAAGGAACTGAACCTGGGTCAGCCACAGCCCAGGCAGCTCGACCCCCTTCTGCAGGGGCGGGTGCACCAGTGGCTAGACTTTGGGCAGGCCTCTGAGCCTGCCTCCTGCGCGACTGCTTTGCAGAGCTGCGAGTCCTGGCACCCGCCGGGGAGAGGAGTCGCCCAAGCGATACTCAAGAGGAACATGGGCTCTGGGCCAAGAGGTGAGTACGTACAGCTGAGCTGCTGGCTGGCAGCGCCATGATGTAACTACTCACCACCTTCTTGGGGGACGGGGATACCAAATTAGGCCCCCGCGGTGGCATGGAACCTCACAAAGGGGAGCTGCACAACAATGAAGACTCTAGGCCAGTGGTCACCCACCAGTCGATCGGGATCTACTGGTCGATCTTGGAGCCTCTGACGGGATCGTCACTGGTTTGGCCACGGGCTACAAAGCACAGCACTTCAGCTGCCCCTCCCCCCCACACTGCTGCGCATCTCCTGCCCTTTGCCTTGGAGCTCCCCGTTCCCCTGGGAGCCTCCTGCTTGCAGCACAGAGCAGGGAAGGGAGAGGAGGGGTGCTGATGTCAGGGTGTCCCCTCTTCTACCCTGTATTCTATCTCCACAGAACGGGGGAGGGGGAAGGGTGGGGGAGGTGCAGCACAACAGGGCTTGGGATGGGGGAGTTTGCTGGCAGCTTTTGAGAGCAGGATGGGGCCAGGGCAGGGGGGAGCCTGCCTTAGCCCCACTGCACCCCCACCCAAGGTAAGCAGTGTCCAGCTGGAGACAGCTCTGAGCCCCTGCCCCAGTCATGAACCCCACCTGCACCCAAAGGCCCTGTCCTCGCCTTGAGCCCCATGGAACTAAACTCCTTTAGAGACCCTACCCCCCCCACACCAATTCTCTGCCCCAGACTCAGCTCAGAGCCTCCGTGCACTCCAAATCCTTAGCCCAAGACCAGAGCCTGTGCCCCTACCCTCTGCCCCTGCCTGGTGAAAGGGTGGGAGGAAGAGAGGACAGAGTGCAGGGGCAAGGCCTTGGAGAAGGAGCATGAAGAGGCAAGGGTATTCGGGTTTGAGGTAGATCTTACATTGCACTTAGAAAGGTGGGAGACCACTGCTCTAGGCCATGCCTACGTGACCACATTGCCGGCCTAGGTTACATTAGCCTCTGTGGGGAACAGCCTTCCTTGGAGGCTAGGAGTCCGGGGGGCGCAGAAAGAAAATTCCAGGTTGTGTCGGTGTTCCCAGAGCAGCTGGAGGAGCCCCAGTTTTGGGGCTCAAGAAACCACCAGTGAGTGGTGGCGTCGCCTTGCAATGCAGGTTTGGGATGATGAGCATCAGCTGCAGAACTTCTGGCTGGACTCACCCCAGCCCTCCTGGGCAGGGACATCACAGCACGACCTGCACGGTTGGCTAAGAACCCAGCCACGCCAGACTGCGCCGCCTCAGTTGCTTTGAAGCCAGAAACCCAGCATTAAGGGCAGCTGCCAGGCACGTGTGCAGTGCCACGAGTCCCTGCCTGCCGTGCACCACTGTGCCGCTGGGCAATAGGGCCAGCCCGAGAAAAGGGCTGTAGGGGCTCAAAGTGCAGCTTGATGGCTCAGGGAGACGGCAAAAGGGCATTTTAATAGGGAGCCAGGGTGGTGCATGTTGCTGCAGGGCGCTCAGCCTGGACTTGGCTCTTTTCCAGCCCAGCGTGACTCCTGTGATTGCTGGGTGTAGGAAACAGAACACGGTCCCAGCGCCTGTGGGGGTGTCTGCATGCTGGCCTGGGGCAGGAAACGGGCCACAGTCAGTCAGCGTCTGTGGTGAACCAGTACAAACGGATTCTGTTCCAAAGTGGGGGTTTTATTCTGTGCTGGGAACCAGGCAAATCCAACATTTTGCACGTAAGGAATTCAGGAAACAAAGGGGAAAGGACAGTCACTTGTGGGTCACGGGTCCGTTCGCCAGCCGTGGCTCTCACAAGTCAGCGCACCGGCAGCTCTGGGAGCCTTTCAATGCCCCCATCCGGGGGAATGGGCGGGGCCGTGCCGCTCTTGCTCGTGGTCCAGCAACTGGGGAGGTTCTGACAATGGATTTGCTGTGGGTGTCTCAGATCCGCAGGTTCCTAAGTCAGCAGCATCTTTGCTACCTGAGAAGCCCCACTAGGTGCTAGTGCATCTCTCCTTTCCCTAGGCCTGTCCCCTCCTGCTGTCTGCAAGGGCTACCCTCCAGGGCCTAGCCGCATTCTCCAACACAGCACAGGTTTGTGGGAACTCCTGCCACAGCCACTGCCCCGTATCTGGCTTAGGTGAGAGGAGGGGGAGACCCTGAAGGTCCCACAGCAACAGCTCCAAGTACAACTAAGCAATATAAAGAAACTGAAGGGGAGGGGCAGCTTCCTTTCCACCAGGCCTTGGACAGCTGCACGCACACCGCAGTGGTCAGTGTAGAGCCTGGTAGAACATCACCTGGAGGCCGGCAACAGCTGATGTAAGTAACACTGTCAACACTGGCACGCTGTCACCAGTGACTGCGCCACTCGGGCAGGTGGTGTTCAATCAGCGTAGTGGAGCAGTTTGGTCAGCAGGAGTGAAATTGACACAGACACTTCCAACTGCCTTGCCTCACCCTAACTGTAGCGTGGAGACCAGACCCACGTTAAACTAATTCATCAAATGCCTGTGAACTGTCTGGATACTTTAAAAAACCATAATAGAGGCTTAAAAACCAACAGTGACCAAACAGGTATTGCGACAGCTGAACAGCCTAAGAGAGATGGTCAGAGACAAAAGGTGTATCTTAAAAACTGGAAGTCTCCTACTGAGGAAAATAAAAAGGACTCTGGAAAGTCAAGTAGAAACAGGGCTAAGGCCGGCCAAAAAGAATTTGAAGAGCAACTAGCAAAAGCCAGAAAACTAACAGGGGATCTCCATGCAGCTCTGAAGGGATCTCCATGCAGGTGGACAGAGCTGTTCCAGTAGCCATGGTGTACTGGGATTTCTAGGCCTTGGACAAGGTCCCTCTCCAAAGGCTTTTAAGCCAAGTGAGCTGTCGTGGGAAGGTCTCTCGTGGATCAGTAACTGGATAAGGTAGGAAACAAACAGTAAGAAGAAATAGTCCCTTCACACAGAGGAGAGAGGTAAATCGCTGTCCCCCAGAAGCCTGGGAGACCAGGGCTGTTCAGGGTTCACAAGTGATCTGGAAAAAGAGGAAGGCAGTGAGGTGGGAAAGGGTCTAGATATGAAATTATTCAAGATGGTTAAGTCCAAAGAAGACTCCGAAGAGTCACCGAGAGCTCTCAAACTGTGTGACTGGGCATCAAAATGGCCAGGGCCGCCCCATGCATAGGCAGAATACTAGGCTGCGTAAGACACCCCCAGGACATCTGAGAGCAGCCAGGCATTTAACCCTCTCCTTGCTGGACTCCCCAGGTAAGTGCCATGGGGAGCGGATGGGAAAAGTGTGTGAGGCACCTGGCTGGGGGTGGGAAAAAATTACTTGCAGGGGGTTGCATAGGGCCCCATAAATTCTAAGGACAGCTGTGAAAACGGCAGATGAAATCCAGTGTTGATAAATGCAAAGTAATAAACGTTGGAAAATACAATCCCACCTACCGCCACAAAATGATGCCATCTAACTGGCCTGTTCTTGCTCCAGAACGATCCTGGAGCCAAGCAGGATAATTCTCTGAAAACATCTGCTCAACGGGCCACAGCAGGAGTATGAAAAATAAACAGGACATTTGTAAAGGGATAGAAAATCAGAGCGTCAATATCCTGTCACCTGATAAATCTGTGTGGCACGGACACCTTGAATCCTGCCGGCAGGTCTGGCTGTGCCCTCTCGAAAGAGGAATCAGAACTGGAAAAGGTACAGAAAAGGGCAACAGCAATGACAGGGAGTAGGAACGGTTTCCATGAAAGGAGAGACTGAAAAGGCTTGGACTGTTCAGCTTAGAAAAGTGGGGGATAAGGTGGGGACTAGGGCAAAGGTTGATAAAATCACAAATGCAGTGAAGAAAGTGTGGTATTTGCCCCTTCATGTAATGAGAACCTGGGGGCACCTGATGAAATTAACAGGCAGCAGGTTTAAAACAAAAGGAAGCACTTCACAATCCATCTGTGGAACTCCTTGCCAAGGGATGTTAAGGCCAAAAGTGTAACTGGGTCCCAAAAGCCTTAGGCAAGCTTGTGGAGGGCCGGCCCGTCAATGGCTATAGGCCCAGCTGGCCAGGGATGCAATTCCAGGCTCTGGGTGTGGCTAGCCTTGGACTGCAGTACTGGGATCCGATGCTGGGATGAATCGCTCAATAACTGCTCTGTCCGCTCCCTCTGGGGCACCTGGCATGGCCACTGTCCAACGACAGGCCGCTGGGGGAAGTGGGCAGCTGGTCTCACCCCGTCTGGCTGTTCCTAGGAGGCAAGTGAGGGAACTTGGTCTGAGGCTCCAGCTGGGCGCTGGTGTGAGTTAGCCAGGGTAAGCGGGGGGAGGGTTAGAGGATCAGAGTGCTGGACTCTGGCACCTAAAGCAGCTGTGAGTTGCCTACCTGCCTCGGTGGGTCTGGCCTGAGATGTTTTGGCCCAAATGCTCCTTCTGGGGCATGCTCTTTATTAGGGGTGTTAAGCGGCTAACCAGGAAGCACGAGGCTTACTGGTTAACCAGCCCCTGCCGGTGAACTCTGCTGGCAGCCGCCTAAAGCAGCCCCAGCCACAGAGGGGCTGGTGGGCTGGGCAGTGGGACCCCACGGCCCTGGCAGGCCCTAAGTGAAAATGGTTACCCGCTAGCGTTTAACTGACTGTCTTAACCTCCCTGTTTACACTGTAGGCACTGGCGCTACACGAGCGGCTCCCGCCGACTTCAAGAGGCCAGCCTGATGGCCGTGAACTCGGAATCCCGCAGGCCGGAGGGAACGCCAGCCAGCTTGGTGGCTCTGGACAAGGTTTTAGAGCGGGATAGAGACTGCCCGGTAGGGTGTAGCATGTCCCCTGTACCAGGCGCTATCCCAGGAGGCGTCAAGGGCAGTCAGGGTACTGAGCAAAGGCCACAAGAGGCGAGTTTATGCTCTGGAGATTTCCCTGCAGGGAAGTCCAGGCCTTGGTTTGAAGCCCTGTCAGGACAAGGCAGGCCCCGAAAGGCTAAACACGGACACAGATCTGCTGCTGCCCCAGACGCGTGGCTTGGGACGAGACAGAGAGAGGTTCCCTGGGAATGCTGCTGCCCGGATTCCTCTGTTCAGAAACAGGCAGGTAAAAGCCCCAGGGCTGAGACGTGACCAGGTTTAGCGGAGGATTCGTGCAATTAGGAACCACGCGCCAGTGAACCCGGAGGCGGGCTCTGCCGCTCTCAGGCAGGCTCTTCCCGGGTGCAGTCGCATTATGGAAGCGGCAGGTTTGGGACCTGCTGCTGAACACGGGGGATTTATGGAGCAAGGCTGCGAGGGCCGAGAGGCAGTGGGCTGCCCGGGATAGGAGGGGCCGCCATTCCCAGCCTCAGGGACACGGAAGAGCACAGCCCGGGACGTGCTAAGGAGGGAAAGGCGCCAGAGGAGCAAGGAGCAGTGGCAGGAAAGCGGCCGGGCTGGGCAGCAGTGTTGCCTAGAAGCGCCCTGAGCCAGAAGGAAGGGACGGGCCAGCAAAGACAAGTCTGGCCTGGGCTCCAGCCTGGGTATGGAGCCTCCCTGCTAAGCCCCCAGGCGCCGTCACTGGCAGTGACGCCTGCAGCATTGACAGCCCCGCTTCACAGCGCCCGGCGCCGGGAGCAGGGATACGCAGCCCGGCACGAGGCTCAAGCGCCGCCCACCAGCACGAGCCCAGCTCCCCCGCGCTCTGCTCCAGCACCAACCCGCCTGCCCCGGGGCCCGTGGTGACTCCTAGTGCCCGGTGGGCAGGCGCTTCCGCCTGGCACCGACACTTTTCCCAGGCTCACTGGCAGCGCCCCGGCCAGTCCCGTCTGCACAAGCACCACTGGAAAGGAGACCAGCCCGCCTCCACCTGTACTCAACAGTCGCTGTGCTCTGGCCTGGCCCGGGAGGCAGCAATTAAACCAGCTGCTGGCCCCACAAGGCCCAGTCGGACGCTGTGAGCAGCTGCGCCCCCGCCCGTCACGTGCTCTTGCTGCCGTTGCGCAGGCCAACGCCCTGGGCCTTTGCGTCCAGTTTCAAGTGTGTCCGGCTGAATTTCTTAATCAGGGTCCCCGGGAGCAAGGCCGCCACGGCCATGGCCAGCAGCTGCAGCAAGGTGCCCCACGACCACAGGGCATCCAGGGAGGTGATCTGCGAGAGGATGGCGCCCGTCTGCACACAGATGAAGTTATAGGGGATCAGACCTGGAAGAGTCAGCGGGAGAGGCCAGTTACTGGACAGCCGTTCCTACTGCCACGTGTGCGCTCCCGACGGCTCTGGCCAGGCACCCGCAGGGCACAGGGTCACACTGGGTCACCTCTCCCCTGCCACCAGCGAGAGCACAGCTCAGTGCTCCGGGGGCTCACTTGCTTCGCTAGCACGGAGGGAGACTGACCCCCTGAAGCAGGAGACAGGCTATCCGCCCTGGGGAAGGCTTTCTGGGCAGGCTGCGCCCCATCTGATCTGACACAGCTGGGGTCCTGGCTCCACTCCCAGCGCCTGACGCAGCCACGGCTGTGCAGCGACCAACAGGGCAGTGCCGGTAGAGAGGCCGGCACACATGGGGCTGGGCCAGGAGCGAGCTCCTGCAGGGCTAAGACACGGGTTTGTGCCGCCGGGGATAAAACGCTCGGGTTGGACAGCCAAGCAGCAAGGCCGTCTCCTACACGCTCCTTAGGAACCATCGTCCCCCAACAGCAAACCCAGACACACTGCTAGCAATGCGCTGAGTTCTCCCCAGGACCAGCCACGGTGCCCCGAGAAGAGGTCACCCCGTCTTACCAAGAAGGACGGAGAAGAAGAACTGAGAAACTGGGATGTTCAGGATCGGAGACGCCAGGTTCAGAAACCAGTTGGGGGTCATGGGGAAAAGTCTCAGAAACAACAAGAAGAAAAACAAGCTGCTCCTGTTCTGCTCCACCTGCCATGGGACAGAAAAGCAGGTCAGCGCTGCCCCGGACGCCTGCCGGCCATTTCAATAAGCTCCCGCCCGGAATCCAACCGAACCCGCCGTGGCTCCGCTCCCCCGAGCCAGACACCCCGTGGCTGGGCCAGTTCCCGGGGTGTGACTGGCTAGTGGAGCGGGGGTCGCTGGCAAAGAGACGGGAGCTGAACCACCCCTGGCAGCGGCAGCAGCACTGTCTGCACCTTCCCCTGCTTTCCCACAGGGCCATTCGGTTCCCAGCCGCTCGGGTCTAACGCAGCAGCAGAGTCACAGCGCAGAGGGGCAGGATGACCGCGCGGCCTTAGCAGCTCCTTACGGCCCGAGCGCACCTTTTGCTGTGCTTGGGCAGCAGCACGGGGGACAGAATCAGGGTGTGATCAGCCAGATGCGATCCACACCCGCAGGGCAAGCGCCGGCCAACACTTAACCCTCCTTCCCCGAGACAACTCCCACTAGGCAACGCTGCCTGGCAGCAGCACCTGCACGCTTGGGCCTTAGGAAAAGGCCTGGCTGGAGCGCTCCCCGGGCCGTGCTTGGGTATCGATCCACGCTAACAGCTCAGAGAGCCTACAGGAGGCTTTGCACTTAGTGCCCGCACTGGGGGAGGGGGGGGGGGTTGGTTAAAAAGGAAGAGGCCAAAGCAAGCCCCTCCCTCCTGCACCAGGCACCTGCCACTATGCGCCACTGCCTCCCTCAGCCTCCAAGCTGCATTCACCACGTTATCCTGCAGTTACAACCAGGCCGACGCTCCCGTGAAGCGAATATCAGCCAGCCCCGGGCCTTGCCCCGTTTAAGCAGACCCAAGGCGGGGGTGGGGTAAAGCAGCTTCCAGCCCAGGAAACATCCCCGCTCCGCTCACAGGCGGCCCTCTCGGGGGACAGCAGGCAGGCCGGGCACCAGGGCAGGAGGTCCCTGGGCGGAGTCAGGCATTGATCTTTAAATGGGAATACGGAAACTGAGTCTACTCCAAGTTCCCACTTGCAGAATTCAGCCGTTGCTTGCGGGCCGACTCCCGGGAGCGCCGAGCTTCCCTCCCTCGCTCCGTTTCCACGGCATTCGGTTCCTGCCGGCTGTACGGGTCCAGCAGGCTTACGGCCGAACGAGCCCGTTTCTGCCTGGGCATCCAAGTGACTTACCAAGCTCCGGCGAGTCGCCCTGCCTGGAGGGAGGTTGCTAGGACGTTGGGAAAGCAGCACAGAGTGACTGACCAACATGGACCCCCCCAGCCGCTCTTCCAATTCCTTTTCAGAGTAAGCTGGGCTGACGCTAGAAGGCCCGGCCATGCCCGCACAGACCCTGCTGCTTACGGTTTGGGTCCAGCGGACGGGTACCAAAGCCAGAAGGACACAGAGGACTAAGGACCCACAAATCCAGGGCCTGGACTAAGGAGCAGCCACGGGGTCGCTTGCGGCTCAGCTCTGGTCAGCCGTCCCCGGGCCTGAGCAGAGGGGCTAGCAGGGATCTCTTTACCTTCTTTTGCAGCATGGCCACTCTCTCAGGAAACCAGCAGACCACGAACTGTTTCCCAAAGGACGCGGAGAGCAGGTAACAGCAGGTGGCACCCACCGACGTCAAAGCAGAGCACAGCAGCAGCCCCGTCCATGGTCCAAACAGAGCTCCAGCGAGGATGTTCTGGCAGAACAGAGGCAGGGGCTGAGACCTTACAACTAAGACTGGAGCAAAGCATCGAGCCAGGGGTACGCCATCACAGCCAGCCCAACCTTCCTGGGCCACACAGCGGCCAGGATAGGGACCCAGCCGTCCCCTTTTCTCCCCTGGGGTGCGGCGCCAAGGCCAGGTGTGCGCTTTCGGTATGAACGCTCCAGCGGCAGGCGCGCCCATCCAGACAAGGCTGGGAGCTGGGGGCATGTCGACCACGCCAAGGCAGGAGGGAGCCCTGATACCTTCACATGAGCCCTGGGCACACGTGGGGCAGGGCAGCACTGAGCTCTGTGTCCGTGAGGCGCCGCCATAATGCAAGCGGCCACATTGCCTGGCTCAGGGCAGGAGAGCTGCGTCCGGACTGAGCACCGCAGTCCCGTCCTCGAGTCCGGGAGCTTTGCTGCCTCAGGGAAGAGATTCACCCGCTTGTTCCCTCAGGCTAGGCTTGCAAGGCACCACGCTCGGGTTACCCCAGCGCCTGCACTGTGCAGCCAACACCTTAGCATCAGCCGACGACCGGCCCAGGCCCACAGCCACCTGGGCTGCTGCGGAAACGTACCAGCGAGGGAGCATATACAACCGATATACAGCTCTCCGGGGGCAGGAGCCAGGAAGAACCAGCCCGAGAGCGCCCAGCCCAGCAGTCTGGCAACCGACCAAGGGCAATGGTTGGGCGGGAGCCTGCAGACACTGACTCTGACCTCACCCCTCAATATTCATTGTCTACCTCTACAATACAGCTAAAAACGAGTCACCCCAGAGCGTGTGTCTGGAAAGCCTGGCCGTGTGGCGTCTGGGGAGGGGGGTCGCCGTCGAGCTAGAGGAACAGCGCACAAGCTCCCTGTGCGAGGCTCTGACCCTGGCGCTACACACGGGGGGATAGAAAACAGCAGGGACGAGCAGCCTCCTCACTAACCCTGGATGGTTCACCCCCTGCAGAGTTTGGTATCTGCCGCCGGCTGGTCCATCTAGTCCCCAGGTGAGGGGCGGCCTAGGCATGTCTCAAGCCCCGGCACGCTCCAGGGATGGCACAAAGCCTACAGAGCAGAGCCCGGGCAACCGGGAGGCGAGAGGACGGGCCAGGATGGGGGTTCCCAATCAGCGTGAGAGACCAGGGACTGGAAGACCCCCGGCAAGAGCAGTGAGGGACAAGGAAGCGCGCAGGCGCGATGGGCTGCGTACCAGGAAGCTGGAGCCGGGGATGGCGAAGGACTGCTTGTAGAGGTAGGCAGCACAGAACAGCAGCAGCACGTAGTTCTGGTGCTCTTGCTTATAATCCTGTAGAAACTCAGCAAGCTCTCGCAGCTCCTCCAGGTCCGACGGGAACTTGAGGGACCTGGGAAGGAAGAGAATCACCCAGCTAAAATAAGAACACAAGGTCCATCTAGCCCAGTGTCACCGCCCAGGCCAAATAGCTGCACCTCGTTTTACAGATGGGGAAACCGAGGCAGATTAGGTGACATCAAGTCGGAGAAGTCTGTGGCACACTGTCTAGTGACTCAGGGACATTCTCCTTTGAATACCCGGCTTCCTAGGAAACCTCCCAGCAGGCTCTGGACCAACCTAGGACTTGTCTTAACATGAATAGCAGTGCTACACGGCAGAGCAGGTTCCTGCTTTATCTACACAGAGCCCCCACTTGGCTGGACAAGTGTTCCCAGGCCTGACCTTCGGTGCTGCTCAGCCGACCCCGGCAGCCTGCATAGAACAAGCTGAAACTGCCAGAACCGGAGAGCGTTTTCCCCACCTGCTCTTCAGCAAACCAACAACGAACTGTCCGTTTTTGCATCCAGCCTGGAGCAGGACTGAAAACGCAGCGTGCGGGGCAGCGCTAGACGGGCCTGGCGCCAGTGCACAAACACTGTGTGGCTTGCGAGCAACTGACATTCCTCGCGGGGGCGGGGCCGGAGCCCCCGGCACTGGGATTACTTGGCCACCGCAGTGCTGACTATCCCCGGTCACTGCGGCCCAGCTCAGACTGCCGGCTACACGCTGGACGTGGTGTTTGTGCTGAGGCTGGAGGTGTGACAACTGGAGAGATTTCCCCTCGCAGGGACTGATCGCTGCATGCTGTGATTTAAGGCTGGGGCACCAACGTTCCCTGTAAGCTGGGTGCTTGTGCGGCCGATCAGGAGAGATACGAATGCCGCCCAGCTGATTAGCAGCGTGCCCAGCTAGGTTTCTGTTTCTATTGGTGGTGCACATTCGCATGCGCCTTGGTGCATATACAAATTATTCAGCATCTGGATGGAAAATTTAGAGTGAAATTTGCTAGGCGCTTTGATGGCTCATCCCCAGAGATCAATTGGACCTGGTCATTCTTGAGGAAGAATATTATTCAACCAGCAGGCTGGTGTGACCAGGACTGTACGCTGATCTTTTATCTTCCATTGTTGGGTAGGTGCTGTGTATGTCTTCCTCAGTTTCCACCTCGCGTGTCGTCATGGTTCACATCGATCCTCCGGCAATGGGTGGAGAAAGCTCAGGTAGCAGGAACCTCACAATGAACTGGACAAACTGCTTCAGAAAGTGACTTGAAATCTCATCTTTGCTTCCCCCACGGTGTCCCCCAAGTCCCTATCAGATGGTTTATGCCGATGAGCAAAGGAACATCTTTGTGAGTGCAAACGATGCTCGGTGGCAAAAGTCTTTGCTCAGTGGCAATTACAAGTCCCTCCCCCATTGTTGATAAACTAGGCAAATATAACTTAGATAGGGCCACGATAAGGTGGGTGCATAATTGGCTGGATAACCGTAGTCAGAGAGTTGTTGTTAACGGTTCTAAATCCTGCTGGAAAGGGATAACAAGTGGAGTTCCTCAAGGGTCTGTTTTGGGACCCGTACTGTTCAATATCTTCATCAATGATGTAGATATTGGGATAGAGAGTACTCTTATTAAGTTTGCAGATGATACCAAACTGGGTGGGGTTGCAACTTCTTTGGAGGATAGGGACATAATTCAAAATGACCTTAGCAAGTTAGAGAAATGGTCAGAGGTAAACAGGATGAGGTTTAATAAAGAGAAATGCAAAGTGCTCCACTTAGGAAGGAACAATCAGTTCCATACATACAAGATGGGAAGCGACTGTCTAGGAAGGAGCATGGCAGAAAGGGATCTAGGGGTCATAGTGGACCACAAGTTGAATATGAGTCAACAGTGTGATGCTGTTGCAAAAAAAGCAAATATGATTCTAGGTTGTATCAACAGGTGTGTTGTAAGCAAAACTCGTGAAGTCATTCTGCCGCTCTACTCTGCACTAGTTAGGCCTCAGCTGGAGTACTGTGTCCAGTTCTGGGCGCCACATTTCAAGAAAGATGTGGAGAAATTGGAAAGGGTACAGAGAAGAGCGACAAGAATGATTAAAGGTGTAGAGAACATGACCTATGAAGCCAGGCTTCATGAACTGGGCTTGTTTAGTTTGGAAAAAAGAAGATTAAGGGGGGACATGATAGCGGTTTTCAAATATCTAAAAGGGTGTCACAAGGA
This sequence comes from Pelodiscus sinensis, assembly GCF_052426305.1. Taxonomy (NCBI): domain Eukaryota; kingdom Metazoa; phylum Chordata; order Testudines; family Trionychidae; genus Pelodiscus; species Pelodiscus sinensis. Next base: position 52,904,205 of record NC_143061.1, read on the forward strand.
GGAAGGCGAAAATTTGTTCCTCTTAGTTTCTGAGGACAGGACAAGGAGTAATGGGCTTAAAGTGCAGCAGGGGAGGTTTAGATTGGACATTAGGAAAAAATTCCTAACTGTCAGGGTGGTCAAATATTGGAATAAATTGCCAAGGGAGGTGGTGGAATCTCCCTCTCTGGAGATATTTAAGAACAGGTTAGATAGACATCTGTCAGGGATGGTGTAGACGGAGCTTGATCCTGCCTTGAGGGCGGGGGGCTGGACTTGATGACCTCTCGAGGTCCCTTCCAGTCCTATTATTCTATGATTCTATGATTGTTAGGAAACAGTTGTTACTCTATGAGCTTCTGGAGAGTTCACACTGAATTGTCTCAGGCTGGAAGGTACGACAGCCACACCCATTCCAGTCCAAGGGTTGTTGGGATCACCATGTTGCACAATCTACTCTCTGGACTGGCATCTGACCTGACTGGGTGAAAGCCAATAGGGCGACACATCCACTATTATCTACAAGGAAACACCCATAGAATGCAAGGCAGGTAAAGAGACAGTACATCTACAATCACTGCTATCAACCAAGCTCATACAGGAACAAGACATACAAAACCTACTCGGTTACCAGGTCTGTTCAAACCTGGAGAAACTCTGTTACAGAGAAAGATAAAAGGAGTTTAACAGAGGGAGACCCGTTCTTAGACGACATGGCCTGAATCCCACCTCCGAGCTAACTGTGCGTTAATTTACTCAGAGAAAAATCAAGGAGCCCATTTAACTGTCCCACTTTTTCGTCTTTGCTCTAAGCACTCGTTTACTTCTCTTCTCCCCAAAGAGCTAAAAAGAACTGGGCCTACACAGCTCATTTAAATATCAGCACATCCTTTCTATAGAACCAGACAGCAGCCTGAAAGATTTCACCATGTGCCTGGGGCCATCTGTTGGCACTCCGATTCCAGAGGGGAGTCATCTCCAGAGTCCTGAAAATCCACAGCTATCTGCAGACGTGGATGTGGAAATCTGCGGCTCATTTTTGTGAATCCAGATGCTGATACAAATTTTGCACTTGGTACCCTGCTAATCTGCAGATACTCGTGGGTAACTGCAGATGTGGATATCCACGGCTCTTTTTTGCAGCTACAGATGCAGACACGCCACTACTCATCTCTAGTTCTACCCCATCATTAAAGGGCTTTACTTTCCGTGCTGCACAGTAGAGTTCTGCACTTGGACAGTCAGAGATCTCTTCACACCACATTTTTTGGTTTCAGTAACAGCCAAAGCTAAATGCTTTCCAAACAGAAAAGAGGGCACAATCGCAGCCCCGAAAGGTGGGTAATATAAAGACAAGCAGACCCAGGCTAGGGAAAAGAGAGATAAAAATATTAGAGTGATCAAAATTTGCCTTATTGTTAAAATAACATTAAGCTAATAAGCCAGCTGGTCTTGCCCTGACAGCAAGGCAGAGGCAGGCCTGCAACCGGGTCAGATCCTCAGTGGGTATGAATTGTCCTGACTCTATTGCCCTGTTGGAGCTATGACAATGTGCACCAGCTGAGGTTCTCCCCCAGAGCACAGGGGCCTTGAGAGCAAACTGAGGTAACACACCGCAAATGGTATGTTACAATCCACAGGTACATGATGCAATGAGAGCTGGTCCCTGCGGACAGGGTAACTATTGCTTGGCTTTGGCTTGTTTTCTGGGTGGTAATACCTGGTGTTGGGGCAGCGACAGGCTCAAAGCTGTCCAAACCTTTGAACAACAACTGTTAGGCGAGGTTAAAATCGAAAGGAACCCAACTAGAAATGGCTGGCACAGGTTTAGGCTTGGATGTGCTTGCTGTGAAAAAAGGAAGTTTGATTAACAGTTCCATGGCCTTGAACCTGCCTCGAGTGGTCACTTCCCAGGACCCTAGTGTCTCAGTGCTGAGAAGCAGAAGACCCTTTTGTGCAACAGAGGTGCCTTGAGTGGGATGTTCTCTTCGACGGTTCTCTGCTTCGGAATACACTCTTCTTAGGCCTCATCAGGCCCCAATAGGCTGCCTTTCAGGGGCCATTACACCCAGCTCCTTTTGCTGGGTCTCTTGGGAAGGCGACACTGAGGGCTGCTATTTCAGGAGCAAGGTGTTATCTTTCTACAGTGCTGCTCTAAGGACTAGGCACACTCTACACTTCAAAGGTTGACAGAGCTAAGTTTTCAACAAGTGTTACGCCGCCACCCCCCCCCCCCCAACCCTTGAGTGGCATAGTTATGCCACTGCTGCTGCCACTGCAAACGTCTGGGAATGGGAGAACACTATTAGCAGAGATGGGGTGGTCTTACACTGAGGGACAGGCATACTACCCTGGGAGATGGGGTGGTAAAATACTGATGGAAAAATTCCTAATCAAGGAGTACTACCATTGGAGATGGGATGGTCTCATATTGATGGAAAAATTCCTACTGCAGGGCTGCGTCTAGACTGGCAAGTTTTTCCGCAAAAGCAGCTGCTTTTGGGCAAAAACTTGCCAGCTGTCTACACTGGCCATTTGATTTTGCGTAAAAGCACTGACGTTCTACTGTCCGAAATCAGTGCTGCTTGCACAAATGCTTTGACATTCCCGTTCGGGCAAAAGCCCTTTCCTGGAAATGTTTTTGCGCAAGAGGGCCAGTGTAGACAGCTAAAAACTGTTTTCCGCAAAAAAGCCCCGCTAGTGAAAATGGCGATCGGGGCTTTCTTGCGCAAAACCACCTCTAGATCGGCACGGACGCTTTTCTGCAAAAAGTGCTTTGGTGCAAAAGCGTCCGTGCCCAGCTAGGCGCTCTGTTCTGCAAATGCTTTTAACGGAAAAACTTTCCCGTTAAAGGCATTTGCGGAAATTCAGGCCAGTCTGGACCTAGCCCAGACGTACCCCCAGCGGCCCGGGGCAGCCTGCTCGCGGGCGGGGCGCTCCCTGCTGCGGGGGCATCTCTGCACCGCCACAGCTCCAGCCCCCGCCCCCCGCCCCGATCCGATTTCGCTGGCTCGCCGGGGCTAAACTTAGCTCGGGCCGGGCCCCGCCGCCTCTCGCAGGCGCTGCCCGCCCGGTGCCCGCAGCCCCGCCCCACCCACCTGGCGTCCCCGAGCCGCGCCGACAGCAGGTAGAGGCCGCAGGAGGCGGCGCCCAGCAGCAGCAGGAAGCCGCCGAGCGGCCGCATGGCGCGGAGCCGGGAGCGCGGGGGGCCGGCGCCGCGAACGGGCGGTCACGTGACGCGGGCTGGCCGTTCCTCCCGCCCCGCCCGAGCGCGATTGGCTCCCGGACGGCCTGAGGCCCCGCCCCCATGTCAGGCGGCGCGTGCGGGCCCCGCCCCCGCTCCGAGTGGAAGCGCGTGGCGCTCTTGCTCGGACTGGACGCAGGCGCGTGCCGGGGCAGCGCGCGAAAGGCACGTGGGGCTGGCGCGGGGCCGCCAACTGCCGCCCCAACCGCCGCACGAGGCGGGACCTAGCGAGCCGGGGCCCCAGGTCTCTGCGGAAAGCGCTGCCCGAGCCCGGCGCGCGCTTCGTGGCTAAGGCTTCGCTGAGGGCTGCCCCGCCCCGCCCCGCCGGCCACGCACCGAGCCCCCCTCCCCGCCCCCGCCGGCCACGCACCGAGCCCCCCCCGCCCCGCCGGCCACGCACCGAGCCCCCCTCCCCTCCCCCTCCCCGCCCCCGCCGGCCACGCACCGAGCCCCCCTCCCCTCCCCTCCCCGCCCCCGCCGGCCACGCACCGAGCCCCCCTCCCCTCCCCTCCCCGCCGGCCACGTGCCGAGCCCCCCGCCCCGCCCCGCCCCGCCCGTCCACGCCCCGAGCCCCCCGCCCCGCCCCGCCGGCCACGCCCCGAGCCCCCCGCCCCGCCCCGCCGGCCACGCCCCGAGCCCCTCCCCGCCCCCGCCCCCGCCGGCCACGCACCGAGCCCCTCCCCGCCCCCGCCGGCCGCCCCGAGCCCCTCCCCGCCCCCGCCGGCCACGCACCGAGCCCCCCTCCCCGCCCCCGCCGGCCACGCACCGAGCCCCTCCCCGCCCCGCCGGCCACGCACCGAGCCCCCCTCCCCTCCCCGCCCCCGCCGGCCACGCACCGAGCCCCCCTCCCCTCCCCGCCCCCGCCGGCCACGCACCGAGCCCCCCTCCCCGCCCCGCCGGCCACGCACCGAGCCCCCCTCCCCTCCCCGCCCCGCCGGCCACGCACCGAGCCCCCCTCCCCTCCCCGCCCTCGCCGGCCACGCACCGAGCCCCCCTCCCCTCCCCGCCCCGCCGGCCACGTGCCGAGCCCCCCGCCCCGCCCCGCCGTCCACGCCCCGAGCCCCCCGCCCCTCCCCGCCCCGCCGTCCACGCCCCGAGCCCCCCGCCCCGCCCCGCCGGCCACGCCCCGAGCCCCCCGCCCCGCCGGCCACGCCCCGAGCCCCTCTCCCCTCCCCGCCCCGCCGGCCACGCACCGAGCCCCCCTCCCCGCCCCCGCCGGCCACGCACCGAGCCCCCCTCCCCTCCCCGCCCCCCGCCGGCCACGCACCGAGCCCCCCTCCCCGCCCCCCGCCGGCCACGCACCGAGCCCCCCTCCCCGCCCCCGCCGGCCACGCACCGAGCCCCCCTCCCCTCCCCGCCCCGCCGGCCACGCGCCGAGCCCCCCGCCCCGCCCCGCCGGCCACGCACCGAGCCCCCCGCCCCGCCGGCCACGCCCGAGCCCCCCCCCCCCCCGCCCGCCCGGCCACACCCCGAGCCCCCCGCCCCGCCCCGCCCCACCGTCCACGCCCCGAGCCCCCCGCCCCGCCCCGCCGGCCACGCCCCAGCCCCCCGCCCCGCCGGCCACGCCCTGAACCCCCGCCCCGCCCCGCCGGCCACGCCCTGAACCCCCGCCCCGCCCCGTCGGCCACGCCCCGAGCCCCCCGCCCCGCCGGCCACGCCCCGAGCCCCCCGCCCCGCCGGCCACGCACCGAGCCCCTCTCCCCGCCCCGCCGGCCATGCACCGAGCCCCCCTCCCTGCCCCGCCCCGCCGGCCACGCACAGAGCCCCTCTCCCTGCCCCGCCCCGCCGGCCACGCACCGAGCCCCTCTCCCCGCCCCGCCGGCCACGCACCGAGCCCCCCCGCCCCGCCGGCCACGCACCGAGCCCCTCTCCCCGCCCCGCCCCGCCGGCCACGCACCGAGCCCTTCTCCCCGCCCCGCCGGCCATGCACCGAGCCCCTCTCCCCGCCCCGCCGGCCACGCACCGAGCTCCTCTCCCCGCCCCGCCGTCTCTGCCCGCGCCAGGCCTCGCGCTGGTCTATTTGAAGCACAGGAGAGTGCTTTCTAAAAGCCCCTCCCCCAGCCTTGTGGGAGGGACGACTGGTCCCGTGTCCAATTAATTACTGGGGACAACAAATGACAAAAGAGGCAAGGATTGCGGGCTAAAGGTTCATAACTAGGGAGCCGGATGGGGACACCGAGCAGAGAACCCCGGACTGCGCCCACTGCTCCTCCAAGCTGTCGATGGAGCCAGTGGATGCCGCCAGAGGAACTCTGCCCGGATTCGTGACACGAGGGAGGAGCGGAAATAGGTCCAATAGTCGCAGAGAACCCCCTCGTCCAACATCTTACTCCTGGTGTTATAGATGGCAACCTTTGCTAGGGCCAGGAGTAGGTTGACGAGGAGGTCTGCTCCCTCGGAGGCCACAACGGACCTGGTCGCCGAAAACAGCTTCCAGGTCTGGAGGAGATCCTGGTAGAATTCCGGCAGCTCTGAGAGGTCTCGCGGAAGGCCCCTCAGGTGGATAAAGAAGAGCTGCCGGTTGTATCGGAGCCCTCGGGGTCGGCGGAGGAAGGCGTGCGCCTAGGTGCCTCATGCCGGACGGCCTGAGGCCCCGCCCCCATGTCAGCCGGCGCGTGCAGGCCCCGCCCCCGCTACGAGTGGAAGCAGTTGCATGAATATATCTACCTGCACTAAAGAGTAGTCTCTGCAGGGCCTGGAGGTGGAAGGTCCGGACCTGGCTGCGCATGCAGACCAGGCCCTGGCCCCCCTCCTCCAGGGGGAGAGAGAGTGCAGTCCTGGCCAAAGGAACTCTAAAGCTGCCCTCTGGAGCTTGGTCAGGACCTCTGTGGCCGGGCGCAGGGTGTTGAGCCGGTGCCAGAGCATGGACAGGACCAGCTGATTTAACACCAGTGCCCTCCCGCGAAGGGAGAGACACTGGAGCAGTCCTGCCCATCTCCGCAGCCGCTCACCCACCCTGGCCTCCAAACCTTGCCAGTTTTCCGGCGGAGAAGGATGCGTGGCGGATAAATAGACGCCCAGATAGAGCAGCGGACCCGCTCTCCACCTGAGAACCTGGAGCGTGGGTGGGAGGGAGCCGGCCTGCCACCCGTCCCCGACCACCAGGCCAGAGCTCTTGACCCAGTTGACCCGGGCGGAGGAGGCTGCCGAGTAGATGGCTTGGCAGGCCTCCACCCGCGCCAGGTCGCCCGGGTCCTGGACCACGAGAAGCACGTCATTGGCGTATGCCAACAGGACCAGCCGCAGCTCTGGCTCTCGGAGCACCAACCCTGTCAACCTCCTACGGAGGAGACAGTGGAAGGGCTCGATCGCCAGAGCATACAGCTGGCCTGACAGCGGACACCCCTGATGTATTTCCCGCCCGAAGCTGACCGGCTCGGTCAGGGTCCAGTTGAGCCTGACCGGACACTCCGCGAGGGCATACAGCACCCGGAGAAAACCCACAAAACGGGGCCCGAAGCCGAAGGCCTGCAGGGTGCCCAGGAGATACCCGTGGTCCATCCTGTCGAACGCCTTCTCCTGGTCAAGGGACAAGAGGGCGAACGACAAGCCATCCTTACACCCGAGCTCTAAGAGATCCCGGACCAAATACAAGTTGTCAAAAATACTGCGGCCCGGGACGGTGTAGGTCTGGTCGGGATGGATCACGTCCGCCAGCACGGACCGCAGTCGCAGCGAGATGGCTTTTGCTACGACCTTGTAGTCCGTGCTGAGGAGTGAGACGGGACGCCAGTTCCGTAGGTCGCGGAGGTCCCCCTTCTTCGGCAGTAAGGCGAGCACCGCTCGCCTGCACGACAGAGGGAGGACCCCTCTCTCCAAGGACTCGGCCCAGACGGTGACGAGGTCTGGGCCGAGGACGTCCCAGAACACGCAGTAGAACTCCACGGTCAGCCCGTCCATGCCCGGGGTTTTATTGTTGGGCATGAGACGGAGGGCTTCCGAGAACTCGGCCAGAGTGAGAGTCAGCTCCAGCCGGTCTTGGTCGCCCGTGCTGACCGTCGGGAGCTCGGTCCAGAGCGCCTTGCAGGCGTCGGTTTCGGTCGGATCCAGGGAGAACAAACTGGCGTAGAAGGCCCTGGCCCTTCCACGCATCTCCGCGGGATCTGTGAGGGGGGTGCCGTCCTCTGCCAGAAGGCAGGTGACGGGCTTTTTTGCCCCCCTCCTTTTCTCCACGGCATAGAAGAAGCGGGAGCCACGGTCCATCTCCCGAAGGAGCTGGATGTGAGATTGAACAAAAGCACCCCGGGCCCTGTGATCTTCCAGGGCCCGGAGCTCCTCCCGGTACACCTCGTGGAGGAGTGGATCCTCAGGGGCGGAAGGCAGGCGCCTCTCAAGCTTCAAAACCTCCCGTTCCAATTGCTCTATCGCTGCATCCCTCCGCCGGCTGGCGCCCCGGGAGTAGTCGCGGCAGAAGAGCCGGGCGCGCACCTTCCCCACGTCCCACCATCACCGCGCTGAGGGAAAGGCGGGCCGCTGCCCCTGCCAGGCCTGCCAGAACTCCCGGAAGGACGCCACGAAGCCCACATCTTCCAGCAAGCTATTGTTAAAATGCCAATAGGCCGGCCCCAGCCTCTCCGAAGTCAGAGAGGCTTTCACAGCCACCAGATGGTGGTCTGTGAACGGGGCCGGCCGAACGCTGGAGGAGTGGGCTCGCGCCAGATGGAATCGGGAAAGGTAAATGTGATGCAACCGGGAGTGGCTCGACCGCTTGTTCCCCACCCGGACGTAAGTAAAGGTGGTGCTGTCGTCCGGGTGGTGGTCTCGCCAGACATCCACCAGGGAGTGATGGTCCACGATCTCCCTGAGGACGTCTGCCGCGGCCTGGCAGTTCGCGAGTCCTACACGGTCCTGGTCATCGAGGGTGGTGTTGAAGTCCCCGCCCAGGACCAGGCACTCGCAAGGATCCAAAGTGCCGAGGAAGGTGGCCGCCTGCCAGTAAAAGGTGACCTGGTCCAGGCCCATGTTCGGGGCGTAGACGTTGACCAGGTTCAACGTCTGTCCCTCCACGTGGGCCCGGACATGCAGCAGGCGGCCTGGGACAACCTCAGCAGTCCCCAGCACCTCGGGCCGTAGGGCAGGGGAGAACAGGGTGGCCACCCCGGCCGAGCGAGTGCCGAGGTGGCTAAAATGCACCCCGTCCTCCCACTCCAGCCGCCAGCCAGCCTCGATGGCTGGAGTCGTGTGGGTCTCCTGCGGAAGACCACTGAGTACCCCCCCTCCCGAAGGAAGGAGAGCACCTGGCTCCTGCGGAGACCCGTCCTACAGCCCCGGGCGTTCAGCGTCACGATGGTGGTGTAATTCATGATGAGGGCTGGGGTGGATCCTCTCCCTGCCCTGCCGGCCACTCAGCGAGCCCCTCTCCCCGCGCCACCCTGCCCCGCCGGCCATGCAGCAAGCCCCTCTCTCCGCGCTGCCGCCTCTGCCCGCGCCAGGCCTCGCGCTGGGCCGCGGCCGCCCGAGAGTGCAACGAGCCGCCGCAGCTTGGCAGAGCCGAGTCCTGGGGCTGGCGCCTGCACTCGGGGCCTGCTCAGAGCAAGGCGGGGGCTGCTGCCGCGCCGAGCGCGGGACCCCGCAGGCTGGGCACGTAGAGGGGGAAAGGAAAGGGTCTGGGGATCTCCTTGTGCAGTGGCCCTGGGCGCCTGTTGGAGCGGGCTGCCGCCTCCCCCCCCCAACACACACATACCCACCCACCCCGTGCTACTCCCCCCCCAACACACACACACACACACACACACACACACCATGCTACTCCCCCCCAACACACACACACACACACCGTGCTACTCCCCCCCAACACACACACACACCCCGTGCTACTCCCCCAACACACACACACACACTGTGCTACTCCCCCCCAACACACACACACTGTGCTACTCCCCCCCAACACACACACACACACACACACACACACACACTGTGCTACTCCCCCCCAACACACACACACACACACACACACTGTGCTACTCCCCCCCAACACACACACATATACACACACAAGCTGCAAGCCAGAGGTTTCCTTTCTGCCACTGAGAGATGTGGAGTTTCCCTGTACTTACTGCAGGTTTAAGACCGAACATCTTTAGGAAACTTCAGGGGGTAGCCGAGTTAGTCTGTACAGGATAAACTTAAAAAACAACAAATGGTCTGGTAGCACTTTATAGACTAACAAAACATGTAGATGGGATCATGAGCTTTCGTGGACACAGCCCACTTCTTCAGATGACTGGAGATTTTCCCAGTCATCCAGTGGGCTATAGGAAAAACTATTTCACTAGGAGGGTGGCGAAGCACTGGGATGGGTTACCTAGGGAAGTAGTGGAGTCTCCATCCCTAGAGGTGTTTAAGTTCCGGCTTGACAAAGCCCTGGCCGGGTTGATTTAGATGGGATTGGTCCTGCCTAGTGCAGGGGGCTGGACTTGATGACCTTCTGATGTCTCTTCCAGTTCTATGATTCTATGATAAGGGGATGGTTTGATGAGATAACATGATCTTGGTAACTAAGTGACCATTCATTATCAGTGGGAAATAGGTCAATGGAGGGATGATAGGATTTACTATAGAGAACTTTCTGGGTGTCTGGCTGGTGAGTCTTGCCCACATGCTCAGGGTTCAGCTGATCGCCATATTTGGGGTCAGGAAGGAATTTTCCTCCAGGGTAGATTGGCAGAGACCCTGGAGGTTTTTCGCCTTCCGCTGTAGCATGGGGCACAGATCACAGCTGGAGGATTCTCTGCATCTTGGGGCCTTCAAAGTATTTGAAGGCTTCAATATCTGAGACATAGGTGAGAGGATTATTCTAAGAGGGGTGGGTGAGATTCTGTGGCCTGCACTGTGCAGGGGGTCAGACTAGATGATCATAATGGTCCCTTCTGACCTTAAAGTCTATGAGTCTATGAGTATGAGTATAAAGTGCTACCAGACTGTTTGTTGTTTTTCTAAGTTTATCTTTAGTAAAGGGGGCTTTAGTCTTAGCTTCCCAGTGGCACACACACTTGCATCTCTCCCGACAAACCTTGCAATGCTGGTTGTTCCCATTATATTTCTATAGATGGAAAGATGTTTTATGCCATTGTAGATGTTTCTACAGCTGTATCACTTATGATTTTCTCTCCTACGGAAGCCTCTAGCATTTGGATTCACGCTGCTAAGGAAGTCTGGCTTTACAGGACAGAATACCTAAAAATAATTCCCCGGAAGTATTTAAAACACCTTTACAATAGTGTGACTGTACAGTAGGTGTCTTGGGCAAAGTACATGATGATGTGGTGCTGAATGAAGGTTTTATTGGCATGAGTCATACAGGGCTCCCACACAAATGCCACTAAAACTGTCATATAAAAGGTAGGTAGGTGTGTGTGGCCGTGTTATAGGATATGTGGCTAGTGACTTCTGTATCGAGGTCGTCTAGCATTTTCCATTATAACCCATTATTATCAATTGCTTATAACAGTTACTGGCTGAAATATTTCATATTGGCTGAGTTTCCCCCAAGCTGCATAGCTCTGCGGCTGTTAAGCCCTGTGTAGGGTTGCACTGGGGTCAGTGCCGGGGAAAGCCCAAGGAGCAGCCCAGGTAAGCTGAGCTCCAACCCCCTACCGCACCTTGAGCACTCTTCTACACCCCAAAGCCCACACTGCCAGCCCAGAGCCTGTACCCCCTCTTCCAGCCCAGCCCAGAGCCTGCACTTCAACTCTCAGCTCAGAGCCTGTATCCCCTCCTGCACACCAACCCCAGCCCAGAGCACTTCCTCAAAGCTGGAGCCCCCTCCTGCGCTCCAGACCCCTCATCCCCAGCTCCACCCCCAGAGTTTGCATGCCCAGTTAAAGGCCTGGCTTCTCAACCCCACTCTAGAGCCCTCACCCCTAGCCAGAGCGCTCTCACTCCTGCACCTCTGCCCCAGCCCTGAGCCCTCCTGCACTCACAGTCCCTCAGCCCCACGCCCGCCACATGAATGAAGGTGATAGGATGCACATCCCTTCCAGTCCACATTGGTGCACATAAGGGGTGGTAATAATTAGAGGAAACACTGCACACTGGTGTGATGGGGTGTTTGCCCCACTAGCCCTGGAAGGGTTATGATAGGCAGGAGAGGCCAGTTAGCCATAGGCTGCACCAGGAGGGGAGCAAGGATCCAATGGCTATGTCTACTCAGCAAAGAAAAACCTATGGCCAGCCTGTGCCACCTGGCTGCTGCAGGCTCCCAATTTTCTCCCAGGTTCCAGCCCAAGCCCAGAGGTCTACCCAACAGTGCTAATCAATCCCGCAGCCTGAATCCCGCCAGCTTGAATGGGCTGGCATAGGCCTGCTGGGGCCAACATACATGTACTCAGCGAGGCTTAGCTGGGGATGAAACAAGCGGGGCTTGTATAAAGCCGTAAGTTGGCAATGGAAGGAGAAGGGCTTGCAATTAGAGAGCTTGCAGTCGCACATCCTGCTACGAGGGGGCAGAGTAGGTGCCTATGATAGGCAGTGTAGGGTGGGGAGAGGAAAGATTTGAGCTGCTGGGTCAAGGATCCTTGGACCAGAACCTGGCGAAGAGGGTGAGCCTGAGTTCCCCTACTAACCACTGCAGCAGTGGCTTGTGAGGGGCAGCCCATCTGAAGATGGCCAGGAGCAATTTGGAAGGAGGCTTGGATAATACTGTGGAAGAGGGGGAGCTTTGATGTGACTTAGCCAGAGAACTAAGCTGCTAAGAGGAAAGTGCTTCAGCTCCGGGAGCATGTGGCAGGATAAGGAGTGAGTGAGTAGGATGAGGGGCTGAGCAATTGCAGGAACAGGTGTCAGACCACGTGGCAAGGTAATCTCCAGATGGGCCATGAGGAGGCACTTGAGCCCTTAAGAGCATGCCTCACCATAGCTGGGTGCTGGCCTCTGGCTGAATTTTTATTCAGCGCGTTGGTGAAAATTAAATTAACACTTTTTTAGAGAGAGACAAGTTTTTAAAAAAAAGGTAGATTTGTTATTTTAAAAATTCCCCCAGCTGTGTCTTTGAAGTGGCTCAAGGGTTTCAAGCTAGGATTTGAATTTGACAGGTCCTTGTGGTCAGAAATTTGACTAAGTTATTAGCTACAGCATTTGTATCTGGCCTTTTTCTAAAATATTGCTCACCGTGTGTTTGTGGTAAAGTTGTCCTTTGGCAGCAGAGTTTTTCCCACTGTTGATTTTAAGATTCCTTGCTTGATATCACTGTTTTAAATAAACTTTTTTTTTTCCCAGCAAACTGGTATAAAATCCTAACAATCAAAACCACAAACTTGAAAACTTGTTTTATGTAAAATGGAATGTTTCACTTCGTTCTAAGTTGCTTCTATCAGACCGAAAGTGACAATTACTACATATAATGCCAGCTATTTAGCTTTAACTTTTATTAGGTGTTCATATGCAGCAAATCATAGCTTTTAGTGGAAGGAGAAGTCCCATTCTGATAGCTACTCAGAATGGTAATTTAATCATAAAATACCAGAACTCTTATAAGAAATTAATAAGCCAAAAGTACTGTCTGAAAATAACATCACCACTGTGCTCAGTTGGCCTGGGGCAAAGCTTTATTGGCCATAAAAATACATCTTTGTTTAAAAAATAAATAATTTCAAATCATTGTTTTATAGCCAGTCATTTCCTAGTCAAAATGGAGGTGGCTAGTTTATAAGCTGAAAGCAGTGATCTCCTGCAATGTCCTTGCTGTACAATAGAGTACATTTGGGAGGCACTTTGAGCTCCTTGAATGGAAGGTACTGTGAGTGTAAAACATTTTTTTTAATACTACACCACCCTAATTGCACATGAGAGTCGCTGCATAGGCAGCAGCACACCTGGGGAGCATGGGGAATTGCACTGTCGTTTGACTGCCATGGGTGACAAAAGGTGAAGACACTGGACCATAAGTCCCTTATTTCTACACAATCTGTGAAACGTGCCATTGTCGGGATAAGAGGCATACAGCTGGGTCATCCTATGTTTTGACATGGAACAGGTTTGAAGGTGGTTTCAGTGTTTTCCAGCAATACAAGGTCATACCTGCACAGCTGTGGTCTGCATAAAGAGAACAAACAAGAAGAGTCATTGATAGAAAAAAACGAGTAGTCCTGTAGTACCTTCGAGCGGAGGTGGGGAACCTTTTTGAGATTAGGGGCCACTGACTCACAGAAAAATCAGTCGAGGGCTGCACAAAAGTGAGAAGCCCCTGACTGAGAAGGAAAAAGACACTTCTCACATTCCCCTTGCACACACCAGAGCCCCAGGGTGGGCCCAGGCTGGTAGATTTTGTATGCTCCAGCTGGGGGGCTAGAGTGACAGCATGGGCTCCCCAAAGTGTGTGTGTGGGGGGGGGGAATCGCTGAGCCTCAGAGGCTGGATATAGGCAAGCCGGGGGCTGCATCTGGGCCCAAGGTTCTCCACACCTGCCTTAGAGACTAACAACAAGCTTTACTCTTTTCTTCATTCACGTGTCAACTTACAGCCCGTTAGGGACTTCTATAGAAGGAGTTGTCCATAATATGTGCAAGAGGAAAAGGAGCTGCTAGGTGAGGTGGGGTAGCTTCCTCCCTATGCTGTAGAGAGCAGGACTATTTAAACCAGATGTTGTATGATTTTTTTTTCTGCAGCGGAAAAGTCTCTTGCCTGCCTTCATGATAAAAGAAAGTGATAGCAGCAGATTGACCCCGGTCTGCATGGACTTCATCATCTGGGAAAGTCTTCTCTAGGCAGAAAGTAGCCATTTCCTAGGTGAAAGCTGAGGTGAGAGGCTCATGGTAAACAGGGTACCTCAAAGGACTAGATATGGATTTGAAAAGCAGAGCGTGACGAGATCTGAGACACTCAAGTGAAGCGGTATCACGGGCAGTGTGGAAAGAGAACGTTGTAGAGAAGAGACCTGGCTCATTAAACACAGAATAAATCTTCCTTTTATTATTCTGTAGCTAAGCCCAAAGTGTCTGAACTAACAGAATTTATGAGAAATCTAAACATGTCTTTCATTCCTTTTATTTTACTGCCATTTTCTCTCTACTATTAATAAGCCTTGTTTTTAACACAAGTAGATGATCCAGTGCTTCTTGCCCAGGAAATTTCACACAGACTGTCCCAAAGACAAAACCCCTCTGCCTCTCAAAGATGTGCCAAGGGGCATCTTGAGGCTTCAGCTTGCTCAGAAATCATGTTCAGTCAGAAGATGTATCTATCACAGTCAGACAAGGGAGAAACCTACTGACCAAGGAGTCGCCACAAGCCAACGGAGGGAAAAGTGAGTCATTAAAAGATTTCTTGCATGCACATTTTGCAGCAGATGCAGACCGATACACTCTGCATGGGGCACGGTTATATAACCAGCACTAACAGTTCCCTTTCAGTGATAGCGTAGAGCAGGGCTACTCAACACATGGCCTGTTTGTTTGCAGCCCGTGGTGCAGTTTGGGTTTACATGGGGCTCAATGCGCAGCCTGTGGGTGGGAACCAGAACAAAAAAGTAGGCAGTATAGTGGTCTTCTGTTGAGATGCATTTTAGTAGTTAAATTCCTGGACTGTCATTGTTCATTATAAAAGTGCCGTCATATGGGTGAAAATTGGGTAAATATTGCATTTTATTAATAGCAGAATTGACTTAAATGGGGCCTGTATGTTGTGTAGTCTCGCCTTAATCTTTATTCATGCCCGTGAAGGAAGCTATTTGCATATATATTTGCATGTATATGCAACCACACTTAAGTTGTGGCCCTCAGCATGTGCAGAGAGTATCATTGTGGCCCCCGGAGCTTCCACAGTTGAGTAGCCCTGGCCTAGAGTGCTAACTTTTTTCTCTTTCATTTGGAATATAAGAGAACTGCAGAAGCTGTGTGGCAGCTATTGACAATGCGGGTTTACCAGTTCCGGGGTACATTAACTGCATCTTTGTATTTATTTGTCAGATTTATTTTCAGTTTTAAATCTTAGGCAACATCCTTGTAACTGCATAAAGGGCCTGTACTTCTTTCCCACACCCTTCTTTAAATCTTTTAATCAAAAGGAGCTTTGATTGAATAGAAATTGCACATTCAGTCATACAGACCCAAATTACACATTTCAGTGAAAACAAATCAATTTCTGTTCTCAGGATGCAAAATTATCTGTGACTACAGTGGGAGTTGCATGCATGGAATTAAGGGCAAAATTGTCCCTCAAAATATACATGCAATAATTTTTAATCCCCCTGAAACCTTTAAAAGCATTTAAATTGCAAGTATGGAGATTGTTAGTAATCTAAACTTAATCCACTTACCTTTCTGGATTTGTAATTGACCGTAACGTCATTTGGAGGATCCTGAGTTTGTGCTTTGGGCCTACTACATTCCCCGTGGAAAATGCCAAGGAAATTCTTGCAATATTTTCAAAATCCTGGTCAAATCCAGCTAACAAACTAGCTTGGCTGTACGGTTGGAAAGTTGCAACTTCGCTAAGCAGAAAGCAGACAATTTAGAACATACTCACTAAAAAGCAAATCACACTTTGATTAAATTCTGTGTAATATATATTCATAAGGGTGGCTAGGGAGAAGTGCCAGTCTCTGGAATTCCTGCTGATTTTTCTGAGAGCAGTCTGTGGCTTTTGATCCCCAGATCCAAACCTGTTCTTACGCTTTTGGTACCCAGTTGCCAACAAACCCCTGAGGTGCCTTCTTTCCTGGTCTTGTTCAGAGATGGGCAAAAATTTCATGAGAAGGGTGCGATTTTCATCATTCAAGAGTGTGAAAATATTGGGAAGGACTTGATTTCTGACACCTTGGACTGAAATCTAGTTAAAACAGCTCACAAGGTGTTAGTGCCATTGAATCGGACCCCAAGGTACAATCTGAACTCTGACTCTGCCTTGAACCTGAACTCAAAGTCATAGATTAAATCCAATCATGGTTTAAACATGTA
Organism: Pelodiscus sinensis; assembly: GCF_052426305.1. NCBI lineage: Eukaryota > Metazoa > Chordata > Testudines > Trionychidae > Pelodiscus > Pelodiscus sinensis. The sequence goes on from NC_143061.1 coordinate 52,920,324, forward strand.
TTGACCAGAAGCCATGTATGTTGTAGAACACATGTTAAATACAACATTTGTGTTAAAAGGGTTGTATTTCTGACTTAGCTCTGATAATCAGAACATTCTGAGCATGGCATGTTCAAGAACCTTCATTTGGTTTCTTGTATCTGTTTCTAGGTAGTTGCAGCACATGCCTCCATAGTATAGGGATGAGCTGACACAAGCCAATGGAAAGTAATAAAGCATATCATGGCAAATGAGCAAAGTCAATAGCGTTTTGTTAAGGGATGGATGTGACCTAATGACTTTTGGCAACATGATCCATTTTATACTGAGGCTTCACAGGAACCTGTTTAGACCTTTCAGTGTATCAGTAATAAATATACACATGGAACCATACTTCACATATCGATCCAGATCTACTGAGAGATTCATGGGACCGCTGGGGCGGGTCCAGATTTGTCTGCTCCCCAGAGAGAGTGAGGAATGCAGCAAACTCTGCACTTCCTCCTCTTTCCTTGACAAAGGGGAGCAGCCAGCAATGTTCCAGTATGAATGGGGAGGCTTCAGCCCCCCCTTCCTAAAGGGCGCCAGGAGGGGTGAGAGGCTTGGGGCTGGGTAGTCTCAGATGGTGCGGTGACCCCAGCCAGCCCCTTTCACCTGCCTGGTGATTCCCTCTCTTCAATATGGTGGTTATGAGTCTCCTTGTGTGTGTGTGTGTGGGGGGGGGAAGCTACAGCCCCCTGCTCTCCCTAAAGAGCTCCTAGGGGTGGGAAGCGCAGGGCTGGGACAGTCCTGGATGGGTAGGGGGCATGCCCCTCAGCCAGCCCCTTTCACTTGCCTGGTGATTGTCACTTTTCTGTATGGTTCTGTGAGAAGCAATCCCATTCCCAGCACATCCCATTTTCCTGACACAAACCAACCCTTCTTTGGTTTAAGTTATGATAATGAGGAAGCTTCATACCAGTTTGGTGGTCTGAGCTTTTACCATTTAGGAGGGGTTCTTGAACAAACAGTTGCCCCCTTTGTTCTCCCCCCCCCCCCACACCCCACTGGCAGGCCTACACGGGATTTATCTCTTGAAGTGCAAGCAACCTACAATGCTTGTGTGCTTGCCTTTGGCCAGAACCAGACATTGATTGGCCTAAACGGCTTGGCAAGAATTTTGGATCTTGAATCCAGTAGGACTTACTGATTGACTGTGGACTGGGCAGTGTTTCCAGCTTGATCTGTGAGTTTAATTATGAGGAAGCCTCTTCTAATATCTTTGTTCCAGGTAATAATATCCACAAAGTAATGATAAACTGCAAGGGAGAGCGAGAGAGTACAATTAGAGTCAACTTATTTCTTTTGCTTTCCTGAGGCCATGCTCTGGGCTGGAAGTTGAGCTGCCCAGAGAGCATGTTTTTCTCCCATTTATCTGACCTTTGTGTCTTGCTTGTATTGCTTCTTTTCACTTTCAGTTTGCAGTCTCCCGCCTGCTTTTCATCTCCTTGCCTCTCCTCATTTGCTTCATTTATTTTCCCCTTGACATGCTTACTTGTCTCCATTTCCCACTGGGCATTTAACTGGACTCATCTCAACTAGCCAGTTCCTCTCCTGCTGCACTGCCCAGCCACCATGCAGTCTCTGGCTGCTCAAGGCTTTGCTCTAGGGATCATTTGGAGCCTTGTGCAATTACAGGTCAGAGTAGATGATCATGATGGTCCCTTCTGGCCTTGGAATCTATAATGTTTTTCCCTATTCAGCTGCCTGCCCTCTGATCTTTTTCTCTCCCTTTTCTTTTTGATTCACTTTAGGATCTTTCCTCACCTTCTGGGGTGGACACATCCACATTGCAAGGGTGCGTATACTGAATCCCACCACCCGTGACAACCTGCTCAGTTGTCCTTGAAGCCAAAATGGCTCAGAGCTTCTCTGCTGCTCAGACAAAAGTGGCCAATTAAACTTGCAAAAGGATTCTTGCATGTTGGTGGCAAATGTACTGCAGAAGGGAATCGGGGGGGAGGAGGGGTCATAGTGGACCACAAGCTAAATATGAATCAACAGTGTGATGCAAAAAAGGCAAACATGATCCTGGGAGGCATTAACAGGAGTGTTGTAAGACACGGGAAGTCATTCTTCTGCTCTACTCTGCTCTGATTAGGCCTCAATTGACGTATTGTGTCCAGTTCTGGGCACCACATTTCAAGAAAGATGTGGAGAAATTGGAGAAGAGCAACAAAAATGATTAAAGGTCTAGAGAACATGACCTATGAGGGAAGATTGAAAGAATTAAGCTTTTTTAGTTTAAAAAAGAGAAGACTGAAGTTTTCAAGTATCTAAAAGGGTGTTACACGGAGGAGGGAGGAAGAATTGTTCTCTTTGGCCTCTGAGGATAGCACAAGAAGCATTGGACTTAAGTTGCAGCAAGGGAGGTTTAGGATGAACATTAGGAAAAACTTCCTGTCAGGGTGGATAAACACTGGACTGAATTGCCAAGGAAGGTTGTGGAATCTCCATCACTGGAGATATTTAAGAGCAGGTTGGATAGACATCAGGGATGATTCTAGACAGTGCTTGGTCCTGCCGTGAGGGCAGGGGATCGGACTCGATTACCTCTCAAGGTCCCTTCCAGTTCTAGTGTTCTATGATTCTATGCACATTTGGAGGCAAATTTGGCCCTACCTGGACTTGGCCAAATGTTGCCTCCAGTTACTTCAGTGGGGTTGGACACGTGGCTTTCTTGGTGTGGACATGTTATTAGGATGGACGACAAATGAATGATGCATCATGTTTGCCAAGGAAGGCTGTATATGTGGGTGGTGATTCTGTGGCCACCAACAGTTTTAATGGCGTTGTGAGACTGACAACAATAGACACAGACTGAACCTCCAGCCCGAATACCTCAAGGGCCTATTCAGAGAGTGAACTGGTTGATGCTCAGCCGGAAGGGAGACAACATCTATCAGGGATGGTCTACAACTGGTCTAGCCGGAAGGGAGACAACATCCTTCTGGGATTTGCCACAAAGATGATGACAGATTCCCCCACCTTTCTGCTCCGTTCACACCCTTCCTTTTCTTTCCAGTCATTGTCAGGTTTTTCACTCTTTGGCATAGTCCTTTCCTCTGTGCTCTTTGGTTTCTTCTCAGCCACTTACTGTTTCCCAGAATGCCCTTTCCTAAGGCCCGTCACTCCTGCCAGTGAAGCCTCCCTCCTTTGTGCCAGATTCTTCTCAACTCGTTTCTCCTGCCGGCTACAGCCTCTCCTCCCGCTGTCCATCCCTGCACGTAAGCTGCCTCCTGCCCAGATTTTTCCCCTTTGTATCGCTACGTGGAGTCTCTCCCTCAGTCCCTACCTATGCACAGTTTCTTGCTCTAGTCTTTGGAAGGTGCCAAGTGTTTTTTCCTTGTTTTTATGGAAACACACTTGAATTCTTTTGACTGTGTGTGAAGTGTGGTTCTGCCCTGAAATATCTCACTACAAAGGCTCTGTTTCACCCTGAAGATTTGCCCTTGGGCAGGTTTGCTGTCCAGCTGACTCACTTTAGGGGCTAAAATCGAGTTTTGCTACTTTTTACTCCCATTAAAACTAAGAGGCCCTTAACTTTGGGACACTGAACTCAATTCTCATCCAGTTCACGTCTGTTAGCTGTGCAGCTGCTATAGCACCACCTCCTGCACCACAGCAACTCTGACGGCAATGAGAATTGTGCAGATTTCGCCTCGAGTCGGGTGGCAGAGCCTTTCCAAGCGATGAGGCAGGGGAACGAAAGACTCTGTGATCTCTGGCAGTTGGACAAAACCTCTTGGCTTCTTACACTGAGCATATTTTCTTCAGAAGTCACTGAGCCTTTAAGAGCGGCATTGCCTTTGGGAATACCAGAGAGCACCTACCACAATCTTATGGGGTGGAGCGGCTCACCTGCAGCCCACTTCCTTCCCATGGTTTGAACCAGGCAAGGGATTGCTGTGCCCTCTGTTCGCCACAGTGACAAACACCTGAGTCACACAAGTGTTAAAGCTAACAGCTTAAAATGGTTTTATTAAAAACCCTTTTCCTTCTCCAGTTTGCTCCACGTCTACTGCCTTGATTCTTGAGTTCCCTACTCACTGGTCCCCATGGAGCCTGCCAGCCTGCACAGAACCCGAATTTCTCCTGGGGGGAGTAAGCCAATAAATGTTTAAAAAATCAACACCTATCACAGCTTCATCATCCATTATAAAGCTGTTAAAAAGGTGGCTATTGGGAGCTGGGTTTTTTGGCGGGTCACTTTAAGGATCGAGAGTTCAATCTCACCCCAGTTCACCTCACTGGGATGCACCATTGACTTCAAAGATAGCGAGATTGGACCCCAGGACAGTTACAGTTTTTTCCTAGGCTTTATTCACATCTCACCTAATGTACTAGTTCTAACAGAAACTGCTCTCTCCCTGTGTGCATTTGTTTAGCTTGGGCTGGGCAATAATTTTTGGTGGGGGGGCACGCCAAGATTTTGGAAGGTGGTCAAGGGCCACACTTTTCTGTGGAGGAGATCAGGGTCTAGGATGGAGGTTGGGTGCAGAAGGGAGCATGGGGTAAGAGACTGGGGTGCAGGAGATGGTGTGAGGTCTGAGAGGAAGTTTGGGTGAAGGAGGGGGTTGTCAGCTGGGGCAGAGGAATGGGGGGCAGGGGCAGGGAGGGTGTTTGGGTGCAGGAGAGGATTCTGGCCTGGGGGAGGCATGTAGGAGGAGGTACAGGGTCTGCGAAGGAGTTGTGACCTGGGGCAGAGGGATGCAAAGGGTTTGGATGGTGACCTGGGGGAGAGAGTTGGGGTGCTGGAGGGGCAGGGGTACCAGAGGTAGGCTTTGGCTGGGAAGCACTTACCTGGCCTGCAATTTTCCCAAAGCAAGCTGGGCTCCCCGCCTGCTGCAGTCCCCGGCCACTGAAAACTGCAGGCTGTTCCCTCAGCTCCAGGAGGGGGAAGAGGCTTGCACTGCCCCCATCCCCCAGGTCAATCTCTCAGCTCCTATTGGCTGGTGGTTTCCAGCCAATAGGAGCTGAGACATTGGCTGGGATCAGTTCCTATTGGCAGTTGTTTCCAGCCACTAGGAGCTGAGGATTGGGCTGGGGGCAGGGAGATCACACAAAGCCTCCCTTTCCCTACAGAGTAGATTGCCGCACAGATTGCATTTTAAACCAAGGCAGCTGCATCCCTGAGGGTCCCAGGAAGAGAGGTCTGTGTGCCGGAGCTGGTGGCTTGGCGGTCGGGCTGTATTTTGCCCAGCCCTGGTTTAGCTGATAGGGAAAGATTGCCAGGGTGCCAACCTGCCATTTTGGAGCAGAGAGATATTACTGCAAATGGAAAATCTTTTATCCAGCAACTAACTACAAGCCGTCTTACTATGCTGTGAGATGCAATGACAGCGAATTGACTGTTCTGCTTGCAGTGTCAATGCTGTTGCTGGCAGAATCTTCAGTGCAATGTTGAAGGAATGTTAATCACTCACGGCAGAATGGTTTTTCCTCCGATGTATCAAAAAACACTTTAGTCACGGGGGGATTCTTTAGCGTTAAATAGCTTTTCCATTTATCAGCATAGTAACCTGTAGACCACAGTGTGAAAATTCAGCATTAGGTGATTGCACAAGACCAAATGACAACAGAAATCAAGTTAGTGCTGGATTTAGATCAAATTGCTTTTTAGTCACAAGGTGAATGTTGCAATTAGTTACTGATAAAACACAGCATAAACATGGTCCCTTATTCTCTTTGCACTCCTGTGAGTAAGCTAAGTCAGCATGTACATACTCCCAGGAATGAGGCCTACACATAGCTGTTTTTGTCTCATATTTTAAGAGCCATCCTTTTAATAGCTAGTCTTTCTTGTCAAAACAAATGTTGCTCTGTAGAACAATAATCTCCCTTACTTTGGAAGTTGATTTCTGGGAGCTCGAGTATATTTTCTAGAGCCAAGGTCTCCTAATGTGGGAGGCTAAAGTTACACTTCTAAATCTATATTTGGACAAGTAAACAAGTGATCTGATTTTCAAAAGTGCAGAGCATTCAGCTGCTCCTGTTGAAGTCCAGAGGCCTGGTCTACACCAAAGGGGAAAGTCAACTTAAGATACGCAGCTCCAGCTACATTAATTACGTAGAGTCAGTGTAGCTTAAATCAAGTTTTCATGCCATCCACACAGCGGGAGCAAATGCTCTCATTGGTTTCCCTTGCTCCTCATGAGGAGCAGGACTACCAATGCTGATGGGAGTACCCTCTCAGTTCGAATTAACGGATCTTCACGAACATTAGAAGATTGACCTCCGGAGGGTCGATCTTCTCGTAGAACAGACAAGCCCTAAGGCTATGTCTACTCAGGCGGGTCATTGCGCAAGTAAGGCCGTTCTTGCGCAAGAATCCGTAGAGCGTCTACACTGCCCACCCGCTCTTGCGCAAGGAAATGTACAGTACGGCGTGGTAAGAGAGGGCTCCTTGCTCAAGAGCTACGCTCTTTTCCAACAGGTGTAAGCCCTCTTGCGCTGGAGCTCTTGTGCAAGAGGGCAGTGTGGACGCTCAGCAGGGATTTCGTGCACAAGAAAGCCCTATGGCTAAAATGACCATCAGAGCTTTCTTGTGCAAGAGAGCGTCCACACTGCCATGGATGCTCTTGCACAAAAGCACAGCTCGCACATGGCACGGTGGACGTTTTCTTGCGCAAGAACCCTTGCGCAGGATGTTCTTGCACAATAAGCCGCCAGTGTAGACATAGCCTAAGAGTGCGTCTAGACTGGCAAGATTTTGCGCAAAAGCAGCCTCTTTTGCGCAAAAACTTGCCAGCTGTCTACACTGGCCGCTTGAATTTGTGCAAGAACACTGACGATCTCATGTAAGATTGTCAGTGTTCTTGCACAAATACACGACGCTCCCGCTCGGGAAAAAGCCCTCTTGTGCAAATGTTTTTGTGTAAGAGGGCCAGTGTAGACAGGGAAGAACTGTTTTGCGCAAAAAAGCCCTGATGGCAAAAATGGCAATCGGGGCTTTCTTGCACAAAATCGCGTCTAGACTGGCCACGGATGCTTTTGCGCAAAAGCACTTTTTGCGCAAAGGACCCATGCCAATCTAGACGCTCTTTTGCAGCAATACTTTTAGCAGAAAGACTTTTCCGTTAAAAGCATTTCCTCAAAATCATGCCAGTCTAGCCGCAGCCTAAGTGTTTAAGATGCTGAATGCCTCCTAGAAGTACTCCAATACTTAACAGCACCATGCGCTTATTCCACTATGCAGCTCCCCAAGGGTACATGAATTCTGCTCGCCCCTCCCTTCCCAAATCACCAAATTCTTGATTCAGCTGCTCCAACTCCTGAAGTACAGAGGTCCAGCTTTGCTGCCCTGTGCGGCAGCTGATATGGGAATGTACAAAGACTAGCTGAAGCCATTCAATCTATTTTCACGTTAATGTAAGCTAGGATTTATATCTACCTCTCCAGATGTGAAATGGTGTCATCTCACTCCCCTCCCAAAGGAAGCAGAGATTGTATTTGTTATGGGACTTTGCAAATAGCTCTGTCTCATGAGCCCTTTGGCTACAGGCACTGGAATGTTTGTTACATGTTCCGGGGAAGAAGCAGGGTACAGTATGACAGACAGCAGTGTGAGCCCTGTGGATTGTTAAAAGCCATCTCCGATACACAGCTCCACACTGGACACGAGATCATTCTTACCCAGGACAGGGCATGGCATGGGCTGGAAAGCCTCGCAGCTGGCGCACTTGCCATTCCTGTAATCGCGGTATGTATCACAGGGGTACGCGGTGATGTTGCAGCTCTTTCTCAAGGATGCCAGGTACAGGAAAACAGACCTCTGATGGTCGCATTTAAAATACTGCGATCCTTGTTGACACAAAGAGAAGGGATATTTTCATTAGAAATGTGTGCGTGGCAGGCACAATGCCAGTGCGACAGCAAAACAGGAGACACAACCCTGTTCAGGGACTGTAACAGCGTCCATTCTTAACACGAGAGGTTCACGGGGCCACGTCAAACCCTGCCCAGCAACTTGCTGAAGAGGATCACATCTTGGAAAGCAAGAAACTCAGAACCAGCGCCGCTTGTGCATCTCGCACTGTCCACCAGATGGAAGCACACACTGCGTGTCCCACACTGCTCCTGGGCTGCACATAGATTAGCCCTCACCACTTCCTAGCTGTCAACCGGGACATACCTGTTCCTACCACGCTACGGGGGCTCAGACTCTACGCAACGGACTTCCATGAGACTAGGCCCAGAGTGTGGGTACGTTTACAATCCCCATCAAATGGCACCTTCCTACTCACCAGACACTAGCGGTTCCATGTGTCCCATCAAGTGATACCTGACTATGGGAAGACTAGCCTCAGCTTAGCACTGCAGAGCCCCTGCGGGTATGCACAACTATGGCTTCTGCTCCACCTCGTGAATTAGTCACCAAGTTCTTCGCTGAGGGTGGTCACATCAGTGGCGCATTCCTGTTAAAAGTTCTTACAGAAGCACCTGATTGCATGGACTGTGCTGGAACCCGTAGCGATGTACTGACACCTGCTCAGAACACCCCCTCTCCAATTCGGCATGCTGGTGAGTAAGGAAGTTCTGTTAAAGACCTACAGCGGCCAAGCAGAGGGTCTGAGGCTGCGGGAGAAGGGCCAGAGCAAAGCCAATTTCCTGTGGGTGGAACGAGGCATACAGATAGTTCGGAATAGGAAGCCTAGTCCAAACTATCTAGTTCGTGCCGCATGTAGCCGCGGGCACGGAGTCCGCACTAGCGGACATTTAAAAATGGCGGCGCCCGGCAACATGCAAATAAAGCCCGGGAAGTTCAAATCCCGGGCTTCATTTGCAAGTTCGTATGACTACATTAACCACCCTAGTTCGAACTAGGGGGGTAGTGTAGACATACCCTTGACTATCCTAAACAGTTTTGTATCATCTGCAAACTTTACTACCTCACTGCTTACCCCTTTCTCCAGATCATTTATGAATAAGTTGAAAAGGATTGGTCCCAGGACTGACCCTTGGGGGACACCACTAGTTACCCCTCTCCAATCTGAAAATTTACCATTTATTCCTACCCTTTGTTTCCTGTATTTTAACCAGTTCTCAATCCAAGAAAGGACCTTCCTTCTTATCCCATGGCCATGTAATTTACACAAGAGCCTTTGGTGAGGGACCTCGTCAAAGGCTTTCTGAAAATCCAAGTATACTATATCTACTGGATCCCCCTTGTCCGCATGTTTGTTAACCCCTTCAAAGAACTGTAATAGATTAGTTAAGACAGGATTTCCCTTTCTAGACAGTGTGGAGAGGCGGGAGAACCAAAGCGCACACAGGGGAAGTGACTTTGAGCTCCGTGCTGCCTTTCATTGCCAAGACAAGCATTATGTCTTCAGTGTTGGCATCTCCATTGCACCGTTACTTGTTTTCTACACTGGTTCTAGTCCCACTTAGGTTCTTACACTGGATTTGAGCCAGATATTATATAAAAATCCCACCTTCTCGAAACGTTTCTACAAGCTCTGAGGATAAACGTGATCACTGAGCTTTTGCATGCAGATTCGTGGAAATAGGTGAATTTGCTCCACAACAAATTCTGATCCCCTTAGCTCACTTGGCAGAGAGCAGAAAATCAAGGATGGCGCAGCAGAAGATTGTGGCTCAGACCTCCTCTGGGACAAATTGGTGTGGCTCCCTGGACTTCGGTGCAGCTACCCCATGATACAACAGCGGGGGATCTGACTTTGGGTTGTCTTTCAAAAAGTTGGTTGTGATTGTTTTTTTCCTCTCAGTGAAGGTTTTTTCCCCACCATCACCTCCACTTCTTTGGTGATTGTTTGAAACCATTTTGTCCTCATTTCCCCAATGCAAAGTTTATTTTTATTGATTTATTTGAAAATATTTTTACCCTGCCTCTCTATTTAAAATATTCGAGGTGACTTACAGAGTTTTAAAACACAATATATACAAATGCAGAATAAAAGACCCCAAGAGGAGGGTATAAAAGTGTATTTCATTACCAGAAAATATCGTTTGCGGACAGCCTGGCTGGTCGGTTCCCCCATTGGCATAGAAGTCTATGTGTCCTAAAGCTTCTCTGTAGCCTAGTGCTAACAAAAGAAAATATCATTTTTAGAAAAATTAATAAAGTGCCAGGAAAAAGGAATTTCAAATGAAGAATTAGGAACAAATAGCAACGTGGATTCTTTTAGCATTGGATGGATCATCTGTGCAAGAGATTTAGCTTCCTTAATCTATTTATGCATCATTGAACTAAAAACCCCTGTTGTCGTAGCCCAGCTATGACATTAAGGGTATGTCTAGACTACAGGGTTTTGTCGACGGAAGCTTTGTCGACACATAGGCTGTGTCTAAACTACATGGCTCCGTCGACGGAACCATGTAGATTAGGGTTATAGGCAAAGGGAAATGAAGCGGCGATTTAAATGATCGCGGCTTCATTTAAATTTACATGGCTGCCGCGCTGATCAGCTGTTTGTCGGCTCAGCGCGGCAGCCATGTAAATTTAAATGAAGCGTCGATTATTTAAATCGCCGCTTCATTTCCCTTTGCCAAAACAACAAATCTACATGGCTCCGTCGACGGAGCCATGTAGTTTAGACGTACCCATACTGTCGACAAAGAGCGTCTAGACTACATCCAGTTCTGTCGACAAAGCAAGCCGCTTTGTCGACATAACAGTGTGGACGCAAAGGACAGTGTATATGCAATAATGCCTTCTATCGACAGAACTCTGTCAATAAGAGGCATTATTCCTTGTAGAATGAGGTTTACATACGTCGACAAAACTGCTGAGTTTTGTCGACGTTATGTCGACATAACTCAAAGGCAGTGTGGACGCAGGTATAGTTTTGTTGACAAAACCCTGTAGTCTAGACACACCCACAATGCCCACCATACGACACGTGCATGGGGTGTATCTGTGCCCATGGTGGCTTCTCCTGCAGAGAAACCATGGGAGGGAAAAATCTAAGTTAAATGTCTCATTTTGTGGCATTTTTAGGGAATAAGTTTGCTGGGCCTTCAAGAAGATAAATGGATGGTCCTGACAGTGTTAACCCTGGGCTGTCTTCATGCCTTATCCAAGGGTAGCCCCTGGACTCTCAGACAGCTGCTGGAACAATCTGTAGAGTGAGGGGGAGACTGAGCGCCATTGAATTAAACTGCAAACCCTCTGTATGGTGAAAACCACTTCACAGAGCCCCTCTAGAGACTGATGACTCTTCTCCATGCAGAAGGAGAAGATCCGGGAGTGGATTGTCCCCTCGACACACAGATGGGCCAGGGCTTGATCTGTTCCAGGAGGTGGATAATGAGTACGGAGCGAGTGAACGTCTGCGAGAGCCGGGGTGCGGCTGTTGTAAAAGTGAGACCTGGCCATTAGCGTGAGCTGCTGGGGTCTGGCAGGCGGGTTGCGAGTGGGGTGGAGGAGGGCGCCACAGTAGGCTAGTGGGAGGAGTCACGCGTACGAGTGCAGATTACAGCAGAGGAGGGACCGAGGGGGGAAATGGCCTCAGGGTGGCTGGAGGCAGCCGGGGAAGAACGGGTCAAAGTCCAGGGCGGTGGCCAGGATACAGACTCACCTGGTGCAAGTGTTCCTGGCCTGAGGAGAAGAGCAAAGGGAAGCAGCATCATGCAAAGCTACATGGTGCCTCCCAGGTGAAGATCACAGGGCAGGTTACAAGCAGCCCTGGGCTGCTAACGCTCTCTGCAGGGGGATGTGATGGCTTCAAGTTGGCGTGATTGGCTTTTGCTGTTTCAGTTCCTGTCTCCAGCTCCGAATGATCTGTGCCCACTGCAAGCAGCAGCCACCCATCTAGCCCTCACCGGAGCTGGTTTTGAAGTGCTACTGCACAGGGACCACTCTGCCCTACCGCTCCAGGGACTGTAGCTCCTCTCCTTCCCAGCCAGCAAAGCACATGGGTACCTTCTGCAGACCTGGGATGTCCCAGTGTTCCCTTGCTACGGGCCGTGCCCCCGGGCTACCAGTCACAGCCCTCTGTCGAGATACATCCCCTTAGATCAAGAACCTAGCAGGGATAGCTCTTGAGTGAACAGTGACCCACTTTCTGAGCTGTGCAGAACAGGACCCCTCTCCCAGCCTGGCCTCACCCGATGATCGGAGTTAGGTCACAGCCCCGCACAGGCACAGAGCTCCAGGCAACGAGAGAGGTGCCCAGGTATTGTCCACCATAGCCTTCTCCATCCTGCTGTCCAGGTCAGTTCCCGGGCGTCCCTCTAATGAAATGCAGGGAGGGAAGAAATGAAGTCTTACCGTCAATATCAGAATGAATGACGTCCACAAACTGGGCATCAGTAGGGTCTAGCCTTTCCTCCAGGGGCTTCCCGTTAAATAAGGGACCTGCGGGGTCAAGACCTGAAATGCAAAGTGAGGAGCTTGGCATGATTGTTTCAATGATTCTCGGTATCTATCCCTGGGAATGGGCAGTGCCCGCCCCCCATCCCACCGGGCACAGCGCGCTCACATACCAGGGTGGGCCTGAGAACACGCACACGGAGAGAGTTTTCCCTCCGTCCTAGTGAAGCACAAAAGAGAAACCTCCATTTGAGGCCCCTCGTGCTGAGCATAGGTTGCCAGGGCTCCCCCTCAAGAGCGCGCTGTCCCTACTCGGAGTTTCTTTTGCTTCAGAGGGTGCCCAGGCTTCTACTTTTCCTGGCACGTAGCTGAGGGCTCATCACGTCTGCTCTGGGGGCTAGTGTGACACCTGGCCTAGAAAGGGTTAAGCCTCCTGCTGGACAAATGACCCCAATCCAGCTTTCGGGGACTTACTGGGAGGTAATGTGTGTGTTGGTTTGCATGTGTACAGGCAGTCCCCGAGTTATGTACAAGATAGGGACTGTAGGTTTGTTCTTAAGTTGAATCTGTATGTAAGTCGGAACTGGTACGTATTGTAGGGGAAACTCTAGCCAAACATTTCTCCAGAGCTCAGTTTTATTCTTCCACCCCTCACTTCCCTCAGTCCTTTATTCTCAAGCTGAGGTGTCTGCTGAGGAAAGCCGCTCCGCGTCTCCCTGGTCTGCTGGGGGGGGGGGCGCTAGCTTCGCGTCTCCCTGGTCTGCTGGGGGGGCGTTAGCTTCGCGTCTCCCTGGTCTGCTGGGGGGAAGCAGCTAGTGCGGGGTTGCCTCACCCCGTTTGTAAGTAGGGATCCGATGTAAGTCGGATCCATGTAACCCGGGGACTGCCTGTATTGTCAGGGGGCTGAACACAGACACAGGCCTATAACCTATAGACTACTCCTGTAAGGACGCTTTGCAACTACAAAGCTCCTCAATGTTACTGTGAAGCTGCTCTCAGAACTGTGCTCCTGTCTTGTGTGTCCGTTGATCTTTGAGCCAGTACTCGCTCGCTCTCTTTTCTTTTTAATAGAGTTTAGTTAATAAGAATTGGCTGTAGGGGTGTGTGTGTGGAGTAAGATCTGAAACTGACCTGGGAGGTCAAGTGTCCAATCTCTTGGGACTGGTAGAACTTTATGTGAGTTGGGTGTCTGGGCAGAGGCCTATGGTTGGGGTGTGTTGCTGGCTTCTGGGTAACTAGTGAGGTATTGTAGAAACATAACATACAAAGATAAGACTCAGAGGCTATTTTGTGCTGGCTTGGTAAATCTAAGTATTGGAATATTCACCTGTTTAGGAAATGGCTTCCCCATGCTTTGCAGTTTGGCTCTAACTGAGTAACCTCCGTTGGCTCCCCTAGGACTCTGGGCACAGCTCAGCAGAAATTACTCAGCATCTCCGAGTAGCGTCCTTGCACCTGTTGCTGTTGCATAAGGCCCAGCAGTAAAGTTGTGCTTTCTGTGTGTTCAGAACATAGGCCCGGCACTTGCTCACTAACCTTCACAGCATTTCCAGGAGCTCACTATGGAAAGTATTATTCAGCATATAGGCAAACTGAGGCAGAGGACAGAAGTGATTTGCCCAAGGCAGAGCACAGAGATTGGGAGAGGGGCTTACCTGTGATTCTCCCAAGTTTGCCATCATACATCTGTCCCACAAACCCAGCGATATGCGCTCCAAGACTAATTCCTATCATATAAACAGAGTCGAGCGATGCTCCGTCGGCCTGCAATTTAAAAAATGCCCATGATCATAGGTTACAGGAACGTTAAACATGTAAGAAACATCAAGAGGGGGGAAAACCACCCAGGTGGTTCCAGAGGTAATTAAATAGCCTGGTCTAATTTTACTTGTCAGGACTTCTCTAGTCTTTCCCAACACAAATGGAGGGGTCTCTTGAGACATAATGCCCAGTGCAGATTCCACTGAAATGAGCCCCCATTCACCCGTTGGGTATCACTTGCTCAATGCCCCTCCGTGAATCATTTCAGGGCCGGGACTAGGTTTCCATGGGGCAGTGATTATGCAGGGGAACGGTGATGAGTGCAGTGGCTGCTACCTAATTAATAATATACCTCAATTGCCAGCATGTGGTTTGAGACATTCATTGGCTAATTCAAAGACCCTAAGGCAAGCTGCTGAAGCCCATGGCTTCCTGCAACTATTAACTAACCTATGCAATATGTCACAGGAGCTCAGGTCTGGTCCTCCATGTCCTGCCCTGTACACTTTTGGCACATGTTCTTCAATGATCCCGCCCATGTTCCCAGTCACCGGGTACCAGCCAAGTGAAATCAATGAGACTGAAACAATCTTAAGAATGTAAAATCACTTTAAACAAAGTAAAATCACATTTTCATTCATGTTTTTTCACTCGCTCTGTTGGGACCCTGATGTTTCATCGGAAAAAAGACTGTTCAGAAGCCAATAACGCATTATGTGGGTAGTGAGAGGGCAGGGAACCTGTTGGGTATGGATAAGCCTGACTGAGTCACCGGTGTCATTGTAACTAGTATGAGGCTATCTCCTATTTGCAGGGGAAGTGTAGCTCAGGCCTTGTCTACACTGGCAAGTTTTGGCGCCAAAACCTGCCTTTTGGCAACAAAACAGTGAGAGCATTTACATTGCACTGTGACTTTTTTCGGGAAAAACACCCAGTTTTGGCGTCAAAAAACTTCCACCCCTGCGAGAGACTTTTGTCTTTTCCCCTCCCTTTATTGTTGACAAAGAACCAATGTGGACTCTGCTGTTTGTTTTGTTGAGAGAACTGCCTTCCCCCAGTATCCCACAATGCTTGGCCTGATGGCTCTACTCAGTGTTTTGTGATCTCTGCTGCTCTGCAGACATGTGGCCCCACCCCAGTCAAAGCCCCAGGAAGTATCTGACAACTGAGTGAGCTGCTCCGTTTGGGGAACAAACAAAAAACAAACCATTGGAGTGCTCCTGTTCTGCTGCTGCAGGAGGAGGACTGGAGAAAAAGCTGTGCTGCTTTGACATTCCTCAGCACAGAGAGTTCACGGAGCTAGGAGGGAATCCCAAGAAGTGCAGGGATCAGCTCTGCCTTCCCACAACACTGCACTGTGGGATGCTTACCCACAGTGCTTTGCTCTGTCTGTCCGCAGGGTTCTAGCCATGTGGCCATGAGTTGTCGACAGTGGGAAGCAGAAAAACTGGTTTGACTGGTTTTCACTTTAGTGCTATGGCTACACTACATGCTTCTTGCGCAAGAAGCCTTTTGCGCAGGAGTTTTTGCGCAAAAACTTCTTGCACAAGAGCACATTGTCCACACTGCATGGACGCTCTTGTCCAAGAAAGCTCTGATAACCATTCACAGAATGGCCTTCAGAGCACCTGTGCTTTTTTCCGTAGGGATTTCTTGCACAAGAAACCCCTCTGGAGCGTCCACACTTGCCTTTTTGTGCAATAGCTGTAGCGCTAAAAGGAGTTATGCCTTGTAAAAGGAGGTTTACCTACGCAGGAAAAAGCCCGCTCTTCTGCCGTTTTACAGTTGATTTACTTGCGTAAAAGTGCATTTGAGGTGTGGATGCTCCAAGGGGTTTTGTGCAAAAACCTTGCAGTGTAGACATAGCCTTGGTGACTTTTACATGTCAACAGCACTTTTGTTGCCAAACCTTCAGAATGTCGACATAGCCCCCGTGGGACACCTTCACATCCCACGTACCCAAAACATTCAGCATCCTCTTTATGTGGAGAGACCACTTAAGTGCATGTAATTTAGTGTTTAGGTCCTTACAATCATCTCATTTGTATTTCCTCTGCCATCCAAGTTAGTAGCTTCACATTTAAAACCATTCATCCCCGGATGTGAACTGAACTAAAATTCAGTCTCCCAGGGAGCCATTTCTGAAGTGGTTTCAACCAAATCTGTACTTTCAGATGTCCAAATCAGTACTTTCAGATGCCCCCTAACTTTTGGGACTTGTAGTTTAGGGAATAGTAGTGAGGTGCCCCCAAACTCTAAGGGTATGTCTAGACGACAGGCTTTTGTCGACAGAGGTTTTGTCGGCAGATGCTGTTGACAAAGCTTCTGTCGACAAAGAGCGTCTAGACTACATCCAGTTCTGTCGACAAAGCAAGCCGCTTTGTGGACATGAGAGTGTAGACGCAAAGGACAGTGTAGATGCAATAGCGCCTTCTGTCGACAGAAATCTGTCAACAAAAGGTGTTATTCCTCGTAGAATGAGGTTTACCGCCGTCGACAAAACTGCTGAGATCTGTTGATGTTATGTCGACAGAACTCGGTGGTAGTCTAGACGAAGGTATAGTTTTGTTGACAAAAGTGAACTTTTGTCAACAAAACCCTGTAGTCTAGACACACTGTCGAACATCCAGCAGTCTAGTGTGCCCCTGCAAATCTGATTTCTGAGGCACTTGAAAGCAAATCCTTAGAGTTCTGCATACAGAAATCAGGGTGCTTCAGATTAGAGGTTTTTTTACAAATATTGGACTATGTAGCACTTTAAAGACTAACAAGATGGTTTATTAGATGATGAGCTTTCGTGGGCCAGACCCACTTCCTCAGATCAAATAGTGGAAGAATAGTCACAACCAGGTGATTCCTTAATTTCTTGGATAGTGTGAGGCAGAGTCTTTCACTGTAGTCAGTACAGTATGTTGATCTTAATGGATTGTTCACTTTCAGTCCTTTATAACACCTGATAAGTATTTTATACAAGAAACAGAAAAACATCAAGAATGACATTTCTAACTTAGAGGTGTCATTCATGCTAAAATTCGACACTCTATATCTGAGTCTAAACAAAGGATCTAGTTATCTTACCCATTACAAAGATAGCTTCCCCAATTATCACCTCTAATATCATTAGCCCACAGACATTCACCTCCCCCCCATCCCCCTTCTGTTCTGAAATTTGATTTGTCCTTTTAATGTGTGTTCATTTTTTTTAAATTGTATCCTTTGGTATATATGGTTGTGACTATTTTCTTCCACTATTTGATCTGACGAAGTGGGTCTGGCCCACGAAAGCTCATCACCTAATAAACCATCTTGTTAGTCTTTAAAGTGCTACATAGTCCTGTATTTTGCTTCAGCTACACCAGACTAACACGGCTACATTTCTATTACTATTTTACAAATATTGTTACTCCAAGTTTAAACTGAATAATTCTGTCAAATGTTAACATGCAAAGTCACAGTAACGATTTTGGCACTAGATATCTTTCAGTTTACAATTATTACTTCATCTCTTTAAAGATCAATTGGCTTTCCCTCAGACTCTGTTGTATTAAATCCTTCCTTTACTCCGTTAGCTCCGTCACAATGATTGTAAACATCTAACTTACCACCATCTGGTCTATAACTGTCTTCAAGAATTCAGCCACTTTCTTAGTGTTGCTAGAAGCCCTGTGATAGAGCAGAGTGGTAGCCCCGCGGTTCCAGTCCACAATGATGATGTTGATGTCTTCTGCAGAGAGCAAGAGCTGCACTGTTTCTTGTATCCAGACGGGGGGAGAGCCTGTGGGTCGGTAGCCATGCACGATGAGGATGGTTTTCTTGGTCACGTTCAGATACTTGGAGCCGGTTGACGTGAGCGTTTCAGCGCAGTCCTGGTTTTGTCTTGTGTACAGCATTAGCTTCACTCTCAAGTCTGTGCCAATCAAAGCGCTGCTTATGCCCAGACCTGTAAATGCCGGGCATGCTTCTTCCGCGCCTGAAAACGGGGGATGGCAGGTCGTTATTAGTCACATTCGCAGCATTAAACAGCTCTCTGCTTTTTTCCTCATCAGCCCAAGCAAGACTGAAGGATTTTCACCATGAATTCCCTCCCTTCGGGTTACGCATTTCCCTCCTTTTCCCCTCAGCATCTACTGGGGCATCCAGGGAACTCAGCTGTATCTGCAGCATTAGGATGAAAGTCTCAGCCTGCACCTGCATGTCACACATCTGGCCAGCACCTTTCCACTGCCTCTAGCTCTGTGTGTGGCCCCGCTCTGGTCCTTCCCTTTGAAGCGCCTGGCGTTGGCCATAGTTGGGAGACAGAACACTGGGCCAGCTGGACCATTGGTCTGACCCAGTGGGGCCGTTCTTCTATGTCCTCTGCACTGTGCCCATCCCCACTGTGGCACCTGAATGCCTCCCCATCTAGGATGGACAAGTCAGAGCCCTCACAAGCCGTGCGCCTTGCATGTCATTACAAGGACACGCCAGCCGGTAAGCACACTCAGCACCTCTGTCTGACAGCCATATTAACGGCTTCCTTGCTCAGGTCTGGACCTGCTGCTAGGGAGACTGTGGGCCAAATTCAGGGGAGGCACGAGTGGGCACAGCCCTAATTAGTGAGTGATGACCCGGAGGCATTTGCAACCACCTTTGGGAGGGGAGGGGTGCGAGACTAGCAGGCTGGGGAAACGAGAACACAGCTACCAATGTAGCCAACCAGAGAGGCAACTCACACGTGACGTCCCTGGCCCACACCAGGAAGGGAGGAAACGCTGCTCCTCCTGCCCCACATGGCAGCTGTACTCCAGAGGCTCCCCGGTCCCTTTCCCGCTGATCAAGACACTCTTTGAGTGACTAGGGATGGAGACAAGCCCTAGAGAAGAGCGTCTCCAGGTACCTGTACATCTTGGCAGCTCTTGATTGTGTGTCGTGGTATTTGGAGGCTCTTCCCCTTCACACAGCAAACGCAACCATAATTGCCCCGGGAGACCAGCCTACCCAGGGACCAGCTTGCAATTGGTGTGAGAGTTGTGCGCTCTTTTGAAGAGCAAATCCAAAGTACCATTCCCAGACAGACGGCCTCGTAGAGAGACTTAACAAAACCCTACCAGAAACGCTGAAGTGCTTCATCGGATCTGACCAATCACTTCCATCACACTTACTGCTCCTAAGGGAGGTCCCACAGGCCCTAAGGAATTCTTCCCCTTTGGACTATGGCTGTGAGCCTTGAGGGAACGCCTTTGGCACCTGGGTTTATTTGCTAGTGAAAAATCTACAGGCGGCACCTCAGAGCGAACAAGGTTGTAACCGAGGGGCATGGCTGAGTACATCCCATTGGGGAGCCTGAGTCCTGTTGCTGATACTGTCAGCAGAGTCTAAATCAATGGCCTGTTGGCAGGATCCTTACGAGGCAGCTAGACAAGTAAGACTGTTCAGTTATGAAATTCAGTTCCCAGGAAGAAGAAGCGAGATCAGAATCTACCATGCAGGGCCGGCCTTACCATGAGGCCAACTGAGGCGGCCGCCTCAGGTGCCAGACTGGGGGGGGGGCGCCCCTAGGACCCAGAGAATCGAGACCTTTCAAAGTTTTGGCCCAAGCGAGGGGGCATGGGGGCGTCATTTGAGCTCCCTGCCGCAGGTGCCAAAATGTTGGGAGCCGGCCCTGCTACCACGTGAGTCTTCTCGGGCCCTGCACCACTTGGGAAGCTTTGCCAATGACTCCTTCCCCCGAGACGCCTGCATTAGCCCCTCAAATTCATATCTGCCGGGGTGGCCTGCTGCTCCCCACAGCTCCCATCGTCGGGAACAGTGAACCGCAGCCACTGGGAGCTGCAGGAGGCCAGGCCTCTGGATGGTCAATGTCAGCAAAATGTCTGGTGGCCGGCTAGCGGCTTGCCCTGGTGGGCCGCAGGCTGCCCACCACTGCCGTGAGCTCTTGGGGGGGAGTCACGCTTCTCAGGATAGTGCCTAACACAAAGGGGCATCGGTCGTGCCTCCAGCTGCTACCCCAATACAAATACATACAGTTTTATTTCTTATTGTTACCATCATCCTCCCCACAGCGGGAAGGGATCAGACAGGCGCTGGGCCTGCGAGTGGCTGCCAGCGCAGAGCACTACGCCTATTGCTTAACTTGATTCGCCCCCACCCGGAGCCAGCGCTCAGACTTGCTCAGGCAAGCACTGTGCCACGCACCGCAGTCACCAGCCCTCAATCGAAGCTGCATCAGCCTCCGGGCCAGCTGGCGTCTGTTACAGATCAGATCCTGCGTGCTCCTCCAGGCACAGGGAAAGCCTTGCAAGTAGCCATTCCACGACTGCTAGAATTGTGCCCCCGTGCGCCGTACCGTCAGATTAATGCTGCAGGCTTGCGGAGCCTTTCGGGACCGTCGTGGGAAGGCTGCTCTGCACTCGAGACTGAACCACGTGAGGAAAGGTGACAGCGGAGAGCCAGCGAGTGACAACTATTTTGCTGTAAACGCTGACAGATCCAGGGAGCCCTTAACCTGCTTGCTTTGGACATGGCTTTGCAAGTTACAATACCATTTTGCCAACGTAGTTTATAGCTCCTCAGGATTTAACTGTATGTACAATGCCAAAAACCCAGGCTGAGACATGCTCTGACGGTGCCCACATCCACATTCTTGAGGAAGGGTAATTACGTTTTTAAACCTCCCCAGGGATCTCTTTTCACACGCACAGGTACAGCCAAGAGGGGCGGCCGTTTGGTTTCAATGCTGCGCGCTGGCACACAAAAAACCTCTGTGCGTCCAAAGGGAATTTCTGCGGTCCCCTAATCTCTCCTTAAGGGCTTATGTGCGCACACATTTAAATCACAGCAAGCCGGTGGGTTTATCTACCCCACCCAACCCTGCCCGTGGACAGCCCTTTCCGACACACATCAACGGTTTGTTACTGTACGTCGATCTAGCTCTCTTTGGAAGGGGACTAGATCGAAGCACATTAACAAACGGCAAATGTGTGTCAGCAAGACAGCAGTCTGCAACAACATAGTGCTGGGCAGTCACACCCCAGCTTGCTGCAAACAAATTAATTGCGTGGACAAATCCTAAGGCCATAATACTGTGTTTAGTGTTGGCGTTTTTATAGCATACATTAGACATACCATTTTCTATTGTCCTACAGCATCCACATATTAACTTAGTAGGTGGCAGTATAGCCTAGTGGGTCGGGACCCAGACTAGGACTCATGAGACCTAGATTCAATTTCCAGCTCTTCTGCTGACCTTGGGCAGGTCATTTCTCTCCCCGTGCCTTAGTTTCCCCTTCTGTAAAACCAGGGATACGGGAAAAAGCTTTAAGAGATATTGTGAGGGAAGGTGTGTCAGATTATAACTTCTAGCATGTATTTATCAAACACATCATGCAAAAGACCTCGGGCTCCTGGGAAGCCTTGAGATTGCTGAAATATCCCTGAGTATTTATCAAAATTTTTCTTTCTTTTTAAGCTCACAAAATGCAGGTGTTTTTCCTGCCAGAACTAAGAGGTGCAAAATTACAAGCTGATCGCAGCCTTCAGCTGTTTGTTAATAAGACACCCTGGGAGTAGTTCCCTTAGGGTTATAGAGGTTTGTTCTTGAGCTGCATGAAAGGACTGGTTTGTAGTAATAAATGCCAAATTATACACTTATAAAATTCCTAGACTTTGAAAACCTTATTTATTCTACAAGTTATTGCTGCAAAAAGATCACCACAATTAACAATTGTAACAGCTAATTATTGTGCTTACCCAAGAGATGTTTATACAAAGTGGAGCGAACATACCATTACTCATTCTGTTTTTATATTTATACCCACTTTAAAACAATCTTGTTCATCTAACCAGTAGATTTTACTCCCAAATGGAAACAATTCAAATCAGCATTTCTAAGCTAAAGGCTGAATAGGTTCATGCTACGATGACATCTGAAAAACATGTCCCGTTTGTTGAGAAAGTAAAAAAAAAAGTTACATTTCTTACCTGCCCTCACCCCCCCCACCAAAGAGATGAAGAAGAAATACAGCTTCAGCATATGGAGTAAGTCAGTCAGTCGCCATACAACAGCCTCATTCAAACAGAGAGAAGTGTGTCGCAGGCCAGGGCTTTACAATTTCTTTCCCCGGCGCTTGCTCTCGTTCATATCACCGGCAAGCTGCAGACTCAAGCGGTGTCAGTAGGTGTGGTGACAAGCAGGAAGTTGATATACCAGGAATAACCCCTAAAATCTCAGATCCAGGCCTGCGCTGCTCGAAAGGGTGAGGCAGTTTCTAATCTTACAGGTTATTTTGTTTCATTTATTCTGATCTGGGGAGTGACTAAGCCAAGCCATGGGCGGTTGGGTAATGCGCACTGAGTGGCACTTGGGTTAGCTGTGTTGAAATTTGGGAGATTACTGGAGGTCTTTTTTTGCCGTTCACAAGCAATGCCAGAAAGGCGCCCAAAAGCGCAGCCGTTTCTGCTGGTCTCATATGCCTCGGGCAGGCCCAGCCTTGGCTTCACAGGATCCTAAATGAAATAATTCAGCCCCTTATGAAGAGATCCCCATGACCCCGTGTCTCTATGTGATGGGGCAACACTCGCCTCTTGCGAGCGCCCTCTCTGACCAAGCGTGCGAGCCTGCACCCTCTCTGTGCCAGCTGCCTCTTCGGCAACTCAGCCCCCCTGGCCAAGTCACGCACTCCGTGTGAATTGATTACGCACAAACCCCTTCTGGGATACACCTTTAATAGGGACCCATCTCAGTGCCCTCTGTCATGTCCCTTTGAGTCCATTCCCCACTCTGAGAGAGCGTAGTGCCGCCAGGGCTTCTTCTCCTGGACACAGAATCTTTGCCTTGACCTCAGGGCTTTATCTCAAAGTCCCATCATAGCGCCTCGGTCTCCAATAGCTCTTCACACTGAGCTCTCTGCAGTGCTGCTGCTGCTGCTCTCTCAGCCAGTCTCCCGGGCTACACACCTTGAGGTCTCCAGAGGCACTGACTGCTGTCTGGCACGTCAGCTCCTTTTATAGGGCTGTCCCCTGATTGGCTGCTTTCTCTGTACCACTCTAGCCTGCTTGGAGGATCACTCTCTATGGCTTTTCTGCGGTGGGGTGTGGCAAAAGCCACCCCCTCAGACCCTAGCATACCTATTCCCCCTGCACCGCCTATCCCCTTGGCATACTGAGATCAACCTCCCCTGCTGAGAGAGCGTGCCTTCTAACGGACTGACCCTCATGCATGCACATGCTGAAGAGTCAGGTGGGGACCCAGCATACTGCCTTTTGAGCAAGGGAGGGAACTTCCAGAATTGAGTCTCAGCTGCATCCTGCTTGGTGCGTGTCTGGCATTTCAAGGCATCCCTCTAGGCAGAGGCCAGTCCTGGGTGCGGGACTAGTCAATATTTACATTCCCGACTTTGATAACGGAGTGGGAATACGCTTATAAAATGCGCAGCTGGGAAGGCTGCCAGCGCACTGGAGCACAGAATCCACCCCCTGCCACCCATTCCCAGCTTCTGACAAACAGAGGCTAGGGCCACCATCCCTGCCCAGCGTGGCTAGTAGCCGCTGATGGCCCTATCCTCCATGAATCTATCTAGCCCTTTTTTTAACCCAAACAATAACTCCTGTGTTTGTAATCCCTGGTCGTTTGGAGGCACCTCACATTTGAAACAGAGATTGTCAGGGCTCCTCCAACCAAAATGTAGCAACCAGGGAAATTCTCGACAGTACAGTGAAGAATTAAAGCATCATAATGGTTTTGCCTTTCAAATTACGTTAGAGATCTAGAAAAAATAACTGACTCATTGGAGGCGAATTATCATGACTCACTCATTTGCATGTACGGTGGGACTGGTTAGCATTCTTCCAGCCCTCGTTAGTGTGTCCAGGAAATAAACAGAAACTTACTGAATTGAGATCCGACCATTTCCAGTCAGTCCTGATGGGGGCCTGTTCTCTGGTCTCAACTTGTAGTGTGGCTGATAGAATGTGCCAGCCAATCAGAATGCTGGGTGGCTGATTTCCTGCTAAACCACGCGGTTATTAATAAAAGGATCCGTTTTTTAAAATCTGTTGTTAGAAGAAAAGCTATTTCTGGGTTTCTCCCTATGGTCCATTGCCTTGTACCTGCTTCTAAGAAGGCTTTTCTGGGAAGTGGGAGCCAGTTTATGGCGTGTTACCAGCCAGCCTCACTGTCCTTCTTCCACGCCCCCCATCCTTTCCTATGAACATTGCATTTCTTTTACAGTGCTTTTACAGGGCTCTGACTACTACTGCTGCCAATCACTTGGGTCTGGGGGCAACTGCCTCCTTTCCCCCCCATAGGTAGCCCTGATCTTTTTTATGAGTCTGAGCTCAGAACTCTACTCACATCTGTGGCATTCTGATCTTTTAACCAACACTCTCTCTGTCTCTATTCTTTTTTTAATAAATATTAGTTTAATTAATAAGAATTGGCTGTAAGCATGTATTCGGGTAATATCTGAAGTATTCATTAATTAGGTGGGTAATGTGTCTGATCCTTTGGCATTGGTAGAACTTCTGTGATGATTAATAGAAATGTAGCCGTGTTAGTCTGGTGTAGCTGAAGCAAAATACAGGACTATGTAGCACTTTAAAGACTAACAAGATGGTTTATTAGATGATGAGCTTT
Organism: Pelodiscus sinensis; assembly: GCF_052426305.1. Classification (NCBI taxonomy): domain Eukaryota; kingdom Metazoa; phylum Chordata; order Testudines; family Trionychidae; genus Pelodiscus; species Pelodiscus sinensis. The sequence goes on from NC_143061.1 coordinate 52,944,992, forward strand.
TGTGGGCCAGACCCACTTCCTCAGATCAAACTATTTGATCTGAGGAAGTGGGTCTGGCCCACGAAAGCTCATCATCTAATAAACCATCTTGTTAGTCTTTAAAGTGCTACATAGTCCTGTATTTTGTGATGATTAAGATTTTCATTATGCCTCATCATATCTGACTTGGGTGTCTAGGTGGAGGCCCAAGCTGCATTGCTATAAGGGAACTGGCCCTTAGCCTCTGTGTAACCAGTAAGGTATTATCATACCTGCTTTGTGCTGGGTTGGTATGCCTAAGTATTGGAATATCCACTAGCTCTGGGAGATTGCCTGATCCATTCTTTACAGTTTGCCCTAATTGAATAACCTAAGAATGACTGCTCAGGGACCCCGATCACAACAAGGTTTGCCTTGGGAGGTATCATGTGAAAACTCACAATCTGATGATCGTTATTGTCCTGGTCAAATATATGCAGCACCGTTGTATGTAAAGTTATGAATTCCACTGTATGGTGCTATGTTCCAAGCCTGGGGAGAGGCAAAGCAGTTCCTCAGAGATAAGAGCAACCTGCAACTCAGCCAGGTGTAAACAAGATCAAATGGGCCATAACCTGCAAAGTGGCTATTCATTGGCAGGAAAAGGGACGTGAGTGAAAAAAATTGACATCTTAAGGGAACAGCATGATATTTCCATCTTCACAGTCTATCTATCGCCACTGTCCCAGCTGGAGATGCTTCTGAAAGGAAGGAGAGGACTATAAAACGGAGGGGCAGACCCCCCAAAGGATCCCCACTCCACTTCAGTCTTGATTTTTCACACGTCTGGTCACTCTAGGTGAATGACATGGAGCTGCAGAAGGCACAGACGTGTGGGCTGAGGGCAAGACACAGAATTAATGAATTAGAATGTCAGGGTTTGGGGGAGAAGATGGAAGCTCCGGGCCAGGGGGTAGGAGCGAGAGCCTCCACAGGAGGCAGAGTGCCTGAGAGAGCTGGCAGCATGACAACTATCACACGCACTCAAAGGAGAGCAGGCAGCATGACACTGTCTCGGACACACGCTCAGGGGGAAATGAAGTTCGAAAAGGAAAAGACAGACTTAAGACCACACTTTAATCTTTGTAAATCCAGGTCTGGCTTTGAGGGTCAATGTTGTGATTAATGAGGGGCTCTGAGGGTGTGTCTAAACTACATGGCTCCGTCGATGGAGCCATGTAGATTAGGCTGATCGGCAGAGGGAAATGAAGCCGCGATTTAAATAATCGTGGCTTCATTTAAATTTAAATGGCTGCCGTGCTGAGCCGACAAACAGCTGATCAGCTGTTTGTCGGCTCAGCACGCTAGTCTGGACGCTCCCGCGCCAACCTGAAAGCCCTTTATCGACCTCCCCATTATGCCTCGTAGGATGAGGTTTACTGGGGAGGTCGATAAAGGGCTTTCATGTCGGCAGGGGAGCGTCCAGACTGCCCCGATCTGCCGACAAGCAGCTGATCGGCAGAGCAGGGCAGCCATTTAAATGTAAATGAAGCCGCGATTATTTAAATCGCGGCTTCATTTCCCTTTGCCAAACAAATAAATCTACATGGCACCATCAACGGAGCCATGTAGTCTCGACGTACCCTGAGTGGAGGGCTACGTCTACACTGGTGGCTTCTTGCACAAGAACAGCTGTTCTTGTGCAAAAACTTGCCGGGTGTCTACACTGCACGTGCGTTCTTGTGCAAGTAAATTTACAGACTCGAGTCAGAAAACAGGGCTTCTTCTGGAAGAGTTATTCCTCTCCCCACGAGGAATAAGCCCTCTTGCGCAAGAGGGCAGTGTAGACAGGCAACATGAATTTCTTGCGCAAGAAACCCCTGTGGCTAAAATGGCCATCAGAGCTTTCTTGCGCAAGAGAACGTCCACACTGCCATAGATGCTCTTGTGCAAAAGCACATGCCAGTGTAGACATGCTCTTGTGGAAGACTTTTTGCACAAGAACTCTTCAACATAACAGTTCTTGTGCAAAAAGCTGCCAGTGTAGACGTAACCCTTAGGAGTTTGAACTTTTGGGGCAGGCTATGCAGAGGATAGGAGCTAAGCAGAGAAAATTCAGAGCAGAGTCCTGAACAAGGGGAAAATCTGCGTGTCCTGAGTGACTGAGCAATATTTGTTCCTGAGGTTTTTAACCTTATAGTTGTTTATATTTTTTGGCCTCTTATTTTAGCCCTTCAGTTTGCTGACTTTTCAGTTGGCTTGGTCAGGTTCAAAGGTCAATAGGGGCTTCACCTGACATGGCTGACTGAAAAGACAACAACAGCACTGAAGAAATGAGATCAAAAGCCTGTCAGAGGTTGTCCGTATTGCCTGGCACTCCCCGCTTCCCATGAGCAGGGATTTGAAAGCTGGAAAAGAAGGGATTAACTGAATTAAGGCTGCCTGGCTGCTGGATGGTGAACACAGCTGATTGAAAGGGAATAGAGGCTGCTACTTTGGAGGGAGGGAGGAGAGGCTTTATAAGAGGTTCAGCTGCTTGGGAGGAGCCTTGGCCACAGGCCTTCTGTAGAAGTGAGTTTGGAAGCAGGTGCTGTGAGTAATTGCAGGGGTGGGAAGTAAGGTGGCTGAGCAGAGCAGAAGCCAGGCGTAGTGACTCAGCTGCTAAACTTACAGGGTCTCTTGGGTGATGCTCCATGCAAACTATGTAAGGAACTGATTTGTGTAGAACCACACATTTGTAATATCAACAGTGGGGTAATGTAGGGCAAGCTTGCAGCAGCTGTGACCCTGCCAGAGAACTTCATCTTACTTCCCCTTGGTAGGTATGGGAAAGGGCTTACATTATGATGGCTGGGGTCATCTACTCTTCATGGCCTCTCTGCTGTATCGGTCAAGTGGTGGGAAATGTATGTGTGGGTGGCAGGGAGGGTTCTATGCTGCAGGATCTCCCTTCATTTCTGGCCAGCAAACAGCCAGTTGAGGAGAACATTTTATAATCCCTCCTGAACTGGGCTAGATTCAAACTGGTGTCCTACAGGGGAAAAGTTCTGTGGGTCATTAGCAATATTTCATGAGCATTTCCTAGCTTGAGTGAGTGACTTTACAACCATTTGTTGGTTTTTAATTTTTTTTCTGTTACAGACTAACACAGCTACCCCTGTGAACCTTCCTAAGTTCTTTTAATGCAGCTTGTCAATGTAACGCCTTGGTTTTTCTTGCAGTGAAAAGGTAAAAAAAATCCATTAAGTGCAACTGTAATCCCACCACCCCCAGCATGTTGGTTTGGAGCCACACCTGTTAATGTTGATGGCTGTTCCTTGGGCTACCAGGTTTTGCTGGCTGGGAGCAGGAGGCTGTTCTTATGTGAGCCTGCATTAGAGGAGGATGCATAATCAGCTGTTTCAGTGTGTTATGTAAGCATGAATAACCCCATTTTACAGACTGCACAGTTAAGGAAAAAGATATGCCCTGTGCTTTCTGAGAGGAAATTTGGGTTGGCTGTATTCATATTCCTGGGTTCTATCTCCAGCTTAGGTAATCTCTTTGAGGGATATGTTTAGTAACAACTGGGAAGGAGAGCCACTTATCAACAGTCAGTGGAAATGAAATTGGAACACATGCATGCCTGCCTTCCAATATGATGCACATCCTCCTACGCCAAAGGCTGTTTTAATAGGGAAGCAACACCAGGATCATCGTCCATTCTCTTATTGGGCATATGAATTCTGTGATCCAATGAAGTGAGATGTTAGGGCAATACAGACAGGAAGATCAATGGCATTGAGGTATTTTAATATGGTGACAGAGAGCTATGATGGTAAGTTACAATCTTCAGCAGTGTAGAACTGTCACAAATCGGAATGGATATTCCTAAGGACAGAAAAATGCATCTCTCCTTGCCAGACCTCTCTGTCCTGCTGCATACCAGCTCTTGTCCACTTTTCATACAGAAAGTGTCAGGCGCTTACTAGATCAAGCTGAAAGATCACTCCTTAAGGCTAGTCTATTCCATTGCTCAGCCATGAGCAGGAGACCTGATTGTACGCATCACTGGTATGCTACACCCTGTAGTGGAGAACTGCTAAATTAGCTGCTTGTATATTGCAAAGTAGACTGATGACGCACAGGGACTCTTGCTGCACCTCTTGTCCATCATGTCAGCTGTGCGGTAGAGAAGCCTTGTTACTTAAGCACCTCTAAAGGTCTCAGGAAAACAGAGAAGCAAGAGCCCATCCATGGGTAAATTTGTAATGTTCAGAAAAGGTATTTTATTTTTATTTTCGGCCCGCCCCACGTCCATATAATGAAAAGAACTTGTACTTTCAGATTTTGAGGGCTATGCCTAATTGAATAGTAGAAGTTCTTTTGAAAAGGTGAACACATTTTACATAGCTTTTGAAATGGGCTTCAAAACTAATTTTTGAAATCGTGAGTTGAGTGAGGTAATCTTTTCTTGGACCAATGTTTGCTTGGCAGAGGGAGATGAGGTTAGGATCTTACACACAGCTCTTCTTCAGGTCATTTCTGAAGTGTTTAACATTTTTTGTCCTGCTTAGTCACAAAACTGAAGACTTTACCGAGTACCTTCTGGTATGGTGCCCATCAACAATTTGTGTGTATTGCTCAGGTGTGGAACCACCATGAGCTCTGTAAATAACAAACATGCTAGGGAGGGTGAGGCATGAACCCAAGCAATGGGCAGCACTCCAGCACTAGAAGGTAAAATGTTGAAGGTGAGCAGTAGCTGGAAACCAGGAATGAATCTTTGCTGTTGAAATTGATGGAGGAAACAGCTAGTGGAAAACAGAGGGGTGTTTTTTGGGGGGGGGGGGGAGAGAGGAGAAAGTGTGAAGTGGTGTGTTGGTGGGAGAGGGCATTGCCAGGGTAAGGAGTGGGGGTGAGTGTGCTGTGAGGGAGGGATGTGTTTGGGGTGGGTGTGCTGGTCAGGGGAGGAGGGGGAGTGTTTGTGGGGGGGGGTGCTGGTCAGTGGGGGAGGGGTGTGTTGGGGGGTGCTGGTCAGTGGGGGAGGGGTGTTGGGGGTGGGGGGGTGCTGGTCAGTGGGGGAGGGGTGTGGGTGTGGGGGTGGGGGGTGCTGGTCAGTGGGGGAGGGGTGTGTGTGGGGGGGTGCTGGTCAGTGGGGGAGGGGTGTGTGGGGGGTGGGGGGGTGCTGGTCAGTGGGGGAGGGGTGTGTGTGGGGGGGTGCTGGTCAGTGGGGGAGGGGTGTGTGGGGGGGTGCTGGTCAGTGGGGGAGGGGTGTGGGGGGGGTGCTGATGGGGGTTGTGGCACTAGCGAGTGGCAGGGAGCCGGGTCGGTGCCTGGCGGGGGCGGAGCCCGGCTCGCCCCGCCCACCGCCATGAGACGCGCGCTCCTCCGCCAAAGGTGATGCAGAGACGCGCGCGGCGCTCGGTCCCCGCCCCTCCCTTTTCTCCCCCAATCAGGACCGAACAAGCCTCTGGCCAATGAGGAAGGGGTCGGGCGGGTCCCCGCGCGCAGGTAGCGCCGATTCGCCCCGCGCCTGCTGGAGAGGGCTCCGTCCGTGACGTCACGCCGTCGCGCGAAATAGCCGCACTTCCGCCTCCGGTGGCCGAGGCCTATGTACCAATGGCTGGCGGAGGCGCTGCGCTCCCTGCTCTTCCCCAGCGCCCCCCGGCGGGACGCGCCGCCCCCCGCCCCGCGGAAGAGACGGCACCACAGGTCAGCCCGCCCCGCGGCGCGCGGTGCTCGGCCGCCGGGGCCCCGATCCTGAGCGGCGGCGCTCGCGTGCGGGAGCCGGGCGCTGCTGGGGGGCCTGGCCGCGTTCGGCCTCAGGCACCGCGCGGGCTCGGCTTCCCCGGCGGCTCCGCGCTCCCCGGGGCTGGGGCGAGCGGCTCGGCCCGCGCTGGGTGTCTCCTCCTCCTGGGGCCTGCGAGCGCCCCGCTCCACTGCCCTTCGGTCCAGAGGGCTCACGGTTTGGGGCAGAGAGGCGTGTCGCGCTGGCCAGTCGCTCCCTGGGTGAGCGCTGCTAACGGGGGGATCCCCACAGTCGGAGAACTTGGTAAAAACGTTTTTCCGGAGCCTGAAGCCGCCAGAGACTCGCTGTAGTTTTGTTCTGGCGCTTGTTCAGGTCAAGCCTCAGGATTTTTGTTTTGGGGCATGTAGTTCTGGGTGCTGTTTCCTACAGAATATGAGCTTAATGGACCAATAGATGAGGTTGGGTAGAAGTGGTAGATTAGTTGTGCTGTCCAAGATTCGATTTGTGAGTTGCTTATTTTGGAATATTTTGCAGTTAAATCTATTAAAAAGAATACTTAATGTGAAACCTCAATAGTTTTAAACTAAAGCCGGTGTTCCCACATTTAAGAACTTGAACAGGAATTCTCTGTTGCCTCCTGAAACAAAGTACAGGACTATGTAGCACTTTAAAGACTAACAAGATGGTTTATTAGGTGATGAGCTTTCGTGGGCCAGACCCACTTCCTCAGATCAAATAGTGGAAGAAAAAAGTCACAACCATATATACCAAAGGATACAATTTAAAAAATGAACACCTATGAAAAGGACAATCAAATTTCAGAACAGAAGGTGGATGGGGAGGGGCAGGGGAAGGTAAATGTCTGTGAACTAATGGTATTAGAGGTGATAATTGGGGAAGCTGTCTTTGTAATGGGCAAGATAGCTAGAGTCTTTGTTGAGACCCCCACGTAGAGTGTCGAATTTTAGCATGAATGACAGTTCAGAGGATTCCTTTTCAAGTGCAGATTTAAAAGGGATTTAAAAGTGCCTCCTGTCGTTTTATACATTATTTTGAAAAGTTTTCACTCCCTCGTTGTTTGTGCGACCCAACAAATAAAAGTAGACACTGATTGTACAGAGGAAACTATGACACTGAATTGCATGCAGTGCTGTCAAACACAAATGGTACAGTTGTGAAAGTGTGTGGGTGGAGGGGTGGGGTTGTACATCAGTTATAATCTTAGATTTTAAATGGGAAATGATCTGACGTGAGTTGGAAATTAATGGTGTGACTGACTAAAAGTGTTAGACTGCTGGTCTCAAACTATTTACTTGAGAATTACATAATATTTGTTGTTCCTTTTTTTTTTCTGATAAATTTTGGTTGTGGTCTTCCACCTTGATGCTCCTTGATCATCTTTACCCTTCAGAAACATACTTGATTAAACTATGTCATCCTCTTTCTACTCCCACTCCTGCAGTGAACCATGAAGAAAATCTGTACAGGAGCTTAAACACTTTGATACCATGCACATAAGGCTAATTATGTAAAAAGTGATGGGCAGTATGAGAAACTGAATTATTGAAGTTAGAGAAACAAAAGACTCTGAGATTCATAGGATGGTATCTAGCACTTCAGTCTGTTTGTTTTAAATATCTCACAAGAGGGGACTTCTGAAATAGCAGTGTCAAAAGCTTTCTTTCTGATATTCATACTGAACTTTGTTTAATTTCATCCTATTTATTGCAGTTATATTCTCTTGTACTGCTCATTCTCCTTTTATTTTCAGTTTTCCAGTATCTGAAAGGTTTGAGCAAATCTGCCTGCTTGGGTGTCCTTTGCAGTATTACTTATTTAATAGGGAAGATTAAAGTTTTTTCCCAAGCTTCCTCTAACTTACTGCTTTAATCAGTTTTGTGTACTGCTTCCTTCACTTTGTCCTTTTAGCATTACCCTAGGTTCATGGAGGTATACTTAGCTTGCCTATTTATTTTGAGATAAGGTTCCTACTAGACTTCAGAGAACCAACTGGTGCATGAACAGGAGCAAACTATAACTGGGAATATTATTTTATGTTCACTGTTTATACTTGCTCAATAACTTGATTTTCACAGATTTTGCACATTATTTCATAGCTTGATTAGAAAGTAGGGGCATAACAGGATAATCATTTAAACAGTTAACCGATAAGCCTGGGATTATCAGTTACTGTAAACGGTTACACTCATGTTGTGCTCCCAGGAGCTGGCTGCTGCCCTCCACTGCTGCCTCTTATACAGTGGGAACTTCCCTTCTTTTCTTCCTTGCCACTCTGTCAGTTCCCAGTGCAACAAATGTATCCCTCAACTCAGTTTCATTACCACTAGGTGGTTTCTTCTTCTGCCTTGTCCTCATGATGTTTTTCCACAGATTACCATCCTCTTCTGGCAATTTGCTCTCCAGCTCTTTTTGTTCAGCAGATCTCTTTAGATCTTGTGGTGTTGGTACCGATTCATCTTTCCTCTCCTGCATTATACCTAGACATGCCTGTCTGAATTCTGTCATCCCGGTTACATTTCAGTTCCTTGGATATCTTCTCCCATGAGCTGTATCTGGTGACATTTCATACACATAAACAGCTTCTGTCAGATACCTACTCAAGCATAATGTACATACTGTAGCTTCTGTGTCTGACCACCTTTTTTTCCTCTCTTCTAATGCTATCTCATAGCCATTGTTGTCTTTTATTCTTAGACTGTATTTCTAGAAAAAATAAGGGGGGGGGGGAGACCTCCCACAAATTCCAAGAAAGCTGCTAGCTGTTCGCTGTCTCAGAGAGACAAATATTTGTTGTGGGCTGTATTTGTTAAATGGTTTTGTTTGTGCATATATAACACTGAAACATGGGCTGCTTATGCCTATCTAGTGTCAAAACACTTGGTTATGTGTCCTTCTCTGGTGGGGCAGCCCACATGTCTGTGTCTAGACTGCATCCCTTTTCCGTAAAAGGGATGTAAATTAGACATCGCAATTGCAAATGAAGTGGGGATTTAAATCCCCCCCGCTTCATTAGCATAAAAATGGCTGACGCTTTTTTCCGGCTCTGAGCTTTGCCGGAAAAAAGCGCCAGTCTAGACACGGATCTCTCGGAAAATAAAGCCTTTTCCAAAAGATCCCTTATCCCTCATTTTAAGATCCCTTAAAATGAGGGATAAGGGATCTTAAAATGAGGGATAAGGGATCTTTTGGAAAAGGCTTTATTTTCCGAAAGAGCCGCATCTAGACTGATGCTTTTTTCCATCAAAGCTCAGAGCCGGAAAAAAGCGGCAGGCTTTTTTATGCTAATGAAGCGGGGGGGGGGCGGGAGGGATTTAAATCCCCGCTGCATTTGCAATTGCGATATGTCTAATTTGCATCCCTTTTACGGAAAAGGGATGCAGTCTAGATACAGCCCATAAGTTTTCTGCTCCTGTCAGCTAATGTACTTAATCATCTAGCTAAAGTGGCAGAGCTCTGTGCTGATGGGTTTAAACCCCAAGGCTTGAAAGAGGAAGTAAGGAAGGGCTTAGTTGCAGGTAATTTATTTTTCTGGGGGTTTTTTAGTCTCTCTTTTTTTATAAAACCGTGACAAGGAATCTGTTTAGATTGCAAAGTCAAGCATTAAAAAATTAGAAAACATCATTGCTGGGGGAGGTGTTTTACCAAAAGTCTCTGTTAGGTGTTGTCCTCTCTTCTAGTGAGAGACCCTGTATGGAGCCTCTTTGTGTCTACACAGCACCCTTACCTCAAAATACGCTACGCAATCTATGCACGTTGCGGAATGAGGATTACAGGGATGCTGGAATAGCACACCATTATTTCAAAACACATGTTGAAATAATGGGCGCGTTTAAAGATACTTCTGGTATCGCGAAATAGCCCTGCTGTCTAGGTGTAGCCTTAGTTCTGTAGCTAGTTTTTATTCTTAATCCGTGCTTCACTTCCTGTTTTGCCTGTTCCATGTGCACATCAGGTGAAGATTAATAGACAGTGCTGCTACAATGGAGAAGGGTCTAAAACTCCAGATTAAGCTTGGAGAAGGGAGATTAAATGAGGGTGAAAATACACGTAACCATTATTATACTGTGCCACTGGAGTGCAGCACTCATCTCTTTGCAATTAACAAATGAAAATTTGACTTCTCTTTTACAGCTTTAATTATGTGCCCCAACCAACTGTCCTGCACACTGATTGGAAAAGTGTTATGAAAAGGACAGGGCCTGATCTTACGTACGTATATGTAGGGGTTGTTCTACTAATATAAACCCTAGCTTTTTGGTGCAGTTATGTGTGTTACAGTGGTGAACGTTGATGGGCACCGTCCTGTCATAGCAGGAGGGACACTAAAGTTGGGTTACTGGGAGTACTGGCTTCTACTTCTCAATCACCTTAGTTAAAATCCTGACCCAGGCTTTGGAGTGCATTTGAAACATTACTTGATATACGGCCTTAACTCCTTCTGCCACCAAGCCAGTGATAAAGGTTAAAATGTGACACTGAAAGATGGGCCTTTTTGAAGGTGCATAGGAGGTGAAAGAGTAGGCTCTGGGTTCCTGCTTTCTGATCTTTGCTCACTGGCTAGTTACTCCTTTAACTCTCAGATGTGTCGAGTTTTAGAACAGTCTAGCAAGGAGAGAAGTGGGAACAAAAAAAACCGAAACCGAACAGGTTTCAAGACTGAGCTTGATAGGTTATGGAGGGGATGGCATGAGATGGCCTGGCCATCTGTAACTGCTCTTAACAAATCTCTTCAGTGGCTGGAGATGGAATGTTCATAACTCAGAGCCCTTCCCATTTACAGAGAATTCTTTTCAGGTATCTGGCTGGCGGGTCAGAGATTATGGGTCTGATACCAGAATGGGTGGGTGAGGAGCTGGTGAGGTGCAGGAGGTCAGACTAGACTCTTGATGGTCTTAAAATCATTGTCTGTCCTTGAGGATTTCAGGCCTGAAGAAGTCAGGTCTACGCTACGGAGTTAAGTTGGCTTAACTACATTGCTCAGGGCTGTGAAAAATGTGATTTGGGCAATCAAAGTCCCATTGTAGATGCTGCTAGATTTGTGGAAGAATTTGTTTGTTCTTTCGGAGAGGTGTTCCCTGTAAGTTTTTTCCACCCATGAGCAGAGTGAGTTTTGTCACTATTGAGGTCATGTGCTGATATGTGCCACCGTGGCGCCACCCCCTCTAGTTACTAATAGAAATCCTAGATATAGTTTTAAATGTTATGGAAGAACAGAGACTATAAAAACAAGGGATAATTAACAAGGTGCATGACTTTAAATGTTTGTTTAATATGAAATCAAATAAACAAATACTGCAAAATTATCAGTAGCCATTTGGTATCTTATTATAATGGTGTCTACTTTCCTGGCAAAGACAACAAGAGCATATTTGAAGGCACTGGGCCAGAGCTGTCAGGGATTGGGTTGGGCTGTTGAGAGGGATGTTTTAAATTGCTTTCAAATACTGGCTAAATGTTGTTGAATGGGCTCACTTCTGAACGCTTTTTGTGCACACATTGTTCCCTATTACCCCAAAGCCAGTTCTTAAAAAACACTTCAGTTCTCGTTACAGAACTCAAATCTTCCAGACAATTTGCCTTGCCATTCATCAGAGCTGGTGTGATTCAGCTCTGGGGAAAGAGTGAGGAATGAAATCCTTCAGTATGTTTTATTCATTTATTGTTATTTCTGCACCTAAGCAGTGTCTGAATAGCATGAGTGGACAACAAGCTTCAGCCTTGTAGCACCAAGTAACCAAAATCTCATTCTCAGCTCTGAATTGCTGTCTTCTTTTATGGGTGCTCCCTGCCTTATACTCTGAACAGCTGCTGGAGTTACCTGGAGGGAAGGGGTAGGGGGGACAGGGAAGTGCTGCTTGTATTCAAAGTAGCCCAGCACCTGGTAGGGCTGCCTGATAGAGGGGAATGGAGGGGACAGGGAACTTCTCCTGCTTGTATTCAAAGCAGCCCAGCACATGAGGCTGCCTGGGTGGGGGAGTGGAGGAGGAGTGCTGCTTCTGTTTGCAGGCATGCTCACTGACAGCCCAGCTGCGGGGGCTGGCGGAGAAAGGAGGAAGTGCTGCTTCTACAGGCACAATGATGGCAGCTCTCCCTCTGCCTCCAGACCCTGACTGACTCCCCCCACCAAGCCCACCGGCTTACCTTTTCCCATCTACAGGATCCGTACTCAGGAGGAGGTAGCTAGTTAGTGCAGGCATGCTGCACGGCTCTACTAATGAGGTGGGCGGGTCTTAATTTCCTCCTGCACAGCCAGGGAACTACGAGGTAGACTTATTAGTGATGGAAGAGCCTCTTCTATTGCTATACTAAGTGTCAGTGCTCCAAAAGCACAGCTGCTATCATTTCTAGTGTAGCCAACCCTCAAAGTTCTCTCAAACTTTTGAAGGGAAAGGGACAGGTAGTTTTGCTCTGTGATCAGTCTTATTCTGCACACAATTGATCAGCTGCTATTGGACAAAATCTCAAGATAACGCTCTCCCTACTGTTGAGCGCTCTGTGAAAATTAGAGAAGAAATTACTTGGAAAGAAGAGCTAAATATTTGAATCCTCCTACCCCAGAGTTAATTTGCCCGCTGTGAAGGTAGACCACTGACTATAGCACAGAAAAGAATTTTTTACTTTGAGGTATGGCTATGTTACAAGCCTGGCTGTGGCATGTAGTATGCACCTGACAGTGATAAAAGGGGGCTTGTGTGGCTGTCATAAATCCTTTCATTCAAGAGGTGGTAGTTGTGTCTAGAGAATTCTTTTGTAGCCCTAGTGGTGCCTGTATTGATGCTTTAGGTAAGCTTAACTGTGTATCTTAGGAGTGTGACTTTCACACCCTGTGTGGTGTAGCTAGGTCAGTCTTGGTTTGGGTGTAGACTGATGCTCTGTCTTCTGGGAAATGTGCCATCGTTTTTGTTCAAGAGGTGGACTGTCTTGGCTCACTCACTGAAATTGAGCTGTTGATTCATACAGTTACTTTCAACATCCCTACTCCAGCTGTGTACAAGCTACCAGGCTGTGTAAAATGCATGGAACAGAATGGTACAGAAAGGGGTAGACTTTTCTGCTTTCAAATATTCAATAGCATGTATATTATGGACCAAAGATATGCTACCTGCATGTCGCATTGTTGCATCAGTATTGGCCATTTGATAGCCTGCTCTACACCGGATGGCAGAGTGGAACCTGAGCACAGTTCAAGACCTTGCTGCACCATGTTTCTTGTGGTACCTGGGTTGAGATACTTCAGTCTCAGATTCCTGTGCATGTTTCAGCTTAGACAAGAGGAAACTAAGAGGGGGGATGTGAGAGGGGTCTATAAAATCATGACTGGTGTGGAGAAAATGAATAAGTAAAAGTTATTTACTTGTTCCCATAACACAAGGAAGTTTTTCTTCACACAGCACAGTCAACCTGTGAAACTCCTTGCCAGAGGATGTTGTGAAGACCAGGACTTTAACACAGTTTAAAAAAAACTAGATACATTCATTGAGGAGAGGTCCATCAATGCCAGGATGGGCAGGGCGCTGTCCCTAGCCTCTGTTTGTCAGAAGCTGGGAATGGGTGACGGGGGATGAATCACTTGATTCCCTGTTCTGTTCATTCTTTCTGGAGCACCTGGCATTGGCCTTGCAGAGAATGCAAGGCTCCCTTGTTACCCAGCTTGCTCCTCTTCTGCCAACTCCTCCCCAACATCAGGAAATGCTGCCTCTTCCTTCATAGCAGGGCAGAGGCTAGCACAAGACTGGCCCACAGAACCCTCTGGGCCTGAAGATTAATGGGGAGGTGGAAGGTGTGTGTTGATGGAGGAACTGGCGAAGGCTCTACATCTGGCTAACCTCTGTCCCAGCTCAAGAGGGAAGCTGGGGTTCCTGACTTAATTAGACGGGGCAGTAACTGCCTGAACCACTCAGCTCCTGGAACAGGCCTGGGGCTCCTTCTTAAGGAAAGGCAGGTGAAAGGAAACCCAGAAGGTATTGGGAAGAGGGACCAGAAGGCACATTTCAAAGAGACCCTGAATGCCAGAACAGCCTCCTGTTTGTCATGGACTTTCGTCTGCATTTATCCCGAAAGAGGGATTGAACTCCATGACCCACTTGAACCATGGGAGAGCCAGAAAACAATGTGGAGGGTGAAACTGAATCTGGGCCTGACTGCAGTGCCACATTCAGACCTAGTCACAGCTCGCCTACTGAAGGCTTATATGGATTTACAGAGATCATTCACCTTGAGAAGAACGAGCTGCCTCCAGCCACTGCCAGCTTCTTTCCGAAAGTGCAGCCTTGGTGACCCCTCCCCCAGCACGCTGTCAGTCACCTCTCTGCATGCCAGTATCCTTCCCCATGATAGCATCGCTTTCGGTCTCTCACAACCTCTAATGTGCATGGATCACCACCATTATTGTCACGGGTCCAGCAGTCACCTCTAACTCCCCAACAGATCTGTTACTGACCGAATTCTCTCTGGAGAGAGAGGTCTGTATCCCAGACTTTCTTAAAATTGCCATCGCCAAACAAAGAAGCTTTGACAGACGTAGAATGCATCGTGGGAAAGGGGCCTGCAAACACCCTGGTAGGACTTGTGTTAATAAAGGGAAAGAAACTAAGCCCACTGACTGTACACCCTCGTTTTCACTCACCCCCACTTGAACCTGCACAGTCCATCGCTCATGTAGGGCATTAAATGTGGGTGAAAGTAGATGATCCCTGTGCTCTTGGATAAGCTCTCAGAAAAACAAAGCAAAAATGCCACCTTGCCTATGGGTGAGCACTTTTCAGAAGCTGCTGGCTCCATATCTGCCCCCTCAGCCCTCAACCTCCAGGGAAACCTGCACAGCACCCTCAAATGACAAACCTGGAGCCATAATTCTGCTAGACACTAAAAACCAGGGAATCAACAGAGAAACTGGTTGTTAATGCTCATCCCAAGAAGTTATAACCTTTCACTGCCTGCTAAATCTTATTTCACCTACTTTAAGTGGGTATGAATTCCATGTGCTTAATAATGTCCCAGTTTGTATTGTGCTTAGATGCCCTGGTTTGCCTTCCTCAGACCTGATGAGCAACTAATATGCTCAAAAGCCCTTCCACCATCACAAGTTGGTCCAATAAAGGATATTACCTCATGTGCCTTGCCTCAGATCCTGGGACCAACATGACTATATCACTGCAAAGAAACCGAATGCAAATATTATGTTTGCAAATGATGAGTCTTTGGAATCTGTGTTGGCATTTGCATTTGTAGACATTGTTTCTGTTCTCAGACAGAAAAAATCTTCAAAAACCGTTTGAGGACGGACACTGCTGAACTGGAATTCATATGCATATTTGACACCCTGAACCAAGGTCTAAATAAACACATGGAGTGGTTCTTACATTAAGAGGTAATTTCACATTCAGGTACTCTCACCTTCTCTAAGATTAGCCATGTCCGCTCTGAGCTGATGCTCTAATGTCCTCCTAATAAATTTGTCAGCCTTTAAAGTGCTACCCAGATTCCTTGTTTTTTGCTAGACTGATGTGGCTACCTTTCTGAAACCTTTACCCAGAATGGAACTAATGAGACAGTAACTGGATACCAAGTGCTCCCACTCCTGCTGAGAGAAGCTAGGATAGCAAAAGTTACAGCTTTGCTGGACTGCCATGTCACACAGAGGACGTTTGCTATGTTGATTGCAAATCACACCCCTGATAGACCCAACTAGCTGGCAAAAGATTGTAGTGTTCACCTGAACCTTGAGGTGGATTAAAACCAGGGGAACTATGAAGTCCAGTTTCTTATCAGTTTTCTACAACCAGGTATAAACTTTGATATAACGGCACATTCTTGAAGTCTCACGAAAGGTTACACTCCGATATGAACCAATTTGAAACAGCACATCATGTGTATCCATGATGGAGTTTAGGAACCTGGTGCCTCAGCGTAGTCTCCTTCCTTGGACAAGTGCGGCGTAAATATTTGTGTTCCAGAGTAGTGGCTTTTTCCTGCCTCTTGTCTTGGATTCTAATTAGGATTCTTTTTGTAGCTCATTTTATATAGATTGTATAGTGATCTGGGGATCTTAATCCTGCATACAAACATCTATGCTTAACCTGTGTTAAGGCTAACAGAACGATTTCCTTTGTTTGTTGTTGTTGTTTTTGAGGGAGGAGACGAAACTTACCCCTATGTGGATTGCACTATTCAGCTAGTAACAAACTCAGATGAACTCTGTACAATTATGTTACTGGAAATGTGAGCATCTGCCTGCTTTTGCCAGTGTCTGTTACTGGATGCAGGTGGGGCGTGTTGCGTCAGGGCCTTTCCTAGTATGTGCACAGACTCTCTGGGGGTGAGTGCTGCAGTGGCTACAACCTTACGGATTTTCATAAATCCCTGTATGGAAGTCTGTATGCTCCGGAGGGGCTGGCAGTAAACAGGTGTCGTTGGAGTAAGTAAACTAATTTGGTTTGTATTTGGAGACTGGTGGGGCTGGGGAATCCTCAGATCACTTGTCTGTTGCTACAAATAACTACCTGATCTGTTCTTTCCACAGCGTTCAGCCATCTCTGGAGGACCCTAACCAGAGGCAAGCAAAAAGACAAAGATTAGGTATAGCACTAGTGCTTTTCTCATTACGTGTGGGGGGGTGGTGTTTTTTTTTTTGTTTTGTTTTAAGTGACTAGACCATTCTTATGTACCCATGAGAAGACCAAAGTTTTTGATCTCCCGGCTGCTGCCCCACGCTGCTAACTCTGTATCAGAGGCACCTGTGTGGGGCGGCAGCTGGCTTCTGATGGGGGCTTTTAAGTCTGCTCCTGGCATATGCTGGCTCCCACCCTGCTCCCAGGGAGCTGAGTGCCATCCTGCACTGCGGGCTGTGATACAGGTGCGGGGTGGGCGCCTGCGTGTAACTGTTCACAGTAACCGGTGGGGCCAAGCTCAGGTCTTAATTGTTTATATGGTTAACTGATATCCCATCACATCCCTAGTAAGTGGATGATTTACTGCAGGCTGCCACCGGGGGTGGGAGAGGAGGGAGAAGTCTCTTGTGCTGCGGTACGCAGGTGTGCCTTTGGAGACGTCTGGCTTGAGTGCACAACTCAGGAAATACAGGGATGAGGCTAGAGCAGGGGATGCTTGGGAGTATTTTAGGTCCTTGCTGCCTCTTGTTCTTCATTTACTGGCTCTGAAACCAATATGGTGTGTGTAAGTGGTGAGTGGTGGGAAAGAATCCTTGTATGTGTGTGTCAGTCTAAGGGGGATTTGGGTTTTGAGCTGTGCAGAGGCTACACAAGGAGAGCTGGGCTTTTCTTTCTGGGGGCTAATTGGGCTGGGGTGTCCTGGAGCTAGTTGCAGGGAGTAGCTGGTAGAGTTTGGGAAGGTTGTGAGCTGGGAGCTGGAAAGGCTGTGTTGAGTTCCTGGGGGAACACATTACACATTGTGGATGGGTTTGGAGAGGGGGGAGTAGTCAGATTATGAAGGGAGAGGCTGGGACTAGCAGGACAGTAGCAAAGCTACCATGGGGGATAAATGCTGTCCTTGACAAGGAAGTTTGCACTTCTTCCTGAGAAGGAAGAAGTCACAGTCCCCTTTTGCCTTGTACTTCCCCACTAGCCTCCTTTAGCTTCCTCAGAATCCTTCCCTGTGGCTCCCTGAAATACTGGCCCGTTTTTACTTAATCTGAACCCCAGCTCCCAAGCTATCTGCAGCTCTACCGCTTTTTAGACACCAGCTGTCACTAGCTAGCCACAGTATCAGCTGTTTTAACTCTGACAGGCCATGAGATGGACCAAGCTGGCTAGCAATCTCTTGACTGAAAAGATGGAGATGTGGGCCCTGAAGTCCTGTCTGCTTAAGGCACAAGTACTGAGGAACAGTACAATCAACCGAGTTATTCTGTCTGACAGAAGACCATGCTCTTCTCTCTGAGGATATTGGCTCTTACTTAGTGGTAGCATCATCATTTAATGCACTTTGGAGGGTTAGAGAGCGCCCAGGAAGAAAATGGAACTATAAAGCAAAATTAAGCATTTTTTTGGTACTACCCCCTCACTTTTGACTATCTGTGAACAATATACATCATGGAACTTCTCTGCTTAAATATCATCGTCCTATCTTCGGCCAAATGCTGACCTCCAGAGTATAATTTAATTTGATTTTAAAAATCCCCCTGTTCCGCTAGAGGGTATAGAGCCAAAAATTACAGCTAACCTTTAAGACTCTCTCTTCAGTCAGGGTGTGTGTTTAGTATTTTCAACATTAAACCGTAGTCTTTGAAAAAACGTGTCTTCTAGAGTTTAAGAGATTACTGTTTTCATAGCCAATCAAGGATATCTGAAAATGTTGATAATATTCTGAAGTAAACTATTGTGCACAATGATACTATAGCTGAGAGTACTTGAATTTAAATGGGGAAAAATCCTTCTTTAGACCAAATGTTTTATGGCCTGGCTGTTTGTTGTGGTGTTTTTTTTTTAAGATTATGTTATCTCCAAATTGACAAAGACGGTGCAAGGAGTTGCCAATCTATTTAAATTGCCATCCCAGCTGACCAGTAGGTACCTCAAGACATCAGTTTGTAATGGAGCTCCCAGTGCAGAATCTACAGATGAGGTTAGTGGGGATTCTGGAAACAAGATTGTTTCTAATGTTTGAATACCTACAGTGCACAATAAACGAACAGTTACCAGTCCCCTTTTCACCCTCCTAGAGCAGGGTTTGGCCCGAGGTTGTTGGGGCCGGTGCTGTTCTATTTCTTTTCAAATAGTAGCTATTGCCTTGTTCAAATTTGAATCCTCCATTGGAGCACTTGTCATTGAGGCCGAACTTCTGCTGTTTAACACCAGCCACCATTAGTGTTTTAACTTCACACATTGTAAACCTAAGGGGAGAAGTGAAAGTCACTGGGATTTGTCCTCCTAACTCATTTAAGTGGGGTTTTTAAGAGGGGGGTCTGTGTGGACTCTTGTCTAAACTTAGACACCTTGTAGAAACGGCAGAGATCTACATTCTGCCAGGATCCAAACCAGTCAGTCTGGGGCACTGGGTGAATAGCATGGTTTAACTCTTAATCAGAGTGACTAGGGTGTGTGTTTGCTTTGATCCGCATCCAAATTGCATTTCAATAGTTTCCTTGTTGTTTTTAAGACTATTTCAAATTCTTCTGATTCTTCGACTGGCAGACTGATTGACTCTGCACCTGGAATAGAAATGCTACAACTGGGTAAGACTGACACGAAGCCATCGCTTTTTCTTCTCTTTTCCCCCGTCTGCTAAAATGCCCAGCACATGGTATACAGCAGCATTAATACTGTCTGCTTGTACAGTGCCTTTTGTCTAAGGCTTTTCAAGTGCTTTATAGTTCTGAAATTGGTAAGGGCAACACCTCCAAAATCTAGAACGCTGAAAGATGAACCCCTGCTTTCTTTCCTGCTTCCTTCCATTGCTGCTGGCAATGTTCAGATATTTTTGTTGCAGCCATCTCGGTCTTAAGTGTTACAGCCTTCTCCTATGACGTGCCTCATTCCTTATGGCTGTGCTGTTTATGTAAAGTATAACTGGAAAACTTACTGAACAGTCTTATGTAATGTATGATGAGCTTGAACTAGAAGAGCACTAGTCTAATGGAGCAACTTCTATACAGACCCATGGCTGCTGAAAAAGCCAGACAGCGGGTACGTCTAGACTACCGCGTTTTGTCGACGGAAGTTTTGTCGACAGATACTGTCAACAAAACTTCTGTCGACAATTTGCGTCCAGACACATGGAGTTCTGTCGACAAAGCAAGCCGCTTTGTCGACAGAACTCCGTAGTCTGGACGCAACGTTACAGGCAATAACACCTTCTGTCGACAGAACTCTTAAAATGAGGTATACCAGCGTCGACAAAATCGCGGAGTTCTGTCGACGTTATGTCGACAGAACTCCGCAGTAGTGTAGACGCTGGTATTGTTTTGTCGACAAAAGTCCACTTTTGTCGTCAAAACTATGTAGTCTAGACACACCCAGTACCTTAGTGTGATGCCTTAAGATCTCTTATGTCCGTTTACGTGTTGGCTTAACGCACCTGCACTAAAACACATTGTTTTATTGAGGCTTTTGTAAATACAAACTTCTAGAATTCTACCACTGCCTTCACAACTACTAATGGCTGGTACTTCTTTCACAGATAAGAAAATACGCTGTGGCACTAGCGTTTGTGCCAGCAAAGAGACACTACCTATTTCTTGCAAGACTGTGCCTTGCCTGAGGTAAAACTCTTGTGGTTGACTTGTCTTTCCTGTGCCACGACACACATAAAAATCAGTGCACACTATAGTGTCTGCCCACTCTTGTTGCCTGATGCATTTTTGTCCATTTATATGTAGTAGTGCTTGGCTCTCTTTCTAAATATAAAATATTACTGGACATTCTGCTGAACTGTGGCATGGCTGAGGTGTTTCTACTTTTTCTTAGTCTCCTAGAAATGTATTAAAACGTGTACAGTTTGACACAAAGTAGGACAGCAAGACTAGTCCACAAGGAAAGATGTGGGTACCAAGTGCGTAAAGGAATCAGTAAAGTTGGCTTGCCCAGCAGCGTGCTCATCTTTAGGAGGGAAAAATGTACATCCAAAACTTCAGGTGGGAGGGAAGCTGCACACGGAAAACAGACCTGGGAAGGGTGATGCAGAGCCTGGGGCAGGCAGAGCAGGGAGGCCAGCGGAGGACCTTGTGAAGGCCAGAGGATATGTTGGAGGTGATCGGGTAGAGAAGTGGGATTGGAAGTGTGAAGAGAGGGAAGTTGTGTGTTCTGTCCCTTTTTGAGGCCAAAGGAATGGGAACTTTAAGGAACAAATAAACGGGCGATATCTGGGAACAAAAACTTGCAGGCTTTAAAGAAACAGAAATACGGGCATTTGGGGAGAAGAGTATGGAATGTGGCAGATGGGGTGGACTAGAATATCTTTGAGGGAGGTTTTAATTACAAAAACATGCCTTGAATCATAGAATCATAGAATAATAGGACTGGAAGGGACCTCAAGAGGTCATCGAGTCCAGCCCCCCTCCAAGGCAGGACCAAGCTCCGTCTACACCATCCCTGACAGATGTCTATCTAACCTGTTCTTAAATATCTCCAGAGAGGGAGATTCCACCACCTCCCTTGGCAATTTATTCCAATATTTGACCACCCTGACAGTTAGGAATTTTTTCCTAATGTCCAATCTAAACCTCCTCTGCTGCACTTTAAGCCCATTACTCCTTGTCCTGTCCTCAGAAACCAAGAGGAACAAATTTTCTCCTTCCTCCTTGTGACACCCTTTTAGATATTTGAAAACCGCTATCATGTCCCCTTGGTTGTAAATTATCCAAAATATAATAAAGCCGGTGGTCCCTTGGCTTTGAATGATGGGTTCTAATAATCGTTTTGATGACCTGACTGGAACAAAGCTGATGCAGTTTTCTCCCAGATGTTAGAAATGGCAATAATTGGAAGGAAATGGGCCAGGACTCTAATACTGCTGTTTGCATCCTGCCCCAAAATGACATTGAATTGTGTCCTTGCTGTATTCCTATATAAGATGATGCTAGTTCCATAGTACAGATTCCCCTGATAAACTGTAATGCCCCTAAGTTCTTATTGTGGAGGTATTGTAGGCCCCAAGCCAGTAGCAAAGCTGGTGATCTCTGTGCTCACATAGGTTGAAAGTCTTCTGAATTGGCTCAACATTTTGACTGATGGGGCTGTCTCAGCTAGTGGCTCTCTTGACTCTTTCTTTCAGCTGTGTGATTTGCTGACTTGTCATGGTGTGTGGTGTTTAAGCAGCAGCAGTGCTGCTTTTTAGTTGGTTTACAATAGGTGGTTTAAACTGTCAGCTGCCTTTGTGCACCTCGCATTTAAACCAAAGCGTTTCTTACACCATGGCGGGGAGCTGAATATCGGTAGGAGAACCTTTTAATGGTAAAGAGGCAAATTCCTAAAAGGCAGCTGTTATGAAAAGGGCTTTCCTCTGAAGTGTCAGCTATATGACACCCCTCAAAATACCTAAGTGGCCTATTGGAGCATGGCTTTGGCTAGTTGATTTTCTCCGCCATACTGCAATAGGCTTTAATGAAAGAAGTATATGAGAAATTCAAAGGAACAGGGCCATCTGGAGAAGTAGGAAGCTATTGGGGGGGAAGGAAGGAGAGCGTGGCAAAGGGGGAAAACAGGATTTGGCAAAGTTTATAGTTCCTAGAGCATGTGGTTTAGCCTAGAGCGTGTGCATGTAATGGAGCTTAAAAATGGTATGTTGTAAACCGTCCAGTGGGTGTGCATGTCTTAGTCATGTGTCCACAAAGTCTCTTTTACAAAGTAGTGATTTGACTTCATCCTTCCACCTGGCTGATGCATTCAGAACATCCATGTATCCTTATGGTGTTTAAGTCTCTTCCCTCACAATGCATGTATGTGCCAGCACATTTTGAGATGTAATTTGACTCGCGTAGGTTTTGGTTTTATGTTCCTTTAATAGTGTAATAGTTTCTCTTAACAGAAACCTCTGCAACACGACAATGAGTAGTAAACACCATACCAAATCCATTCCAGAAGGCTCTTTGCCATGGAGACTGTCTAGTCAGGAGAACATAGCGGGAGCCTCCACTTCAGATGCTGGCAAGCTCGTGAGGAGACCTCACTGTACTGTGGAAGAGGTGAGTCCAGAGAAAACCAGCTCAGCTCATTTTTTGTGTCACTTCTGAGTTTAGGTAATAAGGCAGCCGTGGCCACATGCAGCTCAGCTCTTCTCCCTACTCCCCTGAAAGTGCAGCTCATGAAGCTGCCCCAGTGCCCCTGAAAACAGTCCCCAGCTCCCGGCTCCCTGTGCTCATCGGGTTAGAGGAGCTGTCCGGCAGGAGCCTGATGTGGCCAAAAAGCCTTTAACCACGTTTCTTAAAGAGGCAGTACACCCTCCCTCCCCCCAGCTCTTTGTGCTATATGCACAACTATTTTGGCTCTTTGCCTGTAATGGGTTGGCCACCCCTGTTATAGAGTCCTGAGTATTGAGGTGGCAAGATATGGTTTAGACTGGAAACCGTGAAAATGGCTTTTGAATTAGTGACAGTCCTGAACTGAGAACATGTCTTGCTGTGAGACTTAAAGCTCAGTCTATTTGGCTTACCAAAAACATGATGGCGAGGTGATTTCAGTGCAGAAGTATTTTTACAGGGGAATACATTAGGTACTAAAAGGCTCTGCAGTGGAGAAAAGCAGAGCACGAATGGTGGAAAGATGAAGCCAGCCACATTCAAATTAAAACTAATTTCAGAAATACTTCAAATGTGGGCAGTTAACTGTCGCAACAAATTACCATGGAAAGTTGGAGATTCTCCATCTCTTAATGCCTTTCTGGTAACTGATGTAGATAAATGAGTTACTGGGCTCCGTGCAGGGGTAACTGGGTAAAACATAATGGCCTGTGACCGTAGTCAGGGTCCAACTAAAGGCTCTAATGCTCCTTTCTGGCATTTGACTCTATGAAAAGTGTTTTTGAGGGTGGGTGAGTGGGTGCCGCTTTCTTTCAAGTCTGAACGTGGCAGTTCCAAAGCTGGAAATGGTAATGATGTTTATCGTTGGTTTACCTTTATTTGAATGTGAAAGCTGCTGAAAACTGAGGATGAAAATTGCGCTCCTTGCTTTCATGAGCATGAGCCCACTTTCAACTTAACAGCAATTTTGGGCATGTGGTACCTGCGTGAATAGGACTGCTGATAAACTTGATGTTCTCTAACAGTGTAGTATGCATTACATTTAATTACAAACTTGACACCTCTTCCACCCTCCTCCCCCTCCCCCCGGTTAGGATGTACAAAGAGAAGAGAGAGAGAAGTACAAACTACTGTTGGAACTAGTAAAGGAAAAGTATCCTAGAAACTACTCCACTCCTATAGCTGCAAACCACTGCAAGTAAGTATTGTTGCTCCTAAACAGTCTGGGATATAATCTGAGACTTGAGGCAAAAGGGGACATCAGACTGCTTTTCTATTGGATACGCTGGAAGCTGTCATTGCAACAGGCTGTCCAATCAACAGGATCCTGGGCTATGACCCAGCACAGATGCTTTGGAACAGATTTTACACCTGTCTAAATGCATGGAGCTGTGTAAACTAGAAGTTCTCTGTGGCCTTTAAAGATTAAAACATAAAATATTCTGTGGAAGTATAGAAAACGTGGAGGTTCACCAACTCTTGTGAGTTTAGTCGTCCTACTGCTACCTCTTCTGCCTCCTGTGATGGATTTGCATTGGGAAACTTCCCCTTTTTGAGCACAAGTGTTGCTAGTGGTGTAAGTTCTACTATGAAATCCTGTATTAAGGGCTGTACCACAATGGTATTGAATTTGGGGGAATTATTTTCCCTTCCATTGGTGCTTTTTATGACTTTTATACTGCTGATCTGGAATGGACCTAGCTTGAGCTAATTTCTTGTCTTAACACAGCTGGTTCTGAGGCTTACATTTTGGTTTAATGAAAACCTGATCTTTTCTGGCTTCTTAAGAAATTAATTTGCAGTTTTCAGTAACTTAACCAAGTTCACAGTAATGTTTCAATCTGCGGTAAGGCCAAAAGACCATGGCAATCACACATGTAGAGCTGGAGAGTGTGTAGGTGTCGTGTGAGAGCCTTGTCGGTTTTAAAGAGAAGTTTCTGTTCTGAACAAATGCAGCTTTTTTTCCCAGTTATTCTGGAATGCTGAGTGTGTGGAAGCAAAGGGTTTGTCTACACACAAGCTTTGCCACTTAAAGTGGTACAGCTGCTAGTCTAGACACCGTTATAAAGGTATAAATGTGCTTGGATCAGGGTAGCTGCTTTCTCTTGGGGGAAGGAAGATAAGGTCTACCAGTCTAAGTACACTTAGAACTATAGCTACATCATTTTAACTAGAGTAGTAAAAAAAAAAAAATCAAGCACTCTCTTTACAGGTTACATTAATGCTCTAGAACTCAGACTTCTGTAAGGTCATAGCAACAAGTCCAGACTTTCACTTCTAGCTGCAAAAGGCAATAGAGGCAGCAGCACGGGGTGACAGGTGGGAGCTGGTTTGCACGGGGAGCCAATTTTTAAACCAACTCCCCTTACGGACCAGCTCTACCTGCCACCCTGTGCTACTGCTTCTGATACAGAGCAACAGCGCAGTGTGGCAGGGGGCTCCCCAGGAGTGTGGCTGGGAGCCCTGAAGCACACTGGCTGCCAGATCCATCCCTGGGGGCATTTTAATAACCCTGTAAGAGCTAAAAATTGTTGCTTCTACATGATTACTAAAATAGATGCTATATAATTAATAATCTATGGAGATATACCTGTCTCATAGAACTGGAAGGGACCTTGAGAGGTCATTGAGTCCAATCCTCTGCCTTCACAGCAGGACTAAGTACCATCCCTGACAGATTTGCTTTAGGTCCCTAAATGGCTCATCAAGGATTGAACTCACAACCCTGGGTTTAGCAGGCCAATGCTCAGACCACTTAGCTATCCCTCCCCCCATCTAACATCCCTACTTATAGCATTCTGTCCCATGTGCTTGTGCAGGAATGGAGTGTAGTTCTTGTACAGGGCTTGCATGCGGTGGAGAGAACAGGGCATGTAGATGCTCTTCTGAAAGAGATTCTGATGCTTTTCTACCTTTTTCTAACTTCTGCTGTACCAAAGTTCTCCAGGATACTTCAAGGAGCCCGTGAAGACTGATAGCCACGTGGAAGAAAGGTATCCTGCGGTCAGGGTGCCTACGTTTCTGACACGAAGGAATGGTTAGTATTTATCTGCCACAGTAAGTGCAGATAAACGTCATCCAGCGCAGCTTGTTCTCCTCCACGAGTCTTTCAATGAACGCTGAGTGACGTTTGTGATAGTGAAGTTGGAAAGGTTGAGACCAATGTCTTAACTGCCCTGTTCTGCATGTATTCAGTCTAATTGACGTCAGACTTGTGTGTATGCAGTACACAGGCCTTACAGGTCACTTGTGTAACTGTGGAAACATCCGTGTCAAGATGTTCCATTATGCCTCCTTTCTTTGCTATCGCTCCAAAAGCTGCTACTTCTCTTAAGCTGTTTCCCTGTACAACACGGCTTGTCTCGCAAGTTAAAGGAGAGAACGCCTGTCTTTAACGATAGGCATTTGGGTGGGCCAATTAAAAATGGGGTTTGATAACAAGCTAGTTCTTCAGGAAGATGCAGATGTGTACTCCACTCAGGTGTGAGCAGTGCCAGTGGCTTTGCTGCTACCCATTCCACAGGTCCTCTGAATCCGAGTTGGAGGAAATAGCTGCACCAGTATCTTCATGGAGGCACAGGAGTCTCAAACAGACAGTCGAGCAGCTATGGTTGCTATCCCTCTGGGTGTGACCCTCCAGGGACTGCTGGTACCAATTCCTCTGGGGGCCACCATCAGGGACAGGCCTTTCTTTGGGCCTTATTGGGCCTGAGAGCTCTGCAGCAGGCGTCCAGACCCCGTCACAAGTTGCACTGCTCTTCCCGTTCTTGCCAGCTGGTTCCACCAGTGTAAGAGGGGGATCTTCATAAAGCTTATCTATTAGCTCCACAACTTCATGCTGGTGATGGGCTAATCAGAAAGTCACTTACAGGATAATCTGAAAACTAGCAGGTCTGTGCTTGACATCTAATTGCTTGACTGGGTTTTCAGTTCTTTTTTCTCATCCTTATTCCATGCAGGGGTCAGAGGTGCCAAATCACGGGGCTCACTCCGGTCTCGGAGAAGCGATGTGAACAGGTACAAAATCCCTCCTCATTCCATCTCTCCATTTTCAGCTTCTAGGTTTTGGCTTCCATCTTTGGATATTTTTATGTTAATAGCTGAGAGGGGGCTAAGTCAATTATGGACCATACCCATGTAATGCCTGTCTTAGGCAGGAAGTTCCTTACTATTGTATTGACAACACACAACTGCATCATAGGGTCTTGGAGGAACGGGAATTAAAGCAGGACATTTGGATAGCAGGGTAAGGGACAGCTGAAGCTGTGGAAAGTGAGGAAAACAGCCTGGCTTTTGGCAGTCAAGGCCTTTAGCACTGGGGAAGGAAAGTCTCTCCTCTCTCCCTGTGTGAGTAGGGTTAGAGATGAATGGAAATAGCTGATTAGCAGGGAGGAAGCATGCTCACTCTGGAAACATCCGTGTCAAGATGTTCCATTATGCTTCCTTTCTTTGCTATCGCTCCAAAAACTGCTACTTCTCTTAAGCTGTTTCCCTGTACAACACGGCTTGTCTCGCAAGTTGAAGGAGAGAACGCCTGTCTTTAACAATAGGCATTTGGGTGGGCCTACTCTGATCTGCAGAAACCCTCTTGCACAGTATTAGAAAGGCAAGGTGGGTGAGGTAATATCTTCTATTGGACTAACTGCTGCTAGTGAGAGAAACATGCCGAGGAGTTCTTCACACTTGGCAAAGGTACTTCTTGCATTACAGTGGGTTACAGGTTATTGTAATAAACTCTACATCCAGTATTCGTTCCGTTTGTGATTTTGAGTGTTTAGAAGAATTACAAGTGTACGCTCCCATCATCTTTTGAGTCTGTGCTGGCTTCCTCTGAGGAGGACTGATAGGTCAGATGCAGACTCTGTGAAAAGTGTTCCCCCGCAAGTGATAAGATTTTTGTCTCATTGTTGTCCTGTGTGATTTCCACCACCGCTTCAACATCCAGCGCTTGCCTGTTAAATTCTGGAATGATCCCACGCTAATATCAGCTTCTGGGACACCACTATCCTATTCAGCAGTGGAACCTTACAGACAGTCCTATACAAGAAATGCATGGATCATCACCTCTACCTTTGTAGATCCAGTAACCACCCCAAACACACCCAGGAATCTTGTTACCTACTGCCAGGCACTCAGATACCACAAAGCCTGTTCTGAGCAGAGAGTCTGAGACACCGCAACACAATCACATCCACCTTCGCCCGGCAAGGACGTTCTTGCAGAGAAGTAGATGGTTATGGAACTGGGCACCCAGTTTACTCTGAGAATGTTTGAGCACAGATACAAAATGTCCAACAACAGCAAACCCTCCCCCATTTATCACCTACCACCCTGCATTAGAACTAAGGGGCATCCTCAGAACGCAACCCAGACTCCGTGGGAACCATAGCCTGAAAGATCTTTTATGAAACTCCACTTCTGGCCTTCATACCACGCCCCAGCTTTTCTAAGCTCCTAGTCAGAAGCAAGCTCCCCGCAGACCAAGACACCTTGATGCCAAGGAAACACGGTCCTTGACAGAGACAACAGATGCAAAACCTGCAGACATCTTTGTGGCCGCAGTGATCAGCGCCTCCATCACCACACCTTAGATCCTACATGCAGGGCTGGCCCAAGCCATTCGTGCGCCCTGGCCCTGGGAGCGTGGCGCCGCCCCGGGGAGTGTGGCACATGCACGGCCCCACCCCGGGTGCCTGGTGCATGTGTGCCCCCCCCTTCTCCCTGGTCCGGCAGCCGTGTGCAGCGCCTCTACAATGGGGCGCTCCAGGCGGTAGCCCGGTCAACTCGTAGCTTGGGCTGGCTCTGCCTATACGTGCTGATCATAACACGTGGCACACCTCAACTAATGCACTAAAGGCCCCATAATTATGTGGAAAAAAATCCCATCATGTATGGGTGAACAGAAGAATAGTCACACTGGTTCATACCAGTGGTCCATCTAGCCTTGTGTATCTGTTGTCTGACAGTTGCTGGTGCCGTGTGCTTCAGAAGGAATGAATAGAATAGAACAGGCAAATGTTTGGGTGATCCACCCCGTCGCATCCACTCCCAGATCCTGGCAGATAAGCCTGAGGACACTCAGAGCCTGGTGTTACATGCCTGACCACCCTGGCTGATAGCCGTTGATGGACCTGTCTTCCATTATATTAGCTACTCTTTTGAACCCTGTTATAGATTTGATCTTCTCAACTTCCCATAGCATAGAGTTCCACAGGTTGACACTGTGGTGTGTAAAAAAAAAAGTACTTCCGTTTGTTTTAAACCTTCTGCCTATTAATTTGACTGTTTCCTTATTCATTCATTTTCTTCATACCATTCAAGATTTTAAAGACCTCCATCATATCCTCCCGTAGTCATCACTTTTCCAAGTTGAAAAGTCCCAGTTTTTAATCTCTCCTCATATGGAAGGTGTTCCATATCCCTAATAATTTTCAGAGCCCCTCTGTCTTTTCTAATTCTACTGTGTATATCTTTTTTTGAGATGGGACCACTAGAGCTGCAGACGGTATTCAAGATGTGGGTGTACCATGGATTTTTATAAAGGCATGATATTTTGTGTTAGAGTAATAATTGGACTGAGGCTTGAGAGCCACAAGTGGCTCTTTGTGTCTCCTGTGGCTCTTGGCAGGATGTGATATTAAAATATTGTGATTTAATTATTAACCAGTTTCCGTTATGAACTAATCAGGATGCTTTTACTATGTTATTGACCACTGTAGTTGATGATGTAGTAATATTTGGTCAGTCATTTTGCAATGAAAATAAATGAAACTGTGAAATCCCACATCTGCATAATGATCATTAATTTTGCTTCTGAACCACTGAGGTGTTCCTCAAGAATCTTATCTATCTCTTTTCTAATGTTTCCTGTCGTTTTGTTAGCTTCTTTGATGGCCGCTGCACATTGAATGGATGTATTCAGAGAACTACTCACAACTCCAAGATCCTTTTTAAGTAGGAACAGCTAATGTAGGCCATCCTTTTTCTATGGCTAGTTGGGCTTCTGTGTGACCGACTTCACACTTATTGCCATTGAATTTCTTCTGCCACTTGGTTGCCCAGTCACCCAGTTTTGTGGGATCCCTTTGTAACTTCTCGCAGTCTGTGTTGGGGTTTATACAAAGTTACTCGGATACTTGTCGGCAATTTTTGCCACCTATTTACCCCTTTTTCCAGATTACTTATGAATACGTGGAACAGCGCTGGTCCCAGTACTAATCCCCGGGGGTCACCGTGATTTACTTCTTTCCATTCTCAAAACTCTTTATTCCTGCCTTTGTTTCCTGTCTCTTATCCAGTTACTGATCCATAAGAGGCTCTTCCTCTTTTCCTTTGACCGCTTACTTCGCTTAAGAGTCTTTGGTGGGGCACCTTGTCAAAGTCCTCCTGAAAGTCTGAATACAATATAGACATTGGACTACTCTCTTCCACGTGTGTTTGAGCCCCTCAAATAATTCTAATTAACCGGAGAGGCAGGATTTCCCTTTACAAAACCACTTTGACTCTTCCCCGGCACATCGTGTTAATCTGTGTCTGATCATTCTGTTCTTTACTATAGTTTCAGTGAGTTTACCTGGTACTGAATTTAGTCTTCCCAGCCTGTAATTGCTGAGGGTTGCCTCTGGAGCCTTTTTAAAAAAAACTGGAATCATATTGGCTCTCCTCCAGTCACCTGGTACAGGTAATTTAAGAGCCAGGTTACCTACCACAGACATAGTCCTTCAGTTTCATGTTTCCAGCAGCGATAGGAGGTGTTACTGCCATTATACAAGGCATTGGTAAGACCACATCTGGAATACTGCATATAACTTTGGTCTCCCGTGTTTAAAAAAAAAAAAAAAAGTCAAATCAGATGGGAACAGGAGCAGAAAAGGGCTACTCGGATAAGAATGCAGAACTTACCTTATTAGAGGAGACTTAAGGAACTTGGCTTGTTTAACCTAATCAAAAGAGAACTGAGAGGAGATAGGATTGCTCTCTAAAATACACCAAAGGGATAAATACCAGGGAGTGAGAGGAGTTATGTACGTTAAGAACCAATGCTGGGCCAGTTTGTATCCATTTGTTCTTGTAGCATCAGCAGGATTAAGCTTGATATTAGACACAAGTTTCTGACCGTCAGAGGAGTCAAGTTCTGGAACAGTCTTTCAAGTGGAGCGGTGGGGGGGGGGTGTAGCTTCACGGCTGAGCTTGATAAGCTTATGCAGGGGATGGAGTGAGATTAGCATATGGCCCATTTGTGACGGCAGGTAGCACAGCTCTTCAGTGGCCAGAGATGGAACATGGGATGGGAAGGACTCTGAATTACTATAGGGGACTCTTGCCTGGCTGTCTGGTCGTGGGTCTCCCGGCCGAACTGATTGCTGGATCTGGAGTCAGGAAGGAATTTCCCCCAGGTCAGTTTGATGGAGACCTTCAGGGGATTTTGCTGCCTTGAGTGCAGGTTCACCTTCTATCTCAGCTTGAGTAAAATGGTGGCTTCTCTGTAACCTACAGTCTTTAAATCATGATTTGAGGACTTCAGTGGGAGACTGTGGACATATTGCTGGAATGTGTGGGTGAGGTTCTGTGGCCTCCTATGAGCAGGACTGGATGCAGTTAGACTGAATCACGGTGGTCCCTTCTGGCCTTTAGAATCTCTGCATGTCAGGGGCTGTTTGACTAGAAGGAAGTCTTCTGTCGGGATACCTTGTGCTCTGAAAGTACAAAGCTCTGCTTCAGTAAAGCTTCTGGGAAACCTAACCTGGATATCCATGATCTTGAGACATAGATTGAATTGGTCTTCAAGCGTACAATGGGCTTAGGATCCCATCTGAGTCTCAGCTTATGTATGGCTTCCTTTTTAAAAGAGACTTGACTCAGGAAGAAATAGAAGAACACTTTCCTTCTGTAGTGATAGAAGTAAAACCTGCCAGTGCCTAATTCCTTGCACTGTAGCATGTTGCATTCAGATGCTGCGTAGTTTCCATGGGCGAGCCTTTCTAGTGAGGATAGCAGCGCCCCTAGCAATCCTGGAAGAGTCACCTAAACTTCTACTAGCCACCTGCCTTGAGGCCGGGTCTGCACTAGTGTACTGTAAATGCCGCCTCCTTTGACCCAAGAGGGTTTCCTGTCCATGTAGGAAACTCTCCTCCCCAAGGGGCAGTGCTAGGTGGACAGAAGAATTCTTCCATCAACCTAGGTGGATCTTCAGTGCGGCTACAGTCGACCTAACTCTGTCCTAGGGGAGTGACAGTTTCCAGACTTGTAGCTATATCTGCATGTCTACCTTTCAGGTAAACTAGAACTGTGTTTACATGGGGAACTTTTCATTTCTATTACAAAAGACTTTTCAGTTTGTTGTGCATTATATCTTAACGTTAAGCTTTATCTTGTATCCTTGTTTTAGCTATGCTTCTGCACTAGCCCTCAGTCCTCTACTTAGGGTGGGTCTTTCCCGTTTTCCTTCCCTTGTCCCTTTTTCCTCATCTGCACCTCCTCAAAGTATTGGTGCTATAGAATGGGCAGGTTAAACTCTTGTTCTTGCGCGTTAGTCAGATTCAATCCCCACAGAAGGCGTTTCCCAGCGCTGGCACCCCAAAGGTAACTTACTATACGATATATTACTTACGAAGTAAATATCCCTGTTGTGAAACTCTGCCCGTTTTTCTCTCTCAGATTGCAGACTTCAGCAGAAAACGCGCACGAACCGACAATTGGGCAGAAAAATGAAGGGGTAAGTTTGAAAGTTCTAGCTTTTTCCCTCTTTTGAAAGATGGTATTCTACAACTAAACTGCATTCAACTCTGTGTCCTCCCTTCTTAAGCATATCCCTGAATAACATGCTTTCCCCAGTGGCGTGTGGCAGGGTGGTCTTCCTAACACACAGAGCATAGAGCAATGGTGGAAGAGCCCTTGTGATATTGGGCTCTGCTCCGTATGCTGAATCTGCTCAATTTCTCCTCTTGGGAGCTCTTCAGAAGCGGATGGGGCGCCTCAAATGTAGCATTTATTGGGGTTCATCCACATCACTATAGGATACGCTTATTACATCATTAGTCCTTTCTCAGCTAGATCTTGCTGTTCATGCATTTCTTTCCTGATTCGTGTCTCCAAAATTAAGCTTAGAGCCACAGTTAAGTTCCCAGTTTGTAAACCAGGGAAACTTTTTTTTTTTTCTAGCTACTAAGATTCTTTCAGGATTGCTGCATTTTAAATTAATTTTAATTCGGATTTCCTAGACTAGAAATACACCACCATTCTGTTCTGCATACAGTTGTTTTATATTTACCGGTATTTTGCTTGCTGCATGGGTCGGAGGATGTGTCTAAAATCTGTTTTTTAAATAGGCTAAAACTGTCTTTATTATCATGTATCCAGCCCGTGTGGGATACTCGGGCTTTTTAAAAAAAACAAAAAATCAAACCCAACCACGTAACCCTTTAAGGGCAGAGAACCTCCCAAAAACAAACTGCTATAGCTCTCTACCTCGGTAGGCTTTTAATAGTCTTGTATGATCTTCTCAAATTGGAGAAATACAGCCTAAAAAAATGTACTAAGGGTGGTAGCACAGCTGGATAGAAAGTTGCTCGGAGTAGTAATCAGTGGTTCATTGTCAAGCTGAAAGTACATAGCGAGTGGAGTCTTGCAGGGATCTGTCCCTGGATTTAGTTCTGTTCAATATCTCAATGATTTGGATAACGGCAGAGACTGCACTTACAAAATTTGCAGACGGTACTAAGCTGGGAGGACTTGGAAGTGCTTTGAAGGACGGGATTAGAATTCAAAATGGTCTGAAGTAAATAGGATGAAATTGAGTTAGGACAAATGCACAGTACTGGGCGCAAGATGGAAAATCAGCTGCACAAATACCAACTGGAAAAGAACTGCCTAGGAAGAACAGGGTTCTTGCTCACAAATTAAGTCACTACATAATACTCTTGCAAGAAAACACCCAGTCATTCTGAGAGAGATTAGAAGGAATGCTGTAAGTAATTTTGCTGTACTCAGCATTGATAGCTCCTCAGTCAGAGTACAGTGTCCAGTTCTGGCACCACACTTTGGGAAATGGAAATGATTAAAGGCCTAGAAAGCAGGACTGATGAGGATCGATTTGAAAAATTGGGAGGAGGGATAACCTCACCAGGGACATGTTTTTCAAGTAGGTCGAGCAGGGGTGACAATCTGCAGACCAAAGGCCATGTGTGCCCCAGCTAGGCGTTTTGTTTACCGTTGCCAGGTTCTGCTGGTTTCTATCTGCAAATGTTTTTCCTACCGGTATTTCTAAAGTGAACAAGGGCATGTGAGGGGAGGTGCACGCTGACTCTGAGCCATGTGCTCCCTCTGCATCCCATAACAGCCCTGCTACGGTACACTCGGCACCCTCCGTGCATTCTAGGTGCACAAGCGCAGTGAGCAAAACTACCCTGACCCGGGAGACTGTCTTGCTTATGACAATCTTGCAGCCCTCTGACATGGAGGGCCACTCATGCGGCCCAATCGCTAGCCTAGGTTGCCCGTTGCTGGTGTAGAAGAGTGTTAAAAGAGGAGGATGATAAACTGTTCTCTTTATTGACTGAGGGCAAGACAAGAAGTAATTGTCTTACATTTCGCTTGCTGCAATTTATGTTGGACATTAGGAAAACTTGCAAACTTGAAGGGTTTAAGCACCAGAACAAATGTATCCAGAAGTGATGGGCAGTGTCCATCAATGGAGGTTTTTAAGACTGTTATACAAATGCCTGTCAGGGATGGATACTTAGTTCTGCCTCAGGTACCTATCGAGGTCCTGCCTACATTACTTTGATGGTCATTTTGACTCTGGCGAATGTCCCGAAACACTTTCCTCTCACTTAGCATTACTAGCCCATTGCAGCTAAATCTTAACATTTGCTCCTCTCGGCCTCCCATTGGGGAGGCGGTGCCAAGCTATGTGTAAAGTAAGCTGGCTCCAGCGACACATTTTACGTAGCTGGAGTGGCATACCATAACCCAGCCTTCCGGGCCTAGTGTAATCTGATGGTGGAGAGTGTTTGGGTGTTTCCACTTGGAATTTGAATAAAACTGTCCTAGTACACACGGCAACAAATCACAATTTCCTGTTTCCGTGCTGTTGAGCTTCTGTTTGTGTAACAGAGATGGCTGGAGGCTGACCTGTCAAAAGAGGTGTCAGTTCGGTTATGCCTGGGCAGCAGGAGCTCTGCTGTAGCCAGAAGGCCAGCTGCACTAGTGGTGAAAGAGCAGACGTGCCCAGGCCCACAGAAGAGCTCAGAGCGCCTTCCTGAACTCACCGAGGTATTGTTGGTTTTGGTGTCCGGGTTGGGAGAGGAGACCTGAATGGGATGGAATAATTGGGGCTTTATTACACGTTCTTTGCGTGTGCCCATCTGCTGCCAGATAATGTACTAACCGTGGTCCAGGGGATTGGGGCGCCTAGGTGCCCCTTCTAACATGGAGTTTGGCTGCTCTTGCCTGCTAGTCAGACCTTCCAGTTACTTGGAATCGGGCCATTCTGCTAACCACTGGTTTGCAGGGAGCCAGCAGCACAACACACGAATGCTTTTGCTCAAGCCTTTCTGAACTGCCTGATTGCGTTCTGTGTGTACCTTGGTAGATGCTCCAATACCAGAAATAAGAGTGTTTCCCTTATTCGTCAGCTCAGCTCAATCAGAAGCACTTTGTTTTTAAACAGATCAAAATCTCTCTCCTGCTAGAGTGAGATTGAACATTACCTGTGATGGCTCTAACAGCGTGTATGATCAAACACAAAATACCTCCTGACTGTCGACATGGCTGCCAATACAACCACTAGAACAGCGGGGGGAGGGGCAACCTGGGGCTTTGCCTGATGCCCCTGGACACCCCTGGCTGCCCCCCTTCCCCACGTGCCTCTCGTACACTGGGGCACCGGAGCCCCACCTCTCTCCCAGCACTTTCAGAGCACTTGAATCGCTTTATTCACACTGTTGCTGTCCCTCCCTCCTTCCCCAGAGCTGGAACCCCGCAATCAGCTGTGGCCCACTAAGGTAAAGGAGGGTCCCTCCTGCAGCCTACCCACTAATATGGCAGCCCATCCCTAAACTAATATTCCCTGGTACTCCCTCTCAGATACGTCCCCAAATCTGGACTCGAGTAAACGAAAGGGGAGAACTGAGTTTTGAGCTGAGGGGCCCTGCTATCAGGCCAGTTCCAGTTAAACAAAGCGGTGGTGGGTTGACCTCTAACGATCACATGGCCCCAGTATTGCATGAGACAGGCGGCTTCGCCGAAACGCTACCTTTTTGCTGTCTTGTTTTCAGCTCTGCTGACGTGCGCGTTTTGTTTTTCGGTTTCTGCATGATGTCCCTTTTCTGACTGATCGGCATTGATGGACTCAATCACTTGCAGTGCTGGTGTTAGTGTGTAAGAGGCTTGATAGAATTCAGTAGACTCCCATAATTCCTTTCAGTCCTCAAGAAAATGACTGAACTTCCAAACCAGAGCCAGTATAAACATCTCCGTGGTTCTGAGCTGGTAAATCAAAATGACTGAAGCACCATTTAAAATAGCTTAGAAATGTAACCATCCATGTTACTAGCACGGCAGGCATCTGTGTGGAGCGCCGGCATGGACAAACTCAACAGAAGACGCTACCAAAGCTAACCGTCCTCTGTTCTGAAACGAACAGTGATCTCCTGGACCCCCAGTGTCACTGTGTGGCCAAACTGTTCCTCCTTTAGTAGGCTTACGCCTCCACTTGCATCCCTTTTCTGCGTCCGCGTGAGCCCCCCGTTGGCATGCCCCATGTGCTCCCGAGTTCAGAACTTGCTCGCTAGTCACGTCGTGGAATTGCTCATTGCAGGAGATGGAGAGAGAAATCACAAACGCATTAGGCTATGGCCAGGAGGATGAGATCCTGAGCAGCGCCTTTAAATTAAAGGTTACTCGTGGGGACCTCCAGACTCTCAGGAACCATCACTGGCTCAATGACGAGGTAAAATTCATCCAATAGGAATGTGTGTGTTCCACGTGCATGTGCTAAAATGCGCCCCAATGTCCTCTGACTCTTAGCTGTTGATGGGTTCTAATTTTCTGATCCACACCTCGGTTCCTATAGGAATAGCTGTAGGGTTCTGAAAGCTGGGCCTTTAAGAGGAGCAATACTCCCGAAAGTGTCTCCATCCCTCTATTATGCTGCTTTCAGGAGTTCGCCA
This sequence comes from Pelodiscus sinensis, assembly GCF_052426305.1. Classification (NCBI taxonomy): domain Eukaryota; kingdom Metazoa; phylum Chordata; order Testudines; family Trionychidae; genus Pelodiscus; species Pelodiscus sinensis. Next base: position 52,981,566 of record NC_143061.1, read on the forward strand.
CTAACTTAAGATCAGATTTACTTTAGGGCGTGGGTGAAATAAGTGTGTTTCCCACGGACTTGCAGGAAGGAAGTTAGTTCAGGAGTCTAACTTGAGATGAAGACGGTGTTGTCTCTTCAGATTGTAAGTTCTGAAGAATTCAGCATACAAGGCTTAACTTTAGCAGGCAGATATGAATGGCCCCTCCATTCTCTGAACTCTACTCTCTCTGTTGTCTAGGTCATCAATTTCTACATGAATCTTCTGGTGGAGAGAAATAAGCAGCAGGGATTTCCAGCACTCCATGCTTTCAGTACTTTCTTCTACCCCAAATTAACTTCCGGGGGTTACCAGGCAGTGAAAAGATGGACCAAAGGTGTGGATCTCTTCAAGCAAGACCTCATCTTTGTGCCTATTCACCTGAGGGTACACTGGGGATTAGTGGTGAGTCACTGGCCCCTCCTTGGAATGGGAAGGGAAAGAGCGCCCTGAAAAAGCTTTAGTTCTTGCTCTGTAGGCAGCACGGAGTCTTTGGCTACATCGGTCGCGTTCATGTCTGTCTTCCAATCACAGGTAATAGATGTCAGAAGAAAGACCATCAGATACTTTGACTCGATGGGACAGAGAGGCCACAGTATCTGTGAGATGTTGCTGTAAGTAGATGCTTAATGGGTACCTAATTGCATTTCACATCCTCACAATGCATACCATACTCGCTGGAAAATGTGATTTGTGTAACACAACTTGCCCCTAAGGGACGAGAATCTCTTCCCTGTCTGGTCACGGCCAGTAATGTGCGAATTGTAACATCATCCAGCTGCTAATTCTATTCTGTCCTCCCTGGGACATTCGAGTTTTACAAATGAGCCATCGTTGAGGGACTTGTTAAAGCTCTTCTGCCAATAGAAAGATGATAAAGTCCATTCTTCTCTAAGCACATAACCTCCACCCTCTTCATAGGACCAAGAACCCTTCCTAAGAGAGATTTCATCCTCTTACCCGAGAGACACTCACTTCTGTGTTCTAGTTCTTCTGCTGTTTTTTTGCCAGTCTTAAGTAACTCACCAAGCATAATCCTCTCGCAAGCTCTATTGGGACTTTGGAGTTAATTTTTGTGTAACTAGTAATTTTTCTTTCAGTATGTTGGGTGAGTGTTTGTTTGGCACGGACTCTTGTGTAACACCCGTACTTGCTGGTTAACGTTGTGTTAAATAGTCACCCTGTACATCTCCTCCCCCCCCCAACTCTGCTGGAGATGGATTTCTGAGGTAAGGGTGAATCACTACCAATCTCTCGTGCACCTCACTTTTCCTGGCAGTACCTCCATATGAGACCCCAGTGCAGTAAAACGGAGTTCCTGTGATGTCTGTAACTTGTGATCCAAAAATCTCGAAAGTAATTTACCTAGGAACTAGTCACGTTACTTGTGGGTTTGCCTTTTACATAGTGTGATTCTATCCTGTAATTCTCCTTCCTGGTTCTTTGGGTCACTGGTGCATAATTAGCAAAGACCTTGTTATGCAGCTTTACAGACTGTTGGCCTAAAACATGCAGACTTTTGATTAGAAATGTCTGATGCCTCTTTTTTTGTTTTGTGTTGAACAGCCAATATCTGCAAGAAGAAAGCAAAACCAAGAGGAACCTAGATCTCGATCCTTTGGAGTGGACACTTTACAGCATGAAAGCACACGTATGTGAATAGTGTTTGTATTCCGTCCGTGTGCTGCCACCTAGGAGCACAGATACGTTCCAGAGAACCCATTCTAAGTTTTGGAGGGGTGTTCGTGGGCTTTCTCCAATGCCCAGGATGTATTGTGGAAACCGTGGACTCTCTCTAGCAGTGTCTTATTTGATTGGCCTTGTCCCACCTGCTGCTCTTCTGACCCTGTGTGGCTCTGGAAAAATGCTGGCAATCTGGAGTGGACAGGAGTCCTGGGAACAGCTACTTGGCTTTTTTCCTTTGGTCAATAGCTGGTGATGTCTCATTCAGCTGGTTTTAATACATCGATTTTTGGGTGCTAAATCGCTTCTGTTACATGCTGCTTGAGATACCTCTTTCCTGCTACAAAGACTGCTTCAAATTATCGCTCTTGTCCCGGGTCTTCTACAATAAATGTCTGGTCTGTTGTGTTCTGCGACTGGCTGTCTGCTGTGACCGTCCAGCGCTCGGTTGGGTTTGGAGGCAGTGGGGAGGGGGGCGCAGGGGCGTAGTCTCTGGTAGCACACGTGTGAGCTCGCATTGCTCTGCCCCAGTTCTCCAAGCTTTCCAGGGCTTTGTGTTCAGAGCGGCACTGAGGAGGCCTGTGGAGCTGTGAACTCCAGCTGCAGATGAATCGCTCTTGTAGCTTTGTTCTCGGGGTGGGAATTCATACAAGAATATAAGAACGGCCAGGCTGAGTCAGACCAACGGTCCGTCTAGCCCGGTGTCCTGTCTGCCCACAGTGGCCCATGCTAGGTGCCCCAGAGGGAGTGAACAGAACAGGGAACCATCAAGTGATCCCTCCCATCAGTCATTCCCAACCTCTGACAAACAGCGGCCAGGGACCCCATCTCTACCCATCCTGGCTAATAGTCAGGGCTCAACAAACTGCGGCAAAAACCATTCGCCAGCCCCGCACTGCGCATGCGCGAACCTCCAGTGAACGGGGCGACCGGCTGAAATCTACTCGCCACAGGTGAGTAGATAAGCAGATTTGTCGAGCCCTGCTAGTAGTCATTGATGGACCTAACCTCCATGAATTTATCTAGTTCTTTTCTGAACCCTGTTAAAGCCAGGTGCTCTAGGAAGGCAAAGATGTCTGAATACTTAATAGCTCAGCAGGACTCCCACAAAAGAGTTGTGGGGTAAAACGGTGCAGCAGCCCCAGGCCAACAGCCACATCCTCTGGCAAGGAGTTCCACAGGTTGATTGTGCGCTGAGTGAAGGCGTTGGGGGGAGCCATGACCGGGGCCTGGAAAGGGTGTGCTCTAAAGACTTGACAGCTGCAGGACCAGAAATGGCACCTGGGGCAGCTGGAATTACGTGGTTGGGGTGGTAAAGTGGATTTCCTGGCATGGAGGACCAGCACAAGCAGCTCATTAGAATGCTGCTGCCCAGTAGGAAAGACCATGCACTGCACTGTGTATCTCACAAGGATGGCAGCTTTCAAGGAAGGTGAAGGGACTAACATGCAACTTTTTCCCACTGCTTCTTCGCAGGAAATCCCACAGCAGCTGAATGGCAGTGACTGTGGGATGTTTACCTGTAAATATGCAGACTACATCTCCAGAGACAAACCCATCACCTTCACTCAGGTGAGAGACGCTCTGAAACAGACCTGTCGGTGCGTTTCCCTCCCACCTGACTCCACTAGTTACGCCCTAGGCTCATCTCGCTAGTTACGCCCACTTACCCCATGGGCCCTGATCTGGGCTAGGGCCTCCAGGGGTTGCTGTAGCCCTGATAAGTGGGCCCTTCAGCCCTGGGAGTTGCATTCCCTGCCTTTGCTTATGTCCATTTACCAGGCAGCATGTCTCAGTCCTTGGGAGGAGGGAGCTGGAGCTCATAAGAACAGCCAGACTGGGTCAGACCAAAGTCTGTCCAGCCCAGTATCCTGTCTGCCCACAGTGGCCAATGCCAGGTGTCCCCGGAGGGAGTGCACAGAACAGGGAATCAAGTGATTCTTCTCGTGTTACTGATTTCCAGCTGCTGATAGAGGCAAGGGACACCATTCCTGCCCATTCTGGTTAACGGCCATTAATGGACTTAATCTCCATGAATCTATCTAGCACTTTTTTTGGAACCCTGCTTTTCACAACATCCTCTGGCAGGGAGTTCCAGAGGTTGACGGGTTCGTAGTCGTCACTTGACCTGAACAATGGCATCTTCAAGGCTCCTTTCCAGATTATCAATATTTTAACCTGTGCAGAAGCTGTTTTCAGTTGCACTGGGCTTCTTGTAAAGGACACGCTCATTCTCAGACACAACATTAGTGTGTTTCCATTCTGGTCAGCATTTTCTGCCCCTTGGGAGGGGAAAGCTGCGGTAGAAAGCCATTGCATGGGAGCTACGGGGATGCTGCCTGGTAGGGTCGTGATTCGGTCTTGCCTGCAGAATGTGGACGAATGCTTAGTGATCTCTTTCGCGCTGGCTGTGTTTAACGGAGAGTGTTTTTTCTTTTAGCACCACATGCCTCACTTCCGCAGAAAGATGGTCTGGGAGATACTCCATCAAAGGCTGCTGTGACCCTGGAGGGAGACGCTGGCCCAGTGATACTGTGAGCCACCTCAAAGTGGCGATTAGCCCTTGGCTTCACTAATTTGTTTCAATGCCTTATGTCTAAGGCACCTGAGCTAACGGCTTCGTGTCCTCGGAGCGGACTGTCAGTTGTTGAATGACATTTGTGTGGGACATGCCAACACGTCCTAGCCGCCCCACAAAGCTCTCACCCGGAGCTGAGACGCCGGAGGGCCTGGAGTGGGTGGTTCATCCCCAAGTCCCAACGAATGGCGCCGCTTCGGACTGGCAACTTCTCGTGCGTCACTGCTGCCAGTGGAACTGCAGCGCACTCTGGCTGGCGCATCTCAGGTCTGCTTCCCAGGCCCCGTGTGTTTAGCGACTGGGGCCAGAGGGGCCTGTTCTGCTGCTGGGCTTTAGAAGCCTCCCCTTGATTCCTAAACCCGGCTTTGGAGAGCCCCTAGGAATGAGGCACTTAACGTTTTGATTTGTAACAAATCCATGGCGAAGCCCGTGGCCGGGGCTGTTTGTTTCAGGAGGTGTGAATGTATTTATTTTCTTTATTAAAATGGAAGTGTGCTGTAACGTACGCCCGGGCTCGGCTCTGGACTAGCCTGCGGGAGGAGAACCAGCTCACTCGAACTGCTGCTGGTACCTTGGGTGCATCGTGTGCTTTGTGCCTGAGTTCCCCGTGTGTAGCGGGACACAAGCCTGCCTTTATTTCCCGGGGGATAGTGAGCGCGCAGTCGCGGCTGTGACGTGGTTGTCCACACGGCCTGCCTTCCTCTTTGGCTGCTTTCCGGTCCCTCGGCAGCCCCCCTCGCAGCCCAATGCAGCCTGGGTGGAACCTTGGTCTTCCGACAGTCCCGTCACTCTTCCCCCAAGCCTCTTTGCACAGGCAGCTTATGTAGGCGGCCATGACGTGCGCCGTGGAAGGTGGATGTTCCTGCAGGAGGAAAGCGCGCTCCTTGCCTGGCAGTGATCTCTGTTCAGGCAGGGTTATCAGGGAAGGTGAACTCTACCCAGCCCCTGCACTCGCATCATCTGGCTCATGGGCTTCCTGGGAATCCTCTGTCCTGTTTTCAAATGGCACTACAGCCGTGTGCAGACCAGGGCCTGCGGGGAGTGCTCAGAGCTCAACACACTTCTCCCCAGATCACCCCCATGCAGGCCAGGGTTAGCAGGCCCTTAATTTTGTTATTGGGATCCTGGCCCACCCAGTCGTTTGCTCCTAAGTTGGTGCTGGGGTTCAAGGTAGGAGTTGCAGTAGCAGTCCCTAGGGTCTAAAATAAATGATACAGGGCAGTAGTGGTGGTGGCAGGGGGCTGGTGTTGCATGGCTGGGTGTGGGCATGTGGCTGCGTAGGAAATGATGACACCTGCTCTCATTTTGAAATGGTAATTGTAGAACCAATTACAGCCCAGAGCAGGGAGGCAGAAGTGCCACCCTAAATCGCTGCCAGTGGAGCTAGTTAGTTTTCACCCTGGGGCCTGCTGCCTTGTGCCAGCTCTGATGCATAGTGGGAGGGGAGTAGTACTAGCAGCCAAAGGGGGGGGGTGGTCTTTTTTCACAGCCCACGCAGGAGCTCCAGGGTCCCCCCACACCTCAGCTGGGCTTTCCTAGGGCCCCTCCCAGCAATGTGAACTGCACAACACAAGTAAGATCCTGCTCCACCCCCAAAGCCAGGGTGGGCAGGGCTACCTCCACTAGCACTGCACCCTGCCACCTGCTGGGGGAGAGCTACAGGTCTACCCCCTTGCCCTGCCAGCCTGTGGCAGGAACCTCTCTCGGGCTGGCGAGCAGCAGCCCCATCTTGCTCAGCAGCACCACCGTGGTCTCAAGCCAGCTGGGATGAGCCCATAAAGCAGCTGCAGGTGTTTTAAACCCCAGTGCATGCATGTGGGGGCCTGTGTGCTCTGGGCAGCCCAGGGAGGGGTGGGGGTGTGAGAGAGAGATGGCATCAGAATGGGCCTGAGCTGCAGGGCAGCTGCCCCGGCTAAGTGCCAGCCTCACCCTTTAGCACAGCTGTTCCCAAATGGGGTGGGGCCCACACTGGATCACATCCCCATTTTAATAGGGACACCCTAGGCCTTTCCCCCCAATGTGGTGGCCTGCTCCCACACATGCACCGGACTCTCCAAGGGCTGGACTTGGTGGGTGACAGGCCAGGTGCCCCCAGCAGTGACGGTGCAGGCTGCTGGCGATCCCGGCTTGCAACAGCGCCTGGCCGACTCCAACCCGCCCAGAGCCTGATTTTACATGAGCAACTTGTTTTGCTTGGCCAGAGCGACCCATGCTAACCAGCAGCTCCCCCAGCCCCCGCAGGGGCCACGGTGATGAGCCAGGCAGCCTAGGGCCCTGCCTAGCAGCTGCAGCACACTGGGGTCTGGGGAGGGCTCAGTGGCCTCCCTAAGGCCCAGCTGGGGAGTGGCGCATCATGTCCTGTGCCAGGCTGTAAGGCCTGCAGCGAGGTAGGGGCCAGGCGCTGCTCTGTCCTGGCAGGATTTGCATGGGGCTGGGGCTGCAGAGCAGCTGGCTCGGAAGGTGGGGTGAGAGCCGGCACAAGTCTGGCCCCAGGGCCATTCCTGTCATTTGGAGCCGCCTGGCTGGTCTAGCAACTTTGCGGGAGTGGCTGCTTTCTCCCCCTCTGAGACCGCTCCCTCCCCTCCCATGTTGCCAAGGTTCCTCTGCCAGGGCAGGGCACGGGGGGGGGTGCGGAGGACCTGGGGGGCGCGACTTGGCCCCTGTATTGCCCACCCAGGCGGGGGCGGGAAATGAAAAGGAATACCACGGGCAGGCTCGTGTTAGCTGGATATATTTCTTTTTTCACAGAACACTGTTTGCAGTAGAGGAAACTGGCGTTGCAGTCTGTTGGTACAATGGTATGTTCACAGCAACCAGTCCATGGGCGTCCTTTAGCACAGAAAACTCCTGGCGTGTGCACTAGCAAAACCCCGGGGTGGTTCTTCGAGCCTTTCTGGCGCTGGGCGGGGTGGCAGCTTCAAGGTGTCTCCCAAGGAAAGGCTCTCGGCTCGCAGAACGAGAAGCGAGTCGCCCTCGCCGCACACGCAGGGCGGCGCTGGCTCCTGCCCGGGCAGCTGACTTGGTCTCGATTTTTTTCCAACTCATTTTTATTAAAAAAATAAAAAAATGCTCCAACTATCAGTTTTACAAGGCATACAAAATCTCTAAAAGGGAAACACGAGGGCAAGGTGCTGAGGTACGAAAACACCTGAGGTAGTTTTTTTTTGTGTTTTCCCTCCCCCCCCTTCTTCAAAAAGAAAAATAAAATTGCCATTTTCATGCCCTGAGCCAACAACATCGTGTACGGTAGTTGTCTCCCCTCCCCCCGTTAAAAGAAAGAAAGACTCCCCACCCCCCCAGCCCCACTGCAGTGTCGTCTTGCCCCCAGGGGCTGACCCAGCTGCATGGCTGGGGGCACCAAGGCTTCTCCTGCTTCTTTCTTTCTTTGCAAAATGCTCAGACAGGTACCGTGGTGGCTGGGTTGGGCGAGAACCCAGGTGGAAGTTGTGGCTGGGTGTTCCTTGCGTTTGCGGTCGGTGGTGTGTTATATAGAGCACAGCGGATGGGACGGTGGAGACAGACAGAGAGCGCGTGCGAGGGAGGGACCGGGAGAGGATGCAAAAACCAGTGTGGCATCTGTGAAGCGCAGAGAAAGGGGGAGGCGAGCTAGACAGAGCTCGAGAGAAAGATTCCTCTTCTCAGAGACGGTATCCCTTGTGTTGGCACAGACAATCCCAACGCTGCTCTTCCTAAAGCCTTTACAGAACCCGCCACTTTTACCCTTTCGATCGTGCTGCTGACAGTCCCTTCGGTCTACTGTAGGTTAGGTCTCCCCAGGGTTCTGCCCTGAGCGGGCTACGGCGGCCTGCTTTGTCGGAGAACCACAAGCTCCAAAAAACAAGTAAATAAAAAAAAAAAACAACTTAACCTTTTACAAAATGAAAAGTGGGTTAGTTTGGTTACAGCGCTATTCGGTCTAAAGTATCGTCAACGGTGCGAATGCCACGTCATGCACTGTAAAACAAAAAACTCCCCCCAGCTACCGCGTGGCCCCAGGCACGGGGAGCGGGCGCTGCCGGGGGGCTGCCTGCCCCGTCTCCGCCTATGTTAGTCCAACTAAAGGGATCACGTCGCGCTAGTAGAGAGGGGAACGTGGAGGTTGTGGCTGGGAAGAGTCAGTCGGCAGGGCCCCTGCGGCGGGGCGACGGCAGCGTGAGTGGGGTGGAGCCCTCCCCTGCCCAGCCCCGGGCAGAGCGTTCTGCCTCAGGAAGGTCTTTGGTTGGCGCCCCACGCTGGCGGCCTGGCAGGCGTTGGAAGGGCTACATTCGTCGGTGGCTGCGGGCTGGCGCGGGCGCCTCACTTGCTGCGCGGGAGGGAGGGGGCTCCCTGAGCGTGTTTCTGCTCCTGCCGCTTCACCTGCTGTACGATTTCCCTGATCTTGCGCTGTGCAGTCTGCAGGCAAAGCGAGAGAGAGACAGCGCTGCAGGGCCAGCCCGAGGCAGCCCCCGCCCCGCCTGCAGCTCCCAGAGCAGGACAGAGCCAGGCCTGGCGCCATGTTGGAGCCAACGTGCAAGCTACCAGGGCGCAGGGCCTCCACGGGCCCTCAGTGCTGGCTGGGGCTGACCCATGGCGCCAACACGCCCGTGCTGCGACCACCACCCGCCCGCCGGCACGACCCCTGGCATGGCCACGCCCACAGCACCCAAGCCCGTCAGCCCAGGATTGGACCTGCCCCTGTCATAACCCCAGACCGACAGCCCTGCAGGCGGCCAGCTTGTGGGTCCAGCCACCGGCCGCTGACAACCGAAGGCGGCAGCGAGGCCCTGAGAGGCCAGGCAGCTAGTCAGGAGGGGGGACCGTGCCGAGACGAGGCAGCGCTGGGAGAGTCGACCCGGGCTACCAGCCCCGCCACCCAAGCGTTCCTGGTGCTCTGACTGGCCACGCCAGCCGCCGTTCCATGCTGAGGCAGTGAGCAGGGTGCTGTCATTAGGGGTTACTCTGGGGCCCCACAGGAGTCACTAAGGATACGATTTCGGAGCCGTCCGAGGAAGCTTTCTTTGGGCCAGGGGTCGGCACCTGAGGGCCCCAGCTACGGGGCACCAGGAATCCCCCTCAGGGGCTGGTCCCTTGAATCCACTGCAGACTTTGGGTAAGCAGAAAGGTCTGGGTGCAGCGACCTCCTAGGCCGGTGCGAGGCAACTGAGGCCAATGTCCCCCGAACACCAGGCCCGGGCAGGGCTCAGGTGACTGCAATTCTGACCCCTTTGCGCACGGGTCAGCGGGGGGACCCAGAGAGGGGCCTGGCGGTCAGTGCCCAGGGGCTCCCCGGGGCACAGGATGAGGGCGGAGGTGGGCGAGGCGGCTGAGTGGCCAGTTACTGTGGCTGGCGTGCGCGAGGGGCGTTGCTTGGCCCATTCAACAGAGGTGCGTGCGCCTGCCACTGGCACCAGTGCCGGCAGCTCTTTCCTCAGCAGCACCCGTAGGGGAGCCGGCTCAGGTGCCCCCGGCCTGGCGCACACGCCGCGCTAGACAGGGCGCCTCTGGCCCCTCCGGCCCTCCTTGCTGGACAACGGCGGAAGCAGGTCAGGAAGGCACCTCAGACCAGCCCAGTTCCAGAAACGGGCAAGCGCCCTTTCTTGGGGCGCTGGCTCGTGCCCGTTCGGCGGGGGGGGGGGGGCGGGCATGACTGACTCCTCAAGGCAGTGTCCTCGTGGGCTGGCGGTGGGCGCCAATGACCACGCTGCAGCCCGGAGAGGAACGCGGCTGAGGAGGCTTGCGCTCTGCTCGACTGTGCCCTGACCAGCGCCTAGGGAAGGGGGGCTGGCCACCACGGGACTGGCTCAGGAGCGGCTGCAGGACCGGTGCCGATCAGCCAGAGCAGGGTGCCAGCCCGGGGCAGCTCACGGAGGTGCGGTGGGGAGTTAGAGCCGACGAGCCTCGTGCCGTCCATGGGGGGGGGAGGGGGCGTGCAGCTCTGAACATCTGTGCCAAAGCCCCAGGGAGCCCCATCTGCTCCCTTGGTGGGCTCGGGCCCCACCAGCAACAGGCCGGCTGCAGACTCGGCAGCTCTTGCTTCAGAGGCGAGGCCTGAGAAGTTCCTCGGGAGGGGAACGGTGCTTCTGTGGAGACCGGGGCGGTACTACGAGTGGCTTTTCCCCCGTGGCGCAGTCCCGCAACCCCTGGGAGAAGACTCTCTGGGTGCCTGCAAAGCCTCGGGCGTCAGCAGCAGCCGGAGCCGGTCGACCTCACATGGAGACTGGACCAGGGAGCGAGCAGAGGGCGCCTGAGGCGTCTGCCAGCCAAACAGGAGTGTCCACCAGCGCCGACATGCTGGGCTGCCCTTCTTGGGCCCAGGAGATGTGCCCTGGCCTGGCCTCAGCCTGCCGGAGGCCCAGTCCCCACGGGGGTCCTGTGCTAACTAACCACTAAGATCAGGAAACTGGCTCACAGGAGAAACTATTTACAGCAGCGACCGCCCAGGGGCAGGGTCCACACCCCATCCCTGGCGGTAAGGAGGAACTGAGCGTGGCAGGGAGAGGGGTGGAGGCACCCTATAGAACGAGGCATGGGCGTGTCCCTCTAGGGCGCCTGAGCCGGCTCCCCTACAGGCACTGCGAGGGGAACTCTCCCGGCGCCGGTGCCTGGGGCGAGCACACACGCCGGCATTGGATGGACCAGAGCAAAGCACTCGAAGAACAGTCACAAACCAACGGCTTCCGTGTTACAGAACAGAACCGGTCCCACGTCCAGGGAACCACGCGACACTCGGGAGAACAGCCGTGTGCTGGGTTCTGTGCGGATGGGGAGCCAGGCCCCCCGGTACCAGCACCAGGATGTGGGGAGACAATACAGACTGGTCCCCCCGCGAGGGGCGGGCCGATCCCCCTCCTGCCCCAAAACCCTCTCGAAGCCGAGAACTCTGCCCACCGCGTACCTGGCTGGCGAAGAAATGCCCGATGATTTTCACCACAACTTCCTCGTTCTCATCGGGCGTTTGGTCGCGGGGGACGATGACTTCTGCGCTCGTTAAGTTCTGCAGTTCGTTCACCTGCGGCGAGAGGCGTCGTGGCAACAGTCCGTGGGCACGGTGAACCGCGCCCGCCCCCAGCCGTTCCCGGGTCTTCCTCAAAGCCCGGCCAGCAGCCGGACAGGCAGCAGGGGCCCCCCCGCCCCCACCTGGCAGAGTCCAACCAGCTGCCCAGAGGAATCTCCCCCCTCTTCTCTCACGTCTCTGCACTTTGCTGAGCTTCCTCTGCTCCACTAGCCCCCTGCCCGCCGGGCCCCCAGCCTGCCAGGCTCCCCCAGCGCCCAGCAACGCTGGTTCCCTGGCCCTACGGAACGAGGCCTCCCACAGGCGCTAAGCGTGGGCAGTGAATGGCTCTTAGTACCGCCAGGTGCCCAGCACATGTAGGGAAGGAGGCAGGGGGCACAGTTTTGGCCCAGGCATCGGGGCCTGGTGCCAGCGGGGGCAATGCCAATCCATCCCAGCTCTGAACACAGCCCCTCCTGCCAGGCTGCAGGCCGGGTCTGCTCTGCTGCAGGGTCACAGCTGGCTGGGTTCCTGCGTGTGTGCGGGGATGTGGGGGAGGGTGCGTGTGGTTATGCTGGGGTGTGGGTTGTGTGCGTGGCTGTATCGGGGTGTGGTTGTGTTGGGGGGGTGGGTTGTGTGTGTGGCTGTATTGGGGTATGGTTGTGTTGGGGGGTGTGGGTTGTGTGTGTGGCTGTATCGGGGTATGGTTGTGTTGGGGGGTGTGGGTTGTGTGCGTGGCTGTATCGGGGTGTGGTTGTGTTGGGGGGGTGGGTTGTGTGTGTGGCTGTATTGGGGTATGGTTGTGTTGGGGGGTGTGGGTTGTGTGCGTGGCTGTATTGGGGTATGGTTGTGTTGGGGGGTGTGGGTTGTGTGCGTGGCTGTATTGGGGTATGGCTGTGTTGGGGGGGGTGGGGGGGTGGGTTGTGTGTGTGGCTGTATCGGGGTATGGTTGTGTTGGGGGGGTGGGTTGTGTGTGTGGCTGTATTGGGGTATGGTTGTGTTGGGGGGTGTGGGTTGTATGTGTGGCTGTATTGGGGTGTGTTGGCTGTGTGTGGTTGTGTTGGTGTGTGGGGAGGTTTGTGAGGGGTGGGGGTGTGTGCGGAGGTGTGTGGTTGTGTTGAGAAGTGTGTGTGTGGGGGGCTGTGTTGGGGTGTGTTTGTGGGGGAGGAGGGTGTCCCGCGCTGTTTTCCGTGTGTGCTTCCAGCACACGAGTGCCACGCTGCCCCGCCCGCCGCAGGCTGCCGTACCGTTTTGCCACCTTTGCCGATCACGCGGCCGGCTGCAGAGGAAGGCACCTTGATGTGGGCTTCAAGCTTCACCTCTTCTTTGGGGCTGAAGAAGTTCTCCTCCTTCAGTTTGCCAAATATCCGGCCCTGGGCCTGGGGGAGGAAGCGCCGTGGTGAGCGCCCAGCAGCGCCCAGCTCTGTGCCCTGGGTCCTTTCCCAATGGCGCGGGCGCCCGTCTGTCTGCCGCGGGGCAGGGGAGAGCGGCCGACGGGCGAAGCCCCCGGCCTGGGAGGCAAGGCCCAGGCCCAGGGCTGAGGTGCAAGCAGCAGCTCCCAGCGAGCCACATTTCAAACGCTCTCAGCGCCCGGGCACTGAGCCTGCTGGGACGCTCCCCGCCACTGGGCCCCCACACAGCCCCTCGTGCGCCAGGGCCCTGCACGCCCGAAAGCCGACACGGCCAGGTCGGACGGACACCGGGGTCCTGAGGCAGGACTGGGGCAGGCCCAGGTAAGGAGAGCGGGAGCAGAGCGGTGCCCTTCGCCCCCCCAGCTTCCTGCAGAATTACTGGGCCCCTGGGGCCGCAGCCCCCGTGGGTGCAGAATTCACCAGGAGGCTCTGCCTGTGCGGACAACGCGGCTCTGAGCTGTCGCCCTTCCTGCCTCCTGCTGGCCTCTCGGTGTTGACACTGAAGCGTAACGAGGGCACGTTAGCCTCTCGGGGACCCGCGCTCACTGCTCTGGCCCAGCGGGGCAGCCCGGGGCAGCAGGCTGAAGTGGAGCTCAGCTCCGGCTGAGCCTGGGCCGAGCACCCTCCCCTGGCTCAAATCGGATGCAGCCCCGCTCCTCTGCTCTCCCCTGGGTGGCTCACTCTGTCCCCACATGCAGCCTGCCCGCCCGCTCCCCACTGACCTTAAACTGGGCTTCTGGGGGCCCAGTGATGATGACCATCCGCTCGCTGGCGTCCGGCCCCTCGGCTGGCGCGATCTGCAAGCCAGAGAGGTAAGTGGTTAGCAGCACCACGAGCCTGGCGCTCTCCCGCCGGCGCCCGGCTCTGCCCAGCCGCCGGACAGCTCCTGGACAGGCGGCAGGGCGCCCAGGCTGCGTCGCGTGGTATCTGCCCCCTCTCCAGGCAGCCTCACGTCACAGGCGAGGGCTCAGGGAACCAGGATCGCCCCCAAGGCAAGTCTGGCCGGAGACCGCCTGTCTCCTTTCCAGTGGCCCATTTCGGGGGTGCCGAACGGCCCATCCGGCCGGCTCCGCAAACGACCGGCTGCCTGTCTCAGGCAGGGAATCGCTCTCCCCAAAATCTGAACAGCCCTGCTCTGCCTTCCCGGCCAATCCGCCCACGCCCGCCTTTCCCCCGGGCAGCTCGCGCGGTAACCGCCTCGCACAGCGGGCAGGTGTTATGGCAAAGAGAACAGGGCTCGGTCCTCAAAATATCAGCTCATCCTTACGTTGAAAATACGGTTCTGCACCTCCCAGGCCTTGGCTTCCCTCTTCTGCTCTCCCTGGCTGGCTGTCTCGGCAGACAGGTCCAGCGATGGCTGGGTAGGGAGGGTGTCAGAGGCTGGGAAGGGGGGACGGGGGAGGGATCCCTGGATGATTCCCGGCTCTGTTCACCTGGCATTGGCTGCTGGCGGCAGACAGGACACTGCGCTAGATGAGGGCTGGGCAGTAATTTTTGATGGGGGGCGGGGGGTGTCACACACAGATTTTGATACGTGGTCAAGGCCCTCACTCTTCTATGGAGGGGGTGCCGGGGCTGGATGCAGGGAGCTGGGGATGCGGGTCTGAGAGGGCGTGTGGGTGAAGGGGGGGGTGACCTGGCGCAGGAGTTTGGGGGCAGGGTCCAGGAGCAGGGTCTGGGTGCAGGAGAGGATTCTGGCCTGGGGGAGGGGCATAGGAGGGGGTGCAGGGTCGGGAGGGGGGTACAGAGGGTTTGGGTGGTGACCTGGGGACAGGGAGTTGGGGCGTGGGAAGGGCTGGGCTCCATGCAGTGCAGAGAGGCAGCAGGCAGGGAGAACGGACGGGGTGGGCTGCATGCCCCGCCCCCAGCACAATCTCTCAGCTCCCATTGGCCGACTCCTTTCGCCGAGCGCCGGCGCGGAGGGCTGTGGGCGGGGCCGGGCTCTTTGCTTACCTTGATGGAGGCGCCGGCGAATCTCGCCAGCTGCTTGATGTGCTGCCCTTTCTTCCCGATGATGGCGCCCACGGCCTGCGTCGGGATGAACAAATTCACCACCTCCTGCGCCGGCAACTGCGAGGGGAGACGAGACAGCGACGGGCTCGCTCGTTATTCTGCATCGCCTGGCGGGTCGCACCAGGAAGGCCCCTGGATGTCTGAGAGGCCTGGGAGGTTGCCGGGGCGGCGGGGACAGCGCGAGGGGCCCGGCCCGCGAGCAGCACAGCGCGGCAAGCGGCAGGGCAGGGCGAGAGGAGGGGAGGCAGCCGCTTCCGTGCGCGCCGACCCGAAATTCCTGGGCGTCCACAGACCAGAGACCTTCTCCTGCTGGGGGGAGGGGGACGATCTTCCACGCCCGCTCCTGGCTCTGCCACAGGGGCGCGGACAGCTGGACCGACCGTGTGACGGAGCAGAGACGGGCCGGCGAGGGGCGGGACGAACCCCCCTCAGGCCACCACCGAGCGGGTGGGCAAGAGGCCAGGCCTGGGTCTGTCGCTAGGGCCCCGGGATCAAACTGCCTCTCAGTGGGTCTCCGCTCCCAGGCAGGGCTTTGCTGGAAACCCGGGACGTGGGCAGCACCAAAGCTGGGCCCCTGCCCCTCGGCTGCACCAGGGCCTGGCTAAAGAATTGTGGGGCCTTGTGCCCTATTCCCTGGGGGCCCCTCTTTCCCTGCCCCAAAGGTGGGGGGCGGGGAGCAAGCCTGCCCCACATCCCCTGCTCCAGCCGTCAGCTCTCCCCTCCGCACGCAGGCAGGACACGGCCGTCACCTGGCCCTGAGCAGGGCTCGGTGCGTGAGGTGGGGTGTTAGCCTGTCCCGGCTCCGATAGGCAGCAGGAATCGGGGAGCGGTGTGCCCTAACCCGAGGAGCTTTCTCCGCCTGGCAGGGTGAACGGTCTAAGGTGAGGCTGGCTCTCTGAGCGTGCGCCCGGGCCCCTAACGTGACAGACCCCCCCGGAGCACGTTGCCACACAAGCTTCCCGCTGACGCACTGCCAGAGAGGGGAGAGCTGGAGAGGCTGGAGGGCAGAGCCCGCTCCTCTTCCAACTCCCCCTTCCCACGCAGGCCCCGAGCCCCCCCAGCTACACCCAGACGCCAGCCCGGTAACAGGGCTCAGGCGCAAAGAGACAAGTCGAGATCCTTAGAGCCGCCCGGACCTTGCAGCTCGTAGCTGGGCCCAAGGGGACTCCCCGGCCAGGCCCAGGTGAGAACAGGGCGATGGGCCTCGGGGAGCCACTTCCGGAAAGGCTGGCCCAAGGCGTATTCTGCGCCTCGCTCACAGGAAACCCCGGCGCAGCAACCCCCGGGGGCCGAGCGAGGGGCCCACAGGGAGGCTGAGCCGGAGGGCCCGGAGCTCACCTGCGAGTCTCTCTGCGAAGCCCCGAGAAAGTCTGTTGCCCCAGAGCTCAGCGCAGTGGCTAGAAACCCAGCCAGTTGCCGGATACCCTCACTCCCGTGCAGCCCCCTGGCTCAGCAGGTTTTCCCAGCGCCCCTCTGCTGCTCTGGCTCAGAGGAGCCTTGGAGAGGCAGCGTCCTGCAGAGCACGTGCCCCCGGCGCCCAGAAGGCGGGCGGGTGGAAGGGCTGGGCGGCATTGCCAGCTCCTGGGATCTGGGCATGACGGGGGGTGGATCTCGGCCCGGCCCGGCCGTCCCTGCCCGGGGCTGAAGGGCTCCGATCTCCAGCGCTGGCAACGCTTTGGCAATGCCTCGTGCACACCAACACGCCATGTTCAGCACCGAGTCTGGGGACCCGCCGCAGACCTGCCGCTTCTGAACCCACCCACCCCCGGAGCCTCGAGGTCCAGCTAGTACGGGGTGGGCGAGAGGCGGCTAGTGGGTTGGATCTGGCCCACAGTCGCCTCGCCGGCCCCCTTACCACAGCGCCACTCACATGGTGTTAAACAGCTGGCTGCTAACGGCGCTGCAAGCTGGGGAGGGACGGGAGAATTCGCGCGCTGTCCCCACTCCCAGCAATCCCGCAGCTCCCATTGGCCAGTTTCTAGCCAATAGAAGCTGAGAAATGTTGCTGGAGGCAGAGCCAGAGCGAACCTGCTGCCTCCCACCCTTCCCCTTCCCTGTGCTGGAGCAAAACCCCCAGGGAGCAGCCTGCCCAGCAGACAGGCAGGGAGACTGGCTCAGGTTCCTGCAGGGCTGCTGGCTGGGAGCCACCTAGGTAAGCGCCTCCCAGCCAGAGCCTGCCTCTGGCACCGCCAGCCCCCCCCCCCCCCACCGCTAACTACCTGCCCCAGGCCACCCTCTGTATCTTCTCCCTACCTCCTCCAGGTGGCAACTCCCTCCCAGCCCCTGCACCCCTTCCTACGCCCCTCCCCCAGGCCAGAATCCTCTTGCACCCAGACCCCGTCTCGACCCCGCACGCCAAGCCCCTGCTCCCAATCATAATCCCCTCCATCACTCACTCCCCACACCTCCTCCTGCACCCCGGTCCTCCAGCCCACGCTCCCTTTGCACCCCACCTGCCATCCCAGACCCCCCGTCCCCTCCACAAAAGTGCAGCCCTTGACCGTTTGGCGCGGCCCCCCCCTAAAAAAACTATTGCCCACCCCTGCTCTAGTACCACACGGTCGCCTGGGGCACTGGACGGTCCCCTCTTGTCTCTTCCCTTTTCCTGCCTGCATTTCTCCCTCTGCTGCTTCGAGCGACCTTCCCGTGCGGCAAAACCAACAACGGCGCCCCCTTTAAAAGGCTCCCCAACCCGACCCGGCGCTCACACCCACTGCACTGCGCTGCACGCGGCCGGCGAAACCACCAGTCCGCACTAACACCCCGCGTGGGGAAAGGGGAGGGGAAAGGCGGCCCCCCTCTCCCCCCCCGTCAGGCTCACAGCAGGGCTAGCGGCCATCTCGACTGCCCTTCAGCGCAGACACCCTGGGGAACACAAGCAGCACGGGAGGCAGCTCCGCACGCCGCTTTGCTTCAGCATTCGTGCTTTCGGCTGGGCCTGGCGGGGGGGTCTGGACACAGCTGTCCTGGCACGGAACTGGCACACCTGCCGCCACTGGAGGGGGCTGGAGGGAAAGCGCTGGGACTGGCGGGTGGGCTGGGATGCTCGGGGCGGCGTATGGAGCCCCAAGCCTGTGGTTCCCGTGAGGGGAACACGCGCGGCCAGAGCCAACAGCCGGGGCTCTTTCTGGGGGGGGGGGTCTCTCGGCTCAGGCAGACAGGGCTGCCTTCCGGGCGCTGTCTGGGGCTGACCCTGCCTCAGCATCCCACCCTCCGCCGTACCCACGGGCCCCTCCCCGCACAGAAAAGGTGCCGCCCTGGGTCCTTCACCTGCCCTTTAAACGCCTCCAGCTTCAGGCCCCTCCCCTTTCCTCTCTGAACACATGGGGGGCTGCGAGGGTTAACCCTGGCCACCTGGCTGAGAAGGCCCCGCCCCTCAGCCCTACTGGGCATGCTCCAGCCAGAGGCCGGCTATAAAGGCGGAGGGAGCTGACGCCGAGGGGGCCGGAGCTCCTGAAGGGGAAGCAGAGGGGCACCCGGGGCTGGCGCCAGGGACCCGCGGCAGAAGCCAGAGGAAAGGGACGGAGCAGACTGAAGGAGAGGCGGGTAGCCCAGGGCAGGCAGCGCGGCGTGTCGGTGGGATCCCCGCCGAGCTAGTGGGGACCACTCCACCACAACAGGGCGGAGCCAGTGGAGAGGGCGTGTCCCAGTCCCCCCACCCCCTCCTCACCAACTCCCGGAGGGGCTCTGCTCTCTCCGTCACTACGGACTCTGGCTGCTAGGCCGCGCTGCCCTGCGGGAAGGGAGCTTTGTTACTGACTCTGGGCCATTAGGCCCGACCACCCTGCTGAGAGAGGGGGCTACGGGGACGCCGGACATTAGGCTTCGCTGCCTTGAGGAGCAAGGATGTTACTTGTGACTGTGGCGTGAGGACGCAGGTGGGGTTGAGCCCCGATCGAGGGGCCTCAGAGGCCCGACCCCCCCCGAGAGGGAAAGGGGGGGCTCGCCCCGCCACAATGGGGGCCATCGCGGGAGCAGGACGGAGGGGAAACCAGAGCCCTTGGTGGCCGAGTTTAAATCCCCAGGGTTCGACTTTGCCCCAACCCACCCCCGCTGCATTCGGGGAGAGCGCGCTGCCAGCCCCTGGGCGCTGCGGACGGAACAGCACCCAGGCCCGCCGAGAGGCAGGAGAGGTGCCCAGGCCGCGCGTGGGGGAGCCCTGCACGGGTGCCGTGGTGCGGGAAAGCGCCAAAAGGACCCCGCGTTTCCCTGCCGGCGTCTGGCCTCGGCAGCCTCGTGCCCAGCAGCTGCGTCGTGACCACCGGCTGCCCCACGGGCACCGGCCGGGCCCACGCGCCACCAGGGCCGGGCCGCACCGGAGGGCAGCGCAGCCGGGAGAGGAGCGCGGCGGCCAAGCGGGGCGTGCGGGGCCAGCGCAGGCAGAGCGGGCACTTACAGAGCGCGGCTGTGGGAAGGCGCCAGCGGGGGAGGCTCCGTACAGACCCGAGAGGTATGCCGAGGGGCTCTACGGCAGGAAAGAAAAGGACAGTCAGTGCGGCGCCTGGGCCTGGCCGCTGGGGATCCCCCCAGCCCCCGCAGCGGGGCCCTACGCCGGCTTCCCTGCGCCCCGACGCAGCGCCCCCAGACGGACCAAGAACCAGGCCTGAGCAAGAACAAAAATCCCGCCGGGGCCCCAGGAGGAACGTTGGCCCCTCCCCCAGCTAATCGGGTCTCAAGGGCTGATGTAAACACGCCCGGCTCTGCCGAAACCGATAGGAGCCGGGTCGTGCTCCAACCCCCCCATTCACAGCACCGCGGCCTGGCCGCTGCAGCGTTAGCTGGGCAGGGGGCTCCCCCATGACACCAGAATCTACCTCAGGCAGGGAAATCCGCTGGGGGCAGCCACGGGGGGAGACAAGGAGGCAGCTGGAGGCGCCTGGGTGAAGGGCCTGAGGGGGGAGCAGGCTGTGCCAGGCAGCCAGTCGGGCAGAGAGGAGGATGCCGGGCGTGTCTGCAGCTGTGCCAGGGACACCAGGGAGACCGGGCTCCCTGCAGCAGCCCCAGGAGGGGCGGAGAAGCGTCCCGCAGGCAGCTAGGCACGGTTCCAGCTGCGGGGCAGGGGCCAGGCAGTGGAATCACAGAACAAGGGCCGGGGGAAGGTGGGCGAGACACCGAGGCCTGGGCCACACGACAGAGGAAGGGCGACACGCGGCTCCCGCCGACGTCAGCGCCCCATGGTGCACGGCAGCGGCTGGCCACCCCTCTGGTCCATTGCGCCGCCCCACTGTAGGGCTGTGAAACAGACAAGCAAGGCTGGGGGGGTTCCCGGCTGGGGGGCTCCCGGCTGGGCTCTCGGCTCCCCCTGGAGCTGGCCACTCGGAGCCTGGTCCAGGGTCCCTGCTCTCTGCTGGGGGACTGGGCTCGGGGCACGGAGCTCCCCTCTGGGGATCGTGCCTCCCCACGCGCTTCCAGGGGTCGAGCGCATCTGTGCGCTGTAGCTGGATCCTGGGCAGCTGCTGGGCCCCCGACCGGGAGCCCCACAGGGAGCCGAGAGCCCCCCGCTGCTCCTCTGCCGGCAGCAGAAGCCCAGCTGGGGAGGACACGCACCACAGGCCCGCGGGGGAGATGGTAATCACCGCAGGGGCTGTCAGCCGACCTAACATGGGTCTGACTCTAAGGGGGGCTCTCCCGCTGCTGCAGCCAGGCCAGGGGGCTGGCTGGGCTAATGGCACATCGGGTGTGACAGCGGCCGCGTCCAACAGACCCGTTCGGGGCTGGGGCAGGTTTGAGAAGCAGCTCCCCGAGGAACGGCCGTCGGGAGCGGCTTTCGCCTGAGAAGCAGCAAGCGCTGCAGAGACAGGGCGAGAAACCGGCTTTCGCCAAAGCACCGTCGCCTGCCGGAGTTACAGAGACACGCACACGCACTCAAAGGCACCCGCAGAGAGGCACGGATACACAGACACACATTTTTTTGCAGTTAACAGGCTGTGTCTTTTCTGCACCATCACCCAAGTCTTTTGACTCTGACCGCTGGGACACTCCCCATCCCTCTCCGCTTGCTCGGCCACGAGGGTTTTCAGAACACAATAATGAGGTACATAAGCTCGGTCCCAGCTCCTGATGACACTCCAGCAGCTGAGCTGAAATCCTGATCCAGAGCGCTAGCTACGCCCTGGTCCCCTGGGGGTGGTTTTGCCTTGCGCCTCCAGCGCGCAGGGGCCGGGCCTGGGGTCGCAATCCCAGCTCTGAGAGGCCCTGTCGCCACACGCTGGCATGGCTGGTTAAAAACTAATCCCGTGCAGCTGGAAACGATGGAGTGATGAACACAGCTTCCGTGAACCCATCGGAGTCGTACGGCGGGCACGTCTCTCGGCAACCCCCGCCAGAGAGCTCAGGCTGTCTTTGAGTCGCTCCAAAGGGGCTGGGAGGCAGCGCAGAGTGAAGAGCACTAAAGTGCCCCACACCCCCTAACTCCAGAGCATGTTACACCAGCAGAGCACGGACGAGCCAAAGTCACCGCGGAAGCCTGCTCCTAACAGGCCAGCCCAGGTAAAGGCCCCTCGGGCAGCACTGCCTTGTGGGCGTTCCGGGGCAGCGATGGCCACAGGCAGGCAAAGGCCACCAAGACCCCTTACACCCTCCTTCACAGAGCCCCCGAAAGGCAGGGCGGACAGGCCAGCCCCCTGCGTGGAGACGGACCAGTCAAGCTAGGCCATCCCTGGCAGGTCCAATTGGTTCTTAGATGCCTCCAGCGATGGAGGGCCCCACAGCTTCCTTGGGAAGCCTCGTCCGGAGCTCAGCTCCCCTCAGAGGTTGCCCCTAATCATAGAATCACAGGGCTGGAAGAGACCTCAGGAGGCCATCAAGTCCAGCCCCCTGCCCAAGGCAGGACCAACCCCAACTCAATCAACCCAGCCAGGGCTTTGGCAAGCTGAGACTTAAACACCTCTAGGGATGGAGACTCCACCCCCTCCCTAGGGAACCCAGCCCAGCGCTTCCCCACCCTCCTAGGGAAACAATTTTTCCTAATATCCAACCTAGACCTCCCCCACTGCAACTTGAGCCCATTGCTCCTTGTTCTGCCATCTGTCACCACTGAGAACAGCCTCTCTCCAGCCTCTTTGGAACCTCCCTTCAGGAAGTTGAAGGCTGCTCTCAAATCCCCCCTCACTCTTCTTAACCCAAATCCCTCAGTCTCTCCTCATGGGTCATGCGCTCCAGCCCCCTCATCATTTTGGTTGCCCTCCGCTGGACCCTCTCCAATGCATCCACCTCCTTTCTGTAGTGGGGGGCCCAGACCTGGACACAACACTCAGATGTGGCCTCATCAGAGCCGAATAAAGGGGAATAATCACTTCTCTGGATCTGCTGGCAATGCTCCTCCTAATGCAGCCTAATATGCCATTAGCCCTCTTGCCTACAAGGGCGCCCTGTTGACTCATCTCCAGCTTCTCATTCACTGTAACCCCCAGGTCTTCTTCTGCAGAACTGCTACTTATCGCCTTCCTGATAACCCCCCTGCATTCTTGAGCTATTTATTTATCCTCCTCCCTACTCATCTGTCCAAGTTTCCACTTCTTGAAAGCTTCCTTTTTGAGTTTAAGCTCACCAAGGATTTCCCCAGTAAGCCAATCTGATCGCCTACCATATTTGCTTTTCTTGCTGCGCATCGGGATGGTTTCTTCCTGTGTCTTTAAAAGGCTTCTTTAAAATACTCTTCTCTGAGGGAGTCAAAGTCCGCTCTTCTGAAATCCAGGGTGTGTATTTTGCTACTCTCCTTTCTTCCTTTGGTCAGGATCCTGAAATCGACCATCTCATGATCACTGCTTCCCAGGCTGTCACCTACCTCTACTTCCCCTACTAGTTCCTCCCTCTTTTTGAGCAGCAGGTTAAGCTGCACCGGCCTCTGGTCGGATCCTTCAGCACTTGTACCAAGAAGTTATCCCCAACAGTCTCCAAAAACTTCCTGGAATGTCTGCGTCCTGCTGTATTTATTGGTTTCCCAACAGATGTCAGGGTGATTAAAGTCCCCGATGAGAACCAGGGTCTGTGTTCTCTCAGTTGTCCGAAGAAAGCCTCGTCTACCTCATCCACCTGATCCGGTGGTCTACAGCAGACACCAACCACAACATCACCCCTGTTGCTTTCACTTCTCAACTTAATCCATAGATTCTCTCCCTCTATATACTGGAGCTCCGAGCAATCATACTGCTCTCTTACATACTATGCGACGCCTCCTCCTTTTCTCCCCCTCTTGTTCTTCCTGAACAGTTTATACCCTTCCATGACAGTGCTCCAGTCATGAGAGTCATCCCACCAAATCTCCGTTATTCCAATCAAATCATAGTTCTTTGGCTGGGCCAGGGCTTCTAATTCTTCCAGTTTGTTTCCCAGGCTTCTCACATTGTTGTACAAACACCTTAGATAACCAGTTGATTGCCCTACCTTCTTCATCCGAATCAGGGGTCCTCCTTTGTTGCTCATCCTCCTTGTGTTTCTTCCCGGTGTCTGACTTCCTCACTTACCACAGGGCTTCTTTGGTCACTGTCCCCCAACGAACCTAGTTTAAAGCCCTCCTCACTAGGTTGCAAGCCTGCCCACGAAAATGCTCTTTCCTCTCTTGGTTAGGTGGATCCCATCACTTCCTAACAATCCTTGTGCCAGGAACAAAGTCCCATGGTCGAAGAAACCAAAGCCCTCTCTGCGACACCACCTGCGCAACCACACATTTACTTCCTCAATTCGATGATCCCTAACTGGATCTTTTCCTTCAACAGGGAGGATGGACGAGAACACCACTTGCGCTTCAAATTCCTTGAGCCTTTTTCCCAGCGCTACATAATCTGCTGTGACCTGCTCAAGGTCATTCTTGGCCGTATCGTTAGTTCCTACATGGAGAAGCAGGAAGGGGTAGGGATCCGAAGGTTTAATCACTTTCGGAAGATTCTCGGTCACATCCTGAATGCGAGCTCCTGGTAAGCCACACACTTCTCAAGATTCCAGGTCTGGACGGCAGATGGATGACTCAGTCCCTCTTAGGAGGGAGTCCCCGACCACCACCACCACCCGCCTTCTTCTCTTGGGGGTGGTGGTCATGGAACCCCCATCCCTAGGACTACGCATCCCATGCCTTCCGGTAGATGGTGTTCCCTTCTGATTTCTTCCCTGAGAGGTCCCTGTCAAAGCATTCTCCACCGCAGTGCCTGTGGAGAGAGCCTGAAAGCGGTTGGTTACTTACCGCTACATGAATGAGGGATATCTGAATTGGCCTTCTTCTTCTAGAGGTTACATGCTGCTAGTTTTCTTCCTTGTCCTGCACTGCCGTCACTGGCTCTTCAGCCTGCTGTGCCTGCAGGATTAAACGCTGCCTTCTATCGAGGAAGTCTTCATCCTCTCTGACAGAACGTAGGGTCGATACTTGGGCCTCAAGTCTTCTAATTTTTTCTTCCAAAAATGGCAACCAGCTTGCACTTAGTGCAGATGAAATCCCTTCTTTCTTCCGGGAGGAAGACAAACACAGCACATGCTGTGCAGGTAACAGCAGCAGAGCTATCACCATCCATACCTGCCTTCCTTCGGAGAGATTCCTCAGATGTTATTAAATGCCTCCTTGAAGGGCAGGAGTGTAGTGAAAAATTTTAAAGAATGGCGAGTGTGTCTCGCCCCCTTCCCAACTCCCTCTCAAAACTCCCTGTTAGCAGCCCCTGGTTGCTGACTCTCTCCTTTATAAAGCCCTGGACTGCCTGATAATCAGGGGGAGGGGCTAAGGCTCAACCAATGAGCAGAGGCTTCTAGATTTCAAACCCTGATTAGAAGCTCACAGCTTCCACCTGCCAGCTGTGAAGGGAGGGAGGGAAAAAAAAACCCAAACACACACACACACACACACACACACTCTCTCTCTCTCTCTCTCTCTCTCTCTCTCTCCCCCCCCTTCCCCCCCTCCCAAGGGTCTTGTATTAGCTTCCTCCTTCACCGGGAGAACTCCCTCTCCAAACTCCGTTTTCAGTTGCTGTTCGCAAGCTCCCTGGTTGCTGACTCACTCCTTTATAAAACCTCTACCCAAATCTCTCTTGCTGCAGACCGACTCGCCCCACCTCCCGTGGGCACGGGGAACGGCTCGTCGCTTTGGAACAACCCTTCCCTGGGGCGAACGCCCTCAGCTCCACTCTCTGTCTTCTGTTCCCACGAGGCGACAGCCCAGGTTTAACCTTCCCGCCCCAGGGCAGGGTTTCGAAGCCTTTCGTCGCTGTTGTGCCTCTCTCTGGTCCGTCCACATCTTTCCTGAAGGGTGGCCCCAAGACCTGGACAGGGGGCTCCAGCCAGGGCCTCCCCCAGGCCCAGAAGGGCAGGACAGTCCCCTCCCATGGCTGACTTCTGACATGCCTGCCCACACATCCCACATGGACAGTATCTTCTTTGGCAGCTGCACCACACGGGGACTTCTACCTTAGGGCCTTGCCAGCAGCACCGACACCTCGCCAGTACCCCCGGCAGGATAAGGACACAAGAATGACCAGACCAAAGGTCCATCTAGCCCAGTGTCCTGTTCACCAATAGTGGCCAACACCAGGTGCCCCAGAGGGAGGGAACACAACAGAGAATCATCCAGTGATCCCTCTCCTGTTATCCCTTTCCAGCTCCTGACAGAGGCTAGGACACCATTCCTACCCAGCCTAATAGCCATCGATGGACCTAATCTCCATGAATCTATTTAGCTCTTTTCTGAACCCTGTTAAAGTCCCCGTCTTCACAAAATCCCCTGGCAAGGAGTTCCACAGGTTGGCTGTGCACTGCATGAAGAAAAACTTCCTTTTGTTTTAAACCTGCTGCCTATTCATTACATTTGGTGACCCCTAATTCTTATGTTATGGGAATGAGTAAATGACTTTTCCTTATTCACTTTCTCTACACCAGTCATGGTTTTATAGACCCCCTTAGTCTCAAAGATGAAAAGTCCCAGTCTTTTCAATCTCCCCTCATGTGGGACCCGTTCCAAACCCCTCCTCATTTGTGTTGCCTTTTTCTGAACGTTTTCCAATGCCAAGCTAATCTCTTTTGAGCTGAGGCAACCACCTGCGCATGCAGCATTCGAGCTGTGGGCCTCCCATGGCTTTATAGAGTGGTAATTGAATAATCTTGGTCTTATTCTCTGTCCCTGTCATCAAATGATTCCCGGCGCTGGGTTTGGGTACCGGGGGCCTAGCAGGGCCCCGGTCAGGAGAGAGCAGCATGGCAGGACTGGGCAGAGCAGAGCCAGGCTGATTTGGCTCCCACCATGGTGAGTTGAGGGAGGGGGGGGGCGACAGACCCCTTCTGCCGCCCCGCACCAAGCCCCATAATCCCCTGGCTCATGTTGCCAAGGGGAGAGGGCAAGGGGGCGGGGCTTGGGAAAGGGGCGGAGCAGGGCGGAATGGACAGTGGCAGGGCGGGGCCTGTGGCGGTGGGGGGGTGCCCAGGGCCCTGTGCCTGGGGCACTAGGGGGTGTTGACCCAGGCCCCGTGTCCCCCCCCCCCCCCCGCCGGCAGGGTCGGCCCTGCTGATGTGGCAAGCTCGTTTTGAATTCTAACCCCGTCCTCCAAAGCGCTGCAGCCTCGCCCCCCTCGGTGTCACCCCCCGTTTTCCAAGGCGCTCGCTCCACTCCATTATCCAAGTCATTAAGGAACGCGCTGGCTAGCACCCGAGCCAGGACGGACCCCTGCCTGCCTCCCCAATCCCCCCTGGCAGCTGCACAGAGTAGGTCTCCCAACCAGTCGTACACCCGGCACCTGGAGCCCACGGCCCTCGTTTGCCTAGGGGGATGCCACGTGGCGCAGCGCCAAAGCCAGACTGACACAGAGCTCGCTGTGGCCCACGCCCTCCGCCAGCGCCCCCCGCTGCTCCTGCCCAGCTGCCTGGGATGCGCCTCCCCCAGGGGGTGCACAGAGCCTGGAAGACGCACCCACAGCATGTGCTGGTTTAGCTGCCTGTCCGGGGATGCAGCCCCCAGCCCTCTTCCCCGGGCCGGCTGGGGGACACAAGGCGCGTGTGCAGGTATGTGCTGTGCCAAACGCAGGCCAACCCCCACCAGAGGACACACCGACCAGCGTCCGGCCTGGGCCCCACCGGCAGGCACCGTCCACAGGCAGGTTCATTGCTAGGCGCGGCCTCTCCTGGCTGCGTGCCCAGCCCCACAACTAGCGTGGGAGGCGCCTGTACGGACACCGCCTGCCAACGCCGCACCTGCAGGCCTAGCAAGAGTGTCTCCCCCCAGCCCGCTGAGCGAGGGGCCCCGCCCCGCCCGCCGGGTACTCACCGCAAAGGGGCTGTAGGCGGCCGCAGCAGCCCCGCGGGCCCCCGCTGCGGAGGGCAGCATGGACAGCCCCGTCGAGAAGATCCCCAGCGCGCTGAGGTTCAGCCCCGGGATCAGGTTGGCTTGTTGCTAGAAAAGGAGAAACGCAGAGAACGTGAGACACGGGGGAAGGGGGGAGCCACCCGTGCCCGAGTGCCCAGTGACCCCTACACAGCCGCCCACCCAGCAGCCCCTCGGCAAACCCCCCAACGCCGCCCCCTCCCACTGGGCCAGCTCCAGCGCCCACCCGCTCAGGTCTCTCCTGGGAGGATGGCAGCAGCGGGGCGGGGGGAGGGGAGCTTACATTGACGGCCACAATGTCATTCTCATAGGCCTCTCGCAGCTTCTTCATGATCTCCACCTCGGCGCCGGAGCAGGCCTCGATGCTGCCCTTCACCGTGATGGTCCGCTCGGGGTTATAAATGGTTAGATCCTGTAAACTAAGCCGTGACCGGAAGGTGACGCAGCTGCCCTCCAGGCAACAGAGAAACAAGCCACCTTCGCCCTTCTGCTCGGAGCAGGCGAGCCCAAGAGCCAGGGTAGCCCGGTGCCACCCCGGCCCTGCCCAACATGGCTCACTTTACTGGCACCCAAGGGTGGGGCACCCCCACCTGCGCCCCTTTGGAAGAGCCCCATTCTGGTTTTACACGTTCACCAGCACATGGTTTATTCTGTGTCGCTTGGGCTGGCCCCAGCGGCTCCCCCGGCGCTCGCCTCCCACAGCCTGAGAGCTCCAAGCAGCGCAGCGGGTCTCGGGGCTGGAGGCAGGTTGTCCGGCGCGAAGATACCGCCACTTACGGAGAGATGGTGATCTTGGTCCCTGTGTCTTGCTCAATTTTCTTCAGGTTTCGTCCCTCTTTGCCGATCAGTCTCCCGACCAGACTGTTGTGGGCTAAGATTTTCAAGGGAACCTCTTCGGCCCTAAAGGAAACAGAAGGGCTTTGATGGTTTTGTAAGTTTCTTTTCCCCTGGTCTCCTACCCCAGCATGCTCCAAACCGCAGAGGAACACACACAAAAAGAAAAGTAGGAGAAAAACTTCCTGTGGACTTTTTTCCACTGCAAAACCTGCATGTTTTAGAGTCCTTGTCACGCAAAGAATCTGAACTGAGTCCTCTCGGCACGGACAGAAAACCCAGACAAATAGCTCCTCCTTCAGCTAAACAGTGCGGGCCGGAGGGGAATCAAAATAACCCTGATCTAGCAATCCTGACTGTAACCGGGGTGGGTCAAAAATGGCTTGAGTTTCCCCAAGAGAAAATTCGAACCTCCCCTCCCCAATGTGTTTGGTTCCAAATACCGTAGAGGATTTTCCCTCCCCAATTACAGAAGCTGAATTGCTCAGATTTGTTTCAAATCATTGCCTGGAAAGTTTCTAAAACACAGGAAACGGCCTGCCATTCCAGCAGAGAGAAAGGGAGAGAAAAAGTGAAGCATCCAAAACACTGGCCCTCGGGTATCAGCTCCAGCTTGTGGCTTTACACATGGGACGGTTTCCCTTTCTGTTTGCCCAAGCACGTTCTTGCAACTCAAACTGTACAGTGAGTAATCGTGCTGATTAAGCCTTTTAATACACAAACACATGAAACCAAATTCCCATTCCCAACGGCCGCATTTTCTCTGCTGGGCCTCTGGGGGCTTATTCTTCAAACCGGATTTGTACTTGCCCGCTGGGTCTTGCCCCAAGCGTGGCTGCGGGCGCCTCCTCCGGCGGAGAGCTGCGCGGGGCACACTTACGATTTAGTCTCGTCGGCTTCTTTCTGCATGATGTCGAGGATCATGCGGCACGCTTCGGAGCACCCTTCGGGCGTGGCGTGGATGGTGATGGGCTTCTCGGAGGCACCGGCGTTCTCCTTCCGATGAATGTCCACCCTGCACCGAGAGAATCAGCACAGAGCTCAGGCAGCCGTCGCAACAGGGCGCCTCGAAGAAAGCACATCGCTTTGCGTGACACTGCTTTTACCGGGCTGTCTGCGGAGGGGAGCCCTGAGCCAGGAGTCCCGCTGCTGACTCCACCTCCGAACCGCCTCTCCTGCTGAGGCCAGAACTCAGCCAGTGGCTGTGCCGTCAGTCGGGCGGAACCATGGGAAACTCACCAGGTGCACTCACCACTCGCGACAGGTTTGTTTCAAGGCCTGTTACGCTTTTGGCAGGAAACTGGGCCTAGGGTTTGGAACGCCAGGTGGCTCAGGCTTGCGTGAGCCCACAGCGATTTCTACTCCAGTGTTTCTCAACCAGCGGTACGAGCACCCTTAGGGGTACTCGAGAGAAGTCGGGGGGGTACGTCAACACAGCCGAAATCTGGAGAAAACTGAATGTTTTAAGTTTGACAGCGCTTTATTATTTTTGTACTTTTTACACCCAAAAATTTCATCACCCGCCCGGCTACAATTAAGTTGTTTAAACGAATGTGTTGCAATGGTAGAAAAAAAAATGTCGTGTGTCTGAAAATTGTAGCTAAATGGGGTACTTATTGTTTTTTTGGAAAAAGGGGTACTTTATTAAAAAAAGGTTGAGAAACACTGTTCTATTCAACGCCGGGTTTCAAATAGCGGGGCCCTAAACTGGGTTCAACTCCGCTTTGGACTCTTTGGCTTTCGGATTTGGGGTTCGTTTGCGATTAGAGAATGGGGGTTGGGGGGGGGGCGCGGAGCCAGGCCAGATCAGAACAGAGCTGGTCCCTACGACTCAAGGGGAAGTGTCTCTGGTTCCGGCTGTTACTACGTGGGTCTTCTCGTCTGCTTCTTTAGGATCCGCCAGAACACGGCTGAGGTCGGGGGCCGGGCGAGCTGTCAGGGTCACAGCACTACACAAGTGGCCTGGTAGAAACCAGACGGGTAGCATGTGCGTGAGATAGCTGACCTGGCTCTGTGTCTGTGTGTGTATTGCACGCTGTGATAGGAAGTATCTTATATATTACAGCGGCAACGTTGCACGGGGGAGGAATTACACCAGGAGCGGGACTCGGCCTGTAGTTTCCAGTCCGTATCGGTACTCTTGCAGACAGCCGGGCTTACACCTTACCACGGCCGACTGATATGACAGGTGCAGCCCAGAGGCCAGTTAGCACAGCTGGCTTTCTCCAACGGCAGCCTGTCCTGGATGCTTTCGAAGGAGACCTTGTATCCCCCTACCACCTCAGCCATATGTGCATCTCTTGTCCGCTCAGAGCCCGGCTGGAAATCTGCTCCCACCAGCAGGCCGGACGGCGGCTTCCGGACACAGCCTGCATTTTGGGGCAGAGGGAGGTGTACCAGGGAGTGCAGGGGGGAGGCCCTGGAAGCATCTGGGCTGCTAGCCAGGTGCCAGGTGCATTTCTCCTGCCTCCCAACCCCACATTGGCCCCGCTGTGAGGGCCAGCCTATGGACTCTGGGGTGGTCCTCGTGCTGCCCACTCGGGCACGGCCGTAGTTGTTGAGAACGGTAGCTAGGAGTGCTGCGACCACGGCAGAGTCCTGCTCGGAGGGCAGCCTGTGGAAAGCGCCACGCTCCCTCTCCTCCTACCCAGGGTCAATTTGCGATGGGGCTGCTATGAGGCATTTGGTTACTCTCTGACACCTAGGACGCTAGTCTCCTTCCGAACAGGCCTGAGTCTTTTCTAGAGCATGAGATCAATAATTTACTGTCACCCTGCAGCACTGAGTGCCACAGGTTAACCAGATCATTGTATATCGCATTAATGCTGAGTACCAGGTTGGCTCTGGGAGCAGCATCTTCTCTTATACCAGCCAGGCTGAAGCTACAGAGGTTACCAGTCCTCAGCATGCTTCACCGGCTGGGGTCAAGACTTTTTTGGGGGCCCAAGTAGGTATCTTATCAGGGTTTTGCACGTTTTCCTGACCCCGCTGTCAGCAGCAGGACACCTAGAGGAACTAAATGGATTGTGGATCAGTTCTGGGATGATAATTCTTGTGTCCTGCTAGGTCTTCGTGTGCGGGGTCAGGCGGCCGATGCTGGCGGATGCGCTTTGGGCTTAACACAAATAGCTTTGGGCAATAACAAACCGGAGAGGAAAAACTGTGAAGAAAATCAGAAGGTTACACACACGTTCAGCCTCAGGGAGGCAGATCTGGGAAACCTCCCAAGCGGCAGGTTCCTTAAACACAAGATGGGGAGGGGGCGCAGGGTTCGAGTCTGACACCACCTGGGAGCCGCACTGGACTAGCAGCTCGCCCGTTTCCAGGCACCGTACCCCGACACACAGCTCTCCTCCAAAGCCTCCATGGCTCACGCCAGGGAGCTCAGAACGTGCCCTGCAAGCACCTTCGCGCCACTCGGATCGACTTCCTGATCGGCGGGTTCCTTGCCAGAGCCCTGCGTGGCGGGAGTGAGCCGACGCCGGCCTATCTAGGGCCCTTTGGGCACGGAGAGCCCCTCGCTGGTACCGGTCGTCCCGAGAAGAGACGCCCCTTCTCGCGGGCCAGCGGGAATGGTTTGGGGCCTGCGACCCCAGCCAGGAGGTGATCGTGGGACCAGACGCCATGTTAGTTCAAGCCGGGGGAGGAGGGGTTAGCCGCTGGCTGCCAGGGTGGCGCGCTCTGGCCAGGGTGTTGTCATGGCGCCCTGGCCAGGAAAGCGACATTGTGCGCCCCCTCACGGCCCCGTCCGCTACCATCCGCTGTCCCCTCCTGCGACGGGCCGGCCCGTTCCTGGCCCGCCGGCGAGCGCGCTCTATTGCCCCCGCGCTGACCGGCAGCCACCGGCCACGCACGGGGTCCTGGGGAAGGAAACACAACCGTTCGCGGTACTTACTTGGACTGGGTTTGCTTAGTGAGGTTCTTTATGGTCAAGCCCTCCTTTCCTATGATCGCACCAACAAACTGCGTGGGGACCAGGATCCGCAGTGGGAAATCGAGCTGTTTGGACTGTGAGGAGCCCCCCGGGGAGGAGCCCTGCTCCCTGGAGGCACGGCCCCCCCGGCGGGACCGCTGAGGGGGCGGAGGGGAGCTCACCTCTTCATCCGGGATGTAGGAAATCTTGAAGGAATAGTTCTCAAACTGGTGGCCGCTGAGCTTCTCAATTGCTCTGAAAGGCAGAGGGGAAGTCACTCGCGCGGCGCGAGCCCGGACCCGGCAGGGAGCCTCCGAGCTGGCGGAGGGCAGGAGGCCGTCTCTGTCTCTGTGGGCCTGCCCCTGTCAGAGGCCAGCGTATGGGTACCCTAGAGCAGAGACCCCACGTCTCCGCAGGCCCTGGCCTTCGCCCCTCCGGCAGCTGCTCAGAGACATCCAAACGCCTCAGACAGGCCCAACCCGTCCAAAGGTGTGAGCGTAACCCACGGCCGCTTGGCAGGGCTCAGTGCCCTGCTGGGGTGCGCCCCCTGCACCAGCTCTGTGCCCTGCCCCTCAGCCCCGTACCCCCCTAGGGTGCACCCCCCCCAGACCAAGCTGCGCCCTGGGCCCCTGGAACACCGCCGGGCAGATGAGCCTCCCTTTAAAATGGAGCCAGTCAAAGCCCCGTGGCAAGGTGCTGTCCCTGCAGAATTCAGTGGGACTTCTGTCCTGGCTTTTGGAGGGGCCAGGTTTCACCCACGGAGGATGCTGAACCTCCTGGCTGAGCCCACGCGAGGGGCGGCACCAGCGGCCGCGAGCCAGGAGACGGGGACGGACTCGGGGCTCGGCCGACAGCTTCATCGGCGACCCACAGGCAGGAGGATACCGAGCATACGAATGACGGGGGCAGAGGACGACCCCGGGGGCCTGGCGAGGGACGAGGAACCGGTGGGGGAAAGGAGGCTAAATTTCAGCCCGTTTTCCGGAGAGGAAGGGCAGCGCCCCCGAGGGGGAGGGCGAAACGGGACCAGCGCCACTTACACTTTTGCTTCTTCTTTTGCCGCGTACGTGACGTTGACAACGGCCGTTTCTGTGTCTGTGTTGACTAAGGGGAAAACACGAGACACCGGCATTAGCCTGCGGCGCCTTCTCCGGGGGCCCGTCACAAAGGCTGCCGGCTGTTGGGGGGAGGGGGGGGCCCATGATCGCGACAGCGCACACCGGGCTGCCTTTCTGCCGGTGGATCTGGCTAGCCGTGACCCACAGGCACCTCTATGGGGTAGCTGGTATGGGCCCCCTTCCCCCTGTTGCTGACTGGGCCCGTCCTGCCACGCAGCCGGGGCAGGTCGGGCCGTGGAAAGAGGGGAACTGACGCCCGAGATGAGACCTCCAGGCTCATCTCCTCTGGGCCTGCTCAGCCAGTTTTAACTGCCCTCTGCGGATGCCTAGCCAGCTTCACCCTCCAGCCGGGACATGCTGGTTGCTGAGGGAAACCCCTCTGTTTCCCCTACACAGGGGCAGCCTCCTGGGAGCTGCACCCTGCAATGGCTGGCAAGCCGGGAGGCCAGGCTGGGGATTTCGGGCAACCCGTGCCTCAGTTTCTCCTCCTCAGCCTCCCTCCCAGGACTACGGCAGGGGCTAACGGGTCAGGAGAACGGCGCCAGGCCACAGCCAGGCAGTGTCACCGTCACGAGGTTACAGCGCCCCCTGCTGGCCGGCACCACGGCAACACCTGTTCAGCCAGGCTCACACCCGTGCTTGCCGGCTCAGGGAGCAGAGCCCTCGGCGCCCCCTGGGGGGCGGGGCAATGTGCCAGGGTGCGCCAGGGTGGGTTACGCTCCCAGGCTGACTCCCACAGCTGCCCTGGGGGCCAAAAGCCACTTCCCGGCCAGCCTGCCCAGCTCCCGAGCCAAACGGCTGCGGGCCAGGGGGCTCTGCTCTGCACGGGGGGGCCCATGGATTAGGCCCCCCAATGAGCAGGCCGAACAGGGCGCCCTGGTCTCAAGAGACCGGCGGGGCTGGGACTGAGCACAGCGCTTTCCAGGGGAGGGGCCGAGTCTTACCTTGTTCCACATTCTCTACAGTCCCATATTGAGCTAACAGGCCATCTAGCACCTGCAAGAGAAAGCACCAAGCCATGCAGGGTGAGCCAGCCGGGAAGGACTCCCAGGGTGAGACCTAGCCCACCACGTCCGCTGCAAGGTGGGCCCAGCAACAAGCCCAGGCTGCTCCCCCCCGGGGGCCAAGCAGGAAGGGCAGGTGGCAGCTCCTCTCCTGGGCCCGTGGGGGTCAGAGCCGCCTTCAGGCGAGGGGAGCCCCTGACTGCAACCCATGCGCTAGCCAGGCACCTCGGGCACAGAACCAGCGTCCTCCACAAAGGCTGCCCAGGACTCTGTCCCCAAGGGGCAACTTCCCTTTGCCAGAGAGTCCAGGCCAGCTCTCCGCTCCGGCCCCCAGCACCTTGCGCCCCCTCCCCTCGCGGGGACAGGGAGGGCAGGGGCGGACCCGGAGGGTTCACTTGCAGGCCAGGCCGGGGGCGTGGGACTCTACTTACCTCCCACTGTAGGTGAGGGGGGATGTTCCGGATCTGAATCTTCCTGCTCCTGTAAGGAAAGTCGCACCTCTTAGCGCCCACACCACTGCCCAGCCAACGGGCCAGCGTGCACCGGGGGGAGGGATCACCCCACGCCCCACCTGCCGGCCACGGGGCTCAGCCCGCCCCACCCGCCGGCCACGGGCCACGGGGCTCAGCCCGCCCCGCCCGCCGCCCTCGGGCCACGGGGCTCAGCCCGCCCTGCTCGCTCAGATGCCTCTAGAACAGGCCAGAATGCCCGGCGGAGCCAAGTGGCCCTAGCTCCGGAGCAGAGACACCTGCCTGGTCGCCAGAGCCCCAGCGACGGCGGGAGAGACGCTGCCTGCTCTGGCCACACGGGAGTAATGCAGGGAGCCCCAGCACAGGCAGACCCTCCGCCTGTAGGCCCAGGCAGCTGCATCCCCCCAGGCCTTGCAGCCGTAACCCCCCCCCCCCAGGGTCCTGCAGCCATACCCCAACCCCTCCCCCCAGGCCTTGCAGCCGTAACCCCTCCACCCAGGGTCCTGCACCCATACCCCAACCCCTCCCCCAGGCCTTGCAGCTGTAACCGCCCCCCCTCAGGGTCCTGCAGCCATAACCCTGCACCATTCACCGGGACAGTCTCAGACAGGCTCAGCCTAATGCCACAGGCAGCGCAGCAGGGGGGGGGCGGGGGGGGGGAGGGGATAGGAGGGTCCCCGAGCCCTGCGACCGCCTGGCAGAGCTCAGCACCACCGAGGACAGAGCCAGCTGCTCAGAGCCGGAGTCCAGTCCCGCTCGCGAACTCCCCAGCCCAGGTCGACTCTGCCAGACTCATCTCACAACCAACACAGAGCCAAGTCCCAGCCCTGCGCCCACCCCCATGCCGGATAGAAGGCGAAAATACCGGACACCTGGCAACCCTATTTCCTGGCACCGCCGCCTTGGCAGGTCACTGCTTACAGAACCAGTGGTTTATTTGACTAAGAATTACCCCAAGCCAACTCGGCCCCGCAGCAGCAACAGCCCACCAGATCTGCCTAGGTCACTCGCAAGCATCCCCAGCTCTGCTATCACACACACTCTCAGCACACTCTGCCAGCAGCAAAGGAGTCATCCTGAGAGCTAGAAGTCTGAATAAGATGGGTGAACTAGAGTACCTCGTGTTAAAGGAGGATCTTGATACAATAGGTATCACGGAAACTCGGTGGAATGAGGACAATCAACAGGACACAGTCATACCAGGGTACAAAATATACCGGAAGGACAGAACAGGTTGTGCTGGTGGGGGAATGGCACTATATGTGAAAGAAAATGTAGAATCAAATGAAGTAAAAATCTTAAATGAGCCAAAATGTTCCATAGACTCTCTATGGATAGTAATTCCATGCCTCAGTAATAAGAATATAGCAGTAGGGATATATTATCGACTACCTCACTCATAATAACTATGAAATGTTAAGGGAGAGGAGAGGCTATCAAAATAAAAACCTCAATAATAGTGGGGGACTTCCACTATCCCCCATATTAATTGGGCACACATCACCTCAGGATGGGATGAGGAGATCAAATTTCTTGATACCTTAAATGACTGCTTCTGGAACCCACAAGGGAAGAGGCAATTCTTGAGTTAGTCCTAAATGGAGCGCCAGATCTGGTCCAAGAGGTAAATATAACTGGACCGCTTGGAAATAGCGACCATAACGTCATACAATTTAATGGCCCCGTGGTGGGAAAAACACCTCAGCAGCCCAACAAGGCAGCATTTAATTTCAGAAAGGGGAACTACATAAAAACGAGGTTAGTTAAACAGCCATTAAAAGGTACAGTTACAAAAGTAAAATCTCCGTAGCTTAACAACCAAGTAAAAGAAACAGACACAGAGACAAAGACATTTTTAAAAAGTGGAAGTCAAATCCTAGTGAGGAAAATAGAAAGGAGCATAAACTTTGTAAAATTAAGTGTAAAAATATTATAAGAAAAGCCTCCTTCAAAAAGGAGGTTGAAGAACAGCTAGCCAAAAACTGAAAGGCTATGTCTATACTGCCCCCGTTTTGTGCAAAAAATATGCAAATGAGGTGAAGTGTGGAATATTACCGCACCTTATTTGCATAATTAATTAGGCTCCTTTTTGCACAAAAACCCCCTCTTGCGCAAGAGCCATTCTTCCCGAAAAAAATGCGGAAGAACAGCTCTTGAGCAAAGGCCTCTTGCTCAAAAACGGAGCCTAATTAATTATGCAAATGAGGTACGGCGATATTCCATGCTTTGCCTCATTTGCATATGTTTTTTAGCAAGAGGCTATAGTGTAGACCTAGCCAAAGAGTAATAGCACAGCTTTTTTAAGTACATCAGAAGCAGGAAGGCAGCTAAACAACCAGAGGGGCCCTTGGACGATCGAGATGCTAAAGGGGCACTCAAAGATGATCAAGTCATTGCAGAGAAGCTAAATGAATTCTTTGCTTCAGTCTTCACAGCTGAGGATATTGGGGGGATTCCCAAAGCTGAGCCATTCTTTTTAGGTGACAAATCTCAGGAACTGTCCCAGGTTGAGGTGGCGTTAAAGGATGTTTTGGAACAAATTGATAAACTGACAGTAACAAGTCACCGGGACCAGATGGCATTCACCCAAGACTTCTGAAAGAACTCAAATGGGAAATTGCAGAACTATTAACTGTGGCTTGTAACCTATCCTTTAAATCAGCTTCCGTACGCAGTGGCGGCCTGTCAATACAGGCGACCTAGGCGGTCGTCTAGGGCACCAAGAAAAACGGCCGTTGAGGGCTTTGGAGGCGGGGGCACCAATCGCGTGCCGATTATGCAGTTCTCCTAGGGAGCCAGTTGCCAGCAGCTCGTCTAGGGCTGCTCCTGTCCATAACGAATGACAGGAAGCTGGCTAATATGATGCCAATATTTAAAAAGGACTCTAGAGGTGATCCTGGCATTTACAGACCGGTAAGTCTAATGTCAGTACTGGGCAAATGAGTTTAAACTATAGTAAATAAAATTGTCAGACACCTACCGTATTTTCCGGCGTATAAGGCGACTGGGCGTATAAGACGACCCCCTAATTTTCTAGTTAAAAGATAGGTTTTCGTCTTATACTCGCCGTATAAGACTACCCCCCCTTAAGAGGCCAACCGGCAGCGCCCCAGCGCCCCTCCGCCTCCCCGGCTTTGCTCCCGGTGTCCCTGGTCTGCTGGAGACGGTCCCCAGCAGACCAGGGGCACCGGGAGCAAAGCCGAAGAGGCGGTGGGGTGCCGCGCTTCTGAGGCTTTTGCTCTGGCGCGCCTGGGATGCCCCGCTGCCGGCTTCCCCCGAGGCTTTGCAAAGCCACGGAGGGGCTCGGGCAGTGGGGCAGCCCAGGCGCGTCTGGGCTGCCCCGCTGCCGGAGCCCCTCCGCGGCTTTGCTCCGCGTCTTCCTGGTCTGCAGACCAGGGAGACGCGGAGCAGCTTTTCTCGCCCCGGAGTACACGGGTGGCAGGACCGTGAGGTCCCGCAGTCTGTGTCCTCCGGGGCGAGAAAGCCCCGTTCGTACCTGCAAGTCGGGGACTGCCTGTATACCCAGCGTATAAGATGACCCCCCGATTTTTGGGGGATGTTTTTTAGCATAAAAAGTCGTCTTATACGCCGGAAAATACGGTAGATGAACATAATTTGTTGGAAGAAAGTCAACATCATTTCTGTAAAGGGAAATCATTCCTTACTAATCTGCTAGTGTTCTTTGAGGGGGCCAACAAACATGTGGACAAGAGGGATCCAGTGGATATAGCGTACTTAGATTTCCAGAAAGCCTTTTTACAAGGTCCCTCACCAAAGGCTCTTGAGTAAAGTAAGTTGTCATGGGCTAAGAGGGAAGGTCCTTTCATGGACTGGTAACTGGTTAAAAGACAGGAAACAAAGGGTAGGAATAAATGGTTAGTTTTCTGAGAGGAGAGAGGTAACTATTGGGGTCCCTGCCCCGGGCATGCGGCAGCCCCAAAAGGTTGGGGACCACTGATCTAGAGAAAGGGGTAAACGGTGAGGTGGCAAAATTTGCAGACAATACCAAACTGCTCAAGATAGTTAAGACCAAAGCAGACTGAAAAGATTCAAAAAGATCTCACCGAACTAAGGGTATGTCTACACTCCAAAGTTAATTCGAACTAACAGACGTTAGTTCGAATTAACTTTGATAGGCGCTACACATGCAAACCGCTAGTTCGAACTTAATTCGAACTAGCGGAACGCTTAATTCGAACTAGTTAAACCTCATTCTACGAGGACGAATGCCTAGTTCGAATTAAGGGCAGTGTAGCCACTTAATTCGAACTAGTGGGAGGCTAGCCCTCCCCAGCTTGCCCTGGTGGCCACTCTGGGCACCACCAGGGAAACTCTTCTGCCCCCCTCCCGGCCCGGGAGCCCTTAAAGGGGCACAGGATGGCTACGGTGCCCGTGCCAGATGCAAGCCTGCCAGCACCCATCCAGCAGACCCTGCACCTGGTACGGCTCGAGCCAGCCACCCACTGCCACCCAGCCCTCCACCTCTTCCCGGGACCAGACTGGCAGCTCCCGGGAGCCTGCCCAGGTCCGCAAGAGGCGGGCGCCCGCCTGGTCTAGTGCAGAGATCATGAACCTCATCCACGACCTCCGCACTAGGCACAGGAAAGTGGCCATCTAGGGCAGGAGAGCTGCCAGCCTGGCCACCCAGGAGCAGGTGTGCATGAAAATCAAGGTGGTCCAGTGAGACCCCCCGACCCTGAGCTTAGAATGGCAGTACTGGGTCAGACCAAAGGTCCATCTAGCCCAGTAGCCTGTCTGCCGACAGCGGCCTACCCTAGGTACCCTGGAGGGGATGGACCGAAGACAATGACCAAGCCATTTGTCTCATGCCATCCATCTCCAGCCTTCCACAAACAGAGGCCAGGGACACCATTTCTACCCCCTGGCTAATAGCACTCCATAGACCCAACCTCCATGACTTGATCTCATTTCTCTTTAAACTCTGTTCTAGTTCTAGCCTTCACAGCCTCCTGCAGCAAGGAGTTCCACAGGTTGACTATTTGCTTTGTGAAGAACAACTTTCTGTTACTAGTTTGAAGCCTGCTACCCATTCATTTCCTTTGGTGTCCTCTAGTCCTGCTAGTATGGGAACTAATGAAAACTTTTCTTTATGTACCCTCTCCACATCACTCATGCTTTCATAGACCTCTATCATATCCCCCCTCAGTCTCCTCTTTTCTAAACTGAGAAGTCCCAGTCGCTTTAGCCTCTCTTCATATGGGACCTGTTCCAAACCTCTGATCATTTTAGTTGCCCTTCCCTCTCCCACCCTCTCTCTTCCCCTCTCCCACCTCCTTTTCCCAGTCTCCCCGAGTTTAGTTCAATAAAGAGAGTTTCTACTTTTGAACACACGTCTCCTTTATTTTGTACATCAGGAAGGGGGGCTAGGGAAGGGTAAGTGGAAGGAGGTGAGGGAGGAATGGGGTACGAGCCCCTGATGGGGAGGACTGGGCTGGCTCTGCAGGCTTCTGGGGGTGGAAGCTCTCCTGCAGCCCCCCAATTGCCCCCTCTCCCCAGATGGCAGCCTGCGGCAAGTGCAGCCGGTCTGATGGCCGAGTGCTGTGATGTGCCCAGTGTGGGCACTCGGGGCACTCCAAGCCAGGACTGCTTTGCAAGCAGGGAAGCCCTGAGAACTGTCTGTCTGGGGTGGGGGTCGGGACCCTTTAAGCACAGCCCTCGGCTAGCCTGAGGCAGCAGCTCCACGCTCTAAGTCCTCATCTGATGCCCTGCCAGCACTACTTCCGGCCATTCTTAACCCCGGTTCAGGGTCCGCTCAATGTGGACATGCTAGTTCAAATTAGCAAAACGCTAATTCGAACTAGTTTTTTAGTCTGGATGCGTTAGTTCGAATTAGCTTAGTTCGAATTAACTAATTCGAAGTAAGTTAGTTCGAATTAGCGCTGTAGTGTAGACATACCCAGAAAGTTCTTCTTCACAAAGCAAATAGTCAACCTGTGGAACTCCTTGCTGCAGGAGGCAGTGAAGGCTAGAACTAGAACAGAGTTTAAAGGGAAGTGAGATCAAGTCATGGAGGTTGGGTCCATGGAGTGCTATTAGCCAGGGGGTAGGAGTGGTGTCCCTGCCCAAAGTTTGTGGAAGGCTGGAGAGGGATGGCACGAGACAAATGGCTTGGTCACTGTCTTCGGTCCATCCCCTCCAGGGTGTCTAGGGTTGGCTGCTGTCGGCAGACGGGCTACCGGGCTAGATGGACCTTTGGTCTGACCCAGTACAGCCATTCTAAGCTCAGGGTCGGGGGTCTCAGTGGACCACCTTGATTTTCATGCACACCTGTTCCTGGGTGGCCAGGCTGGCAGCTCTCCTGCCCTAGACGGCCACTTTCCTGTGCCTAGTGAGGAGGTCATGCACGAGGTCCACGATGTCTGCACTAGACCAGGCGGGTGCCCGCCTCTTGCGGTCCCGAGCAAGCTCCTGGGAGCCGCCAGCCTGGTCCCGGGAAGAGGCAGAGGGCTGGGGGGCATCGGGTGGCTGGCTTGAGCCGTGCCAGGTGCAGGGTCTGCAAGCTGGGTGCTGGCAGGCTTGCACCTGGCACGGGCATTGTAGCCAGCCCGAGCCCCTTTAAGGGGTCCGGGGCCGGGAGGGGGGCATAGGAGTTTCCCTGGTGTTGGCCAGAGTGGCCACCAGGGAAAGCTGGGGAGGGCTAGCCTCCCACTAGTTCGATTTAAGGGGCTACACACCCCTTAATTCGAACTAGTAAGTTCGAACTAGGCTTAGTCCTCGTGGAATGAGGTTTACCTAGTTCGAACTAAGCGCTCCGCTAGTTCGAATTAAGTTCGAACTAGCGGAGCGCTAGTGTAGCGCCTATCAAAGTTAATTCGAACTAACGTCCGTTAGTTTGAATTAACTTTGTAGTGTAGACATACCCTCTGTTATTAGTTTAAAGCCTGCTACCCATTCATTTCATTTGGTGTCCTCTAGTCCTTCTAGTATAGGAACTAATGAAAACGTTTCTTTATGCACCCTCTCCACATCACTCATGCTTTCATAGACCTCTATCATATCCCCACTCAGTCTTCTCTTTTCTAAGCTGAGAAGTCCCAGTCGCTTTAGCCTCTCTTCATATGGGACCTGTTCCCAACCCCTCATCATTGTAGTTGCCCTCCCCTCTCCCACCCTCTCTCTTCCCCTCTCCCACCTCCTTTTCCCAGTCTCCCCGAGTTTAGTTCAATAAAGAGAGTTTCTATTTTTGAACACACGTCTCCTTTATTTTGTACATCAGGAAGGGGGGCTAGGGAAGGGTAAGTGGAAGGAGGTGAGGGAGGAATGGGGCATGAGCCCCCGATGGGGAGGACTGGGGTGGCTCTGCGGGCTCCTCAGGGTGGAAGCTCTCCTGCAGCCCCCCGATTGACCCCCCCCCCCCCGGATGGCAGCCTGCGGAAAGTGCAGCCGGGCTGATGGGCGAGTGCTGTGATGTGCCAAGTGTGGACATTCAGGGCACTCCAAGGCAGGACTGCTTTGCTGTCCCTCATCGAGTTAGACAAGCGAGCAGGGAACCCCTGAGAACTGTCTGTCCGGGGTGGAGGTCGGGTCCCTTTAAGCACAGCCCTCGGCTAGCCTGAGACAGCAGCTCCACACTCTAAGTCCTAATCTGATGCCCTGCCGGCACTGCTTCCGGCCAGCATTAACCCCGGTTCAGGGTCCACTCAATGTGGACATGCTAGTTCGAATTAGCAAAACGCTAATTCGAACTAGTTTTTAGGTCTAGATGCCCTAGTTCGTATTAGCTTAGTTCGAATTAAGTTAGTTCGAATTAGTGCTGTGGTGTAGACGTACCCTAAGTGATTAGACAACAAAATGGCAAATGCAATTTAATGTGGATAGATGTAAAGTAAAGCACATTGGAAAAAATAACCCCAGCTACACACACAATATAATGGGGACTAATTTAGCTACAACTACTCAAGAGAGATCTTGGAGTCACTGTGGATAGCTCTCTGAAAACACCCACTCCGTGTGCAGCGGCAGGCAAAAAACCAAATAGAATGTTAGGATTCATTAAAAAGGGATAGAGAATAAGACAGAGAATATCTTATTGCCTCTGTATAAAGCCATGGTACGCCCACATCTGGAATACTGCGTACAGATGTGGTCACCTCATCTCAAAAAAGCTACATCGGCATTGGAAAAGGTTCAGAAAAAGGCAACAAAACTGATTAGCAGTTTGGAACAGGTCCCATGTGAAGAGAGATTAAAAAGATTTGAACTTTTCATCTTATCCCCTCTTAGGAAAGAGGAGGAGGCTATGACAGAGGTCTATAAAATCATGACTGGTATGGCAAAAGTGAATAAGGAAAAGTTATTTACTTATTCCCACAATCTAAGAACTAGGGGTCACCACATGAAATTAATAGGCAGCAGGTTTAAAACAAACCAAAGGAAGTTCTTCTTCATTCTGCACACAGTCAACCTGTGGAACTCCTTGCCAGAGGATATGGTGAAGACTAGGACTTTAACCAGGTTAAAAAGAGCTAGATCGATTCTTGGACGTTAGGTCCATCAATGGCTATTAGCCAGGATGGGTAGGAATGGTGTCCCTAGCATCTGTTTGTCTG
The DNA here is from genome assembly GCF_052426305.1 of Pelodiscus sinensis. Lineage (NCBI taxonomy): Eukaryota > Metazoa > Chordata > Testudines > Trionychidae > Pelodiscus > Pelodiscus sinensis. The sequence goes on from NC_143061.1 coordinate 53,024,441, forward strand.
GAAATGGGTGACAGGGGAGGGATCGTGTGAGGATTACCTGTTGTGTTCCCTCCCTCTGGGGCATCTGGTATTGGCCACTGCTGGCAGGCAGGATCCTGGGCTGGATGGGCCTTTGGTCTGACCCAGTGTGGCCCGTCTTATGTGGGTCACAGCAATGAGCTGGGCTCTTAATGCGCTGGCATCGCCCACAGGAACCGCCCGTGCCCTTGGGGCGGCAGCACAGGGAGGGGAAAAGGAGCCAGAGTGGCAGAGCCCCAGAGCAGCAGTTTGAGCTGGTATGGAGGGATGGCCGCACTCGGGGTCAGGCCTTCCCTCTCCTTGGGAACAGGGTCACCCCTGAAAAGGCCGGGTGCCGGCGGGGTTAGCCAGGGGAGGCAGGGCAAAGAAGGGGCGACAGGCAGCCCATCCAAGGGCCTGGCCCAGCTGTTCTGAACCAGAACAAGTGTTTCCATGGCTTCCATCAGGCCTTTGATTGGAGCCCCCACTGCCCAGGGCCCCTTGGCACACCAGGCGGGTGGCCGGGGGCCTCTTCCCCCACAGCCAAAGAGCAGAAACAGCAGCCCTCCCATTACCTCAGCCAGCGGACAACGACCCCGAGAAAAGCCCTTGTCCCAAGTCCCGCCTGGGAACGTGCCCCTCCCCCAACAGATGGCCCCGCAGTGTGCCCGGGAGCTCCCCAAACCTGGGTATCTTGGACCACGAGGTGCCCTCAGAGAACACCCTGCCAGCCTCCCCACCACAGGTAACCAGGGACAGCCAGCTCGAGTGCCCCTGCCTGCAGCTGCGGCTGCATGGCCTGGGGCAGAGGTGATGCCTGATAGAGCCCTCTGTAGCCTGGAACTAGCCTATGGGTCAGAACCAGCCCCCTGGTCAACACCCCCTCTGGTTCTGTTCCCCTCGGAGAGCAGAGTCCAAGCAGACCCGGCCCCGGCAGGAGAGATGCTCCAATCTCAAAGCGCAGGAGGCGACAGCCACTGAGGCAGCGCTAACCTCCCCGGACAGAAATCCACCGTCACCCTTCATTGGAGGGCGCAGTCAGGTAGAGGGAGAATAGAACCTGCCTCTGAACGCCAAGAGCACGAGGAACGGGAGCCAGGCTGCCGGCGGACGGGGGGACGCAGCAAGGACGCCAGGCGAGAGGAACCAGTGAGGGGCAGAGCGCAAGCGGGGGTCAAGGGGAGCTGGACTGGGAGCAAGGCGCGGGAAAAGGAGGGAGAGTGGGACGAAGCCCCGGCAGCGTGCCCAGTGGGGCCTGTTTCCACACACCGAGTGCCCCGGCAGGAATGCAGAAATTCCACCTCTTTCCAGGGAGGGAAGAGGAGCCCCGGTGTGTGGGCTCCGGCAGTTGGCGTGAGGATCACCAGCATCCGGCCATATGCTCCATGGTCTCAGTGCAGGGAAGGGGGCACCGGTGGGCCAAGCTCCCGGGAGCAGTCTAGGTGCGCCGGGCATCCGTGCGGCTCCGGTGAACCCACTGGGGGGACTGGGGAACCTACTGCAAGCCCCACCCTGTCATGCCTCACGCCTGGCCACTTCCCTAGGAGCATCCGGGGCTTTGTGGTGTATCAGCCCAAGAGGCGAGCCGGGAGATCAGCAAATACGGCCCCCAGCGGTCAAGTACGGAACCGGGCTCCTTCCCGGAGGGGGTATTCACAGCCCCGCGCCCTCCGGCCTCACCCTGCCCTCTGTGCAGCCAGCTGTGGGGCCCGCCAGCACAGCGGTGTCTTCCCAGCACTTCTGATGCCGGGGGGTGGGAGAGCAGGAGACAGGTTTGAACTCTTAACACTCAGAGCAAATCCGCACTTCAAACACTGCCACGGCGCCATGGTGACGCCTTAACGAAGATGCCTGAAGTTGGCCGGAGAGCGTTCTCCGTCGACGCGGCTCATGTACCTCCGCGAGAGCCAGTCGCTGGGCCGGTGAGAGAAGCGGTCGTGTAGGCCAGACCTCACTCAGCAGGATCCACAGGCTGATCACCACCCTCCTCGTCATCAGTGTATTTCACCTGCAGGAAGATGGCCCAAATCGGCCCCAGGAAGTGTGCAACACGCCCCTCTCCCGGCACCAGGATCGTGCAAAGTGCCAGAGCTGCTTGGTCTACCTGGCAAATCAGGCCCGACAAAGAAATTCCACTGAAAGCAGGAGTTGAAGATGTTGGTAACGGCCTCAGGCTCTGGGCTGAGGCCCCGGGACACATCCCCTCGCTAATCGCAGCTCTAAGCCCCTGGGCACGGCCATCAGTGCCCAGCACAGCAAGAGAAGCTTCCACATGGACATCCCGGTGAGACGCACAGGTGAGCGATTCCCTGGAAAAAAGGCCTCGGAACGGATCAGTTTCTCCTCCTCCTGGCTCAGGCGGGTCCACGCTGCCTGGGATTTCCACTCAGCTGCAAGTTCAGCTGGGGCTAAAGTGAAAGCGCAGGGCCGGACAATTTGAAAACAAACAAATCCAGCAACTTTTGTAGCGCGAGGAAGCCAGAGAGAAGAGTGGGCAGCTGCAGCAACTGGACTTGGATTTTTTTCCACAACCAATTTCTCAGCCCTTCACCTGAAATTTCTCAGCCCACGATGCTTAAAAGGCAAGAAATAAACAGCCGCTTTTTAACCCGGAGTGCAATCGATCCCGGGGAGATGCGCCCAGGGGGGCGAGGGATTCTCCAGCCTGGACAATTGGACACCTTGCTACAAGCTCTGCTGGAGTTCCCACTGGCTTGGGCACGGCCTGAGAATCTAGGTCTCGATGGGAAGCCGGGAAGGTCCATGCGGAGCACCTCAAAGTGCAGCAGAGCCGACTCGGCCGCAGCCCCGCCGGGAGGGGCCGCTGCGCCCCAGCTTGTCCGAGCGCAGCCACTGGCGCAAGCTCGCACCAGCCGGATGCCACCCGTGGCACCGCTCCCTCCCGGGGAAGCCATGTGGACTGGCCCCGGGCAGAGCCAGGACAGGCCTGGAGGCAACGGCATCTCCGGCTGCCTGACCGGGGCAGAGCAAAAGAGCCGCTGGTGCTTCAGGGAGGGGAAAAGGCGTCGACACCGGGAGGCTGGCAGCTACCACAGACGGCACCAAGGCCCTGGCTCGGCACCTAGGGCAACCCTGGGCCGGCTCGGCACCGTGCTGACAGGAGCCTTCGCTCCGGCTGGAAGCAGGAGGGGAGCCCCGGGGTCACCGCGAGGAGCTGGGAGGGGGGACGGGGGTGGAGGAGCTCTCTCCACAAGCCCCAGCAGCCCAGCCCCTTGTCCCCGGGGCTGGTCGAGAAGAGGGGGACACCGGGCATGCGCGCACTGTCCCAGCACAGCAACTCGGGGGCCCGTGCCCCCAGCCCCCGACAGGCCCGACTGGCTGCAGGGGGAAGGCCCCATGGGAGGAGCAGGGAAACGAGACTCCCTGGTACAAAGCGACTCTCCCCGCCTGCAGCTGGCCCGCGAGGGCCGGAGGGCGGCTGTTCGGGGCAGCAGAGCCTGGCTTTCCTCGAGGGCCGGTGGGGAAGGATCCCCTCAGCTCCCCCCACTGCTGGCCCTGCACGGCTTGGGGAGGGCGCTGGGCTCCCTGCAAAGGCTGCTGCTGCCGGACTGAGGCCTGGCCTGGCAGCTCGGAGCAAGGGGTGGCCTCCGCTCCAGGCCTGGCGAGGGAAGTGCAGCCCAGCGGAGATGCAGCCGCACGGAGGACAGGGCAGGAAATGAGTCAACCCACCCTCGGTCCCTCCCGTAGGGCAGGAAACCGTCAGGCAGAGACGCCCACAAACAAAACCAGGTCACCGAGGGGAGAGGCCGGCAGAGCCTGAGCAAATTAGCGCCCACGGACGCCGGGCTGGGCCTCCGCAGGGCGTGAGGGGACAGCCACGCCGGAGGCGGGGCACAGGGCCACGCATGCCAGGGCCCTCCGCGGCCAGGCCCCCACGCAGGGCCGGGCTCCCCGCAGCTGGGCTCCGACTGCCCCTGGTCTGCGTGCGTGGCCCTGCGCCCTGCTCCCGGCGTGGCTGGCCCCTTGTGCCCCGCCCGGCGTCCACGGCCGCTGATTTGCCCGGGCTCTGCTGGCCTCTCCCCGGTGACCTGGTTTTGCCACCAGGGTGGGTCTCCTCCCAGCTTGCCCTAGCCCCCCCTGCGAGGAAGGCTCCGGTCGGAGCAGGGCCAAGGGGAGAGGCGGGCCGGAGGCAGGCTGTGCGCAGAGGAGGGGTGGCGTCCGCAAGCCTCCGCTGGTCACTGATTGACTCGATGACCCAGCAGGTCCCACTCCGATTTTGTGCCTACTGAACTCTCGGGAGGGGTGCGATTTGCCAGCAAACAGCCAACACCGTCCAGCCCTGAGCGGCTGCAATGTCCGAGCCCCGTCCAGGATCCGCTGCAGCTGTGCGGCCCGACCAGAACTGCAGCTGTGCGGCCCGAACGAGGCCAGGGTGGAGAAAGCTTTGGTGCCGGGACCAGCCCTTCGTGAGCCGGGTTTCAGCCCTGAGCGGCTACCAGCCCTTTCCTCTGGCTTGCCCGCAGGGCGGGAGAGCACCGTGCGGCACGGATGCCGCACCTCCGCCGAGCAAACCGCGCTGGGTACACAAAGCACCAAAGCAGGTGGTAACCAGCCTGGCCAGCGAATGAGGCCGGGTTTACGGCCTGTTAGAACCCGGCTCCCTCCACAACCAAGTTGAACGCCTGCCGTGGAGAGGCCCTCCGGCGTCCCTGCTGCTACTGCCAGCTCGGCGCCACGGCGGGTGCCCCGAAACCTGGCGTGGCGAGGTGAACCGGGAGGCCCTGCTCAGTACAACAGCCGCCAATCCCATCGGGGGCTCGTTGTCAGCGTGGGCACGTTCTGTCGCCAAACCAAACAGGATCCCCGACGATGCTGGATCGAAGAGCCCCGGTGCCCGGGAATGCAAGCCAGCCAGGGAGCCCGGGGGAGGGGTGCCCCACCAGACCAGGGAGCCCGGGGGAGGGGTGCCCCACCAGACTAGGGAGCCCTGGCAGAGGACCTCCTCTGATCCAGCAGGACCCCTCGTTCAGGGTGCCGGACCAGGGAGGTCCAACTGTAGTACGGTAGCTGCCTTTCAGATGTGCCTTGACCAGCAGGGAGTTAACAACGTTGCTATTTAAGTCCCGCTGGTTCTGCGTTAACACCCCGTTGAGATGAATGGGACGTTTTGTAACGGCAGGGCTTGTCTCTCTAGCTGGCTGCAGGCACCGGTGCTGGTGGCACTCGGGTTCACATTTTCACGACTTCCTCGTGACCACGAAGGGGAGAGGCAAATTCAAACAGCAGCTAGAACAAAAGCCCAAAAGACGTTGGAGCCAAAGAGCCCTGCAGGGAATCACCAAGTCGGGAGAGTGCAATAAACCCAGGGGCAAACTCAGACCTAGAAAGCTGGGAGATTTTTATGGCAACCCCTGGACCCTGACCAGTCCCCCACATTCAGGGAGGTTTTAACGTGCACACGCAACACTGCAAGCCTACGGCATTACCTCCCGAGGGAGATCGCTGCTTTCTCCGTGCCTGCGGTCCAGAAGGAGGCTTTGTGAGAGATGCCACTGCAGATGCTAGATAACCACCCACGTTTTACACCTGCGCATCATTTCAGGCAGAAAACCGTCTGCAAGACCAGCGGCTGTACCCTGCCCTAACTACCTGGGCGCGCTGGTTGAAAACCCACCGTCCCGTCACCAGGAAATCAAATCGATGTTGTTTACGTAGGGCCTACAATGGGTCGCATGGAAGATTTAAAATACTGCTGCAAAGGCAGCGAAGGGGGTAGCCCATCTCCTCCTTCCAGATGTGTATTCCGGCCCGCACTGCGGATGCTCGGACAAAAAGCGAGCGGTTTTTCCTCCACCGGGGCGACTCTGGTTTTGGAAATCGAACGCCACCCTCCCGGCACGGTTTACATCTTGCTGGTGGAAGAAGGGTGAGGTCAGGGTTTGCAGAGGTAAGAAACAGCACACGCACTGCCCACGTATTGGGCAGCTGGTGAACCCAGCGAACGCCCAGAACTGAGACGAGACCTTCAGACACGTGGCAATCCCGAAGGGCCAGGGCCATATCTGTATGCAGCCTACGGCGCTTCTCCCCACCGAACGCAGAGGGGAGAACGTCCAAACGCAGCAGCCAGAGAGCTCAGACATGCAGGGACCCAGAATCGGGTCTGCTCCTTTGGAGGAAAAGAACTTCTCTGGCTTGCTGCCAGGACTCGCTTCCCTCCCTGGTCAGCCAGGCCTCCCTCGTGGGTGCGGCCGCTCGGCCCCTCGCACCAGCGGAGCCCTAGTTAAACAAGGAGGGGGCCCCTTGACCCAGCTCAGCTGATGTCCCCCCATCCCGGTACCCAGCCCCAAGAGAGAGGGGACCCAGCACCCACTCAGACATTGCAATAACGAGTCCAAAGGATGCAAAGCTATGAATGTTTTACCAGGTGGACTGTTCTCTGGTGTGCGGGAACAGCCGACGGATCCGCGGTGGCCGCCTCCAAGGGTGAAAACACCCCCTGCTGCAAAGAACCACGTGTCCCCAGCGCCCTGGGAGAGCCAGGACTCTCTGATCCCCGAGCAACCACGATGGATAGCTGGTCCCTGCCTGCTAGCCAGGCACTTGGTACAACGGGGTTACTCCCCAAGGCCTTGCAAGGGGCGTGAGGCTGAACTTACCCAGCCTGCCCAAAGCTCCGGCGTGGCTGAGGAAAGCTACGCGAGGCAGAGAATTGTAAAATCTTCCCTGGTTCCTGAATTAGCAGCCACGTGGGTATTTTCCGGCCGCCCGCGGCTGATTCCTCTGCAGTTTCCATCACAACTTCACTGCAAGGAAAGCACAGTCCCTCTGGCACTTTGTGACTATAAATACAACCCTCCTCGGTCCCTCTTCCGAAAAGGGTCCCTCGCTGGCGTCATCTCCGACAGCCGGGCAGCCTCCGCCACAGCGCGCAAAGTCCTCCCATGGCAACCCAAAAGGCAAACCCAAAAGGCAAAGCCAGGGGACAGCTGGACGCCATGAGATCCAAGCGCCAGGTCCCCTCCAGCTCCCCCGGACGTTAGCAGGAGACGGAGGCACTCGGTGTGAAAAATCCCTCCCGTACGGACAGAGTCTGCAGAGACGACCTCCCCGTGTGTGTCACACCCACGGACAGGGGCTCGCGTCGTACCCGCCGTGTTCGCTTCCCATAGCAGGTGTCGCTGGCCCGTATGTCTTTGCAAGGGACTTTCTTTTCCTCATTTCCATCTTTTAACGGCGCAGAAGGGAACGGAGGCGAAGTCAACGCTGGTAATTTGCAGTGCTCTCTCTTTCTGGCTTCAGGGAGCCAACAAGCGTGAACCAGGCTGCCGGTCTGGGACTGGGGCTCGCGGGAAGGCAAGTCACCAATGCGGGGGCCCACCCTCCCTGCACCCAGGCGGATCCCCTAACGACTCTTGCTTGGCTCGGAGTAAATCCGTCAGGACCTAGTGCCGGTCGCCAGCGCTGGGGGGGCGCAGCGGGAAGAACGCGGCTAGTGCCGCAGGGTCTCCACAGGCAAGTGGCTCACGTCCCGGCCCAGAGTGCTTGTGGGGCGCTCCCTTGCCTGAACGAACAAGCCACGCCGGCAGGCCCTGCGCCTAGGGCGAGACCAAGGAACAGGGCTCCTGCTCGTTTGGTACGTCCGCGTGACACAAGCTGGCGTGCAGTAGGCGCGCCAACAGGGAGATGTGTCACCTGACAAGTCGGTCCACACATGGGCGGAGGGGGCTCAGGGCTGAGGCAGAGGGTTGGCGAATGGGGTGATGAGGGGACGGGGCCAGGGCGGAGGTGCAGACCGCCCGGGGGGGGGGGGAGAGGACAACCCCAACCCTCTCTCACAGCCGTAGCTTGCAGCCAGGTGAGAAATGCCTCTCCATGGCCGCTGCAGCTCCAGCGGGCAGCGCGGGCTCCTGTCCCCCCAGCCGGGGCAGGTCCAGGCTAGACTGTAGGGGCCAGGGAAGGGCGTCTATCCCGCCGGCAGCGCCTCAAAGGGTGGGACACGGGGAAAGCTGCCCTCAGTCCTGGAAGAGAGCAGCTCCATCATAAACCGGCGCAGGCGCACGTGTACCCACACGCCCCCCCTGTACCCACCGCTCCCGCCCTGAGCAGGGCTCAGACCCCCGCCCCCGGCACAACAGCAGCATCTTTCCCGGGCGCTGCCCAGGGAGACGACGGTGACTACAAACAGAGCGCACAGTCACCTGCTAATCCAACCAGATGACACCATGGACCGGAGCCCAGGGCCACACGCTGAAGGAGAGCTCTGCCCAGCTAATGGAGGCCGAGGCCTGTGCCGAGGGGGCTGGCCCGGCCCGCAGCCTAGGGCGGCTCTGTCCCACAGAGAACAGGGCACACAAGCACACGGCCGCTGAGCCCTCCCCGCAAGTGGGAAGAAGGCCTCACGCCCGAGCTGGGGCGGCAGGAAGGCCACACACGTGACCACGCACAGCCCAAGACGTGTCCGCGGGCGGTTACCAACACGAGGCCGGCCGGAGCAAGGCGACGCCCGCTCAGGGCACATTCTGGGGGGGACTGGAAGCTACACAACCGGCCTGAGGCTCGGGGGCTGTATTAGGAACCGAATCGAGCCAACGTTTGCGGCCCCAGCAGGGGAAGAAGGACGCGGACTCGTCCCTACAGGAAACGCAGGAGGAACCCCTGCCTCGCAGAGGGGCCCTTGGCAGGGATTAATCCCCAGCCTCACCCCGTAGAGGCTCCAGAGAGGACCGTAGCAGGGTGGGTCCCCCTGCATGCAACACGGCCTAGGCTGGTGGCATTGTTTTGCTTCTGCTGATTAGGGCGTCTGCCTGCACAGCCATGCTCCGAGTGCAGGCCCAGCTACGCCAGCGCACACTCCGGCGCGGGTACGGCTGATGTGCTCGGGGATCCGGAATAACTCCTTTACGGGTGGTAGATCACCACCTACGTCGGGAGGGTTTGCCGGTAGAAAGACACGGGCCTAGCAGTCTCAGAACGCCTCTGAAGTAAAGACGAGGCCTATCGATGTGAGCCATCCGCTGGACGAGGGAGAGGAAATCGCCAAAGTACGGAAAGCCACGTTCTCTTACTGCTTCCCTCCCAGGGCCCACTCTAGGAGCGAGCCGATACATTTTCTGTCATTGTGAAACCACGCCGACACATGCGTGTACGCACGCACACGCACACGCATGGTTAGAGACCCGCTGCAAAGTCACGGCTTGGTCTCCTTTTTCAGGGGGTAAAAAGCTGAACCCAACAGGCCCTTTCACACTGTATCTGATCTTGAAAGGAATCTGGCTACCCAGTACAGGAGAGTCGGTAGCTCCCTTCTTGGAAGAAAAAAAAAAAAAAAAAAAAAATCGGTGATTTTAAAAGATACATTTTTCCACTCCTAGGTCATGCCTAGCCACAAACGGCAGGGCTGGAAAAGGGAGACCTCACCCAGTTGCAAAGAGGGCAAAACAGCTGGTAGAGGAATTGTGTGGGAAAAGCCTTAATCTTCGTTAGAGAGGAGGGAGGGAGCGATCTTTGGATATTGGGCAAACAAAACCAAAACAAAGGGGGGGGGGGGCAGGAAATCTCCATGCACCTGGCGTCTGATAGCTGACCAGATCTGCAGAGAATAAAAGCGAACAAAACAACACAAGCTGGCAAGCACGCAGGCAGTCTGAGGTACTCCGGGACAAAAGACGCCACTTCTCTGCAGAAAGATCACAGGGACTGCAAACAGGTACAAACACAGAGTCACTACACATCTGTCCTCAGCACTCCTCTGGTTCACTTCCTCCCACATGCCAGGTTGGTGGTTTTTAAAGATCCGTGCGGATTTTTAACACTGTATGAGAATAAGTCTATTTCCATATAGAACTGATAAAAATGAGGACTAGACGCTAACGTGGCATCTCTCCGGCTACACCTCCCTTTTCTTCCAGTGTGCCCATCAGGGAGAATTTAGTAACATTTCTTTCACACACCTCTATTTAGAGGTCTGAATTAGGCTGCAATAGAGAAGTGGAAGTATTACACTGAGCTGGGGATAAAGATAACCCTCCGATGTGCTCCGGACCGATTTCCTTTCCACTCTGGGGGCCCACTGCAGTTTGCAATCAAGGAAATTGAAGAGCCGGGAGGGGCAGATTGGCCCCACAGAGATCCCACGCCATAGAGAAGCGGCTTAAGTGAAGGGACAGTGACGTGCCGCACAGAAAGCACCTGGGTGTTCCACCGGAGTCTGATTCCGAAAGGAAGGCGAAGGTTTCTGAGCGCTCCCCAGACGCAACACACCGATTTGAAGATTCTCAGGCCTCACAGGGCCATGGTGATCATCTGGGCTGACAGGCAGAGCACACGACAGAGCCCTACCCCAGAATCGTACCCGAAGCAGAGCTTTTAGAAAACCAGCCAGCCTTGATTTAAAAGTGATCCGTGATGGGGAAGCCAGCCACCCCTTCGGTGAGCTGTTCCAGTGGCAATCGCTCTCACACTGAAAACGTACTTCTTACGTCCCATCTGGCTTCAGTGCCCTGCCACTGGCTCCCTTAGACCTTTCTCTGTGCGACGGAAGAACCCCTTGGCCAATGTTTGCTTCCCATGTCGGTACTTACCGACTGTAAGTCTGCTCCTACCAGCCCTTTGTCAAGCAAAGCAGACTCCGCTCCTGGAGACTAGCGCTGCAAGAGGTCTTGTGGCTTTTCTCTGACCTGTCTCCAATGTATCAACATCCTCCGTGAATTGTGGACACTAGAACGGGACACTGGATTCCAGCAGCAGCCACACCAGTGCCAAATACAGAGGGAAAAGAAGCTCTTGGCTCTTTGTGCCGTAGTGTTGGTACCTTGCTGGTTGCTATGCTGGGGCTGTGGGTGACCCCCACTGGCTGCTGCCTGCAGCACGGCCCAGCAGGACAGGGGATGAGTCACTAGGCCAGGGTGTCTCAACCTGTCCGACCAGCTACCCCCCCAGGGAGAGAAACAAAGGAAGGGGGAATGCAGCCCCTGGCTGGGGGGCAGGGCTGGAAGAGAGTTAGTTTCTGTCTGGGAGCATGGAGGAGACAGCCTAGGGAAAGGGGCTGGGATTTAAGGGCCCAGTCTCCCCCATCTCAAGGGGGGCTGAGGCATCCTAGGCCTGCCCTGGAACCAGATTACATCCTGGAGAAGCAATAAACACTCTCTCTTCTACTGGCTGGTGGAGTCTGTCCGTGCCACTACGGGGGTGCAGGAGACGGGAAAACCCCGACGCGCCGTCACACTCTTACTGAAGACTCCCCAGTTTTGGCCACAGCATCACACATGGAGCTCATAAAGTGGCCAGACTAGGTCAGACCAAAGGTCCATTCAGCCCAGTGTCCTGTCTGCGAACAGTGGCCAATGCCAGGTGTCCCAGAGGGAGAGAACACAACAGGGAATCACATGGTCCATCCAGTCTCCCATCTCCAGGCAAACGGAGGCTGGGGACACCATTCCTACCCATCCTAGTTAAGAGCCGTTAATGGACCTAACCCCCATGAATCTAGCTAGCTCTTTTTTGATCCCTGTTAAATTCCTGGTCTTCACCACCTCCTCTGGCATGTGTGACGTAGTGGGGGAACCTGGCTGGTTTCTATGCTGCTGGCTCTGGGGTAACCCCCACTGCTGCCGTGGGTACCACGACCCAGCGAAACAGGATGAGTCACTATGCAAAGGGATCTCTCAACCGGTATGGCCAGACACCCCCCATGGAGAGGAACAAAGGAAGGGGAATGCTGCCCTGGCTGGGGGGCAGGGCTGGAAGAGGGTTAGTTAGTTGCTGTCTGGGAGCATGGAGGAGACAGCCTAGGGAAAGGGGCTGGAGTTTAGGGGCCCAGTCTCCCCCATCTCAAGGGGGCCTGAGGCATCCTAGCCCAGCTCTGTGACCAGATTACATCTGTGCTGTGCTGTATCCTGGAGAGGCAATAAACTTCCTCAATTCCACCGGCTGGTGCAGTCTGTTTGTGCCATTTCGGGGTGCAGGAGACGGGGGATCCCCAACGCGCCGTCACAGCATGTTCAACAGGTTCTCTACCACAACACCAAAAACTTGCTCAGCCACGGCTTCCCAAGATAAAATCCCCCCCCCCCGGTGGAAGTCTAGCCTACATGCTTTGTCCCTAGAGGTACACGCTGCCATTTAGCCATCTGAAAACAGGCACTGATTGCCTGTGCCCAGCTTGCCATACGGTTCAGATTGCTCTGTGCCAGCAACCCGCCTTCCCCCTTAGCTGAGCGCTTGGACAGCTGCCCAAGAAATTCACATGCCACCCAGCTGATTAACAGAGCACCCACAGCGGGCAGCGTGAGTTTCTATTGGTGGTGCACATCCGCCCGTGCATATGCCAAAATTTACTCCACCCATGGACGGAAAAAATTAGTAGGCACATTGTCTGTGACCTGCTTCTTTTCATTCTTTAGCACTCCCTCAATGTTTGTGTTGTCTACAAGCTATCAGCATAGGGCCAAGAACGGATCCTTACAGAACCCTGCTGGAGACATCTGCTCAAAGCAATTCCCTGTTGAGTTACATTTTTGAGATTCATCAAGTTAGCCTGCTTTTAATCCGTTTAACGTGCGCTGTCAATTTGATCTCTTTCTAGTTTTTCTAATCAAGAGGTCATGCAATACCCAGTCAAATGCATTACAGACGTCTATGACGTAACACTATTACCTTCGTCAACAAACTTGTAATTTAATCAACGAGATATCAAGTTAGTTTGATGGGACCTCGCTTCCATAAACTCACACTGACTGGCATTAGTTATAGGCTGCTTTTTAATTCTTATTTAATCAAATCCTTCATCTTGCCCAGGGTGGATGTCAAACTGACTGCCTGTAGACCACAGGTGATCAGGTTTACCTTTTTAAACTATTGGCCCAACATTAGGTTTCTTTCAGTCCTCCGGCAGTTCCAAGGTTTATTTTAAATCAACATTAATGATCCAGCAAGCTCTTCAGCCAGCTCTTTTAAAACTCTTGGGTGCAAGAGGTTTTTGAACATACTGAAATGTCTAATTGTAACCGCTGATGTTTAACATCCTCCAAGGAGACTAGTGGAATGGGAAGAGCATCATCACTACCATACGACGAGACTGCATCAGCTGGTTTTTTCCTCAAGATACAGAAGAGAAATATTGCCTTTTCTGCATTACTGTTGGTGATTCTATCATTACTTCTAGTAACAGATCCGTACAACTATAAGGATTCTTTTTGTTCTGAATATACTTTAAAATCTTATTGTTCTTAATTCTGCTGGCCATGGATTTCTCCTCGTCTCCCTTTGCTTCCCTTATTAAATTTCTACAATTCCTAGCTTCTGATTTATACTCACCAATTTTCCCTTTCTTCCATTTGCATAGGTACACCCCACACAGAGTTTTGGAAAGTGCCTTCACATTACCTCTAAATCAGGTAATTTTTAAACCAGTATGGCCTTCCTGGATTGTGGCTTTTGGGACATCTCGTAAAGTGTTCTTAAAGAATTCCCACTTATTCATATTTTTCAGATTAATTTCTTTCTTTCTCCCAGCTGATTTGGCTCATAATTGTTTTAAGCCTTGTGAAACTGGTCCTTTTAAAGCAACAAAAATGATTAGGGGGCTGGAGCACATGACTTACAAAGAGAGGCTAAGGAATTTGGGTTTATTTAGTCTGCAGAAGAGAAGAGTGAGGGGGGATTTGATAGCAGCCTTCAACTACCTGACGTGGGGGGTTCCAGAGAGGATGGAGCGAGGCTGTTCTCAGTGGGGGCAGATGGCAGAACATGGAGCAGTGGTCTAAAGTTGCAGTGGGGGAGGTCTAGGTTGAATACTAGGAAGAACTATTTCCCTGAGGATGGGATGGGTTCCCTAGGGAGGGGGTGGAATCTCCATCCCTAGAGGTTTTAAGTCTCAGCTTGACAAAGCCCTGGCTGGGATGACTGAGTTGGGGTTGGTCCTGCCTAGGGCAGGGGGCTGGACACGATGACTCCTTTCTTAGCCCTGTAAGTCTATGAAAGCAGCAAGCATGCGTGCATGTAGCTAGGTAAAGAACTAGTTTGGACTTGGTGACTGACTTGTGACAACTCCCCGTGTTCCAAAATGTCGAGACTGCTGCCCATTGGAATAATGGTATATCTGATTTATTGATAGTTGGTGAACGTCCATATAACTAAAGTATATGCTCTATATTCACTTAGGCATTTTCCCCTCTATCTTACACTAGATCCAAGATTTTTGGTGGTCTCAGAAAACACCACTCTGCAACACCAATTATGTAGTGTACTCTGATTGGCTTTGATGCAAAAACACTGGCACAGCCAGGCCCCTGGGCACGGGGCAGTCCAGAGACAGAAATGGGGTCTCCTGCAGTAATCTACTCCACATGGACAGAGGAGCTTGCACTTTCCAGAAGCACATGGTGAGGGGGACACTCTTTGTAGAGTCCCCTTAGGAAACAGGAGCTGTCTCCTCTGGGTCACCAGGAATTCAACAGCGTCCGGCCGGCCGCCCACCAAAATGTTGCATTGAGCACTTCAGCACGAGAACCATTCTGGTGGCATCCAGACTCCTTGTCCCTCACACAGGACCCAGTTTCCCGTCTCAGACATTTTCTCTTGTTTGGGGAGCAGGGGGGTTAGTCCGGGAGCAGGGATTTTCTCAAACACACCCTGCTGCGTCTGTTCTCCGCCTGCCTCCCTCGGGCCCTGCTCATGTCAAGCCTTGAAGGAAACAGGATTTCCAGACTCTGCTGTTTGCTCAACGCCTGTTCCTCCCTCCCAACGCAAGCTCATTCAGTCGCCGGCGCTGTCACCAGGGCACGCTTCGTTCCCAAGCTGTCTCGGGCCATTCATAAAACGACACTCCCTGAACGCAGAGGCGGGAGCCCAGGGCTCCGGAACGGAGGGCGGGCAAACGGAAAGGAATCCACAGACACCTTGCAGGAGTCCTCGGGCTACATGACAACGGCCGCAGGCTCGCAAACAAGATGGAGGCCCCACCCCGGGAAGGCCGAAGAGTCCTGAACAAGGCCGTGTCCCCATCATGGCCTCACACCCCACCCGGTCTCCTCCGCCTCCAGCTGTGCTAGTCTCCTTCCACCCTGACTTTTTGGGGGGGCTGAGCATGAGAGGTGAGCTCAGCGCTTGCTCAGCCCTGGCGCTGATCTCTGAGGGGGGAGGAACAAGGTTTCTCCACCTCGCAGTCCTGCCCCCCCGACCTGACACGCCAGCCAGAGAGCCAGGAAAAACCAGGGAGGCCAGTGGGCGAGGGCCTATCCCCCCGGGAGCCCGCCTCAGACGATGAGGGGCACAGGGGTGACTGCTGGAGTCTGAGAAGTGGGCTGGGAGCGGGGGGGGAGATCCAAATGCCGAGGGCTCAGCTGGAGATGGCAGAGAGCTGCAGGCCCAAGGAGCCATGGTCTCTGCTAGGGACATAACCAGCTAACCAGTGGCCCGGTGCGATGCAATGGGCCTGGCTCGGCTGGAGCAGCCGCCACCCACGGTGGGCTCAGCCCGGCCTGGTCAGACCAGCCTGCAGTGCAGTGGGCCCAGCTGGGCTAGGGCGGCCCCCCTGCCCTGCGGGATCTCAGTGAAATGGGATTTTACCCCCTAGTCTCTGCTCTAACGTAGCCCCTTGGAGCGGCCCTGCCAGCACAGGAGACAGGAGCCCCGTGCGTCCAGCCAGCAGGGAACTGACCCTGTCTAGGGAAACCCAGCTGGCTCAGAGCTGGCAGAAGGGCTCCCAAACAGGACATCTGGGCAGGAGCCAGCCAGAAGGGCCAAGGTCTAGGCGGTGGCTGTAGACGGAACGCTGGGGGCAAGAAGGAAATGGGCCGTGTCTGGAGAAGGAGGTGGGGGACACAGCTTAGAGAGTTCAAGGCCCAGGAGAAAATCCCAGAACAGGGAAGCAGGGTGGTTGGAAGCAAAAGGGGAAGCACAGGGAGGTGGACGGGATCAGATCAAGGACCCTGGGTCTGTGACAAGCCTCAGTCTAAGACCCCGTCTTCACATGCCGCACGAGAGATTGATCATCTGGCGTTTGATTTAGCGGGTCTCGTTAAGGCCTGCTAAATCACATGCTGAGAGCAGCTCTCCTAGCCGAGCTCAGCTTAAGGCAAGCAGACTTCAGCTACACGTTTTACATGGCTAGAGTCGCGTACCTTAACCCAACCTTCCGGGTCTAGTGTAAACTTAGCCTCAGAGACCAGCCCGAAGGAGGAGAGTGTGAAACAGGGCGGCAGGCGGTGGCTCGTACTACGGCTGTGAAAGTGGAGCTGTTCACACGGTTAACCGATGCGCCAGGGCTCATTGGT
Organism: Pelodiscus sinensis; assembly: GCF_052426305.1. Lineage (NCBI taxonomy): Eukaryota > Metazoa > Chordata > Testudines > Trionychidae > Pelodiscus > Pelodiscus sinensis. The sequence continues at coordinate 53,040,676 of NC_143061.1, forward strand.
TACCGTGCAGTTACACGCAGACCTCCCTCTCCCGTGCTGCTGCCTCTGGCTCAGAGGCAGCAGTACAGGAGGGGCGGGGGGAATAAATGAGAACTCCCCCCGCCCATGTAACCGCTGCAGTTACATGTTTACTTTCATAACTGCATTTGAACCTCCTAGCTGGCACCAGCTCCCGTCACTTCTCCACAGAGGCTGGGGAGGTGGCGGACGAGGTGCGGGGAGGGGAAGAGGCTAGGGTGGAGGTGCAGGACTCGCTGAGTAACGGAGCTGGTTCCAGGGGGTGGCTGCTCTGGAGAAAAGGGAACAAGCGGACAGACAGGACCTGAGCGAGGACCCTGCCGTTTCTCCAGCGTGCTCTGCCGCGGGCGGGCTGGAAGCAGCAGCCATGCCAGGACTGCAGGGGGCTGGGGAGGAAGTCCCGGTGGCCCAGGATGAGAGAGGCCGACACCCTGCCCCCCACCGCAGCCCGTAACCCAGGCCTTGGGAACACTAAACTGTTGCTGGTGTCTGCCTAGTGGGCCCGTGAGAAGCCAGGTGGAGAAGCAGCAGCGCAGCCATGCGCAGCAGGTCCCTCAACCTAGTCTGACCGAGGTAAACAGGGGGAGGGCAGGCGGCACCGGCTCCTGTTTTCTCCCGCATTGCTACGTCTCCGAGGCAGCAAGGCGGGGAGCGAGTTGCTGATGCTCCAGTCGACTACTCGCTAACATCCCTACTTCGTACATGGGCATTTCTCACGTGAGCAAGCCTTGCGCGTCTGCAAACTTCACTGCAGCGAGGATGCAACTGTCTGGAGCTCTCTCCAGCAAGACACCCCCCCAAACAGCAAACTTACAGCCACAGGGGCATGCTATTCGGACTGTCTGATAGTAGTGCCAACAACCACTGTGCTTGGAGCTGTACACACCCAAACCACAAGACAGTCCCCTCCCTAAGCAGCATCAGGATGAATTAACAGGACAGATAGGTGGGAGGGAAGAAGACTGTTAGCCTAGTGTACATCTAGGGAGGCATACGGACTAGAGAGAAACAGAGATCAATCTCTATCAAACGCATTGCATCAGTGCACACCGCTAGAACATGCCAGAGAAATTCCTTTAAAGAAGGAATCAAGTTCCTTCAAAATTACAGATGCCAATTTTTGCTGGCTTGGGCAAAGACGCTCTGTAATGTTAGTTTTTAACCGTGACTAAATATAGGTGCTTTATGTAGAGGGCGGGTGCCCCCAATTCCCCCCCCAACCTATGGGGAACACGGCTACTCCAGAGCTACCATAGCACAACAACACTGCCTGCATAGACACATAAAGAGAACTAGCGTATGCCACCCATCAGGGCACCAAAGCCGGGTGCTTTGCAGAGAGGGTCTCTAAGACAATTACACTGGACTTGGTTTTGAAATCAACAAAGTGATCGATGGGAGACAGGAGCTAAGGAGGCCTGGGTGGAGCTTTCCTGGGTCTCTAGTCTGTATTTTGCCTCTAGATGAGATCAGCATACGGTTATGTATAAAATTTCCACTTTCCAGCAACTCTGGAAGTGACTTCACGCACTCAAACCAGCTGCTCTTCTTAATTTAGGGTGGGTGTTCGCCGCAGTCTCAAACAAACCAACCGCTATTGACTTGAGAAAGGTAAGTGGTTTTCTTCTCATGGTCTCTGACGGCAAAGTGTCGGGGAGATGGATGGAAACACAACAAATGCTTGTACTCTCAGATTTGCTTCAACTCTCATACCTCAACAGCAACACAAAAGGGAGGGGGAGGGGGACCGGCTAATGGAGAAGTGTCGGGTGAAAAAAATGTCACCGCTACCAGATCTTTGCACCGACTTGAAGAAAAACTCTGGGCAAGTTGGGAAGCTTGTCTCTTTTCCCAGCGGAAGCTGATTCAATAAAATCTATGTTCTCGTCCACCTTGGCTCTGTGTTGCCACTACAGACAATTCACTTTGTTCACACATCAGAGGTTTTTCAGCCCCGGAAACTCCAAGAAAGGCATCTGGAAAAAGCTGCATGTTGCTGTTAAGGAATCCGAATACTCTACTGTTCCAAGCAGACCCCATTCCTGAAGAGGACGGGATAACACCTCCATTCACACACGTCAGAGCCCTTTCAAGACGTAGCCTTCTACGTGTTGGGGGTAGGAAGAAAGGAGGAACACATGCATACAACGGATGAACCTTCAATATGTATAGACACAGATTTCTGAGACACATCCTGGAGACTGTTTACTTTTTGCTTTAAACAAGCCGCGAGAGAAATCTCCTTTTTGAAAACAAACGCTAGATTTCAGAGATTCGGCAGGTGCATTTACAAATCGGTGCGGACGGGTTTTGCAGCAAACTGACAAAATATAACGACTGGTATGGTTTACGCAGAGGTCTGCTCTCCCCTCAATAAACGTGTGTACCTGACGCTCAGAGAAGTTAAACACACGGTAAAAGAAGAACAGCTGCCTTTACACACTGACATGGAGGCTTGCAACTTAATTCCACTCTAGAAATTTAGACTTCAGCAGCATGTGGAATGCTTATAAAAAAGGGAACGTCTTGTCATCAAGAAATAAACCTCAACAGCTAAGCATCACCTTAAGGTGCAATCTGAAGTGAAAAAAAACCAACCAGCCCCTCTTGGAAAAGTAGGCTTCACTCGTTAAAAATGGATTAGTCCTCCGGATGAAGTGGCATTTACTACAGGCAAGGAAGGGTCTGCAGCAAACAAACTCAAGTTATTTCCCTCTATTTGGGCTCGGCAGTCGGCTCCCCCAGCAACGACCCCCTCCCGTGGGTATAATGTGTGGAAAAACCAAACTGAAGTTCCCAATCAGAAAGACGGAAAACTAAAACCTTCAAAATAATGCTGAAAGAACATTGCAATTTGGCTGCCCAAAATAGAACCCATTCATGCCACCAAATGCAAATTATAAGTTTGCAAAAGTAACCAGTGGAATGATAAAGGAAGAGAGCTGTTTAAAAAGTGTTTTAATGACAATGAACTTTGGAGGGGGATAAATATTTTCCATGCCGGGTCCCACGACATGTCATTCTGTTTTGCTAAATTAATATTCAGCCCATGCAGCGATTCACATTTTGAAAACACAGTTGCATTGCCAGCTAATGCCAAGTCTCTACACTGCGGTGGGATAGGCAAGTTTTAGTTTTTAAAAGCATGCAATGTCATCACTCTTCAATAAACCAGTGACCACAGGTCTAACTGGGATTAAATCATGGCTGGTTAAGATGATCTGAAAGATACTCAGGTAGCATGTACTGGAGACACACTGGTTTGAGACTCAATTCACGCAGCACCTGCAAGATCCACTCCATGTCCAAGGGAAACCTTTAATTACTTTTTTGTAACAGTCTTGGTTACATTTTGTAAAACTAAATGACTTTGATCCATTCTGCTCCTTGCTAGAATTGCAGGAGCACAGCTGACATTTAAATCTTTGACTAGTATCTGGAAAAAAAAAAAGTGGCAGAAATGAGCTTTGGACAAAGCCAAACTTTCATAGATTAGCAAAGTCCTGGGTCTTTCCTTGCATCACAGACAGAATGACCTGGGTGCACACGGGCAAGGAGGCGGCAAATGGGAGAAACTAAAGATGCAAAGTGTCAGTCGTGTCTCGATCCAGGGTGAGGTTCTTAGAGAAAGCACTAACTGGATCGTTTTGCACGAAGATCATTTCGGTCACAAATAGGTGTGTTCAGAATGGTCAAAACAATCAGTGGATGGCGAGTGAATATGACCGGACGAAAACATTTAGCAAGCACTGACATGTCAAGACTCTGCCCCGCTGTCCTTTTTTTTTTTTTTTTTTTTAAAAGAAAATACATATTGTTTTACTTCTAACAATTGCCATCAAAATGAATCATGAAAATTACACACAAAGCTCAGACCAGAGTTTCTAACCACTTGGGGAAGTTGTGAACATTCTGCTTCAGACTGGAATGGTGAATCACACGGAAAACAAACAGTTTGAAGTTTCAAAAAATAATAATAATAATAAAAAAAAAATCTACCCCTGAAAAGGGACATTTTTCTTGGTCCAAACTGCGTGTTGATTATTTGCTTCAACAACAAGAGCAAATGCTCGGGCATACGTAAACCATTTGTAGTGTCTTCCATTTCTGACTTTGTCTGAATGCTTTGTCAGTGCTCCTTTTCCTCTTAAAAAGAAGAGCAAACTCTTCCCTGGAGGAACCCCGCTCGACAGACACACACTGGTTTTCAGCCTTGAATTTTCTACATTTGATAGTTAAAAAGGAGCTAAGAATTCCTTCTGGAAATGGAGAAAGGTCTCCCCCCTCCCTTTCACATCAGATTCACAAGTCCATTTTGACAGTTGCTGCTTGCCCCATCTCTTGAACAACTGCTCCATAACCACAGGCAACACTAAAAGAGGACCAGGACACGCCATGGACAAAGGCGGCTTTTAAATGAAGACAAGTTTCATAAAAGTGGAGCAGATTTCTATATTATTAGAAACAGGGTCTTCTTAAAAAAAAGAATGCAATGCTTTGATTCAATAGCAAAAATCTAGCTCTATCTGCGTCAGGCATTTGTATTTGTTGAAAGTAAATCAGAAAATTGATATACTACTGGAGTTTTGCCATTAAATATGAAAGTAAAATATGTAGTAAATGTTCTATTAAATTAGATGAGAAGACTTCTCTAACTAGCTCACCTACTGCAGGGTTTTAGAGGATACTAAGGTTGTGCATTCTCATTTTTAAAACTGATACTGAAATAATAAAAAAAAGGACTTTTCAAATGAAGAAACTGCACATTTAAAGCATTGTGAACATTACATTGAGTTATTAAAACTAATTGGTTTTATTTCTGCCAAATACACAGTACATGAAAGTTAGCAATAACAGGTTTGTTTGGTCCATATGCTGCAATTCTAATATTTATTGCTATTAGATTTGTATTCAGAATCTGCAATTAAGAATCAAGGTTTTTAATGTATAATACATCTGCAGAAAATATATAACTTCAGGACTTTTTTTAAAACACAGTAAAGCTTCTCATTCAACAAATTCTTGAAACAATGTGATTTTAAGCAAATGAAACATTCTCTGTTACCAGAGAATTTAAAGTTTACATGACAAAAAGTGGGGTGTTTTTTTTAAGTTACTTTGTCCTTACACAATGTAGTACATACAAACCAAAAACAACTGAGTTACTGTTTTCCTTAACATTCTTATGAGAGACAAAAATCATTTGCAGTAGAGAGATCACAATTGCTGATTTTTAACTCATGAAAGACAAATTCATACACTCTCCTGCACTACTTCATGCTATTTGTCACCACCCCCAGCTCTGTAATTTCCAACCCTTCTACATTACCATAGGAAGATGTATAAAAAGTAGCTAACCTACCTGACTAGTTTACACTATTTCTTAGCTACATAAAGACATAATCAGGAGACAGAGGGGGAGGTTCATTTTTGTTTGTGTTTTTGAAAAGCTAATTTCCTCAAACCTTTTCAGGAATTATTTGAACTAAATACAGCAGTGAGACTAAAATTTACTATTTACACATCAAAAGAGATTTCGGACACATGTCAGTACAGTAACAGGAATAACAGAAGTTTCCCCTTTTTGTTAAATCCAAATGCTACTCTCTAGGTCCAAACAGATCACAACATAAAAAGCATCAAATAAAACCATAAAACACAAACTCCAATCAAAAGATTTTGAAATAATAAATGCAACTGACTTGGGAAAAGGCTAGCATTTAGGAGAGGTTCTCTGCAGTTTTATTCAATAGTTTTACATTCACAGAGCATCAGGGCTGCAGGACAGTAACAACTTGTGTGGAACATGGAAAGTTCTCAGCTCCTTCACAGCTAACTCAGACAAAACTCCCTACAAAGTTAACAACAAATTTGCCAGAACAAGGGGTGTTTGACAAGGCTCTGTGCACGCATGTTAAGGGTATCCAAATACTGGTGCCAGTGAAATCAAATGGGAGTTTTGCCTCACTGCACAAATTCTACTTTTTACAAATGTTAGCATCATGTGTGGGTTTTCTACAAAGAAAAACTAAAAGGTAATCCTGCGTAATCCTTTATTCCACGATAAAACCCAGGACAAAAGACACTGAACATTTTGTGCTAACTAATATTAGGTAAAAGACATCTTTATATTAATTGTGTATCTAAAAACAAAGCAAGAGCTTTTTCAGAAATATACAAAAACAAAAAAAAGACACACTCAAATCCAAACATTGGAGCTCAATCCTCTGAGGAAACCAAATCACTAACTCTCAGGGACAGCTGAACAGAGAGCAGAAAAAGGCAGAAGAAATATTCGATTCTCTCTCTCAATGTTCAGTCATTTTATTTTTTTGGCAGAGAGCACCAAACTTTTACTATGCCTGCAGGTAAACAAAAATTCGCCGTTCACATCTTTCTATGCATGTAATGTACGTGACAGACCTGGAAGTTAATATATCCCCAGAGAACTGTCCTTCTAACTAACTGGGCTGCAGTTTGGATATTCTTAAAGAAGTCCTGAGAGCACAAGACGACGGAGAAAAAGTTACAGCTAAGATTTGGCTGCTTTGAAATATTAGAGAGTTCTTTTCTCCCCCTCCCCCAGGTAAAACGCTGCATGTTCATTGTATAAGAAGCCAGAACACCATCACATCATTCACCTCTGTACATGAGCAACAACCAACAATATCAGACACCTTGCCAGAGAGCCATTTCTCACCACGCTGCCTCAGTTAATTTTTCCAGGTACTGTATTTTAGAATTAATACTTGACAATCAAATACACTGAAAATACCCAGCGTGAAGGTGAAGCAGCCGCAGCAAACTAACACGTTCAAGCACCACCTTTGCATACAATTTGTAGAGTCAGCCTGTGCCTCTCTGAATTTCCACTCCATACATTTTGCAGAAGCACATTTTCAAAGCATGCTGTGGATCTCTATCACAAAGTCGAGACTTTGTTTTTTAAGTTACACATTCTACACGCCTGGTTAAAAGATTGATTTCAAAGACCTTCCAATCAGCAACAGAAATACATCTCGTTTGAATTATTCTAAAAACACGGAAGGAGGAACTTCAGTTTGTCGGAAGCAAAAGCCTGAATTATTTTTCATTTGCCAAGAGCTCGACAAAGCTGGCTTGTAATGCAAGCCCCAGTTAGAATCACTGTGTTCCTCTTGAGGCAACCAAACCATTTTCAGTGTGAAGTTTGGGTTAAAGTTTTCCCTTCTGCCAACTGCTGAGGTATAAGAGCAGGAACAAAACGGCCAAGTTGCACATTAAAAGATGTCCTGCCCCGTGCACTCTGAGCTTTGCAAAGTTCCCATCTTGCCGCACGTCAAATAAAATGCACCAGATAATACAGCAAAACCACATAAGATTCTGTGTTGATCATCAACCTGATTAGCAGTCCTGCTTAGGGCAAACTGGAACCTCTCTAAAAACACCTTTCCCCTTAAAATAAACACTTCAACTCTATCATCCCTTCCCAGGAGGAAGGGAGGCCTCTCCGAAAAGTCACTCCTGCCTCTCTAGGCCACTGAATACCCATCACCGAGTATTTTATTTCCATTTTATTTCTCAAGGTACAAAAATGCCCGCCGCAGTGTTGGAAGTTTCGAACAAGAGGGCAGAAGATCTTGCAGGTTTATAAAAGTTGGCGTTAAACGGCTGCCCTAGGGAAGTGTTACAAGTTGCTCACAGGACAGTAACGATAACAAAGGAGACAGGACACTGGATTTCTCGGGGTCAAGGACGTCACGCTCAGAACCGAAATGACGAGCGCACAAAGCTTCTGGAGCATGCGGCACCCGGGAGTGACAACAGTCACCTTGGGAAGAAGAAAAGGCCCTAGGGGCACAGCAGAACCAAAACCAACCCTGGGACAGTGTCAGCCCCAAGAGGAACCCCCTGTGGCCACACAGGCGGGCAGACCGCTCCGCACCCATCTCAGTGACTCGCCTCAGTCTCTATGCTCCCCAGAAAGTTGTCTCCATAGGGGTCCCACCCCAGGACAAACATTTCCCAGAGTCGGCGGCCAGGCCCCAAAAGGGGCTTTTCCCCACCTCGCCATGCAGCTGCCAGCCCTGCGAGATACCCAGCCACGTCCCCACAGGCCCGTGTCCCCCTCAGCAGGGGGAAGCGAAGCCAAGGCGCCCGAACTGGAGCTGGGGGCTCGGGATGAGCCGGGCGCTCCTGACAACTGCCTGGCCACAGGAAGCCTTCCCCGAGCCTGTGACCGCCGTGCGCTCTAAGGGAGGGTGGGGGAGGCTTTGCGCCGTTGGTAAACAAGTGCCCGGGCCGGAGAGGGGTCCCGCTGCCGAGCCGCGTGGGGAGGGACGCGCTGCCCAGCCCAGCCGGCAGGCAGCGAGGCAGAATGAAAGTAAAAACGCAGCGCTGGCCCGCTCCCTCGGCCCCTCGCCCGCCGGGCCAGCCCCGCGTTCCCACGGGCCGGGGCGCGCCGAGGGGTTACCTGAGCTTCTTGGGCACCGAG